>NW_026623050.1:4032500-4714000 GCF_023065955.2 Ursus arctos
AATACCTTTCCTGGTTTAGGGAGAGACATCTTATGCCTTAGTATTATAACAACCTAAAATAGAAGATGCAGATAAAAATACTACTCTACATCACGAGTCCAGAGGTATTTTAGATAGTGGTGAAACCAGATAGTGAATTTTGCCTAGGATTCTTACTTGCCAAAGTAAAATTTTACTTAAAGATCTATCTGATTTATACATTAAAATCTGTCATATAACTGGGGAAAACAATAAATTTTAATTTTTCATGTCTTCCCCTATATTTTAAAAACTCAAGTCTTTAATCATTTAATCTTTGAGTTGTAAGTTGTTGGTGCAATAAAAGAGAGCCTGTGAAGTGAAGTAAGAAGAAACACTTTTCTAAAGAACCAAGCTAGGACAAAAAAAGAAAGACAGAGATTCTTTCTCTTTTAGGCACATGAGGACATTTGGACAGCCTGTACTTGTATTTATATTGTATTGGTGAAAAAAAAATTTCTTAGAAACAGTTATATCTTGTTCCTAATTTTAAAGTACTTTTAATGTATCAGAGTTTATTGCAAGGAGCCCAAATGAATTTACAAGGGAAGTTACTGACACATTGAATTGGTTTAAGGGTTTGTAAGGCTATTTGGAGGAATCTGGACCAATAGAACTCTAATAGGTTCCAACAAAAATTATTCTACGTGTGGTAGAAACTATGTCATAGACATAATGAAAATAACCGTCAAGTGGTGTAAGCATGCTTACCCCTGATAACTTATGAATGAAAATATGGGGATGGCTCACATTTTCCCCAGAATCTTCTGATGGATTAGAAAGGGGGAAAAGATACAGGAGGATGTAGATAATGGCTTGTCCATGTGTACACAGTGTCCAGAAGAGAAGATGCAATACATATGGAGTTAATACCAACTATGTGCTTTTATGTATGTTTACTCATTTGAGTTTTAAAAAATAGACTTTATTTTTAGAACAGCTGTAGACTCACAGAAGAATTGAGAAATAGTAGAGAGAGTCCCCATATAGTCTGAACCCAGTTTCTCCTGTAGTTATTAACGTCTACATTACTATGGTACATTTATTATAATTATTGAACCAATACAGACCCATTGTTATTAACTAAAGTCACTACTTTGTTCAGATTTCCTTAGTTTTTACCTGATGCCCATTTTCAGTTCCAGGTTCCCATCCAGGATAACGCATTACATTGACTTGTCATTTTTCCTTAGGCTTCTCTTGGCTGTGACAGTTTCTCAGTCTTTCCTTGTTTTTGATGACCGTGACAGCTTTGAGGAAGATACAGGTCAGGTATTTTGTAGAATGCTCCTCTATTGGGATTTTTGTGATGTTTTTCTATTGATTAGAATGGAGTGCCTTACTGGTTTTAATCATAGTGCTATTAGGTTGATATTTCACAAATGAGGAAACTGAAGGGAAGAGAGTTGAAGTAAATTAACCACAGCTCCATAGTATTAAGACAGCTGTGTGATGTCCATGCCTGCGTGTGTTCAGCTGTACCGTATTGTTTTTCTGGCTATTCTATTCTTATGTTTAACTTATGTTCTATATATGTTTATTTCATTTATTTATCTAGGGCTTAATTTGTTTTCCTATGTGAGAGGGGTCTAATTGCTTATTTTGCCAAAGGAAAAATGAACAAACAGGTAAACAAAAGCACATGGGAATTCAAAACCAGTCAGGATGTTTAAATAAAGAAAATAGCTGGGTTGAGGATTCTTTGGATGTTAAAATAGGTAGAATCCTTCAAACTCCACCACAGTGTTTTTTAGGGTCAAGTAAAAGACCTACAACTATTTTACCATTTCCCCATCTTTTGCACCCACTTCAAGGGTAGACAAAGCCCCAGGGAAACCACTATAGAAAAAAAGCTGTTTTAGAACCAGGTTGTTCCCTTAGGCATCACAATTGATTTGGAGTTCTTAGGAGAACCAACAGTTTCTAGTTGGTTCAAACCAACCAAGCAACCCAGATGTGTGGTCGTAGTAAGATCTGCTTCATTTTGGGTACTAAATTTGCCACTTCTCCTGCTCCTGTCCTCAAATATCCAGTGATATGGCTACTGATCAAAGAGTTACAAATGGAGATAAAGGATGAGTCAAATCTGTCCTCCAAGAGACCTCTTCTAGGTCATTGCTTCTGTGTAGATACAGTGTTGGGGGCATGACTTGCCCAGGGAAGGACAATTGATAGTTATGTTATGACAACAGAGCTGTTTGAAAAACTTAACTTGGGAACTGCTAAAATTCAAAGATACCTAGGTTCGCTCTCGGCTAATTTAGTCAGAGTTGCTGGGAATATGGGCTTCACCTCAGTATTTCTGGATTGAGAACTACTGACCTGTATCCATCAGAAAAAAAATTCCAAATTATTCATTTGGCCGAAAAATCTCTTATCCATGCATATTTAACTAATTGAGGACATGCCAGTTTCTATGTGTTCAAAACTGAATAACAAAAAGTACCTGCTGTCAAGAAGAGAACAGTCTAATAGGAATGGGAGATAGAGCAGTAATCAAACTACAATGGAATAGGAGTGATAATCAAGGCAGCTACAAGATGCCAGGGGAATACCCTTGGACAAGGGCTCCCCAAAGCATGAGGGAAGCCAACAGCCAGTTGAACTGCTGGTACCATCTTGTGGTAAAATATGGAGAACATTACATGACCTCTTTGAGCTTGGTGTTTCATTAAAGAAAAAAAAAGGTTAGACTACCTTATATCTAAGGTTATTAAACATGTATTTGCAGGAATGTGCTGCTGTGTGCTAATTATTCAACAATCTCTTTTAGAGCACTATCAGACACATAATTAAATTTTCAAGTTGGACAAAATTTGGAACCTACGTAATAAATCAAGCCTTCTAATAAGCGAAACATTTCATACACACAGATGTACAGAAATTGGTCACCTTTTTCCAGAAACTATTACTGCACAACCGACCACCATAAAACTCAGTGGATTAAAACCACAATATTGATTTTGATCACAAATCTGCAGTTTGGGTGAGGATGGACGGCGCCATCCTGCTTCTCTCTGTTCCATTCATTATTAGCTGGGGCAGGGAGCTACAGGCTGGAGTCATCTAAGGCTCATTCATTCATTCATTCATTCATTCATATATCTGGGGGTTGATGCAAGGGCTTAAACAGCTGAGAGGCTAGAATAGCCTGGGGCTCCTTGCCACCTTCTGTCTCTAGGTGGTCTTTCCATGGGGTCTTCAGTATGGACGCTCAGGGCTCAAGGTAGGTGTGTGTCCTAAGACAGCCACGCTAGCTATATATTTTTCATTCTCAGTTTCAGAAGTCATGTGGTGTCTTTGCCACCACATTCCACCGACAGAAGTGAGTCACTAAGGCGAACTTCCACTTAAGGGAAGAGGAATTAGACTCCGCTTTTAATGGGAGGAGGGAGGAGTAAAAATAGTTGCAGATCACCATGATCACCCAATAGTAGAACTTTCTATATGATACCACTGAATTTTGAACACAGCGTTTCTTTTGACCCTTTAGGCTCTATAATCAACCATTTATAGCAGATGCAGAAGTCAGTCAATACATAATTAATATTAAGGACTATTCAAAGGACATAAAAGCTGCTTTCCTATGATGGTAATGCCTAGAAAAGTTAAAAGCCAGTGAAGTATCACTAATAATATTTACCCAGTATCTATCTACATATATTACCGTGTAGCCACTAACACACTTTACACACTTTATCTAATTTAATCCTTCCCAGTTTATAAGGTAAGTACTTGTATTATTCCCAAAATAGATGTTCAGATAGGTGAAGAAATTTTCCTAAGTTCAAAAAGCTAACAAAAGAAAGGCCACAGGTTTTCATCAATTAGTTCTTACTCCAGAGACCTTAATAGTCTTCATAGTCATACTAACTATAAAAATTGTCGAGATTCTGGATGATGAATTTGCTCCTATTATTTATAAAACTTCTTCTTTCCAAAGCATATGAAACTTGAAACAAACACCCTAGTTCTTGTTTTCCCTCTCAAATTTTTGTTCATATTTTGGATTGTGACCCAATATTGTTCATTTGCAAATTTAGGAGTGTGGCA
The DNA here is from genome assembly GCF_023065955.2 of Ursus arctos. NCBI lineage: Eukaryota > Metazoa > Chordata > Mammalia > Carnivora > Ursidae > Ursus > Ursus arctos. The sequence continues at coordinate 4,036,572 of NW_026623050.1, forward strand.
TAAACTGAATCAAGTAAAATTTATACTCAATCTTGACCTCCAAGCTTAAAAATCAATAATATATTACTACCACTCTCTCTAAAAGGCCTAATAAACTTAAGTCATCATGGATTTCTTGTATCTTCTGACTGTCAGAAACCAATGCACCTTGTTATTTGCTATGCATGATCCATACTTGTCCTCTGAGTGGACAATGGGAAATCTGTAAAGAACACATGAAACTCGGTCTGAAATGTGTATATTTCCCTTTAAATATATTCTTTTGTCTATTCTGCATGGTGCTTTGTCAAAAATGTCTGAATCATTTTGCATATAATTATTGCATATCCTTGTTTGTCTGATGAAAGTAGATATGACGTAAGCAACGAAAAGGGAAAAACTTTCCAGGAAATACACTCCCCCGTACTTTATCTTCCCACCTCCCAACATGTTATTAATCATGTTAGCAACAAAATGCCTTTCCATCCAGGACTGCTGCAGTCTCCATCCAAGGGAAGGAACTGGGTGTTTCCAGAGACCCCTACTGTGAGGCAGAGGCAGCCTCGGTGCTGTGTGCTCAGCTGCCTAATTAGGTCATGGGACAGCCTAGGCAAGGAAGAAATAAGGTGTCAGGTGAGGTGGAGATAAGGTAATCAGTCTGAGGCATAGGACAAGGGGAGGGCAGGGGAGAGGTGAATAAAGGGACAACAAGGGTGGGGTGGAGAAGCAGAGTTCTAGAAATGAAAACCATTTGAATAACTGAACATATAAGAAGCCAGGTCTTCTATCTCTTCGCATACAGCCTTTCTAGGTACAAAATTTTAATTCAAAAATATATTTTGGCCGAAACCAAATCCTTGCCATGTCATTTTAGAGACTAGAAGACCCTTGGGTTAGACGTCTTCTTTACTTACTATGCCTCTGTATCACAGAATCAAATAATCTATGATTATTAATGATGTAGAAGCTTGATACGTTCAGTCAGTAAATTATATGGGGTCCTTAAAACATGTAAGGATAGAGGGACATGAAGATGATTACAATTTTGCTTTTGGCTTCTAGGTGAGACAAATATATACAACGTCAGTACAACGAGATCAATGTTATTACGGATGCACGCACAGTAACAGATGGGACGGCTGCACAGGGGGGCTCTTCAGAAGTGAACTGGGTTGTGGAAGATTGAGCAAGTATTCTCTGGGAGAAAAGGATTCCATGACAGAAGGATTCCAATTTGTGGAATGGCACAGAGAATAGAGTACATCGGGGTGAATAATTTCTGGAGTTAAAGGTCTGTGGCTTGGGTTAGGGTGACAGGGGTGTCCATGCCAAGGATCTTGTAAGTTTCGGAATATTTGTTCAGCTAGGGTTAGTATTTTCTAGCTGTCATTGCTTATGATAATGTAGGAGGAACCCTTCATACATCCAAAACTCTTCGATTCCTCAGTACTCTCATCTGCACAACAGGGATAATCATTTTGATTTTCATTCCTACTGTTAATACCTAATTTATAATGTCATTATTGCTTATCTATACTATTGCAATGATCTTCAGACTTGCTTCCCTGACTTCAATCTCTCCTTCTTAAGCTCATTCTAGTGCTATTACTAGATTAAAAACAGAAACAGAACAAAGAATAATAAAAAATAATACATTATCATTCATCTTCAAAGCTCCCCATTGCCCAAAGGAGATGGGCAAACTTCCAGAAAAGGCAGTTATAAGACTTTATACCAACGGACTCCAGCCTGATTTTATTTTATATCCTAATACATCCCATTCTCTGGCTTTTTTGGACTGTGCGACCTACTACATTCTTTGTTTGACATGGCCCCTCCAGCTGGGTTATTCTCCTTTCTGCCAACATCTTTTTATTTAAATAGCTTTCAAGGCCCAGCAAAATGTCACATACTACAGTCAGAAATAATATCTTCAGCTTCTGAATTCTTAAATAGCCATCATATACTCAAAAGACCTTGGCCAGAACACTCACTCTGCTATTGACAGCTGTGAGATTTTAGCAAGACCCTAACTTCTCTAAGCCCCAGATTTCTCACCCATAAAATAGGTAAAATATGGATCATAACATTTACTTCACAGGGTAGTTCCATAACTTAAATGAGAAAAAAAAACATGAAAAAAACCTCTGCCATTATATGCTAATATGAGCAACGGCATGGGATTTTCAAAGGTAGGGTGAGACGTAAAAACAACACTGCAAACTGGGCGGAAGTCCCCACAAGACCCAGACCCAGTGTGTGACCGTGCACGTGGCTCTGAATGGAACCCCCACGAGCGTTCTCCACAGGACTGGAGTAAATTAATAATCTCTACCTCGCATTATTGTGAGATGTTCAATGAGGTAACATATGTGAAAGCAATGTGAAAAGTAGAACATTCTGTGACTATACAGATGCTGGTCATTATTTGTTTCTCAAGTCACCACGACCAAATCTCTATCCTACAAAGAATTATGTATGTGCACCTGTTATAACACATATGATATCATAAGACATTTAGAGTAAGATGAGGTTCTGATCATGTTTATTCTCCCACAGAACGAATAAGTGAAGCTTCTAAAATCAATGAATTTCTTATCAAAGCAACCCTGCTCAGCTCTGGAGGGGAGAGCAGGCTGCCCGGCAAGGCTGAGGTTCCTAGTCACGGTGCGCCTTCCCTGCCCGGGCATTGTGACCTATGCGGTTCAGAGGGTGAAAGACTGGCTTATCTCTTACAAATATTTTAGTCTCAAACATCTGAATCATTAGGGGAAAATTCCTCTGCTCTTAACTCATCGTTATCGGTGCAGTTCTTCCTCTGATTTTTAGAATCACAGTTTCCCACGTTGCTATAGTTGCAGCTCTCGTCTTCACGCGACACTCCTCCTCCACTGCCCTGCGATGTGCCAGCATCTCCTTCTACATTAGAGCTTACTGGAAAAATTCAATTTTCACATCTGTCTGTTGGGTTTTGACTGATACTCTGTTCTCCCTATGTCGATATTACTGGGAATTCCATGCATGTGAAGCTGAATAGTGCAGAATGAAAACTTGAACTTTAACCTTAAACTTTAGCTCTATCTAACACAAGGAGCTTCTTTTTGATTGCACAATTGTTTTGGGAAGCAATTTCTATCACTCAACACTTTTTAAAATTTTTGCATGGACAACGAACAATTATTGTTACACGGATGTACTTCCAGGTCATCCTTAATCGATTAATGTTATATATTGAAATGACAATTAGATTTAGTTAGGTTTTTTTTTTCCCATCAAAAGTATTTATCCAAGACTTACAAATTAATGACAAAGCTGGCACTGAGTCTAATCTGAACACTTTTTTAACTTGAAAAATATGAATTATGTAAATGCCAAGAAAAAAACTGGAATGAGGTTTTTGAACACAACTGGTATCATTACAACTAAACGCCTTGCAAAAGTCTGTTGGTGATTTATTTTATGAAAGTCATAATAAATATTAGGCACCATAATCTTGCACCTCTTTTCCCAGTGGAGAGTCAGGTACTTAGAAATAGGCTTTTTCAAGTTGATAAACTTTTGGTGACTTTTCTTTTAAAAAAAAAAAAAAACAAGGAAAATCAATTGCTTTTGAACACTTGAGTAAGTGTTTATCATTATAGTTGCCTACCAAATACTAAGCTGAGGAAAGCTGTTATCTGACAAAGTCCACAAAGCCTGGTGAGCAGAATGCTGAACCTTTGAGTATAGATTTCAATCAGAGCAGGAGTATAGGGAGAAATGAACACCGACTGAGCACCTACTATGTGCTGAGTACTGTGCACAGGGATCTTCTCTCATGATTTCAAGTTCTCTTCTGGAAAGCCCTGTAAGGTAGATGGTATTATTTCCACTTTACATAGGAGTACATTGAGACTCAGACTTCAGACTTGTCAGATTCCAAAGCCCAAGCTCTTTTTACTTCACAAAATGGACAAAGCTGATGAATTTTTTTCCTACAGAACTCTGAATCAGAGAACTTTTCCTACAAAAGAAGCTTTATGTAGTCTTGACAATACTTCCAGTCTTGACCATACACATTAATAATATCTGGAGGGAAATAAAAAATCTCTCCAAATAGTAAAATTGCAATATATAGACATGGTGTGCTAAGTGAAGAATATTACCCCAGTGTCCTGACTTAAAAAAAAAAAACATTAAATTAATAATGTCATTATTCCCAAGAAAAATTGGATTCCCTTTACACCAAATGCATGCTGACAAGTGACATTCATAAAACAAGTATTAAATGAGGGCCTGCAGTACAGAGAGTATTGAGAACATGGTAACAGAAATAGGATATGGGCATGGGAGGTGGGGGGGGGTTGCTATTAGAAGGGCACACCACAAGAGAAAAATAGGAAAGTAGACGAGGACCCTATATTATTACTTCCACCAGCTAGTTTGCAGATGAAGATACTAAGCCCAGAGGTTTGCAGCTCGATCACTTCTCACCGTAAGCTGGCTTCAGGGTTGGGTTTGGAGTTCAAACTCCTATTCTTGAGGACAAGACAACTGACATTTGCTGTTTGAAATACCATATGGTGTTACATCAGCAGAGAGTTCTATTGTACAGTTGTCTGTGGGTTTAAGGCCAGAATAGGATGTTTGGGGTTTAAAGTTATTATGAAGATGACAGCCCTAGATTAAATTAGACAAAGCTCACATGGAGAGTCAGGTTTCTATGGATATTGCAACTAACACTACTACTACTACTACTACTGCTACTACTACTACTACTACTACTTATAGGTAATACACAGTTCTTTTGAATTTACAATCTATCATGTTATTTGATCTTCATAATAAGCTGTGTAGTATGATAGGAAAAGAGGAGAACATCCAGAAAATGATGTTTTTGTTTTATTAAAATTTCAAGTTGAGGTCTTTGCTTCTCAATTTTCTACCTTTTCCAGTACTTTAAGATCATGTCACTGTTTTCTTATCTACATAGTGAAGATCCTAATCCCTTCCCTGTGTCCAGGGCCACTGAAGAAATCAAATGAAACACTATTGTGAAAATGCTCAGGAAACTGCGAAGTTCTATTTCCTTAGTATTGTTAGCGTGCACTTATTTCATAGAAGCCCTATAGGAGGATGTGATGTCCATCTTGTCTGTCTTGAGAGGGGGCATGATATAGTGCCTAGAACAGAGACTCTAGACTTAGACTGCATCAGATGAGTTCTCACTCTGCCAGTTACTAGCTGTGTGGCCTTGGGCAAGTTACTTAACCTCTCTGTGTTTTAGTTTCTTCATCTGCAAATTAAAAATCATTGACTTGATTCAAAGATTGAATGTTTAATACACATGAAATGCTCTGAATTTGCATTCTGAGTTCTGTTTAAGTGTTAGATCTTCCTATTAGCTAATTTGTCAGCTCTATGGTCTGAAATATTATAGATGATCAACACATTTTTTGGAATAAATCAATAAAGTAATAAACACAGAGCAGGTGGGACAGTATTGTAATCTAATACCATAGGAAAGGGACAGAAATTGTAGAAACAATTAGCCTTACTGTCTAATAAAATAATGAATGCTCATGAAAACTTTGTGTCATTCATAAAAGTTACAAATAAGTTCAGAAGACTCAATGCCAGACAGGTAACGACAGGATTGTCCTGTATGTCTTGGACAGAGTACTCTTGCATGTATTTTAATGTAATTATTAAAATAAACCAGTGATGTACAACATACATCACTCTAATGGAAAGAGAAGAAAACTTGATACTCAGGCTCATTGGCTGAGGCTCATTGGCTCAAGGTCATTGGAAATTTGTGGACATAGGAATCCAGATTTTCTGAATAAGGTTCATTTTCTAGCATTCTAGACTCTACTCAGAGCTGAGTCTTTACCTGTCAGACGTGGTACTGTGATACCACAACATTGAAATCATTGGTCTTTCTGTCCAAATTGTAGTCTTCCCTGTAATCTACTAACCAAGAAAAGGAGTGGTGGGAAGTGGGAGCGGGAAGAGAACAAGCATTCTGTGAGCACTTAATTAGGATGAGGCACCAGGAATGGCATTCCATAGTTTGCTTTTTCATTTTGTTGATGGCTTCCTTTGCTGTGCAAAAGCATTTTTGTTTGATGTAGTTACACTTGTTTATTTTTGCTTCCGTTGCCTGTGCTCTTGGTGTCATATACAAAAAAATCATTGCCAAGATCGATGTCAAGGAGCTTTACCTGGAGTTTTATGCTTTCAGGTCTTATGTTTAAGTCTTTAACCCATTTCGAGTTAATTTTTGTGCATGGTTTAACATAAGGACCAATTTAACTCTTTTGCATGTAGGTATCCAGTTTTCCCAGCACCATATATTAAGGAGACTGTTATTTCCCCATTCCGTATTCTTGGCTTCATTGTCAAATATTAGTTGACCATATACGTGCAGGTTTTTTTCTGGGCTCTACATTCAGCTCCATTGGTCTATGTATCTATTTTTATGCCAGCACCATACTGCTTTGATTACTATAGCTTTGGACAGTTTGAAATCAGGAAGTGTGAACCTCCAGCTTTGTTCTTCCTTTTCAAGACTGCTTTGACTATTTGGGGTCTTCTGTGGTTCCATACGAATTTTATGACTGTTTCTTCCATTTCTTTAAAAAATGCCATTGGAATTTTGATTGGGATTGCACTGAATATTAGACAGCTTTGGGCAGTATGGACATTCTAACAATATTAATTCTTCTAATCAATAAAAATGGGATAAATTTCCATTTATTCATGTCTTCAATTTCATTCATCAATTGTATAGTTTTCAGTGTACAGACCTTTCATCTCCTTGGTTAAATTAATTCTTAAAAATTTTATTGTTTTGATGTTTTGTATGTGGGATTTTCTTAATTTCATTTTCAGGCAGTTTGTTGTTAATGTGTAGAAAGACAACTGCTTTTTGTATGTTGATTTTGTATTCTACAACTTTACTGAGTTCCTTTCTTAGTTCTAATAGTTTTTGGTAGAGTCTTCAGAGTCTTATTCTTTACTAGAATATTGTAGATCAGGTAAATCAGCTAGGGTTGAATGAGTTAGCCAAGACTGCACAGCCGACAGGTGGCTGAGAAGGATCCCAAAGCCAGATTCTTTCCACGTCATCAGGGAACTGCCTCGTGTAGCCTATCTCTACAGTGAGAGCTGCCATGAGCTCTGTGTGAAGCACTTACAGAATGACCCTCAGAGAAATCTCCTCATCATTCAGTGATTACTGACCTTTTAAGCAAAGAAGACTGCCTTCACTGGGATAGCGCCAGACCTGGCATTTTATGCCTTAGTTTAGCATTTCTCAAAATGTGGAATGAGAACTACCTACTCTTATAAAAATTCTAATAGTTGCATATTTATTTTAATGTTTTTAATAACATAATGAATTGTTACAGCAGGAGAAAGAGAAATTTTTCTCTATAAACAGTTCATTGAGTAAAACACATTGGTTATTTTAAAGAAAACATTATGTAAATAAAAATATAGGTGGTATGTGGTCATGGTAAAAAATCATGGAAGGAAATCATGGGAGGAAACAAATTATATTGAAGTACAGTTATCAAAACATCAGAAAAACCAAATTATGATACAGTAATATATGTGTTTCTTGAAGACATTAAATAACTAGCTTTAGAGGCAGGTCTAATAACAATTGCAATTTTGAAATAGTGATGAGCATAAATGCTCTTTTGCGAAATCTGCAGTAACTGTCATAAGACAGAAAAATATCTGTGCTTTCTCTTGGTGCCCAAGTCACTGGTATTCTCCTAATATTACTGTGCTTTATTGCCTGCATTCATAACTGAAAGAACAATACTCTCAGTTAGAAGTTAGTGAAATTCAGACACGAACCTTCCCCTTTAAATGGTCTTTGAATTAAGAACCTCTGGTCGGGTGTTCAAATGAATGGGTTTAAATCCCACTGTTCAGATGTAACAGCTTTGTTACCTTAGCAAGAGACAGAATCTGTTTAAGCTCTTGAAGGGGGAAAAGGATAATGAGAAATGAGGACTATGGAGTATATATGTTTGTGGTATCAACATTAGGCACATTAAGTACTTGGTATAGTGCTTGGCACAGTGTAGAAACTCACTAAGTGTTATAAACTTGCTCCTACTGTTCCAACGACAGTGGGAGGGGGCAATCATTCAGCCAGCAACAGCCGCATTCTAGGCACAGTCCAATTATCAGAGACCTACTCAATTCCTTCATTTCCCCAAAGGGCTTAAAGGATTCCATTTTTCTGCCGGAAATGTATGATCACACTAAATGAGTTTGCTTTCATGTAGAATGGCCTAAGTGACAAAGGAAAAATGATTCCATTGAGGCACGTATGCAGAATAGTGGATGAAAATATGGATACTAAATACTCCTAGAGTTTTTAGGGTGCACAATAATGGGGAAAGATAATATGTGCACTGACTAAAGCAGTGAGCATTAAAAGTGATGACATTACAAAAGGGAATGGAATTTACCAAGGTATTTTGTGAGTAGAGAAAGGATCAGGATTTTCTCTTTCTAATGTACTCTACTGTACTATTGTATAGGTTGGATCCACTCTGTGAATTACTTCCCTATTATGGGTTAGAGCGACGCAAACTCCCTCACGATCTGCTCCACTTTAATGCTTTTAAAGTGAGTGAGTTTAATATTAAAAATGAAAAATGTGCAGGCAAATTTTACCTAATGGGAATTTGTCCACTTTGCTTCTTGGTAAAAACCCTGCATCAGGAATGAGATTTGGGAAGAGTTGAGATAAAAGAGTTTGAAAACAGTTACTGATGAGATGTGATACTTAGTGTTAAGTAGAAACCATGAAAGATCCTTCCCAGTTCACCTGAATGGGAAGTTAACAGTGCACATTGCTCTTGTAATGGGGCTGATGCGCAAGCCTTTGGAGGGGATGATATATGTGAAGAGAGGTCCATGGAGAGGACATTATGATATCAAGACAATGACAAAACAAATTTCAATGCAAATCTATAGAGACCACATTACAATGTCACGGCGATGGCAAAATGTAAGTCTAGAGAGACCATTTTACAATGTCAAGACAATGGTAAAACAATGTCACTGAAAGATTATTGAGACCACATTGCCATGTTAAATTACAATGTCAAAACATTATCATTGCAACTCTTTAGAGATCATGTACCTTTTTAAAGATAACAGCAAAACAATGGGCCTTGAAAGAGCAAACAATGAAACAAAGAAATTTTCTGTAAGTCCCTGTTACTATCAAGAGAAGGTGTTAAAAATGTAGAAGCAAGTCAAAAGGTTTTTAAAGAAACATAAACAATGACGAGCTATAAGACTGTGCGGTGCATGCAGTTAGCATTCACCTTTATTCTTGCTTTCAAGAGAGGAAAGTCTCAAGTAGTGATGCTCTGAACTTCAGAATTAGGGTGGCAAACAAGTTTACCCAAAGGCTGACAAAAAGTCAGGGATGAAAGATGATGAGGTATGAGATCCATGTAAACACCTGATTGATAGACCTACAATCTCATTCTGTTCTCTACGTAACTGGTCTATTGTTCTAATTATTCAGGTGAGTTGTCTTCACGGCATGAAGTTCACCAATCCTGGGTTTCTGCATCCTACATTGTCTGTGACCTCTGTTTGGGATGTGGCACCCACTGCTCACTGTTTAACTTAGCTTCAGCTAATGGTTATTGCTGTGTCAGTCACTGCGCTAGGCACTATGCGTAAAGCGGATCTTCCCTCTCTCTTAGACATCTGGGAAGAGAAAGGAAACTACCCATACAAGGTGGTGCTAACAAATGAGGTATGTAAAGAGGGCTTTCTAACGGCAGCCCTGCTGTCCCCCTGCTTTGTGAATCTGGGCACCACCCAACCAAGCTACGTTCAGGGTTCTCTGTCGGTAAAACAGAGAGAATACACATGTGGTATAGTACTTACGTTCTAGAAACTAGACTGGAAATAGAAGGCTGTGTACCTTTGAACAAGTTGCCCAGCTTCTCTGGGTTTATTAATCTGTATAATGAAAGTGTTGATTGCGATCACACAGGCCCTTCTCCAGTTCTACATTTGGTGTTTAGAATTAACTAAAATGTTTATGGTAGTTATGAACAATTAACTGTTAAAACTATTGTCATAATCCTTCCCACTACACACCCAAAACAGATGCCATTCTTTACAGGATTTAATCTATGTTAAGATTTTTACAAGTGAATTTGCTGCAGACTTTTAAATTAAAGCAATGGCTCTAAATACTTACTGACATGATCATGTATACATGGATACACCCGCCATTTTGACCTCTCCCTCTTCATAGGCTCAGCCTTACTCAGTCTGCTCTATAATTATCAGCCTTCTCTCAAAGCTTGCAATGTCTAATATTCAACAGACCATATAAGTCTCTGCTCACACCAATCCTTCGATATTATTCCATTGTTTCGTATTAAGGTGAATTCTTTACCCAACTCCATGCTTCAACTCCTTTACTCTGCTCTTCCTGTGAAAGCTGGAATGAAATTACTTAAATAAAAATATGGCAGCTCTTTCTTTAAAATCTTTTGATGGCTCCTCCTTGTCTACAACATGCACGCATGCGCATGCACACCTAAAATGACACTTGTTCATGGCATGGAAACCCTTCGGATCTGTCTCCTGTAGAGCACGTCAGTCTCACCTAGCTCTTCTGTACCTAATTCCCGTTTCCTAGCCATTCTGAACTGCTACTGGCCTTGCTCTTTTTAACTTCTTTAGTTCTGTAACAAAATGTTTCCTCTGTTTGTTATAAAATTTATTGCAAAATTTTAATTGTTACATTTACTTTATTTTTTATTCATATAAAAATTAATATGATAAAATCAAATTAAAAAAATAAATCTATGATAAATTAGTGTCAAACAAATTATAGTTCATCCCACACAGAAGTGGAACGAGAAAGTTCTGTCATTGCAATAATGAATAGCTCTGACCTCTTTTATACACCTTTTTGTCCTTTTCTCCTATAATCTTTCCTTCCATATCTAGTTGTAATGTTATTTTGGAAGTAAGGTCCACGATTGAAAGGATTACATCAGGATTAGTACTAGTGACACAAGTTCCTCAATAATCATTGATTTACTTGTGCATCCTAGAGAATTTAACATACCTCTACAACAAGCACATGCATTTGGAAATATGTTATTTCAAATTACTAAAACCACACCTATGCTCCTGACAACAGTGTCATTCTCCGAAGTAAAGGCATTATTTTTATTTTCTTTAAGGCAGGGATTACCTTGCTGTCCCAACTTGGTTGGCTTCCTTTTCCTCAGTTTACTCATCTGTAAAATGGGGATTAAAAAATGCCTATTTCTTGAGTTATTTGGGGATTAAATGAATTAATGGCTAAAAGCTCCGGGTATAATGCCTGATATTGAGTAAAAACTTACTAACTATGGAATGATTACCGTTCTTCACTCACCTAATTAGACAAGAAATCAGAATTTTCAGAGAAACAATAATATTTTAAGTAGGAGATAATATAGTTTCTGTTGAGGCTCTTTTTCCTATCATGGTCAACTTTGGAAATAGGATTGGTTATTAGTCATTTATTCACTGATATGGTCTACAGACATTGTTGTACCTCTTTCTGATTTCTTGATAATTCTGAAATGAGAATCTCATTCCTTAGTGAAGCCATTCAATTATCAGCAATCATAGCAGGAAGATTTTGGAAAGAAGAAGCCCCCTTGGAGAATTCAAGAAAATGCTTTACTCCAGTACCACAGAAGGATCCTGTGGCTACCACAACCCAACTTGTTTTCCACCCACTGGTACCTGCTGGGAAAACTTTACATTATGCTACTTCCTATAAATTTGTATTTCTTATATTGGAATTGGAGAGCTAAGAAAAGATATATGGGACTGTGTTCTCTCTCCCCCTTTGCCCAGTCTATGTATATTCTGGTTTAATGTCTTGGGAATATACAAAATACCAAGTATAAAAACTACTTCTGTTAAGAGGTTTTCCCAGCAGGTGTCAAGAAGTAGTCATTGGATGAACCATTGTTCTCACTACAAGACTGATAAGAGTCATCCTGTAAGAACATAAATCTGACATAAATCAAATGAATATTATTCATTAAATAACTGATTGAGCCTATCTCCAATCTGTCTCCTGAAATGCCAAGAAATAAAGTCTCTATGAGGTAAAAGTTCTAACTTTCTCCTTTTTCTCAAGATTTTTGCTTGCAAATTTAAGACTCCTTATTTGCTTGTTACAATAATAACTGGAACATGAAACTGAGGATTTTTCCTTTGAAGGACCTCAGTACTCTGCTTGAAAAGAAATTTTCTACTCCCTTGAAATACCTTCTTACTTCTTACTTTTCATTATAGTAGAAACTTATGAATGAACAAAACCCAAGAGATAAAATTGGGAAGTTATAAATTGAATTTAGGACATCAAATCCAAATAAGGATTTAGTCAGAAGTACTAAGCTATTTTGATACAACTACAGAGTAAAATAAAAAGTGATGGAGGGATTTTTCTACAACTCATTTTAACAGCAACACAGATGTTTTCAGGTGGATCTTGTAGAAGTGAAATTCATTTTCCTCCACAACATTCATATTCTCCATTTCAATTCTCTAAGAACTATTTTATTTTGGTAATTCTCTTTTTAAACTTTACTTTGAAATAATTTTGAATGCACAGAAAAGTTGCAAAAAGAGTACAGAGAGTTTTGGTGTACCCTTCATACAGCTCCCCCTACTTGTCCTATATAATAATCATAGTACAAGTATCAAAACCAGGAACTTCATGTTGGTACAATACTACTAATTAAACTGGAGACTTAATTTGAATTTCACTAATTGTTCCACTAAGGTTCTTTTCCAGGTTCAGAGTCTAGTCCGGGATTTTACATTGCATTTAGTTGTCTTGTCTCTTTAGTCTCCTCCAGTCTGTAATAGGTCCTGACCCATTCTTTGTCTTCTACTATCTTGAGACTTTTGAAGAGTCTAGACAGTTCTGTGGTAAAATGTTTCTCAATTTGGATTTGTCTGCTGTTGTCTCATAACTAGATTGAAGCTATATTTTTTGGCAAGAATACCAGTCACAATGATGTAGTGCTCTTACCAAAGCACGATAGCAGGGTACTTAATGTCAATATGTCTTATTACTAATAATGCTAATCTTGATCACTTGGTTGGGTGGTACTTGCCAGGTTTCCCTATTATAAAGCTATAATTTCTCTTGCTGTAATTAACAAACATCTTGGTGCAGATACTTTGAGACTATTCAAATGTACTGTTTCTCCTCAAATTCTTGTCTGTTGATGTTAGCATCCATTGATGGGTCTTGTCTACAATGATTATTCCTGTGGTTTCTGCTTGATGGTGGTTTTCACATTTCCTTCATTCCACTCACATGTATTAATTAGCATTCTTCTTCACAGATGAGCTGTCTCTTCTCATTTATTTATAAAATTATTTAATTATATCAGTATAGACTCATAGGTGTTTATTTTATTCTATGGCTTATAATCCATTACTATTATTACTTATTTTTTTTTGCTCAAATTGTTCCAGCTTTGGCCATTGGGAGTTCCTTCATGTTGGCCCCTGTGTTACTCTGACATACTTCCATCGATTTTTAAGCACTTCTTTACCTCCTCTATCCCCAAAGCTATTTCAGGATACTCTCGTACTTCTCTGTTCAGTGCACTTCTCTAAGAAGACTGGTTTCCCTTTATTGAAGAATGGTATTTAGAAACCAAGATCTGGGTGTTAGGTATGCTTGTTGGTCATGGGTATCATTGCTTCTAGGACTTCTCAGGGGACAGAGCTTATATACATATATACAAGCTTGCGCACACATCTATCTATATTTCTGTATCTTTCTGTGTGCATAGAGTAAAAACATGAGTTCATACTTATATCTCTGTCTTAAATCCAAAACCACAGGGTTCATTCCAGTTTTCTTCTTTCCTTATCTGTAACTTTTTCTCCACTATGAGAAATATGACTCTCATTATCTGTAAAATATTTGCTTATTTGTTTATTTTTAGCATACACATGAGGTAGTTTCAGAATTGCTAACCTATATCCCTGCAAGAGACACATCTAGTAATGTGAGTAGAGGGCTTGTGTTCAGTTGTTTTGGTCTTTAGTCTTAGATTGTCCAAATAAGACACTGCTTCCTCCTCAGTGATGTAGGTTAGTTCTTTTCTTCCACTTCAGTGTGGTTATGTTATTTATTTGAAATACAGTTATATTTATTTGCTATAGTGTGCATTCTGCTTTGGGTTCCCCCACCTCCTGATCAATTTTAATTATCTTTTTGGAATGTGAACAGATACTACGGCTCTGAAAGTGAGAGCCATACAAAGTAGTATACTTAGTGAGGCGTCAGACCTCCCCGTCTCTACTCATTCCTCCTCCACCTTCCTTCTGCCACTTTTCCACTTCCCCTTCAACAGAACCAATCTTTTGAGTTTCTGGTTCATCTTTCTCTCTTTTCCAAAAATGTATAGATGTGTATAGTTTCTTATAACCCCTTCTTTCTTACTAATCCTGACACTCTTTATATTTTTTATTTATTTTTTTTAGTTTCACACTTTTATTGTAAATAGTGTAATATTAGTTTATATTTTTTACTTATTTTTTAGCTTCACATTTTACACAATAGTGTAATATTATTTTATATTTTTTAGTTTTTAGTTTTAGTTTCACATTTTTATTGTGAATAGTGTAATACTAGTTTCAGGTGTAGAATTTACTGTTTCATCACTTACATACAACACCCATCACAAGTGGCTCATCACAAGTGCCTCTATCTTTGATATAGGTTCTTTTCCTAAGATTCGAAAATCCCCTGAAGATTTTATAAACTATCTTCCAGATCATTACCATCAGAACTTCAGGTGGTCAGTGACCCTGTCAGATAACATCTCATTATTTCAGATAATGATTTTTCTTAGCCCTAACTTTACTAAGGCTTTGTCGTTATTATTATTTATTTATGAGGGCTTTATGTCCATTGTGTGCATTTGATTTCATTTTCAGAGACTGTTTAACACCCCTGAGAAACAGATGACAAAAAAGATTGTGTTCGCTAAAAAAACAATTAGAAATATCAGGCTTCATTCAGCTTCAGAATTCATCCCCTTGGAAGGAGACAGGTAGCACATGTGTTTTCTGTCCTTGACCACGTCTCGTCTAGTCCTTCACTTCCATGGCATGCAGCGTCTCCACTTTTACATGGGAACGGATTCTCCACAGAGAAAGCAGCAGGCACACCATCAAATGACGTTTCATTCTTTCTTTAACGATCCATTTCTTTGCTCTTGGAACAAGTCTGTAAAGATTACAAGTGTGTCTCCGGGGAAAAAAAAATAAAAGTATAGTAGAGCCAAAACTTGAGCAAGTTCACAAAGAATCATAAGGGGGTGGACGAGGTATTAGAATATAAATAGAAAGTACAGTATGAGCTCCAAACAAACGCTTTCAAGGTCTTTGTGCGCACTGACAGCTTCAGATATTTGATGTAAATGAATTTTTCCCTAGAAACAATGGAATCTGTAGCTTGTGGTGGCAGTGTTTCTTTTCTAAACCTTGCTTTTCTTTTCTTTCTTTTTTTTTTTTTTTTGTTCCTGAGGTGAAAGCAGAGCTAACTTAGGTATGTATTTGCATCAGAAAGACTTCCCAGCAGCATCCATACTAGTCAGTGATCATTTTTCCATTATTTTAGGTACCTACTTGTTTGCAATTTTTCTTTTTAAGCCCCCTCTTCTCCTCTCCACAAAGCACAAACACAGTCACTGTCACACACAGACACACAGACACAACTCAAATGATAACGGCCATTTTCATCAAATATTACAAGCTGAAGCCTATATCCACACTATATAGGTTTTACGCTTGTTGAAGTTCCATCAATTTGTAGAAATCTGCTCATCTCCATTAATGGCACTTCCATTTACCTAGGTCCTTATTTCAGAAATGTGAGAGCAATTCCTGGCACCTCCTCTGCCCCAGAGAACCCCCACCGCAATCAATCCATCAGTAAGTCTTCTGCAATCTCCTTATAAAATATATCTTGAATCTGTCCTCTTTTCTTTACTTGTTGCTGCCATTGTAGTCCAGGCTCTTTCTCTTGCCTGCGTATCTGACTTCCCCTGACCCTACTGTAATTTCACCTTCAGGAGAACCAGAATGATTTCTTGAAAATTTAAATATCATACCATTCTGCTAATTAAATGGCCCCTACCCATCCCCCACTGCCCGTGGCTTTTTCGGGGTACTTAGGATAGACGCTGAAATCTTTACAAGACATACGGGAAGTTGCATGCTGTGCCCACTCCTTGCCCAGTAATGTCTTTTCACTCTACTTTTCTCTGGCTTTCTGGGTTATGGCCACTCTGCCCTGCTTGTCAGTTCCTAGACAAATAACCATGCTTTTTTCACACCTCAGCACTTGAAAAGTTCTTGCCTCCCTCTCTTCACCTAATTCCTACTAATCCTCCGGACACTTCCTCAAAGAGGTTCTAACTCCCAAGTCAAATCTCAATTTCCTAGTATTATTCTCTCCTACCACCCTGTATCTTCCTTCAGAACCACCACCACAACTTCAAATTATTTAGGTGCTTGGGTTTGAATCTTCTTGTTCACTGTATATTCCAGACCTGGCACAGTGCCCAGCATATGGTAAATGCTCAATAAATATTTGTCAAATAAGTCATGGTAATTGTATGCACAACCTCAGACCATTAACAGCACTGTTCAGAAAAATCATAAAAACTGGTGAATTGTATATCATTTTCTCCCAAAGTGTTTTGCATATACCTTGGTTTTCAAATGAATGACTAACAACCCACCCTCGTTACCATGATCATGAAGCAGCCCCTGCTGGCACTGGCCCACCCACTTGTCTCTGCCAGCTTGATCCCTTGTGAATAAGCAGTGGCAGCGTCTACTTTGGTAGGGTGATTTGAAGAGTGCCTGGGAACATGGCCAGTTTCACCTCCACTAGCAATAATACCATGAGGTCCTCAATTTTTAGCTTATCACATTAAAAACTTCCTACAGCAAAATTGTTATTTGGAGAAATAATATGTTAGCCATTATTGGTGATTATTGGCATATCCCAAGACAGAATGGTCAGCTAGTCAGAGACCAAGATGCTCAAGGGGAAGAGACATAATATGGGTACATTTTGATTGAGGAAGAACTATAAATGCCAAGAAACATTAAAATGGTCTCTTAAGGTGGGTGTAATGAGGAATTTGGGCAGCATTACTTCACAGAGAACGTTAGAGGTGGGTTGCTAGGTGCCTATCAAGGAAGCGAGATCACCCAAGGCATGTTGAAAACAGTGGAGTTGGACATTTACGGGGACAAGAGTTTAGAAGAAGCATTAAGAAATCATACTTCTCTCTCCAGCTTGGCTTTGCCTGTCAAACTTCATCCTCACCCAGAATGTTAAGCGTTTGTTTTTCTGGAGGAAACAGACAGGCTGGACCATAAAGATACAAAGGCAGTAAGGAAACAGTTACAGTTCCTCAGGCTGCCTGTGCTGGATGGTGAGCGCAAACTTTCACATCCCTCTGCTTCAATCACTGTGCCTGAACTTGGTGCTCCTGGACTGCCCCCCCACCCCCGGGTTCCAGACCTGAGATGACCTCATTTGACCTGAGCAGGGACCTAAGTTTCTGCTTCCTCAGCCTGCTTTGCTTTGCTGACTCTAACTTTTGATGGAACACTTTTTTGTGAGGGTCTACTTTCAGCATTCCTCTACCAAGACGCTATGTAGACTTCTGAGAGTTTCTCCGTATAATGAGTCTGGTCACTTTCCTATCACCTTGCCTTTGTAGAGTTTATAAAATGCTTTCAAAACTATTTTCTCATCTGATCATTACCGCAATCTTGTGAAATAGAACTACATTTTATAGATGAGGAAACTGGCTCCCTTTTCAGATGAGGTTGACTTGCTCTTTTCTCTTTGCTTGGACTTAATTATTGCTAATAGAATACCAACCGATTCTGATGAGGCAGGTAATAGCCCCTTGGGCCAGCTGCCAATTTAAATTGACTCAAATGGAAAATCAGTAAAATAAGAATGGAATGTTCTAGAATACCTGCAAACCACAAATTCATAGTCTTCAAAGCCACAGAAACCTGGCCTATGTTGCGACGGATTTAGCAAGCTATCATGATTGTGGAATAAAAGATGGTAATGGGCACTCAAGTGATATTGAGGACTTCTTCTCCAGAGCATTCAAAGACTAGGGATGTGTCTTGAGTTGGCATTCTGGACAAAGAGAGTCTGGATTCAGTGAGCCATCATCTAAAGCTGAAATTAGCTTCTGTTATTTAGCAGGGTTTTAAATTCAGTCCAGCAAGTGACTCCAGGCTGTTTTGGCAAACATTACAAACTTGCCACTCTTCCTCCATTGGGCACAGGGCAGGAAGCATATGTGAAGGCTGCCAACATTCCTCTATCTGCTGGTTTTAGCATAAATGGGGATCAGAGCAATGATACAGAAAAAGGCCAGTAATATAAACCCAGAGCAAAAATGGTACACTTGAAAAACTTAGTGGCAATTTTCATGGTGATTTCATTTCTGAATCTAATTAAGTTCTCTATAGGCTTTCAGGCAAACATAGCATTTTCTAAAATCACTCCCAAGTTGCCATATTCACCAGTATTCTTTTCAAAGTAAGTTGTATATATAGCATATATATACAAGGTAATTCTACACAGTGAAAACCCACATGTAACCATGTTTGCTGGTCAAGATTCTCCATGTGCTCTTTTGAGAATCCTTTTATACATATGCAATGTCTTCCTTTTTAATATTTGCCTGCAATTGCAGGGGGGGGGGCTGACTTTTTTTTTTTTTTTTAGGAAACATGATGTTGGGATTTCCCTGTACTTATGCATCCTTTGCATCTGAAGAGCACTTAGTATCTTTCAGATTGTAATATATTTACATTGTTCTTGGCATTGCCATCCATTTGCTGGTTTAAGGCACCGAGGTCAAATTCATCTGAATTCCTTTGCTATAAAATGGGATAATTAAAATTCAGAAAAATTAGGTGCTCTGAAGCATAATGAATCAGCAGCAGAGAAAAGAGTAAGAGAATTCATTTATTTAGGGCTTGCCATATACTAGATATAAGGGTCTCTTACATTATCTGATTCAGTCCTTACCACAACCCTGTGAAATAGGTATTATTCCTGCTTAACAGACAAGGGAACTGAGGCTCAAAGGGATTAAGTGATTTACCCAAGATCACACAGTTAAGTGGCAGAGCTGAATTATAACCTAAATCTATCTGTCTGAGAGCCCTTGTTTCTTCCATTATGCACGCGGTCCCTTAGATCTGCACCAGGACTCTACCAAGATCAAGTATTTTTCCTCCGTCTGTCCTTTGGAATACACAATCCTTTAAGGCAACTCTCACAAATGATGTTCAATAGAAACCATGCTATATTGCCTGTTCCCTCGTGGTATGTGCTGTCTAACGCTAATCTGGTTTTCCAAGTTATGCATTCCTTGTTTTTCTCTAGATTTACTCCAGAAATTGTGTAGAGAGGGCAGTGGGAGCTGTGATTTGCTAAGTCATGAATATCAAATCAGTGAGAGGTACTTTGAGTTGTAACAGGGGTACTAAGTGCTCTCCTAGAAGTGCACAGCTTTAGACTCCAGAGCTGACTGTGATCTCTCTGGTAGGCGGAGGAGGTAGTCCTTCCTGTTCCCTAACCCTTTCCTTCTCATTATTCTAAAGAGGCAACAGCCCCAGAGGGGAATTCTGGGTTCCTGAGCAATGCAGTGTGGGCAGCCATACAAGGGAAAGCAGTGAACCATAAGTTTGTTTTGTTCACTTAGAGATGGACAGATTTTGAATCTGTGTTTTCCAAAAATGGCCACAACTGTTTTTCCCACTCCCACAACTCTTGTTATGATGTGATTTTAACATTCCTCCTGTTGAGAAGTGGGCTCTACAGTTGCTCCCTCGAATCTGGACTGACTTGTGATGATGGCAGAAGGATGCTCTGTGACTTGAAAACCTAGATTAGTAAAAGTGATACAGCTTCTGCCTGGTTCTTGCGCAATGCCCATTCTTGGAAACCAGTCCCCATGCTGAAGGAAGTCCAAGCAACTTGTAGAGAGGCCCATGTGGAGATGGAGATACCCATGTGGAGAAGAACTAAGACCCCCACTTCCTCAGCCCTGGCTGAGCTTCCAGCTGACAGCTAGTGTCAACTTGCCAGTTAGGTGAGTGAGCCAACTTGGAAGCAGATATAACCCTCAGTTGAGCCACTCAGCTCATCTGTGTGGAGAAATACAAGCCTTCCCACAGCACCCTGCCCAACCTACAGATGACTGAGTTAAATACATGTTTTCATTGTAAGCCCCTAGATTTTGAGATAGTTTGCAACTTGAACAGAGAGCAAGGCATAGACATCAAAAATAATGGAAAGTCATTGAAAACTAGCTTACATATACAAATAGCTTAGATAGGTAAAGGCATACTCAGGTCTCATAAATTCCTACAGTTAAACACAGAAGGAATTTTTAGTTAGTTCCTTGCTTTTAAAGACGAAATTTATATAGTTGTGCATTTGGTACAAAATGTCCAGTAAGCATGTCTAGTCAGAGAGTTTATCCTCGCTCATTCCTTTGAAAAGTGCAACATATACTGAATAGGCCATGGACTCCAGAGAAAGAGAATTCTAAGAAGATAGAAGAAAAGGAAAACGTTGAAAATATGGCATGAAATCTGCATGTGCATAAACGCAACAGTAAGATAATATCATTTTGGAACTATACCATTCTGTCTTTTTAAAGATTTTTTTAAATTTTTATTTATTTGACAGAGACAGCCAGTGAGAGAGGGAACACAAGCAGGGGGAGTGGGAGAGGAAGAAGCAGGCTCCCAGCAGAGGAGCCTGATGTGGGGCTCGATCCCAGAACGCTGGGATCACGCCCTGAGCCGAAGGCAGACGCTTAACGGCTGCGCCACCCAGGCGCCCCATGACTTTTTAAAAACTCAAAGATAATTACACAAGTTTTTTGTATAGCAACGTTATAGACTAAAATGTTTTGTTTTGTTTTAATTAAGTTGCCAGCACCCTGTGGTAGCTTTTCACAGTTTCTCTAAATGCTGCTCTATTTTTCCCCATTCCTTTTTGCCCTTCCTCAACCAGGTCCTTCCACTTCTATTTCTCTATCGTTCTTGGTTTTCGAGACTCTAGTCAATTTTTACCCTAAAACATTACAGCTAAAGTAATTTGCAAGTCATTCTAACCATTATGTTTATATTATTTACTGAATCCCTGTGAATTAGCCTCACCATTTCCCACATTTATTTTCATATTAATAAACATTTATTGAAGGCATACTACGTCCCAGTAATCTTGAGGTTGTCTTCAAGGCTCTCATTCCTCCCTGCTTCTCTGTTTGTTTGTTTTTTTTTTAAAGATTTTATTTTATTTATTTTGACAGAGAGAGAGAGACAGCCAGTGAGAGAGGGAACACAAGCAGGGGGAGTGGGAGAGGAAGAAGCAGGCCCATAGCGGAGGAGCCTGATGTGGGGTTCGATCCCAGCACTCCGGGATCACGCCCTGAGCCGAAGGCAGACGCTTAACCACTGTGCCACCCAGGCGCCCCTGCTTCTCTGTTTTTATCACCTAAACTTCAATTCCTTGTTTTGTAACCTAAATTCTTCTCTTGTAACCAGTCTTCTCTTCATGTCACCTGACGGCTTTCCTTTTAATCTCACTCCCAAGTTTATTTTAAAAATGTTGTTTTAGGGGTGCCTGGCTGGCTCAGTTGGTTAAGCATCTGCCTTCAGCTCAGGTCATGATGCAGGGGTCCTGGAATTGAGCCCAACGTCGGGCTCCCTGCTCAGTGAGGACTCTGCTTCTCCCCCTCTCTCTCTCCCTGCTCATACCCTCTTTCTCTGTCTCAAATAAATAAATAAAGTCTTTAAAAAAAATGTTGTGTTAAGCTGAGTCCTATTTTGCTGGGGCTCAGAACCCTCCCACGTAGCCATCTCAGACTTCCTATCCTCCCATCTTCAACTAGCACAGTTCTTTCTGTTTACTTCTCTCCTACTTACTCTGGCAATTACTGGAGTCACACAGTAATTTATCTCATTTGTCTTGTCTCTCCCAGAAGAATTTGAATTTAAATTATATTTCTTCAAAAACAGCTTATTGGTTTAAACTCTTCTCATTTGTTCTATAACGTGGTCAATGACAAAAGCATGTGACAAATACTTAACAAAATGGAAAAACAAATGTCTTCATGATTAATCTGTTGAATTTGCAAATGAGCGCTATTCTACATACAAGAAGATATATTATGGATATTAGAAATGGGTGGGAGGTAAATGTATTCATTTGAACACATCTTATGTCTTATTAACATATTTAAGTGTGGGTTGTTCTGAACTCTTCAATATTATAGGTATATGGAGAAGAAGGGATCTATAAAAACACAATACTTTAAAAGGCAGATCAATAGAAGATATGGTACTTAATTTTTAAATGTTTAAATTCTAGAATAGTTACCAACCTCTTTAAATTTGTTCATCAATAAAATGCTCAGATTTACATGAATAAGTTACATGTTTTGGAAATTAGCAGTAATAAGATACTGCACAACTATGAGCTCATGGAGGTTATAAACTGGTTATTTTCCATCACCTATAGATGTGGCTCACATAATTATCCTTCCTCACATTTCACCTTATGTATTCTCATATATTAGTGGGCTTCCCAACAATCTTCCTGTTTCTTCTCATTATGTATAGTTGCTTTTCAGTGTTGTTGAAAATGGTGTTGAAAAGAGGACAAGCATTGTCAGCTGGTGATGTTAACTGCTGCCCACAGCCAGAGAAAGGAGGCAGAGATGTGTGCTCAGCATATGCTTAATGCTGGGCCCCTCCCCCTTCATCTAGATGGGTTACCACATTCCTGCTAATGGTCTACACCCCAACTTGGAAAACCATCTGAGTCAAAACATATCTACTGCTTGTTATTTAGTGAAGGGGGCATCTTGAGAGCAGAACCAAAAATAAAATCTGTTGAACTACCTGTGTATTTTAATTTCTTGTGTGACTCAGAAAACAGGTTGCTTCTGTAGTGGCACAAAGTGAAGCCCAGATTTTAGGGCTCCTTTTCTCAGGAGAGGCCCCCCTCTGCTGTGAGGGTAGAGAACTCTGTGAGCCCCAGGCCAGGGTTTTTGTCAGATGGCTTTTCCCTTGTGCTCAGAGCAACACGGCTGTAGCTCCCTGCGTATCTCATCTGGGGGTAGAGGCAAGAGAGTCCCGTCAGTGTAATCTGCCTGGGACCCGGCCAGGCAGTCCTGGGGATGAGCTTCAGGGAAGGACTGGATGTAGTAAAGCCTGACTGACAAGCTGTCCTTATGCCACATCAAACTTCATGCAGTTTAGCCGGTTCTGTTGGGTCCCTAAGTTAATCACTTAGAACTGCACTGTCCAATATGATAGCTACTAGCCAGCTGTGGCTATCGAGCACTCGAAACGCGGCAAGTCTAAAATGAGATGTGCTGTAAGCAATGACTTAGTGCAAAGAAAAGAATGTGACATAATATATTTTTATAATGAACGAATGTTGCAATAATAGTATTTTAGATAAACTGAAGTAAATGAAATGTATCATTACAATTAAATATTCACCTGTTTTTTGTACTTTTTAAAGTGTGGCTACTAGAAAATTAAAATCACATGATTGGGCAATGCTGGTTTGGAGATTTCTAGTAAGGCAGAGACTGCTTTCAGTCCTGGCTTTAATCCCCTGAAGTCCTTTGATTTCTCTAAGTCTCAGATTCCTTCTTGCATAATAACAATACTCACCATACTGTTTTCATGAGGATTAGTTGAGATAATGTTGGTAAAGCAAATTAACTGGCAAATTAACTGGTACAAAATAAAGACTTAATAAACGTTTACATAAGAGCCCAAGACTAATATTCCAGAAATCTAGCCTCTCTTCTGATTACTAACCATTCATGTGTCATTGAAGGAGTCATTTATTCTCTCTGGCTCTCAGTTTACTTATGTATAAAATTATAGGTTTGTATAAAATATTTTAAATTAATTCATTCAAAATATTTTGTCTCTCACAGTTCCAAGAACTAAGTTATCAGTGTGTTGGTAAGGTGTGTGTTACTTAAGGGGAGACATGATAAAACAATGAATTAGATATTGTAGTAGAAATCCAGTTATGCTCTGTAAAAACAACAACAACAGCAAAAACTGTAAAAAATCAGTTTGCTCTCTTCCCCTTTCTGGAGACTTCCTTCTCTGTCATGGACTTATAGTCAGAGCACCATGTTAATATGATGTGTCTGTCCCCTGGTCACAGCTGATTGGTAGAGGGGTGGGCACTTTTCTTTCCTGGAATTAACTGTATTTGAGACAAGGAGATTCCAAATTGATATGGCTTATTCAGTTAGGTGATGTTAACTGGAGAGTTATCAGTAATGTCCATTTCCAACTCTGTGAACTGGGAAATAGAGATAACTAGTCTATGGTATCAGCAAAGAATGAAGCAGATGCACAGAGAAGCAGGAGCGAGAGGAAAAAAGAGAGGACCTCTTGGGTCCTTGAAATGCTCCAGTCCTGCACTCAGTCCATTCCTAAAAATGGGCTGCACCTTTTCCTTATCTTATGGGAGCTATCCCCAGGTTCTTAAAACAAAACAAAACAAAACAATTCTCTGATGTTAGTTCAAATAGATTTCCTTTATTTGCAACCTAAAATGTTTTAACTCACTTGGACACGGTCCTTATATCTAAGCTCATGGTCTAATAGGGGAAACAGGCTCGCAAACCAGTCACTTCACACACTGCAAGATGTTATAAGGGACCACAGCAAGAGAACAAGAGACTGCTTGATGCAGCTGCGGAAGGTGTCACCCCAAAAATAACATCTGCGGTGGGTCTTAGAAAAAGGAAGTGGTTTTCCAGAAGGAGAAGGAAGGGAGGACATTTCCAGGCAAAGGTACATACGAGCACAAAGTATGAAAAAGAGTGCTCCATCACTGATTACTAGATAAAAGGATCTATTGGGATCTTCAGGGTCTCAATTTACTTTTCATTCCAAGCTTCCTTAGGAATCTATAGGCCAAAATGGTAGGGCGACAAGCAGTGTCCTTGGAATAAGGAGACGTGGCTCTTGCTCCAGCCCTGACATGGATTAACTGTATCCCTCTGGGTAATCCGTATCACTTCTTTGGGGACTGGTTTCTTCATTTAGAAAATGAAAAGATGGATACATTATCTCTCTGGTCCCTTTCAGTTCAAAATTCTGTGATTCTGTAACAAATCAAATACAAAACTTTGTCACCGCTGACGAAGCATTTCTACTAGATTTGACTGGGGCAATGATTTAATTTAGATATGTTTCCTTTCCTGTCAAAACAGTGTGATACGATATTTGCTACATCAGAGAAGTCTTGGCCCAAAGACTCACTTCATGAACTAGGGAATTATAAAAGTGAATTTCAATAACTAGCATCATCCCTGAACCCGACATCGTTAGTCCTTCCATGCTTTACTTTGTTCACCTGTGCAATGGGCCTGAAGAAATTTATCATATATCTGGGTATTGCAAAGACAATGCATGGCTGAGCTCCTCGGAGGAAAAAAATGATTCCTGTTTGACTATGAAAAACAAAAAGTATTTCCCATGAGGATGTCTCTAAGAACGCTTTTATAAAAATTGTAGCTATTTAAAAATATCATAGAAGGTGGTAATAGGAATGGCAGATTTGTAAAAAATCACATGTTTCCAAGTACAGTGTATTTCTTTTATATGTATCTTTTATATTCCCTTCTAACTTGTCTTTGGATATCAGAAATGGGGATTCTTACTCTTTTTCACTACACACTTGTGCTGATCTTTTGACAACTTGGTCTTTGGGGTTTTCTCTGTTTATATCCAAGGACAAATACTCCATGGGAACAAGTGACACACATGTTGTTTGCTGGACACAACTGTTACCAGACATGGGTTTACGTAATCGCTATGTGGAATGGGTTCCTAGCCAAGAGAACGGGGATTATGGGCATAGGTGAGGTTGAATCATAAATAACTAATTACAATCACAATGAGTAAGAGGATGACAGCAAAAGGAAGCAGCACATTTCTGTGTCTATTGTGTGTCTAGCTGTATGTTTACTATGCTCTGGTGACACCTCTTTCAAAATATATAGATGCTGAGGGGCAAGCGTCTGCCTTCGGCTCAGGGCGTGATCCCGGCGTTATGGGATCGAGCCCCACATCAGGCTCCTCCGCTATGAGCCTGCTTCTTCCTCTCCCACTCCTCCTGCCTGTGTTCCCTCTCTCGCTCACTGTCTCTCTCTCTGTCAAATAAATAAATAAATAAAATCTTTAAAAAAATATATATATAGATGCCGAAATTTGACTTTCACTGTTGGTAAAAAATACTATTTTTCTCGATGATCATAACCAAGAAACTGATTAGTATCCTGTGGTTTATAGTGAAATTGCCTGGTGCACAAATCCTATTCTTATCAGCAGTGTCCCTTTTTAAGGTCATTGTCCACATAAATTATTTAATTCTCAGATAACTGAAATGTTAAGCGTGCCACAATGTCCTGTCTCCACTATGCCAGGTAATGAAGCCGCAAGTGTGAAAACATCATAGTCTGTCATACTTAAAGTTTTTTTAAAGCATATTTGTATGCTACTAATTATTATTATTATTAAAATTATTATTTTTATCAGAGTGAATCTTACCAGGCTAATCTTTTGGTTAGTGTTAGTAGTAGAGATGATCTATAAGTATAACTAGCTTTGATAATATGAACAAAAACTAACAAAACTAAAGGAAAGCAGTTGAGAATTTACGAGATTAAAGTTAGACTAAATAAATACAAGTATGACAAATTGGTAAGTGGCACACTTTACAAATGTGGTTTCTACCAGAGTTATCAAAGTATGGGAAGATACAAAATCTAACAGAGTTTAGATAAACAGTGGGTAATATTCATAGAAGATAATAATTCTAAGAGTGTTAGAAGTGAATACAAAGTCTGATTCAAGAAAACAATTCTTATGCTTACATTTCTGTTATGATATAATCCATAGATAACAAATACTCTTATCTACCTGTGCTTGGGTGGAACAAACAATGCTTTAAAAATCTGTATGAAAGTTTTAGAGATTTGTTTGATATGGATTTATTTGGTTTTATTTTCCTAGTGCTGAACTACTGATGTTATAAATTGGAAAGGTTCCTGGGAAGATGTTAAAAGTGACAATCCTACGATTGGGAAAGAAGGAGATCTATATTGTGCCAGATATTATACACTGCACATTTTCATATACATTAGCTTGTAAGTCCAGGTCGTTTACGTTGCCAACAATAACCCCGTCAGTACGCAACGGGATCATAAGTTAGAATCTAAGTCCAGCTGACTTTCCTTACACTTAGGAGGGAATGACAATTCTTACTGAAGGATTTCTGATCAGTATCCATAGTTATTCTACTCTATCATAATGAATTTTTAAAATCTGCCTTTTAATGTTGGTGATCTCTACATTTATAAATCTCTTATAACTCTACTTCCCCATCTCCCACCATTCCTAATACTCTACCCCAAACTAGCAGGGTTCCCAAAACCTGGGATAGAAGCCAATCAACGTTCATTATCCATTTCATGCAGACAATGGCACGCAGAAAAAACAAAGTGTAGACAGCAGAACCAGGACAGCGAGTAAGCTCACTGTAAGGAGAAACTTCTGAAAAAACCCAAAGGACTTTAAAAATTTGTTGCCACTTGAGGTATTATACTCTCCCTGTTGAAAGGAAATTGTCGGGAAAACAAGAGAAGGGACTCCTGTATTGGGAGAAGTTTGGCTTAATGGCCACTTGCCATAAGACGCTTGCCAACTCAGTGAGTTAAGGAAAGAGATCAATCACTATGAGAGATTATAAGAGCACAACACTTGCCAATTTTGAGCTTCCTCCACCACCATTTCCCCTCCTGGCCACCCTACTGCCCACCCAAAGACATCAGTGCACAACTGCTGAGCAGCGTTGAACTGAAGACGGAGAGGTCTGCAGATCACAGGTCACTGCTGATATTTCCTTATATTGCAAACAATATCCAAGTTCAAAAAGCTGTAGTCACAATAATTATGATGCCTCAGGCATTGGTATAAATGCCGGGTAAAGCAAAAATGAGCCCTCCAGGGTTCATGATCTAGTAAGTGAGACAGACAGGAATAACCAGTGGAAAGATAGCATGTTTTCAAAGGGCTTAAATGGGGAAGGTACTAAAATCTTAATTCTCATCCTGTATCTACAAAACTGCTTCACGCCAGGAATGCCAGTGGTGCCAAGCCTCAGTTTTTTTCTGTATGCAATGCTCATGGTGATGATGACTTCCTTTGCTGAATTACTTGTGTTGCATACATACACCCACATTATTCAATACAGTGCATTATTCAATACAATTACTTGTGTTGCATACATACACCCACATTATTCAATACAAATAAAGATTTGTAGTCTTTATCAAGAGGAAAGAATTTGGTCTCAGGTGAAAAAATGGAAGAGAAGGAAACTATCAAATATAGTTTTAGAAATAATTGTTCAAATATTTCCTGAATAGTTTTTTCAATATTCAATTTAAAATTTAAAGTCTTTATGGATAATTTTAGAACTGCAAGTATATTCGTTAAACCCCTTTGTTGCACAGATGATAAAACTGAGACCCAGAAAAATCAAGAGAATTGCTAAAGGCCACCCAGCTAGTGAGTGGCTGAGCCAGGCTTGGTTTGATTCAGACCTTCTGATGCTTGCCCCAGAGTCCAGATGTCTAATTTCTTGTCTCAGAATACTGGGACTGGCTTGCTTTGCCAGATTCAAAGTGGAAAAATGAGTATGGCAACAAACGTTTACATTAGTATTTTTGTGTCCTCTTAGTTTCATTTTAAAATTCATTTTTGTTCATGTAACACATTGACAATGAGAAAAGCATGATGCAGCTAGAAAATAATCATTAAGCGCTACTGCATTTAAACACAGCTCTATAGAATTTTGTTAGTGAATGTATAATCATGTACCTACTAACAGTTGTTAGCAAAACAAGGGGAAAAAAAGATTAATTTAATCCTATATTATATATGCAATTCTCTGAGGTTATCCAGACTTACTTCCATCACTATAAATATATTCATATAGATTATCATGTATTCATAAATTGGATTCCTTAGTCTTTGCAGGTGGAAATCAATAAAGGAGTAATTTGAAATCTAAATCATGACATCTCTAGATAATACAACATAATGATTAATATAATGAATAAATATACATATACTATGTCCTACCTTCATCCCTTATTTTGATTGGTTTGTTCTTGATCATACCTGAATGAATTTGCTGGCTCCCCAAATCCAAGTAGAAAATTTCTCATTCTGGGTCTATTTTCTTTGAGCAGCTGTGGTAAACCTTTCTCCTGAAGCATAAAACACACGTAAGACAACATAAATATTAGTGATGTACTCCCAGTAAGCAAAGTCCCAAAGGTTAGGTGAAACTCCACCCCTGTTTTCTCACATCCAAGAAAGCATATCTGCATGAAAGTTGTATTTTTAAGTAGTAAATTAAACTCTATCATCTATCTGCTGATCAATTGATCAATCTATTGTTAAATTCAGAACAAATGGAGACCAGCCTTGAAAATTCCCTGAATAGACAAAACCAGTTTAATCATACAAACAAAGCTTGATTTAGCTCATTTTGCAAGACTAACGTGACCTGAGTCATTTCTTGCTTATGTCTCTGAAAATCATAAGCAAAACTTAAACTGTTTCCCAAGGTTGATATGAGGTAACCACTGATGAATTCCCTATCATTTAAGAAAATTCTGATATAATAACCCATCACTATAAAGAATAAACAGTCATTGCTTCCTCGCTATATGAGAGGATTTGTAACAATATACCCCTGGACCTCCTTCCATATATATTTTGGTTCAAGTGCTTCAGTTATGCAAACCATCTTTTTGGCTTGTGCACAATAAACCTTTACTAATCACAATTTAAATAATTCATTGCTTTTACATTTGCTATTTATGAACTTTTGACTATCCATCCATCTACCTACCTAAAAGTCCATCCACTTATCCATCTACCCACCACCCATCCACGTCTTTCTTTTTCTCTGTCATTATTAGATATTAGCATATCAGCTATTCCCAGTAACTTGCTTCCGAAGTGATTAGCTATATCAAGGTATCAACAACATTGGCCGGGATTACACCAATCTCAGAGGGAGGGAATATAGATCTGCCTGAAGTGCAGGGGGTTAGCCACTGAAGTAAACAGGTCACCTTCTGATGGTCAGCTCTACCAGGGGCGTTTGTTATTATCTGGCATTGCCTGGCCTAGAGGTCACAGAGCATGTGAAGACATTTGATAAACTATCACTTTTTTTTTTGTCTGTGTGTATTTTAAAATCTATATGTGTAGATTGATGTTCAAAACGTCTTAGGGTAACATTTCTATTGATTAATCTGAACCGTGTGTGTGTGTGTGTGTGGTGGGGATAATGACAAATATCATCACTTCATTTTATTTTCTTGCTGATTCAGACTCTTGAGTCCCTGGGAATGCTGCAGATCACACTACGGCACACTTGGATATAGTTAGTGGAATGGTCTTTGCCATTAGACCCCCAACTCGGTCACTTCCCAGCAGTGTAACCCTAGCCAAGTCATCCCTTTGGTATTACTCCCCTATTAGGAAAATGAGGACAAGTACTATGAGGACTAAATGGAATAACGTGTATGAAGTACTCCCCAAATTCCTGGCACATAGTTTGCACTTTATAACAACAACAACAGCAAGAACAACAACAACAACAACAACAGTAATATAATTCTAGTAACTCATATGAGGATGCAATCAGCAAGACAGCCAAACGATTATTTCGGATTTTTCCCTATTTTAGTCTCCACAAAAGGCGAGAAGTTCAAAGTGCAGGGTGCCACAGGCCTCACGCCTGATTTTATAGAGATTATCATGTAAATTCCAAAAGAAATTCCAAAGGATGTTCTTCCAAGCAAACCAGCGTCTGTGGGTCACAACTGAGGAAATCACGGAAACACAAAATCCCCCTTTCTGTAATACTGCTTTGCTATATTGATTGTTTTTACTAACTTAACCTTTTTGAGTCTGTTACTCTTTCATAAATGTTGTTAGTGTTTGGTGTACTAGATGTTAAATGGATAGTACAGTATATTGATTCTGAATCTAATTTTGGTTTCCACGGTATTGAGGATAACTGAATCTGGTATTTAGAGCATTCCGATACTGCATGAGAATTTTCTAAAATATTTTTTATCTGAAAAAAAGACATTATAAGCACATTTAAAGAGTTCCTTGTAAAAATTAAGTCTATGCAATTTTTTTGTTATTGAAGATACCATTAGGCAGCATTGAAGAACTAAATTTATTCCAATAATCATTACAATGATGAAAAAATTCCTTGCTTCAATAATTGATTTATGCTTCATTTAAATGGACAGAGTAGTTCCAATATAATTTCTTATTAACTCTAATGACGAATTTTAAAGTAGCATGACTCTGAAATAAAGATGAAAATTCTCCATACAACTTATTGCATTTAAATGGATTTAATATTTAATATTTAAAAAATCATTTGATGTAAATAGCCATCATGAATCACTGCAAATATACTAAGATGTAATTAAATGCTTTTTTCTTTTTAAACGCATCTACTTGTTTCATAATAAATTATTTTTGTCCTCTTTCTTCTTTTAAGCCGTGGTATTACTTTTGAAATTATATTTAATTATGAAATCACATCAACACTAAAATTTAGTAAATTTCTAAAAATATGCCCTCTTAGGCAAATTCAAAATGATTGCATTATTGCTTACCATTTGCTTTCATCTTGAAATTGTTTAAACCATGTTAGTGAACACTCAAATTTCTAAGACAGAAATCTGTCTTTTCCTCCTCAGAGGGGGGCCAGATTCTGTACTTATAAAGCTTTCACTGGATAAATTGTGCAGAAAACTATTCTTTGACCTTGTTCTGTACTTGAAATTTTCTGGTGTAACAATACTTGTCATCAACTGGAAGTACAGACATTAATACAGTTCCCATCGGCTAGATCCAGAAATCAGGCACTTAGCAGTTCAGTGGTTGGAGCCGCTGCCTGGGAGTTCTGGGGTCTGTCCGGAGGCACTGTGAAATTAGGTCAGGTCAAATTATTTCAGGTGTGGTCCCCATCAGAAGTGTGGGCAGTGTGGGCTGTTAGCAGATGCCCTTTGGCCCTTAAAAATGGGAGCAATCACACACACATACACACCCTAACAACAAATAACAGATTCAAATCCCGAGACATTCTCTAAAACATACTCCATAAAGAATAAATGTATTTTGAATATACTACAAGTCATCAGGACAGTGGCATTTCTGCCCGAGTTAAGGCAGTTCCTGAAGCACCCAGGCCTAGGCTCTGTCAACTTAGTATAAAGCAAGTAAAGAGTCTTGAAAATGGAGCCAAAGGTTTAGGTTCAGTTATTCACTTGAGAGAGTGAGTCACCTTTTAAGACTTGAGTTTCCTCAACTGTTACGTAAGAATGCTGTCATAGGGGTATGTGGGTGGCTCAGTGGGTTAAGTGCCCCTGACTCGGATTTGGCTCAGGTCATGATCTCAGGGTCCTGAGATTGAGCCCTGTCACAGGCTCCCCGCTCAGCTGGGAGTCTGCTTGTCTCCCTCTTCCTCTGCACCACCATCCTCAATAAATGAATAAATAAATCCTTAAAAAATGCTTTCATAGAAAGACCAAATAACACTGGTCAAAATTAAGATGGCTATACTATTTTATCATCTAAACTAGGACACTCTGATCCTGAAGGAGGGGTGCACTGATAAATATACTGGGGCAATATGCGTAAACCTGGACTGTCTTGGTACACAGAGGTAGAGCACTTTTAAAACTAGAAAGCACTGTACGGGCACCTGGGTGTCTCCGTCGTTTGAGCCTCCGACTCTTGATTTCTGCTCAGGTCATGATCTCCAGGTCATGGGATCAAGCCTGCCTCCAGCCCCGTGGGGCTCCATGCTCAGCAGGGAGTCTGCTTGAGATTCTCTCTCCCCCTCCCTCTGCCCCCCACCATTTGCATGCATGCACACTCTCTCTCTCAAATAAACAAATAAATCTTTAAAAAAAAAAAAAAACCTAGAAAGCACGGTTCAACTATAAGATATGATAATAGTAGTGGTGACAGAATCTGAAGCCTAGCTTCCAAACCTTATTTGACAAGGTACAGCAAGTTTTTCTGTGACATCGTGGGAGGGAAATGCAGTTTGCACCACCTGTGAAGTTTACAATGGTTTAGGATGGAGGACATGTGTTCACAAAGTGGGTGTTTCTAAAAAAGAATTTCTTCACTAAATTTTTTTAAACATCTGAAATAGCTTTATGTCTCAAAGTCTTATAGAATACTTATTTAAAGATTAATCTATACTGTTTCTAAAGTAATAATAAGCAAAGTTCCTTTCTCAATTTTTCCCTTCTTTAAACCAGCCTTTCAAATAATGTAATCAGAAATGATGGATGAGGATATCTTTGTATTTTCCCAGTTTAATAGAGCTCATAGAGAAAAAAAGGTTGTATGCTATTTTTCAAGGTTATTATCATAGCTATTATTAATTTTTGCCAAGAAAATGAATCTATTGAGTTGTATAATCTTGATGTTTACTTAGAGAAAATAATTTTTCATTACCAAACTATCTTTCTTCTGCGTCTCTGTTGTGCTTGGAGAAGACAGAGTAAAGAGGGGAAAAAATGCTATATTTTTGCAATTGTTTGATATAATTCCAGGCCCAAAATTTTTTAATGTAATTCCATAAATTAAAGGTATTATTTATTGAAGTTTGTAGTATTTAACCAACATTGTGCAATGTTAAAAAATTCAGATCAGCTACAGTAAATTTGGCTTTTTTTGTTTAACAAAGCTATTATAAAAGATTTATTCTTTTAGGTCATTTTGGTTTTAACTTTAGAATCAGTGCTGTCAGAAAATTTTTCTAAAAAATGGGCTAACTGGCCTTAGTACCTTTATTCCTAAAAATCCATAGGATTCTAAATTTAGGATTATCTATTTGACATAAGAAATATACTAGTTTCTTATTACATATAGCCGGATGATGTCAATAAGACTAAATGCCTTAGCGTCTACTGAGTCAAGACTAACAAGAACGAATCACATTACCAAATACAAGAGAGATGACATTCGCCTTCTGGATCCCCAAAGTCACAAATTTAATAACGGTCTTGGCATTACACACTTCTTTTTACTATAAAAACTATAAGTCATTTAAAATAATATACAATGGAAAGACTAAGTTTAAAATTCAAAAAACTCTTTCCGCTAATTTCTAGAACTCAATTTTTCTTTTGATGCACACGTATAAAAATCCTCCCTTGACGATATCTAACAACAAGGCTACAAGTATCAAGAACTGTCACCCGAATCAAGTAAACACTATTACTGGTCAATCTAGAAGAAGGCATCATTCACGGACATTTGAAATTGGACTGGAAATTCCACCCTTTTCAAAAAAGGAGGTGGTTGTAGTGAACCATACATTTTATAAACAGGTACCATTTTGTAACTGGGTACACTGGGTGACTAAAAACGGCTTATACTTTTTGAAACTTCTCCTCCAAAATAAATCACATACTGTATAACTTGGTGCTTATCATTTCATATTGTTTCTGAAAGAATAAAGCATCTGTATTTTAAAGTATGTTTATGTTAAAAGGGATATAGGATACAGGGCATACATAGTTTTGTGACTTCAGTAACTCCTGAGATTTTGTTTACATCAGAGGTAGTCGTAATAAAGGTGGATTTTACAATTTTTTCCTAACTTCAGCTCCATTATACCATCAGTTCATATAAACAATCCGTGATACATGTCTTCTAACTTTTTCACATAAATAGGAATTTTGATGCAGAAACACGGCACATATTTAGAATAGGTTTTATTTGTATATTATACTTTTTGTATTTTCTGCTCTTAATTTAATTTTTTCTTACTGTTAAAAGCTTGAAGCATCAACATCCCATAGTCTGAATACTAATAACACCAAGATTATTTTAAATTTGCTTTTTATGTGTAGTCTTTTAATTTTTAAAAAAACTATCTGAGAATTGTGAGGAAAAAATGCAAATTGTTTCACAGTAGTGACTACAGATGCACCATCTTCTGCACATCCCATTACGTACCAGCTAGCATTTATCACGTGTTACTGACTCCTGGGCACGGTGTTCACCCCCTGCTCAGAGGGGATCCGGTGGATTCTTACTCAACTTTATAAGGTTGATCCAACTATTATTCTTTAACAGATGAAAACACTAAGACTCAAAAGGTTAAATAACTTGCTCAAGCTCCACAGATATTAAATGTTGGAGCTTGTACTGAGACCCAGACAGTCTGATTCTAACGCCAGAGCATTTGACTATAGTAGAAGCCATCTTAGGAAACCCAATTAGGGCCAGGAATTGGTCATCTAAAAGAAAATGCTTTAGAAGAATTATGAATCCATAATTAGAAGAATTAGAAGAATTATGAATCCATACTGTATTCTTCACAATTTTGAGTTTCGGTATGTTCAAGTAGCACAAAACACGTGTAAATCTTTTTTTAAAAGGTTGTATTTATTTATTTGTCAGAGAGAGAGAGCACAAGCGGCAGGCCGAGGGAGAAGCAGGCTCCCCACTGAGCAAGGAACCCAGTTTGGAACTCTATCCCAAGACCCTGGGATCAGGACTGGAGCTGAAGGCAGATGCTTAACTGACTGAGCCACCCAGGGGTCCCAAGAAATACAAATAAATTTCTATTCTAGATTCTTACAAATTTTGTTTCTAATGCTTGATATTTGTCTCATCCACACTTAAATGCACAGCTATTACTTTTTGTAAAAAGCAATTTGTCCTTTTACCCATTTAACACATTCATCATTTTGATTTTAAGAACAACTTTGTTTACATACTTGTATTTAATTATTTCATGTATTTAATTAAGTTATGCAATTACAGTAACTACTATGGCTTAAATAGGATTAGAAATGGAAATAATATGCCTTAGGAATTATACAACTCAGCTGGCATTCAACACATCCTGGAGACATTAGTTTGTATATTTTAAAAAAATAACAAAGACCCTCCATTCTCTTTCTGGCTGTGGGTAGGCTGTGCAAGCCCTTGTTGTTCATGTAGTGTTCTTAGAATATCTCTGAATGAGAGAAGTTGTATAAATGCAAAGTAGGAAAAAGGCAATCTCAAGATTACAAGCTCCCCAGCGTGATAATACATAACCTAAGTATTATGATTATGAATAACATTTGCTCATTAAAATTTATGTATATATAAGTATACATACACATACATGTATCTCTGTGTATGTACCTGTACTTTCATGCTTAAATATTTTGGGCAAGTTTTATGTGCTTTTATCTTTCCTTAAAAGTCTTCTATTCAAACATAAAAAGCATGTTGCAAAAGCATTAAGGGCTAAAAAATACAACCAAACAAATTCTGTTTCTTCTTCCTAACCATGATATTCTTGAACATAAAAATGTTTAGCAGCCCATTACAGAGTCATCTTTGCCATATATTGCATTAAAATGACATGATAGTTAAAACATATTTTAACGAAGGTATATATTTTTGACTTGATAAAATAATCTGAAATATGCCAACTCAAAACACATAATCCTGATTATTTTAGTATACTAAAACAGAGGCACTTTTATTTTAATAAGAAAATGCCAGGCCTGAAGTCACACCTTCCCGTGCATCTAACAGTATTCTCATTTTATCATATTTTAAAAATCCACACCTCATATTTTCTGTTACCTTATATGGATGGTGCTAATGACACACATAGTAAACCTTCTCTTAGCTTTGTAGTTGAATAGGATTTGTTTAATTTCAGCTGTCAAATAATGTGAAAAAAAAAAACACATTCTGGTAACCCTAGGAGTTAAAATATGTTAGAACTATGAAAGTAAATGTTTCACAAACAACAATAATTTATTGATCACGTTCTCTGCCAGCATAAAATTAAAAGTGCAGAATATGCTGATTTGGGAAGGGTGATGACTATACTTTTTGAGTGATTTAAAATAAAACTTTCAAAAAGTTCCTTTTTAAAGCAGGTGAAAGGAACTAAAAGGTTGGGAATGGTGCCCATGTTTCTTACTATATGTCAATAGGAGTCATTCCCTAAAATGTTTCACAAAATATTTTCTCAGTGATTTAAATTACAACAGAAACCTCTATGTTTAAGCATTAGAACAATTAAGATAGGAATAAAGTAAAATACTCTTCCTTGTCCTTTCTTTTCAATCCCATTCCCTTGATTATAAAGTGTAAATGATTTGCTGTGCTTATCAACTGATGATGGATCCAAGTTTTGTCCTTCACTGGAAATTACCTCACCCAAGTTTGCATGTCCTTCCAGGGTTTGGCTGATAATAGGATATAAATTCCTCCCTGCCCCAATTTTAGCCAACTCTGAAAGTTTCCTTGGAGCACAAGGATTTTCCCGTGAGTTTGATGAGGCCTTAATTGCAACTCCCTTTTGGTCAGCTTGTCCCCCTGCCCGCTGCTGTCTCCCTTACTTACTCAGGAGTGTATCTTAGAAGGGTATCTCCCAAGAGCTCACCCCAATGGACCTTCTGCTTGCAACACACTCTCTTCAGAGAGCCCAATCTAAAACAGTATTAATGTTTATGTGAATGCATATGTTAATAAATGCGGAGGAAAAGGTACCAAAAAAGCTAGAGAAAATCATTTATACTATATAATCGAGGGTATGTGCGAGCAGAAAAGTCTCTGGCAGAATGTGTACCAAACTGCAGATGACAGCAGCTACCTGTAGGGCATGGATTTGGACCAAGGGGAGAGGAAGAGTTTCATTATTTACTCTCTACATTTTTTTAAAAAGATTTTATTTATTTATTTGACAGCGAGAGAGCACAAGGAGGGGAAGCAGCAGGCAGAGGGAGAGGGAGAAGCAGGCTCCTCACTGAACAGAGAGCCCAACGTGGGGCTCAATCCCAGGACCCTGAGATCATGACCTGAGCCAAAGGCAGATGCTTAACTGACTGAGCCTCCCAGGCGCCCCATACTCTCTACATTTTAAAAGACAGAGAAAGTAATGATGGAGCTATAAGTGATTTTTTTGGCTTTTCTGTTTTCCAAAATTTCCATAATGGACATATATTAATTATACTTCATAATCAGGAGGCAACATTTAGGGCTCTCAGGAGTCCACCACTAAGTGGAGTAGTTTTGAGGGTTTCTTTAAAGTGTGGGTGCATTTTTTATGCTTGTAGATTGTTAAAGACTTCTCTAGACCCCAGAAAATGTTGCTCTGGAGTAGGGTGCGAGAGAACACTAACTTCTACCTTAGTCTTGTTTGCAGGAAAGGTGCCAGCAACAAATGTTTTCTCTGAATCAGGCTCTCTCATGAGGGCTTCCTACCTACATTTATATTTTTAATACATCTAAAATTTATATTGTTCATGGTTTGAGGTAGAGATCTAACTTTATTTTCTTTTTTCAACTTAAGTTTATTGAGATATAGCTTATACACGATAAAATTTACAGTATGCTGAGTTTGACAAATGTATACTATGTCATAACTACCACCAAAAAAAAAAAAAATTAGCTCATCTTGAAACGTTCCCTTATGGTCCTTGTGATTAATTCCCTCCCTTACACTCTCAGCCCTTGACAATAACTGATCTGCTACCTGTCCCTACAGCTTTACCTTTTTCAGAAAGTCATTCAAATTGGATGATACCTTGCCTTTTGAGTTGCCTTTTGAGTCTGGTTTCTTTCACTTAGCATGATTCTTTTGAGACGGGTTCATATTGTTTTCAGCATATCAATAATTTGTTCCTTTAAATTGCTGAGTAGTTTTCCATTGTACAGATGTATCTGATTTGTTGATACATTCACCAGTTGAAGGACAGTAGTTCCCAGTTTTTGGCAACTATAAAAACAAAACGTTGTAAGAAATATTTGCATACAGAGCTTTGTGTGGAAATACGTTTTCATTCTCTCAGGCGAGTACCTAGGAGTAAGAGTGCCATTTCTCTTAATGAATAATCAGGTATCACAACCCCATCTTTTAGATAATCCACCTTTTCACTCCTGATTGGAATGTTGTTTTAATCAAATATTAACTCCCCCTCTTAGTATGCTTTTCTAAGATTTCCTTGGCAAATTTTATACATTTTTTTTTCTTCCATTTGAATTTTCGTACAATTTGATTATGTTCAAAAAGCAAACCAACAAACAAATCCTGTTGTAATTCTGATAGTAATATATAAAATGTAAAATATATATTATTTTTTGTTGTTTAAAGATTTTATTTACTTATTTATTTATTTATTTAAAAGAGCGCGCACATAAGTTGAGGCGGGGGGGGGGCGGGGACAGGCAGAGGGAGAGAGAAAAACAGACTCCCGGCTGAGCAGAGAGTCCAAGGGAGGGCTCCATTCCACGACCTTGAGATCATGACCTGAGCTGAAATCAAGATTTGGATGCTTAACTGACTGAGCCACCCAGGCATCCCCGTATATGAATTTTTTTTAATGATTTTTTTATTATATTATGTTAGTCACCATACAGTACATCCCCAGTTTCTGATAACCATATACTAATTTTTATAGTATGAAAGTCTTCCCATTCAAGAGCATAGTATGTCTCTCCATTCACTCAAGTTTTATGTTTCTTAATTAAGTTTCATAATTTTCTTCTTAGAGGTTTTGTGCCATCGTTGTTAAATTTATTCTTTGGTACTTTATATATTTTTTGTTGTTATCATTAATTGCATATTTCTGTATTTTTATTTCAAACTATGACTGATGTTTATTCATTCATTAATATATTCAACAAATATTTCCTGAACCCATACTTTTTATCAGGCACAGTTCTGGGCAATAAAATAGTAGGTAAGATAAATAAATTTCTATAATTGTGCAGGTTTCATTCAAGTGGTGAGAAATAGAAAATAATAAATGCACATGTATCAGACAGTTACAAGTGCTATGCCAATAATTAATTAATTAATTTAGAGAGAGCAAGTGCAAGCAGGGGGAGGGGGAGGGAGAGGGAGAGAGAGAATCTTAAGCAGACTCCATGCTCAGTGCAGAGCCTGTCCTGGGGCTCCATCTCACAACCCTGAGATCATGCCTGAGCTGAAGTCAACATTTGGACGCTTAACCAATTAAGCCACCCTGTGTCCCACCAATAATTTATTTTAAATTGAGTTTCTCATGAGATCACCTAGGGAGGAGTACATAGCTATATATCAGGACTTAATTCCTGAGTCTTGAAGCACTCCAACATTGGGAGTCAGGACAAAGGACAACAGGCCATTAGCATGGACAAATATGTAGTGACTAGTGAAATAGGAGAGAAATTAACATGTTTAGTGTGATTAAAGACAAGCAAAGAGAATGTTTCCAGGAAAAAGGAGCAGTCGACTTTGTCGACTGCTACTGAGATGTCAAACAAGATGATAATAGAAAACTGAATATTTGAATATTAAATATGTAGAATAGATTGCTGGTGACTTGGACAAGTATTATTTCAGTAGCCTAATAGGAAGAAAATTCTGATTTGAGAACCATTCATATATATATACATAAATATACACATATGCATATATATATATATATATACACATATAGTCAACTCTGAAACACATTCCAATTTGAACATATATGTTAACCACTATAATAGCAACAATAAGAACAAAAGACTATTCATAGAGCCAGGCATTCTAAGCACTACACACATATTGACTCATTTAATCTCACAATAACCCAGTGAGTTAAATATTCTTGTTTCCCCATTTTTCAGATGAGAGAAGAGAAGCAAAGAAAGTTTAGGGAACCAGTACAAGTTTAAATGATTCAGTGACAGGCACTCAACTAAATTTTATTATTTCAAAGCACTTCAGTGGATTCTATAAGGCTTTCTAAAAATATGATTATATAATCTATAAATAGTGGTAATGTTTTTGCTTCCATAGTATGTATATATCATACTGCATTTGATTGAACCTCAAAAACAATACTAACAGTGACAGTAAGCATCCTTGCCTTGTTACTAAAGATAGATAAAAAGCTAGTAACGTTTCATTTTATTTGATGCTTATTCTTGCCTGTTGGTAAATACTATTTAACTTACATAGAAATATTTCTTCAAATTCTTAACTCTTTTTTTTTAAATCAGTTATAGCAAACTGAATTTTGTCAAACATCTTGTCAGCATCTAGTCATATAATCTTTTTTCCTCTTTTAAATGACTTATGTTAATAAACTTTCTATTGTTAAGCCATGTTTGCATTCCTAGAGTAAACCTACTTGGCAGAAATGATTATTTACAATGATATTCCTGGAAGGGGGTGGGAGGATTGGTGAAATAGGTGATGGGGATTAAGGTGTGGCCATGTGATAAGCCCTGGGTGATGTATAGAAATGTTGAATCACCACATTGAACACCTGAAACTAATATAACACTGTATATTAACTAAATGGAATTAAAATAAAAACTAAAAAAAAATGATATTCCTGCATTTGTTTTGCTAATACTTTAACATTTTGCTTTTAGATGTTGGATCTAGCATAGTACTATGTAATCGTATTAGAATTTCTGCAAAAAAATCCCACAAAATGTGTGAATATTCATACTACATGCTGCAAGATTTAAGAGGTCAGATTTTCCTACCAAATTAATTTTTTAAAAAGCTTTTGCTGTTGAATATGAGAACTGTGGATAGAAGATACTGCACCTGCCAACGAATTGTATGTTCCTTTAAAGTTACATCTGCATCTGATCCTCTCTGCCTTTTCAAATAGTGAGACTCTATAATTATTGATATGTTTAAAATTCTTTTCTTCTTGGGTCAACATTCAGCACTTATTATTTTATTGGGAATGTATCCATTTTCCTGTTTCAAATTTGTTGCAAAGAGAAGAATGTAGAGATGAGAAATTAGTCAAGCACTGGAGTTTGAAAGATGTTTAGGATTCAGAATGAGAAAGAACATCAAGGTAGGAATTAGAAAAGGAATAGACAAAAAGTTGCAAGGAAATTTTTGTTAGTATACAATCATACAGAGAAAACTTTGCTAGTGTTAAAGGAAAGAAAATTTCACAATGAATTCATCTGGTTCTAGGCACTAATTTCAATAAATGTTTGTGTCCACTTCATCCGGGGCTCAAATGGACTGTGCATACTTTGGGTGCCTTGTAGACAGTGTGTCAGATATAGAGACTCCTAATTCCCAATCAATCTTACCAGTATCCTTGAGTATACAGTCACATGTATTCAGTGTGTAATACTGAAGAGATACTGAGGAGCGAAGGGACTTATAGAAAGTTCAGGAGTAACAGGGAATAATCTCTGATTTAGGCAAAATCAAGCAAATCTTACATTGCTTTCCCCATTTTAGTATTGGTGCTTCCATTAATCCTCCTGAGTCAACACTTTGCATGTCAGTGGACCCAGAATGGGAGTATTCAGATGCAATCTAATCAACTACATTGTTACCTCACTTTCAAGATGAAGGCTGGAAGATTTCGAGGTTTTGCATGTTTCTTAAGAAGAACAATCTTGAAACTGTAAAGCAGAACTGACTAGTTGTTGGAATTTATAATAACGCCCTTTGCATACATTTCACTAAATGTTTAAGTTCATATCCTCTTAATCTTCTTTTTCAGACCAAAGTTATTTACTAAGAGAAATCAGTTAGAGAAAGGAAAACATCTAATAGCTTAAACCTCCCAGTGATCAGCAACTTGTAAAATGTTTGACTAATGACCTTGAAGCTTTTATTTATTTATTTATTTATTTATTTATTTATTTATTTTTTAAAGATTTTATTTATTTATTTGACAGAGATAGACACAGCCAGCGAGAGAGGGAACACAAGCAGGGGGAGTGGGAGAGGAAGAAGCAGGCTCATAGTGGAGGAGCCTGATGTGGGGCTCGATCCCGGAACGCCGGGATCACGCCCTGAGCTGGAGGCAGACGCTTAACCGCTGTGCCACCCAGGCGCCCCGACCTTGAAGCTTTTAAATTTATAATTTGGTGGGAAGGACCACAAAGAATGCTATTATGTTGTAATCTTTATTGTGAGAGTTATATTTGACCTCTACTTTTTTTAAAGATTTTATTTATTTATTCGACAGAGATAGAGACAGCCAGCGAGAGAGGGAACACAAGCAGGGGGAATGGGAGAGGAAGAAGCAGGCTCATAGCGGAGGAGCCTGATGTGGGGCTTGATCCCATAACGCGGGGATCACGCCCTGGGCCGAAGGCAGACACTTAACCGCTGTGCCACCCAGGCGCCCCAGGACCTCTTATCTGTTTCTACTAATCTTCTAAGTCATGTACAATATTTTGAACAAAATAGATTTCCATGACTCTGTAAAATGTTTCTATAGTTATTTCAAAATCTAATTTATTTGCGTTTACTTTTAATTTGGATAACTCTCCTTCCAACCCCCAATTTAGACTGGATTTTTTTTAGCTGGTACGT
This sequence comes from Ursus arctos, assembly GCF_023065955.2. Lineage (NCBI taxonomy): Eukaryota > Metazoa > Chordata > Mammalia > Carnivora > Ursidae > Ursus > Ursus arctos. The sequence continues at coordinate 4,080,187 of NW_026623050.1, forward strand.
TTTTTTTTTTTTTTCTTGCTGACCATGAACCAGATCAATACAGACTGACTTTAAGAAGTTTACATAAACTTTTGGTTCCAGAAAAACAAAGGGGTCTTTGTAGTTGAAATAAAGACATGTTTACATTTCCTTCTGTTAATATGCCTATCAGAACACATCCACCATACAGATGTTTCTAGGCAAAAAGTCACTTAGTGGTATTTACCACTTCATTCAAAGGCTTCACAAAAAGAACATTTTTCAAAGACTGCTCTTTTCCTTGGCAATCACATCTAGCCAAAGTTTAAAGACTGTGTTAGAAGATCACACAATGATCTTTAATTTGTAATCAACTACACCCTTTTTAAAGAAGTCTGTACTAGTCAAAATGCAATATCAGTGGAAGAAATCTGATGAGGTTGAGTCTTTGTTTGTATTTTCTGTTTCAGTCTGTCTCAGTTATCATTCCTCTCTATGTCACTAGTCTTCGAATGTAGTTGTTGACTGAATGAGATTCCCGACAGCATAAAACATGGAAACACTTTGAATTTCATGGCAAAATTCCTGGTATTTGGCAGATCATTGAGATGACATTTGGGACAACAAACTTTCAGAAAGAGACAGGGAATATAATCAAGAATAAATGAAACACTAGGAAACAACAAGGGAAAAGTGATTTGGGGGTAAAATAGAGAATGTTTATAATGTGCAAAATGCAATGGCCCTTTTGGAAGTGTCTGTGAATTCTATATTTCATTATGGAGTACTTCCCTTCGTAAATTTCAGAACCTGTTCTTTTTTTCCTCATTGGTAATAAATTCCATTTTTAATTATTTCTTTTTTTTAGATACCACATAATTTTAATTTAGAATGAGTTTAGGATATTTGGACAGCCTCAAAGTAGTGGCTATGAAGATTTTCTTTACAGGAAAAGCTCTCTTCCTTGGCTTTGCTGCCTTGATGCATTTCCTAATCACCTCAATTGAAATTGATCCTGTCTGTACTGTCTTTGAACAATTGTTTTAAACAACCCACCAGCATTTGGTATGTGTTACTAAACAATCCATGGTATTTGTATGCATACCATCTTGTCCTCCCTCTCTGACTCCAATGAGGTACCAAGCAACTTGGGATCAGTCCTATTTCAAAAAGGCAGGGGATAAGTAAGCATCTGCTTTTGACTCAGGTCATGATCTCAGGGTCCTGGGATTGAGCTCGCCTTCCCCCCCACCCCCTTGTCAGACTCCCGGCTCAGCAGGGAGTCTGTTTCTCCTTCTCTCTCTGCCATCCCCCCCCATGCTTTCTCTCTCTCAGCGAAAGAAATAAAATCTTTAAAACTGTTTTTTGTAATGTAATTGTTGGTTTCCTTAACTATTTCTCCTAGTAGAGTACAGAATTCTTGAAGATTGTATGTAGGCTTGTGCTTGGCAGAGTATAGTCCCATAATAGGTTCTTAATAAATAACACTGAAAAAATAAATACTATCTTTTGCATAAATCAAAACAAAAGAGCTAATCTAAAACAGAAGGTTAAAAAAATACAATGAAAACTCAGAAAAAAACAGAACACAGATAAAGGTATATGGAATGCCTATAAACAGATAACTATAAAAATCAGCCTAATTGATTAGGTCATGAGGGTGGAGCCCTCATGAATGAGATTAGTGCCCTTATCAAAGGGGCTCAGAAAGTGTCCTCTCTCCTTCTGCCAAGTGAGGACACAGTGAAAAAATAGCCCTCTATGAACCAGGAAGCTGGACCTCAGCAGATGCCAAATCCGCCAGCGACTTGATCTTGGACTTCCCAGCTTTCAGAATTATAAGCAAGACTTCTGTTGTTTATAAACCCCCCAGTCTATGTTAAACTGTTAGAGCAGCCCAAAGGGACCAAGATACCCAGACTGCCTTTATCTCTTTGAACCTCTCCTATAAACAGCCTATTTTGTCAAGCTGGCTTGCCCATGAATAAAGTACTTAAGAATTGTTTAGCTGTTGATTGTTCATATAAAAATGGGAAATAAGTACTATTTAGATTGTCAAATTGGTAATATTAAAATTGAAAAATAAGATGTCATTTTTAGCAAGAGCAGATGTTTGTGGCACATTTTTTTTCAGTGCATCTGTTTATTAATGAAGGGTTAGCTGGAGCTTTGTGAACATGCGGCTTTATTTATTTAAAAAAATATTCCATTGGCTTTCAATTTACATCATAACAAAAGTGTGTATAATGTGGCAGAACTGTTTTATGTGATTAAGAACTGTTTATTCTGGATTTGTAATTAATTTAATTGTAACATCGAGAGGACTGCAATTTTGAAAAACTTTCAACCCTGATTGCCTATTATTCACATGACAACACTGAAATAAAGTGACACTATGATAAATGGAAGCATAGCAAGCAGTTGTCCTGATTTAATAACATTTTGAAAGAAAAATCTGTAAAAATTTTTATATAAATCATATATATAATATGTAAAAAGAAAATCTTGTTTTGCCTTCAAATTTTGCACCAGAGTTTGAAAGTTCACAATTTAATAAACATCTTCCAAATGCACTTTCATCATTTAAAGCCAGCTTGAGATATTTCATATCTTGATAAAAATAGAGTAAGGAAAAGAACTAATTCAGTTGCTCCATCAAATGATTTCCTTAAACTCGGGGCTCATTTGAGGTCAGTGACACGCCTTCATTTGTTTGAACTATGGTTTTTACCAAATTCAATCAAACATTAAAAGGAAGTACTTAATTAGTTATGCTGCACTAACAAAGAAAAATTATTACACCTTACTAATCTATGTTATGGCAAAACCCTGACCCCACAAAAATGATTGGTGCTATTAGGGAGATTGATTGAAACACATAGGAATTATAATTCAAAGAATCAGTGAAGAGAAAGTCATCAAATTCAGACTGCATTATTTTTCTATTCAGATGCTACACTGAGATTCCACATAAACTTATTTCCAAAGCTGAATTGCATTGCGGAAAGTCTTTATAAAAAGGATGTGGAATAAATGTGTGATTTCCACTTTCATTTAGCTAAATTAATTTCAAATAAGTTATTAGCCAATATAGTTGTTTTAAATTCAAAACACTGTAAAGACAAAATCTTTACCACCAGAAATATTTAGATACAAATATTTTTAAGACAAAAATCTGTTCGTTGGTTAAAAAGAGGAGATTCTGCTCAATTAATTCCCATCAAATGTCCAAATCACAAATTTTAGTGTAATTTCTCTCAGATTATTATAGGAAAATTTGAAAATAGGGAAAAGCAGAAAAAGAGAAAAACCAACCACAATTAAACTACTATTCACATTCTTATATTTTCTTCCTATCATTTTGTATGAAAATGAGTTTTATTATTGTTGCTCTCAAAAAGGTATTGTTATAAGGCTTTGACTAAAACATTTGAAAGCACTTGGTCTTTGTTACATAAAAACACAGTTGAGATCCCAGTATTTGTATATTATCTCATCATTACAGAAACTGGAAATTTCTGTTAAATTGAGTAACATACATACCATGTATCTATTTTTGACACATTCTTCTTTATTTCTCTCTAAAATAATGATAGCCTTATCAATAAATTCCAGTGACTAAATGACCATACCTTACATTATAGATCCCCCTCCAGAGCCAGACAATTCAGAAAAGCTCAAAAAAGTGGATTAAAATATGTTTTTTGGGGGGCGCCTGGGTGGCGCAGTCATTAAGCGTCTGCCTTCCGCTCAGGGCGTGATCCCGGAGTTCTGGGATCGAGCCCCACATCAGGCTCCACTGCTAGGAGGCTGCTTTTTCTTCTCCCACTCCCCCTGCTTGTGTTCCCTCTCTTGCTGGCTGTCTCTCTCTGTCAAATAAATAAATAAAATCTTTAAAAAAAATATATATATATATATATATTTTTTTTTACCTGGGATAAATGGTGAAAAAATATATATACTTTTAAGATTTTATTTATTTATTTGTCAGAGAGAGAGAGAGCACCAGCAGGGGGAGATGCAAAGGGAGAGGGAGAAGCAGGCTCCCCACTGAGCAGGGAGCCTGACATCGGGACTCGTCCCAGGACCCTGTGATCATGATGTGAGTCAAAGGCAGACACTTAACCAACTGAGCCACCTAGGCATCCTGAGACAATGGTGAAAATATTTCCAAGGCTTAAATAGATTTTGAACATGTAGGATTAAATATTATATCATACAGGAAATTTATGAATTAAATACATAACATATACTAAAAATCAGCCCAAGAAAACCTAACATGTAAGGTAAAAATAAACCTATGTATTATGCACTGATAGGGGAAAGGAAGTTTCCAAGATAGCTAATGTTACAGAACCCTTAAATTATGTCAACCTTTTAGGCAACCATCTTTGATGATACATTGCCAGGATTTCAAACATGATTATAAACATTGATCTTTTCTTTTACAATTGAAATCAACTGGCTCAAGTCCAATGAAAATATGAATGAGGCTAAAGACTCATGGTTTTCAGCCTACTGGTGGTTTCATATTTTGATGGATCAATTTTCATTTTATGAGGCCTTTCTTATAACTAGGATGTAGTCTTAGCATTTCCATGATTTAGCTGCAATTAACAATGACAGAATGCATTAAAATATTCAAATGATTATATAAATTCTGCTGCTTAAAGTGGCAACAAATCATTCGATAAGGCAAGCATCTCCCTATGATAAGTCAAAATATCCACTTACTAACTGAATTTTCGAAAATATAAATTGTGTGTCTGCATTAGAGACGCCATATGAAATGTATGGAATTCCGAGCTGTTCAAAATCGATCATAGGAGTCGAAGTATGACAGCGGGATTTCAAAAGCAATCATATGAAACTCAGGGGCCTTTGCGTTGGTAAAAGTGTGTTACTGGGAGAAAGAAAGGATACCTTGACAGTTCGGTGTGGATTTGTGGATTCAGCAGCTTGACTACTTGGGATTAGAAGCTGCTATTCCACTTTATGACCACGTGAACCTGGGCAAGTGACACATGGAAAGCACTTAGAACAGGGCCGAGCAATTGTAACTACTAGCTTATTATTATAAATGACGAAAATATCATTAGTCTTTTCAAATTCCAGACTTTTTTTTCAACTATTAATTTGTTACTTAGCCTCTATTGCTTCGATTATTCCTTATTCTATGTATAAACGCCTGATTTCGTATATATACCCACATAAACCTGTCCGTATATGTGTGTGTATATAAAATAAATTCCATGAGAAGAGAGATAGGACATTTACTCATTTTACCTATTTCTGTCCTTAATACTGTCACCTATTAGGCATATAAGCATTTTTGCTGATTATTATGGTGACATATTCAAGTCTAGTATGTATTTTTCCCCTGGGAAAACTCAGAAAATATCCATCTTGCAATAGAAAAACCAAAATGAATCATCTAGGAAAAAAAAAAAAAAAGGTCACTTTTAACCTTTGTAAGGGCTTCCTAAATATAGATATATCATAACAATAATTAGGAAAGCATTCTAAAAATAAAAGCCAATATGGATCATTTTCCTCTAAAATTTCTAAAATTCCTGTTGACAAAAATGTTACTTTAAGCTTCTTGCTACTAGGGAAGCCTATTTACTTATTGTCCTGTTTATTCCCTTTACTCACATAAAATTTACATAAGAGGCATTTAATAGGTGCTTAATAAATAAAAGTCATTCTGAAACTTACATGCCTTAAAATGTTTCTAAAATGAAAAGTGATGCAAATAATTCAATCTTCCTTTGCCCTGAAAAATAAAGGTTATGGATGATTCTCTCTGAGAATTTTCTGCAACTCCTATACTGCTCATTGGAATTGAAAGGAATTAAGTCTGTGAAGGACCACAAGCCCGTCACTGCTTACCTTCCTGCTAAAATATGTAAACTGGTATCTGTAGCATCTAACCTTTACCAAAGTGTTCATCTTGCAGTAATTTGGACATGTAGCGCTCCATATAGAGTCACTCATTGTCCAGGACGGTAGTGGATGATGTATATTTTGTAGTTAATGGAGTTGAATAGATCCTTATATTTCACAGCTCAGTGAATGTGTACTCCATTTTCTTCCTGGCTTCTGCTGCTAGGTTTTTGTTGTTTTTTTTGTTTTTTTTTTTAAGAAAGCAGTTTTAAACATTAAAGATAAATTCATGACTTTGAGAAGCTAGTAAAATCTGCTTAGAAATGATCGAGCAGACTGGAAAGGTTCAATTAGTATCATATAATTATTTATGCTAACATAACCACTGGACCAAATTCCTTGACATTTTGAATCATTTCATTATTTTTTACTTAGAAATGGTATGACTTGAAATGAGACTCTACTGCTTGCAACTGTGTTCACTGTAAGGAATTCCTGATTCACTGACTAAGGATACATGGCAATGATAACAGTATACTAAGAAGTCAAAGATGCCCTCAGCAGTCATACAACCTAAGCTGAGAATGTGTTTTGTCCACTGTGATATGATCACACTTATCAGAGATGTTATGATTTTTTTCATTATATTTAAACTTCCCATTTCCAAAACCAATAGTTTAAGAACTTTGAATAATCCCACAGATTTAATGACTACCAAAATAATCCCGTTTGCTTTACATGGCACTTTGTAAGTGAAGAAAACTTTTCACATATAGTAATTTCATCCTCACACAAGAGATAGAAAGGGCATATTATCATCTGCACAAATAAGAAAAACCAAAGTTAAGCACTCATGAGAAAAATAAAAGACAAAAATACTTGAAGTGCATGGAATTAGAATCACATTTGTCTCAGATCTGAAAGGTTAATGGCAACATGATTGGAAGTAACATTGGAAAAGAAGATCCAAGGATTTGCAAGCTTTGATCCAAAATTCAACTTTACCTGTTTTTGTAAATGAAGTTTTTTTGAAATACAGTCATGTCCATTTCTATACATACTGTTTATATCTGTTTTCATTCTACAACGGCAAAATCGAGTAGCTGCAACAGACACCATATGATTCACAAAGCTGACAATATTTACTATCTATCCATTTATAGAAAGAGCTTGCCGACTCCTGTTCTAAATCAAGGAGGTTATCTATACCATGAAAGTTACCTGGGGAAGAATCCAGAGACCATGAGAAAGCTGTGAACATCAAATAAACAAACAGAACCATGTGGAAGTGGATGTATGATTGACAGTCCACATATCTTTCAGTGAACAGTAATTTAGCAGTACTGTCAATCGGAGGTATGGAGGGAAACTAGAACTGGGGAGGAAGAAAAATCAAATCCACAATATCTATATCAGATGGTTAATAAAAAATTTTGAGGTTTTCATAAGTATGAAACATTCCACTAGGCATTAATCTATGAATGACCTTCTTCACTAGGTATTTAAAAACTTCCAAGTACAGGTATTTGAGGGGGAGGGATACTGAAGTGAAAACCAATTATTTATCAGAGCAAAGGAGGAAAGCTACAGCATGGATATCAAAAACCTTCTTTGATCTACATTAGTGTCTTTGCTTACTTTGATAGATAACCTCACTTTCCCTCTTTCTTATCAGGCAGAAATTATTTTAGGCAAAGGAAAAAGTCAAACACAGCTGCTTTGCAAAATGGCTGCTGAGTCCATATACCAGTATTGCAAAGAAACTACAACCCAAAGCTGAAAGTCTTAGAGGAGAGTATGAAAAAGTGACTTAACATATTAGATAATTTATATATTTTCTTAGCCAGATCTTAAGGAAAATAAATAGCTGGCTGATTGGAAGAACTATGATAATTCCAGAAATGTATTCACATTTGTTCAATCTTTCATTAAAAAAATTTGTTTTAACATCAACCTTGTTCATGGTCCTTATTTGGCATAATGGAGAAAGGGAAATTCATGCCCTCAAGAGTCACAAAATGCAAGAGAGAACACAGACACCTATATGAATAACTGTATTATAATATAATGATCTGTATTACCACTGGAAATTATGAATGAACTGAACACAAAGGCAGAAAAAACAAATCATCATAACCTATATGTGTAACTGACACTGTCTGCATTCAAGACACCATGTCCAAATGGCAGGATATAGAAATTATTGGTGTAGGATAGCCAGTGTGAGGACAGAGCATTTTAGAAATACATCCAACATAGCTCCATGAAGAATGTTCAGTCAAAAGATTCAACTTTAATTAGTGAAACGGTAATATTAGAACCATTGAAATCAAAGAAGGACTCATGCATAATTGTTTTGGAACTCCAAATTAGAGTCTCTGGCTTCTTCCTCTGTTCTTCAATCCCAGAGTTTTGCATTAAATTATGTTCCCTTCATTGATTTACATCAGATAAAAATTCTGTCCCCTTTTTGATGGCAGCAGCTGAAGCAGCAACTCAAGGAGCCGAGCTTTTGTGCACCCTCTACCAGGCTTAACTGTGGGGGCACAGTGGTTAGGGCTGTAGTCCTGCTCTCAGACATGAATCTATTAATAATGTGAAAAGTCACCTTTATGTTCTTCACTAGGACACAATGAAATATGTATAATATACATATAAAAGACTATTTTTAAAGTACCTACCTCATAATAATTTTCTCCTTTTGGATTTATATTGGTTATCCTGGCCTCAGTTTTTCTATAAGATAATTAATTTGGACAAGGTAGCCTGCTCCACGAATACATGCTTTTATATAATGTCCCTAAACAAACAAGTCTCCATTGAATTTAACTGTGACCTGAATGACTGCTTCACCAGTAACAGCTTCCTATCCCAGAGGGGTAGCAACCCTGCTCATATAAATGGGTAGCTTTCTTTTATTAATTCATTTCATTTATATTAATTTTATGTCCAATATTATTTGATGATGATGATTGTGACAGTGGGCCAAGGAGGATCTAATATCTAAAACAACTTGGAAATTCTTCCACTTGCTATTTCCTGAAATGGCAATATTTTCCTAGCTTTCCTTAATGGAGTATGTTAAAGTACTAAGGAAATAGTGTTAACTGAAATGTGGTATCTTTAAGAGAAATATGATTTGCCTGTCCCCTAATGATCATTAGTTAATTTAAATCAATTTCTTTTGATAGTGATATTGGAGTTAACTGTTAGACTCAAAATATATGTTTAATCAATGCAGTTAAAAAATTATCTGAAATTTCATTTTAGAGGAACAGAAAACTCCACAATGTCTATCTTACATTTCATTGCCTTCAGTAAATCAGACCACTGACATCAATGTCATGGCAAGTTCACTTAGGAAATAAAAATGTGCAGAGCACTGTACAGCACTCAATTGGCTTGCATGGAAACAATGCACCAGTGTTTACTTACCTAGGTAAACTGAGGCAAGGGCTATTTGAGAAGAGGGCGCAGGCTAGCTTTTAAATCAGCAGAGCTCAAATTATTATTTCATTTGTTGAACCCAAATGAGTCTTCGTTAAAAAATGTATCAAAATACTTTCCAATTTAATTTTTCCCTCATCAACACACAGAGCATTTACAAATCGAATAACTTGCATTTTTAAATAGATGCAAATGAATTAGTGTGAAAAAGAGAAAAAGCTAAGCCGCTAAAATGTACACTATATGTTCAATTTTCACAATCTCTTAACAAAATGAACATTTTAAATGTACCTTTTGTCTTTGACTGAGGAAAAGAGAAAGACAAGGAAATTAATATTTTTGTAATATAGATGTCATCTTATATTTCATGCCTGACTCATTTGAAAATGTAGATTAATTTGCAAACAATTTAGAAAGCTGAACTATTGAATTGGGTCCTCTAAGATTTAGGATTTGTCATCTTTTAAAGTTGACACCCAGCGAGAGCTTGTCAATTACAAAGAAGTGAAATGAAGTGAAAATAAGTCTCATCTTCATCTTCTTGTTATATGCTTGGTTGGTTATAGAGAGACACCATTTACAAGCGCAAAATAATTATTCAGAAAGTTACGCTTCACTTTAAAACCAAATTTAAGCAAGAGAAAAGTGCCATTGTGTGATGGTTATTTTATTCATTGGGTGGGGAAGCTGGGTGGAGAGTGGGAAATGCTACATGGCCTCTGATGGCCAGTGGTTAGAATGTCTCTCCTGTCTTTCTACTTTTCCTCATGTTGGTAATAAATAGAGATGACTTCAGATTATTTCTTTAAAAACAAACAATTCTACTTGCTACGCTGCTCTCTTACTATTCAATGAAAATGAGAATTTGGGAGAAATAATTATAATGTTATTTACACATTTTATCAATATGTGAATTGAAACACCCATGACAATTCTATTACCTCCCTGACCTTGACTTTTATTTTTATTCTACCCATAAAAACAAGAGGCACAATGTTTAAAATCTTGTTAGATTCAGGGATGCCTGGGTGGCTCAGCCATTAAGCTGCTGCCCTGAGCTCAGGTCATGATCCCAGGGTCCTGAAATCGAGCCCCGCATCGGGCTCCCTGCTTGGCGGGAAGCCTGCTTCTCCCTCTTCCACTTCCCTTGTTTGTGTTCCCTCTCTTGCTGTCTCTCTCTGTCAAATAAATAAAATCTTAAAAAAAAAATCTTGTTAGATTCAAACAAAAATGAATTATTTGTTGTAGTCAAATAAATAAATTTAGGAAGGCATACTTGCGGGGGTGCCTGGGGTGGCTCAGTCGGTTAACTGTACAACTCTTGATCTCAGCCCGGGTCTTGATCTCAGGGTCATGAGTTCAAAGGCATCGTGGGTTCCACACTGGGCACGGAAACTACTTAAAAAAAAAAAAAAGGCATACTTCAGTGAAAGTATAAGCCATCTAACTCTTGGCTTTGATCTCAAGATTTACTGCTAATGATCAAAGTCACTTACTCTGAGAAATGGAACAGTATTCAATAAATGTACTACCTCAGTAAATTCATGCCCAATTTGTGCTCAGCCCAGAGCAGACTTTGAATACCCACCTCAGAGAATGACTGGTAGAGATTAATAAAACACAGGTACCATGTGAAGTCAGGAAGCAGAAAGAAGCATATTCTAATAGTATTTTCTTGCCCCTGCACCTTCGTGGGACCACTTATTCACATGCTTTTCACTCCTGGAGGAGAGGAGAGGCTTGACGGTCAGAAGAGGTATGTGATAAAATTTAAATCTTTAGAATGAAGCATTGAGATGTCTTTTCTCTTCCACGACCTCATCTAAAGCCCCAAGGCCAACCCTATCTCCATCACAGTGAGAGGGCAAAAGTCCCAAGTGAATTACTTGATGTGTAAACACCAGCTCCTTCTTTTAAAAAAAAAAAATGACATTTGACATCACTTTACAGACCTGATTGGGCAAAATTTGCATTCTATCTATCTAAATTCTGTTCATTTTCTCCCATGTGAAACCATCCCTTCTGACTGTAACTACAATAAACATTTGTTACTTTGTCTCAAAGTCTGTGGTACTTTTGATGAACTTTGGGACTTTTGGTCAACTCTTCTGTACTGATGATTATCTCTAAACAATTAATTACAAAAGTAATAAAATAACATTGAAGTGTCTGGACAACAGAGAAAACATCATAATTCAATAACCCAACAACTGATCAATATGTATATTCTTTTAATTTTCATAAGCCTATACATTTTCAAAAATATTGTTTATATAGGTTTTTGCACTGAACTCTTATGGAATATTAAGTCATAAATTCTTATCCACATCACAATAGTCTATAAAAACTATTGGCTAATATTCCATTTAATGGATATATCAAGATTTATTTAACTATACACTACTGCAATACCTGTAAATGATTTACAATATTGTTGTTATACTCCATGCCATTTCGAATATCAATATGATTACGGCTTTTTAAATATTTAGGTTATTTTTAAAACAAATTCTCAGAAGGGAAATTTATAGGCTCAAAAAGTGTGAACATTAATAATGTAATTGAAAGAATATAAGCTTTAGAATCATAGATCTGGATACAAATTTTAACTCAAGCATTTTTGTGGCCTTAAAGATATAATTTAATCTCTTGTAGACTCAGTTTCTCATTATATAATTGGATAATACCACCTACTATGTAGCATTTTGGGAAAGATTAAGAATAATATGTTTAAATGGCATAAAGTAAAGCTTAATAAATAGTGGCCATTATTACTTGTCTTTCCAAAAGTATTAAATCAATTTAGAACGCTTTTTGCTGTTATAAGAAAGCTAGTTTTTTCATAGACTTGTTATATTTAGATATTGTGTTTGATCAAATAGGCCAAGGTACAAAATGATAATATATTGTTTTAATTTGTATGACTTTGATCGATAGGAAGATTCTACACTTAGCAGTGAGTTCTCTTTTTGAATCGCACTTTGATGACACTTATTTTGGATTCAAAGTTTTATCTTTTTAGATCTTTGTAACTTCTTTGTATGTTTTTGTGATAATGCTCTAGATACGTATATTTTTAATATAACTGTGTGTGTGTGTGTGTACACAATATATATACATATATAAATATACTGAATTGAGATCTGTTGCAATGTCATTTTTTTTTCATCCAAAATAACTTACATAGTAACTTGCTTGTAATGGGTGCACAAAAATGTATGCATTAAATAGGCATCAGATGTCATTCTGTTCTTCGAAGATTATATGAACTTGGCTACATATATCCAATGATCTCCCAAGATTGCAGAAATTTTAAGAACCTGAGTTGTCATGGCAAATTCACTTCATATGTTCCTGTTTCCACTGAATTCATACTTTTTCCTCTACTCCATGTCCACCAAATGTCAAAATCACTTCCTTTTCCATTCTAGACAATAATGTTTAGAAGGCACTTTGGTGAATGTTTGTAAGTTTAATATTTCAGTAATAATTTAACATTGAATACCAGAGGTCCCTGATCCAGCAAGACATTATATGCTATGATACCATTTTCTGGTAGGAGAGAAACTTCTGTCCTTCAAGATTTTCTGTTTCTCAATTCTAGTACTTTATTGTTCAGAAATGTATGGCTCAGGCATATCTATAGATATACCTATATATCTACATATATATATATATGATAGATAACCCCATTAATCAATACAGCAAGTACCTATTATGTTTCATTAAATCTAAAATTTAATCAATTGTACAATACACTCTTATTTTATGTATACTCTGAAAGGAAGAAAAAGTTGCCACTTTAACTTTTTATTATAAGAATGAGGCTTATGAATATTTATAAGAATATGAAAATATCTAGCATGCAACATGGTAAAATTCACAATATCTGGCATCTAAACACTGCCAGGCATGTAAAAAATCAGGAAAATATAACCCATAATGAGAAGAAAAAATGAACTAATGGAAACAGACCTAGAACTTTTACAGAGTTGGCAGACAAGGACATATTCCAAAATGTAAGTAGACAAAACATAAACAAACAAAAGCTCAAAATGGATCATAGAGCTAAACCTATACAACCTCTTAAGAGAAAAGGAGGAGTAAATCTTCATGACCTTAGTTAGGCAAAGATTTCTAACATAGAACACCAAAAGCAGAGCAATGAAGGAAAACATTGAAGAAATTGGTTGTCATCACAATTTAAAAACTTTGGCACTTTAAAAGATACCATCATAAAAATTGAAAGACAAGCCAAAGATTTGAAGAACATATTTCAATTCACACATCCAATAAGAAGCTTATATCCAGAATAAATAAAGAATTATAATTCAAAATAATAAAAAGGCAAACAACCATATTAAAAAATGAGCTAAAGATTTGAATAGATGTTTCACCAAAGATATACAAAAAGCCAATAAGCACATTAAAAATTCCCAACATCATTAGTCATTAGGGAAAAGCTAGTTAAAACCATGTGATACCACTTCACATTCACAAGAACAGGTACGATAAAACAACGACAACAACAACAACGTGCTGATGAGTAAACAGAAAAATGAAAGCTGTATACACTGCTGGTTGAAATGTACAATGGTGGAACCACTTTCAAGATTCATTAGGTAGTTTCTTAAAATGTGAAGTACAGAATTACCTTATAACTCAGCAATTCCAATCCTAGGTAACTAACCAAGAGAAATAAAAACATGCCTACACAGTAACTTGTACTAAAAAAAATTGAATTGTACACTTAAAACAAGTGGACCTTACTGTGTGTAAATTATACCTCAATAAAGTGCTTCTTAAAATAGTCACAAGGAAGATATACACTGCATATACACTGCATATAACTAAGGGCGGATTAGATTTCATAGATAAAAAGGTTAGTGAACTTGAAGACATAGCAGGAAAAACTACGTAAAACAAATCAGAGGGGAAAGAATTTTTTAAATAAAGTTAACATCAGTGGGCTATGGGACAACTTAAAGCAACTTCTTATATGTATAACTGAAGTCCCCAAAGGAGAACTGTATCAGGAGGGCTGGGAAGGTAGCGGTTAGAAAAATACATCTGAAAAGACGGGTGAAAACTTCTGGAACATAAAACTAAAACTCAGAGATGCAAGAAGTTCAAAGAATCCCGAGCACAAGAAACATGAAGAAAACTAGACCAGGGCACAAAATAATCAAATTATCCAAAATCGGTGGATAAAAAGAAAATCTTAAAATCAACTAGAGGATTTAAGTCACATTACCGGAAAGGAAGAAAGATAATGATGACAACATCAGTTTCTCATCAGAAATAATTTAAGAGAGCAGGCAGTGCCTAGAATTCTATACCCAGGAAAAATATGTTTCAAAAGCAAAGTAAAGACTTTCAAACATGCAAAGGTGAAGAAAAGCACCACTAATCTGACCCACCTCATAAATGAAGACCTTCAGGAAGAGGAAAATTAAATAAAGTGGGAATATGAATCTATACAAGGAATGGTGAACACCAGAAAAGGTAACTATGGAGATAAATATATCATATTTTTATACTGTTTAAATCTTTAAGAAGATAATTAACCATTTAAACAAATAAACAAAAAACACAATGTGTTTGAGGTTCATAATGTGTAAATAAGTAGAATATATGAGAAAAATAATATAAAGGCTGGGGGGGGCAAAATACAGGTATACTATTGTAAGATTCTTACTCTACATGTGTGAAGAGATAGAATATCATTTGAAGATAGGCTGTGATAAGTTAAAAATGTATACTATTGTCTGTAAAGCAAATACTAAAATAAAAATTTATAATTAATGAGACAGTAAAGGAGATAAAGCAGAGAAATAAAAATAGCTCAATTAATCAAAGCCAGTTCAGTAGAAAAGGAAAAAGGACACAGAAAAAGAAATATATTAAAGTAAGACACTTAAAAATAACCATATCAATAATTATAGAAATGTAAACTATCTAATATTTAATTATAAAGCAGACACTGTCAGAATAACAAAGCAAGAACCAATTATATGTTATATACAAGAAACTCAGTTTACTTATAGAGACAGAAATGGGTTAAAATTAAAAGACAGAAAAAGATAAACCTAGCTAATCCTGGCTAACACTAATAAAGAGAGGATGGACTGGCTGTATTAATATGAGATAATGCAGATAAAGTATTCAGAGCAAAGAATATGACCAGGGACAAAGAAGACCATTTTATAATAATAAAGAGGTTAATTTATCAAAAGGACATATGATCTTAATGCTTACCTGATAAGTGAGCATCATAATACATAAAACAAAAACTAAGGTACTACAATGATAGACAAATCCACAATTAAACCTTCAATAACCCTCTCTCAGTAACTGTTTTCAACAATATATAGAATAATTGATACAAAATTAATATGAAAGATTTGAACGACCGCTTTGACCTAATTGATATTTGTTGAACACTCCAATCAACTACAGCAAAATAAACATTATTTTCAGGTGCACATTAAAATTTACCAAGTTACACTATATTACAGGCCACAAAATGAGTGTTAATAAAGTTAGAGGGGTTTAAGTAGTACAAAGACTGTTTTATGACCACAATGGAGTGAAATTAGGAACCAATTACAAAAATACTCAAAAAAAAAAAAACAAAAAAAAAAAAAACCTCCCAATTATTTGGAAACCAAAGAGCATGACCTCTCAATAATCTCTGGATAAAAAAAAAAATTATGGTGAAATTAAAAATTACTTTTAAGTTGATGGATAAGAAAACACAACGTATCAAGACTTGTGGAATGTTTCTAAAGTAATACTTAGAGAAAAACTTATAGCAATAGATACCTATACTGCAAAAGAAGAGAGGTCTTGAATAAACATGTCAGTTTCCATCTTAAGAAATGTAGAAGAACACAATAAACTCAAACCAAGCAGAAGAAAAGAAATAATAGTGAACAGAGTAGAAGTCAGTGGAATAGAAAATCGGTAGAGGAAATCAGTGAAACCAAACCATGCTTCTTTGTAAAGACTGACATAATCAATAAGCCTCTAGCCAGACTGATCAGGAAAAAAAAGAGAGAGAGAGAGAGAGGACACAAATTAGTAACATCAGAAATGAGAGCTGGTATCACTACAGATTTTACAGATATTGAAAGGGAAATTAGAGAACATTATAAACAATCTTATGTCAATAAATTTGACAACATACATGAAACGGACATTTCTTCAAAGACACAAACTACCAAAGCTCACTCAAGAATAAATTTATCTACCCCGCAAAGTCACACATCAATTAAAGCAAAATTTATCAAACTTGGGACTACTGATATTTTGGACTAGCTAATTTTTTGCTGTGGGTGCCATCCTACACACTGTAGGATGTTTAGCAGCATTCTTGGCCTATACTCACTGGATGCCTGTAGCACTGCCCCTTCCCCCAACTGTGACCCAAAAAAAAAAAAAAAGTGTCTATAGATATTGCAAAATATTCCTTTCGGGGAGGGAGATGGCTAAAACTGCCCTAGCTTAGACATGTTATATTATTATTGTTGTTGTTGTTGTTGTTGTTGTTATTATTATTATTATTTGGTTTCACATTTTTATTTAAATTCTAGTTAGTTAACTTATAGTGTACTATTGGGTTCAGGAGTAGAATTTAGTGATTAATCACTTACATATAACACCTAGTGCTCATCACAAGTGCCCTCCTTAATACCCATCACCCATTTAGCTCATTCCCCAATTCCACATGAGTGAAATCATATGATATTTGTCTTTCTCTAACTGACTTATTTTGCTTAGCATGATACTCTCTAGCTCCATCCACGTTATTACAAACGGCAAGATTTCATTTTTTTTGATAGCTGATATATATCTATGCACCATAGATGATGATGATGATGATGATAGATAGATAGATAGATAGATAGATAGATAGATAGATAGATAGATAGATAGTTATGCACCACATCTTCTTTATCCATTGATCCGTTGATAGACATTTGGGCTCTTTCCATAATTTGGCTATTTTGATAATGCTGCTATAAACATTGGGGTGCATGTGCCCCTTTCATTTAGTATTTTTGTAACCTTTGGGTAAATATCTAGTAGTGCAATTGCTGGGTTATAAGGTAGCTCTATTTGTAACTATTTGAGGAACTTCCATACTGCTTTCCACAGTGGCTGCACCAGTCTGCATTCCTATGAACAGTGTAAGAGGGCTTCCCTTTTTCCACATCGTCACCAACATCTGTTGTTTCCTGTGTTACTAATTTTAGCCATTCTAACAGGTGTGAGCTGATATCCTATAATAGTTTTGATTTGTATTTCCCCAATGATGAGTAATGTTGAGCATCTTAATGTGTCTGTTAGCCATCTGGATGTCTTCTTTGGAAATATGTCTATTCATATCTTCTGCCTATTTCTTCATTGGATTATTTGGGTTTTGTTTGGGGGGGGGTGTTGAGTTTGATAAGTTCTTTATAGATTTTGGATACTACCCTTATCATATATGTCATTTGCCAATATATTCTCCCACTCAGTAGATTGCCTTTTAATTCTATTGTTTGTTTCCTTCATGGTGCAAAAGCTTTTTATCTTGATGAAGTCCCAATAATTTATTTTTGCTTTTATTTCCCTTGCCTCCAGACACAAGTTTAGTAAGAAGCTATTACAGCTGATTAGATAAATTATATTAAAGAAAGTGAAATTATAGGGGAAAACTTTCCTATAAAGAAAGCTCCAGGTCCAAATGGTTTTACTGGTGACTTCTACCAAACATTCAAGGAAAAAATTATACCAATTCCATAAAAACTCTTCCAGAAAATCAAAAAGAGGTTTTCTTTCTTTCTTTCTTTTTAATTTATTTGTTAGAGAGAGAGAGAGAGAGAGAGCACAAGCAGGGGGAGTGGCAGGCAGAGGGAGAAGCAGACTCCTCACTGAGCAAGGAGCCCAATGTGGGACTTGATTCCAGGACCCTGGGATCCTGACCTGAGCTGAAGGCAGACGCTTAACTGACTGAGCCACCCAGGTGTCCCAAAAAAGAGGTTTACAACTTATTCAATTAATTCTATGAGGCCAACATTACCTTAATGACCAAAATCATAAAAAGACATTACAAGAAATGAACAGTGTAGACCAATATCTCTCATGAGCATACATACAAAAATTCTAAACAAAATCTTAGCAAATTGAATCCAACAATATGTAAAAGAAATAATATCATAATCAAGTGGGGTTAATTTTAAGAATGCAAGGTTGGTTTAATATTTGAAAATCAATGAATGTAATTCACCATGGTAACAAATTTAAAAAATTATTTGATAATCTCAATCTCAGAAAAGCATTGTACAAAATCTAACATCTATAACCAATAAAATCTCTCAGAAAATTAAGAATAAAATGGAACTTTCTCAACCTAATAAATTGCTTCTATCAAAAACATATAGCTAGCAGCATACTTAATAGTGAAAGATTGAATACTGTCCCCTAAGATCAAAAACAAGAAAAACATGTCAGCTATCACTACATCTCTTCACCTTTATACTAAAATTTCTGGCCAATGCATTAAGGCAAGAAAAACGAAATGAATAGTATCCAGATTAAAAAGAAACAAGTAATAGTCTCTTTATTCATAGATAGTATCACATTTATGTAGAAAATCTGATAGAATCTACAAAAAAGGTACTAAGACTAATGAATGTGTTTAATAAGGTGACCGATATAAAATGAGTGTACAAAAATTAGTTGTATTTCTATTTGTTAGTAAAGAACAATTTAAAAATGAAATTTAAAAATATCAACAATATTAGAAATATGAAATAAATATACTATTATACTTATAAATGTTAAAGCTGATAGAAGATGTAAAAGTAAACCATACATGTAAATGACAAAACATTGCTCAGAGAAATTTTAAAAACCTTAATATATGGAGACATATACCTTACTTATGGGTCGGAACACTCCATAGGGTTAAAATGTCAATTCTACCTACCTACCAAATGATCAAGCCATTATATTTCTAGGTATTTTATCCAAGAAAAAAATACATAAATCCTTATAGAAACTTTCACATGAATGCTTATTTGTGATAGCCCCAAACTGGAAATAATCTAAATATCCATGAATAAATGAATGCATAAACAAATGGTAGTATATCCATGCAATGGAATTCTACTCAACAATAAAAAATATAATAAGCTATTTTTTTATTTTTTTAAGATTTTTATTTATTCATGTGAGAGAGAGAGAGGGAGAGAGCACACAAGCAGGAGAGGCAGGGAGAGGAATAGAGAATCTCAAGCAGACTTCACACTGAGTGTGGAGCCTGACACAGGGCTGGATCTCAAGACTCTGAGATCATGACCTGAACCAAAACCAAGAGTTGGGCACTTAACCAATTGAGCCAGCCAAGTGCCCCAAAACTGTAATAAACTATTGATATACAGAATGACAGAGATTAGTGAAGGAAATGAGACAAAAATAATGTATACTCTATATTTCTTAATATTAGTTATTACTTTTTAGTTCTAAAAATATTATTTTTTATAGGTCCCAGTTCTCTAACAAATATATCCAATCTTATCTATTTTCTTGAGTATCCTAATACAGTTAAACTCATTGTTTGATAGCTATAAGTTAGAATCACCTATTGGTCTGTTTCTATTTTCCGATTTTTCTTTAGTTCCTGTTTTCTATGGGTTTCCTAATTCTGACTCGAATGTCAGATAATTGGTATGGAAAACTGTAGAGGACCTGAATGATATCTTCAATGTCAAGAGATGCTAATATGTTGCAAGAATAGAAGCAAATTATCTTAATCCAGTAACACTTAGATTTAAGGATGAGTTTAAGACTTGGTGAAGCTCTGTCTACCTCTGGTTCTCCCTCAGTTCAAGGTGTATCTCTTCAGGAGGCTCATTAAGAGCCTAGGATATTTACCAGAGCACCCTCTTCTTGATGCATCTTTCATTTTGTGTTTTCACTACTATGAGACTGTCAAAAGCTTTCTTGAGATACTCAGCTTCTTTCTGCACAACTTAATAATTGGCTAATGTCTCAAAGTGAGAACTGCTGCCTAGGGTCAGACCCAATTCCTTGTGTTCCCCTTCTTTGTGAAATCTTGGTCTCTCAATCCCTGGTAACTTTGGGAGGCCCAAATTTCAATATTTATCTCTTCCAATCCCGTGAGATTTCTCAAAGCTCTGCTGTCCCTGCTTCTCCACCTCTTATAGGCTGAATTCTGACCAGCTTCTGAGTATATTACCCCATAAGACTGAAGACCTAGTAAATACCCTAAATGGAAAGAAGAACTCAGAATATTGGACTCACATCTATCAGTTTCTCCTCAAGTGTATAATATATCCAAAGACACCATCCATATTCTAGAGGCGTTCATAATGACACCTCGTAGCAGATGCTACGTGTCAAATAAGTATGGCATCCAGTAAATGTTGTAACAGTAAGTACAAGAGAAGTTAATAAGAATTTTCAAAGTTAGCGTGGGTTTTTGTTTCTTGCAACAAAAATACTCTTAACCAGAATTACACATTACTAAAAACTACTTGGTAACACTAGTACCTACTGCTTGTGGGGAAAGAGGAAAAGAGGTTAAAGAGGAGGCCAGTTTCTCAAGCTTTTGTGATCAGTAGAAAGGGAACTATCCAGAGTAGACAGGAAGAATCCAGGTGAGGTTTTCTACCATATTAGGCTTCATAAATGGCAGTCAGCTCTCTAGGGAAGATCGTGTTGCCTGCACGTATTGCCATACAAAATACATGAACTGGGTGGCTTAAACAAGAGATATTTATTTTCCCAAAGTTCTAGAGGCTAGAAGTCCATGATCAAGGGGCTGACTGACTCAGTTCCCTAGAAGGGCTCTCTTTACGGCTTGCAAATATCCACCTCACTGTGACCTCACATGGCCTTTTGTCTATGTGCATGAAGAGAAAGACAGAGAAATCTCTAGGGTCTCTTACTCTTCTTATAAAGACATCATGGATGAGGGCTCCATCCTACGACCTCTCTTAACCATTATTACCTCCTTATAAGCCCCATCTCCAGTTACAATACAGGCACATTAGGGTTAGGGCTTTAAAATATGAATTTTGGTGGGGGGGGCACAACCCAATCCCATAGCAGAGATGCACCAGCTCTCTTAAAGTTATATTGGATGTAATTCATGTAAACAGAACTAAATCATGTGAAGTTTGCACATTCTACAAAGGTGCTACTTCATACTTTTGGCAATGCTGAGTAGTCTTCATATAATCTAGAAGCATTATAGTCCTTCCTCCACTTTAGAAGGTAGTTCCCCCTTGTTACTACCATTTTCTTATCTAAATCTCCTCAAGAGTCTGGGGTTTTCCACAATTAATGGCTTTACTAGTGTAGTCCTGTCCTCCATTTCTCTCACTTAATACCTGAAAATTTGAGTTATAATCCACTTAATAGGGAGATGTTCCTTCTGTGTTGGAGTCTAGTTGGGGAGAAGATGGGGGAAAAAAACACTATCTTCTATTGGCTATCCTGCTCTCATCCCATGCTAAAAAAAAACAAAGGACCAGGCAGTATAGGTACAAGTCAATTCCATAAGTAAGATGCTGACCCAGCTCAGGGGACAACGGAAGGCACTTAGAAACATAATATTTACAAAGTCAGGGTTATCCAAATGCTCCTCCCCTTCTAACCTAGCTCATCTCCCTCAGATTCTTAGGCAGGTCTGTAGGAATCCCTTTTTCCAAGGCTGTCACTCTGAATGTTGAACCCCCAACCACAGGGCAATTTTTACCCTCTGTCTCAAGAAAATATTTTGTTTCTTGGATCCTTTCCATCTATGTGGGATGCATTCTTGGTGATTTTCTTTTAATATTTGACTTTTGAAGATAAGTTGTATTCCAAGTGTAAAAAAAATAATTCAGAAACAGCATAGTCAAAACTAATATTGAAGAAAAAGTGATTAACAAATAGGCATTATTGCCCTTAGAGTCAATGGATCCCTATTATCTTCTGAGGATCATTTGGTTTTTTTCTTGCTCCATAAAGGAGCTTACAACATGAAAAACAAAAGCTGCTCTAGCTTATAATGGCTAATTTCTCTGTCATCTTTGGGATTGTGGCAAACATGATTCTCAAATTCTTTCTACTTACTGTCTTCTCCACCCCCACTTCATGAAGGGGGATGGTGGCTGCCAATTGTTCCTATTACATTTCTATCATAATATCTTTTCTATTACATTACATACCTAATTGCACTGCATTCACCAACTCAGAATTTCACAACAGAAGGATTTATCTGAAAGTCTGGAAAGAGACCTTCATGTGCCTGAATCTCTATGGACTCAAGCATACTGGCATGTAACCATTCCACATGGGATCCTATCACCTTCAGTTCCTTCCAACCAAGTGTCAGCAGGGGCCTCTCCATCCCCCACTTCCCCAGGCACTCTCTCAGTTCTCTTGAAACTCATCTATATGTTGCACAGGACTGCACCCTACTAGTGTGCTGGGGTGCTATTTTTGGATTTCCACCCCCTTATTTCTGAGTTCATAGACCTAGTAATAGTAGATATTACTCTAAATTCATTCTAAGCAAAGTCATCTCCCTCCTCCACCATGCTTTTTGGAAAGCCATCAACTGCTCTACTGTGAGCTTCAGGACGGTTCCTCCGAACCTGAGATCTCTGACTGTGTTTCTCCTGTCTCATGCTCTGTTGGCTGTTGGTATCTTTCCAGGGTCTGTCTATGCATTTGAAAGTAAATATAAATATATTCTTAATCCTAACCTTTAATAAAAGGAGGTACACAATACACAAAGTCTGAACCTTGCTTTTTTCATCTAAGAATATATCTTGGAGACAGAGGTGCCACTTTCTGCTCGGAAAAATGAATTGGAAAAAAAAAAAATCTCCATTTGTGCAGAGGTAGGGCTCCTGTAAATGCTGTGAAATACTGTTCCCATTTACTTTACTTTCAATCACCATGTGCCTCCTATAATTTGAGTTATAATTATTTTAAATTAAATTTGTGAAAAAACTTTTAACTGATTTAAACAGAGTATAACAAAATTTAAAAACAGAAATATCAACTCAGTACTGTTAAAGTGAAAAGA
This sequence comes from Ursus arctos, assembly GCF_023065955.2. Lineage (NCBI taxonomy): Eukaryota > Metazoa > Chordata > Mammalia > Carnivora > Ursidae > Ursus > Ursus arctos. Next base: position 4,103,570 of record NW_026623050.1, read on the forward strand.
GGTTCAAGGGAATTTCAAATTAAATCCCCCTCTTCTACTGCTACAGAAAATTAAAATCTAAAATTCAAAATCTTAATTTGCTACACTTTCTTTCTTTTTTTTCCAGAAGTAATCAGTTTGCTAGAATAGAAATGTTCTAATTTGCTTGTTGAGAAATTTTTTAAAGAGAAAAGCAATGTGGTTTGGAATATGGAGCACTTGTTTTTATTAGATATGTATGCCAGTTATAAATTGGAAATATTAGTCCATTCTTTCCCTTGGAAAATCATGGTATTAGTTTGTCTTCCTGATCAGGAAACTTTGTTCCCCACTAGCCTTATAATAACAAAACTCTTTGTTGAAGTAGGAAACTAGTATAAGTAAGCTCATGTTACTCTATTACAATTCCTCTCCATGTGCATCACAAAAAGAGAGTAAAACATGTAAATTTAACATAAAGAACTTTCATATATCTTTACTTACCAAATAATACTAAACTATTCAGTTTATTTTCATTTAGAATCTCATGCTTGCTGTAAGCATTTCAGAAACTTCTTTCCCTGTGATTTTAACAAAATACCTGAAAGTGCTCTACTGGAAATAAAACACCTGCTAAAAGAGTTGTTTTATTTTGTTTCCCTTGCCTTTCTGATTTTATGACATGACATTATTATCTCCTGCCTTAGGAACCTACTTGGTCCCAGACACAGAAGTCCTTTAATTGTTGGAAAGCCTTGGGAATCTATTTTAACCTGTGAGATATAATTGAGTAGATATTTTCCAAAACTCCTTTATACACAGTCTAAGGTTTTTTTTGTTTGTTTGTTTGTTTGTTTAAGATTTTTTTTTATTTATTCATTCGACAGAGATAGAGACAGCCAGCGAGAGAGGGAACACAAGCAGGGGGAGTGGGAGAGGAAGAAGCAGGCTCCTAGCGGAGGAGCCTGATGTGGGGCTCGATCCCATCACGCCGGGATCACGCCCTGAGCCGAAGGCAGACGCTTAACCGCTGTGCCACCCAGGCGCACCCCACAGTCTAAGGTTTTAACACAATGCATGGCACCTTGTTACTAAGGCACTAGCCAGCCATCTGCCCTGCTGACACACAGGCCCCAGACCTTTTCCCCTGCCAGAATCAGACTCTGGGTCTCCTAGCCTGTTAGCTCTCATAGGCTTCTATGGCAACAGAAAACAACAACAAAATTTATACTTCCTCTGCTCTCTTTCCTATTAGAATAAAGCTGGAAACAAAAAACAAATTCAAATTAACTAGGATTTGGGGCAAGAAAAACTCTCAGTGGGAAAGGCATTACTATATATAATCTATGTACAAAACATGTTCCTCCATTTTACCTTGCATGAAGTAGTGAAGTTCATTGTCTTTCAAATGTTTCAAGCAATTCAAAAGAATAGCATTACAAATGCACAATCGTCTATGAATACTGTGTCTGTATTTGAGCACAATAGAGGATTATGAATCATTTCTACTCAGTGTTGTAAATTTAATTTTCAAAAATATTATAAGATGAAGTAACTACTATTATAAAGATGCTTTTAGATGACATTTAATTACAATGCAAGGTAATTTATTTTACCAGCTAGAGTATCTTAGGCTAATTGCATTTATTTATGTTTTATGCTTGTTTCATCATAACAACCAACCTATCCTATATGTTCACTTTACCCTTTTTTTTTTCCAATCTTAAAAGGTATTTTGGGGTTTTCTCTAAATTTTGGTAATGCTTCTTAATTTTAAGGGGAATATTTCTTTGCCCTTACACCTCCTGTGTGGAAGAATGCTTTGATCTCTCTAGAAGTTTAATTGCATTTCATGGAATGGTTCCTCTTTGCAATTAGATCTAGGCTTGGATGCTGAGTGTGCTTTCTTTCATGTTTCTATTCAGTCATTTCTGTGGTAAATTTTCTATCTCACCAATGTGTGCTTTCATCCCAGCCTCTCATAACAGTAACTTCTGAGTAGCCACATTTTTTCATCTCCTAAAGATAGGCTCTCTGATCAGCCTTGAAGTGTTTTGGCAAGTTTGTCTTTGATAATTTTAATTATTCTTCCCTTTTACAGATAGTTATTGGATAGTGCTAGTTAAGATATTGTCATTTCTCTTATTGGATTTACTCTCCTAGGAAATTGGTCGTCATCGATAGGGTAAATACAGTCTTAAGTCACTCTGTTCATTGAATGAAATGAATTATTTAAATTTTAGTGGAATTACATGGGTTCTCTTCTCTGAAAAAAGACAGTAAATACTTTAGCATGTAAGCGGCAGTGATCTGTCCAGATTTCTGTCCAAAGACTGAATAGTGAAGTTCTATCCAAATGACGACCTGCTTCTTGGTTCTCTTTCTAAAATTTTTATTTTGTAGCCCTCAAAGGACTAGGTTAATATTAGCACCATTGTTCTCTGATTCTAAGATAGCAGAGAACCATGTATCTTTGAGAAAGAAAGAAAGAAAGAAAGAAAGAGAGAAAGAAAGAAAGAAAGAAAGAAAGAAAGAAGGAAGGAAAGAAAGAAGAAAAAGAAAGAAAGAAAGAAAGAAAGAAAGAAAGAAAGAAAGAAAGAAAGAAAGAAAAAGAAAAGAAAAGAAAAGAAAAGAAAAGAAAAGTAAAGAAAAGAAAAGAAAAGCCGGCCAAATAAATAGAGTCCTGTGCATACTCGTTTGTTCTCTTACATAGACAAATTGATTCTATTCAGGAAGTGTGGCCTGATGGTTGGAGATGAGCCAAGAGTTTCATTAACAATTCTGAATAAAGATTTAATGGTCCTAGATAGAGAACACCAGTAATGTTGTACAATCAATCTGTATCTCAGTTTCTCCGTCTGTAAAAGAAAAACAAAACCAAACCCAGCAATATCCAATTACCTTAGAGATATATAAATCACACAAGGGCTCAGACATGTGTATAAAAAGGACCTTACAACTGAAATTAGTAAGTTTTTAAATCAAATAAATGCTCAACCAGTAAGGTGTTCAGCTGCAGCAAATTTATTCAGTCTTTTCTATTTATCTATTCATCTATTGAAACAATATTTGATGCATACCATCTAAGTGCCAGAAATTGCACAAGGCATTGTCAATACAGCAGTGGACAAGAGTTTGTGTTCTAGTGTCAGAAAAAAAACTTTAAAAGGGTAGTTGATTGGGGGGGGGGGTTCTATCTAAAGTAAGTAGTCAGGAAGGTTCTCCCTGAGAGGGTAATGTTTGGGTTCAGATGAAGTAACAAAGAGTTGTCCAGGCAGAGGAACATTAAGTACACGTCCACTGGTGAGAGAAAAAAATTTATTCAGTTAAAATACAGCAAGAAGACCAATGGGGTCCAAACAAGGCAAGTTTGGTACCTTACACAGTGACTGTTAAGAGCTTTCAGAACCATGATAAATCCATTGATGGTACCTCACAGCTCCACTTAGAGCCTACTCAAGTAAGTCCCACAAACACAGGATCGAGTCCTATGGGGATGTCAGAGCAGACAAAAGAGTAAACACTAACAGGGGCACCTGGGTGGCACAGCGGTTGAGCGTCTGCCTTCGGCTCAGGGCGTGATCCTGGTGTTATGGGATCGAGCCCCATGTCAGGCTCCTCCACTATGAGCCTGCTTCTTCCTCTCCCACTCCCCCTGCCTGTGTTCCCTCTCTCGCTGGCTGTCTCTATCTCTGTCAAATAAATAAATAAAATCTTAAAAAAAAAAAAAAAAGAGTAAACACTAACAAATCTGTTCATAGACCAAGAACACAACATGGCAACATGGGAGATGCTAATGACAATGCAGGCTAACCAGATATATCTTATAATTTCATTTACCTGCACTAAATGTTATAGAACTTTAAACCTCACTTTGGATCCACAGGGTGGGCAACACTCAATTGAAAGTTTTTTCCTCTATAATCCCTACATCAGGCTCAACATATTAAGTAAAATGGAAACATGAGAGAGGGTTATCAACAAATAATAACATACAGTTAAACACTGGACACTGTATATCATAACTGCAATCCAAAGAAAGATGCCCTTGACCCAGTTTATCCTTGGCAAATGTCTCTGTGTATATGTGTCTCTTATAAAATATGACAAGGGCAAAGAGATAATAAGTCACAGTCAATCCCTCAGAAAACTGCAAGTTTTACAGAACAAAAAGGGAAATGGGCAATGACTATACCTTTGATTTGAAAAACCCGATGCAATTAATGATCGCCATTACATGTTCCCTATTAGCCTGACTTGCATAAGCACAAGGAAAAGTTCAGGGTCTAAGAGCTAATCAGGAAAAATATCACTAAGCTTTGGGGTCAGTTAATTAACAGTAAAGTCATATTTTTCACAGATTAAGTCAGGCTCTTCCTTTTGACCTCATTTAATTGCTGCTTTTAAAGACCACTGGAATAATACTCTCGCATACAAAAATGTAGTGAAATTCAGCATTCTCTTGAGGTGTGATCAGACCAGAACTTAAAAACACTGGGGTGTAAGTTTAAATTGGCATAATCTTTGTAGAGAGCAACAGATACTGTGCACTGTGAGGCAATACATGTTACTGTATAACAATGTATATGTTACAATACATATTAAGTGGCAGAAAAACATTGATATTTTTGGCACACTCACAAGTCATAAGGGTTGTCCTACAGAAATGTGGATAATGATAAACCTATACAGGTATTCATCACAGCATTAATTATAACAGTAAAAACTTGGGGCCCTAGTAAGCAATGAATCACTAAATTCTACTCCTGAAACCAATACTACACTCACTATATGTTACCTAACTTGAATTTAAACAATAAAAAAAGAGATATTAGGATATTTAGAAAGCAAAGTATCAGTGTGAACAGTAGGAGGAAAAGTTTTTGGGAGGTAGAGTTGTGAATGAGAGAATCCAAAGCAATACAGGTTGTGGGAGAAATGTGGAAGAGAGAAAAAGGACATAGGAAAAATGTAACTGGGGGTTAGAAATGAGATCCTCTGGGGTGCCTGGCTGGCTCAGTTGGTACAGTACACAACTCTTGATCTTGGGGTCGTTGTGACTGGGCCTACAGCTTACTTAAAAAATAAAAACTCTAGAGGTGCCTGGGTAGCTCAGTCAGTTGAGAGGCCAACTCTTGATTCCGCTCAGGTCATGATCTCTGGGTCATGAGATTAAGCCCCGCCCACCATGGAGCCTGCTTAAGATTCTCTCGCTCCCTTCTCCTCTGCCCCTTCCTCCCCTGTTCTCTCTCATGGGTGCGCTCTCTTAAAAAATAAAAAAAATAAAAAATAAAAACTCTAAAAGAATAACAATAAAACACTTAAATAAAAAAAAAAGAAATGAGATCCTCTGTAAAGATTTTTGAGCAATCCAAGTTAAAGCTCAGAATTTCATTTCATTTTTTAATTGTTCTTAGCTGTTTAGATGGTACTTTTTCGAACATAGTGTCCATATAGAGAAAAGACCCAATAAGTCTAGGATTTATAGTTTATCGTTTTCTGTAATAAATATATAGACTCCAGGTTTGTTTGTTCTTTTTAATAATCAGCATGTAATTCTTTATAATCAGAATTCAGAAACCCATTCTTAGAAAATAAAGTTTTAAGCCTTTTGGCTTAGTTTTCTACATCCTCGATTCTGGGTCCCTTTAGAAAAACTTAATAAAGATGGTTGTAATTTCCGTTTTCTTACTAACCTAAAAATCATGAGGAAAAATAAGTTTGGTTCTGGGGCGCCTGAGTGGCTCAGTCGGTTACTTGTCTGCCTTCAGCTCAGGTCATGATCCCAGGGTCCTGGGATCAAGCCCTGTTTCAGGCTCCCTGCTCAGCAGAGAACCTGCTTCTCCCTCTTCCTCTGTCTCCTAGCTTGTGCTCTCACTATCTTTCCATCAAATAAATAAATAAAATCTTAAAAAAAAAAGAAGAAGTTTGGTTCTTATGAATACATTTGATGGTAACTTCTGTTTGTTTGTTTTTTTCTTTCCAAGTTTTTATTTACATTCCAGTTAGTTAACATGTACTTGGTAAGTCTAGGGCTTAGTTACATATACTTGGTAATTCTAGGGCTAGATGTTGTTATATCTTATGGTCCATTCCAGGGAGTGATTTCAGATACTAAGAATTATGAATGTTTTGTTCTAAATTTCTCTGGCAAATAGAGATTTTCCCATTTTCACTCTATGATAGTATAAAATAAATACTCTGAACTACTCATATTGAATATACATATTTAATTTGGTATATAATATTTTGTGTATTTAATATATAACATTGTAATTTGGATACAAATGCATTTTAATTTTCATTACTTTTTATGAGAGCAATAAGGATCATAATTTTCTATAATAGAGAAGTGAAGAATTTCTCTTTTTGATGTCAATATTCAGTCACTACGATTCTTGTCTCCACCATGAAACAATTTCTCACCAAACATGGTGACTAAAAGGCTAATAAAACCTAAAGTTTGAAGTAAAGGAAGGTACGGCTAGGTTCAGCTACAAGACTTTAAAATATATCTGCAGCTTCCCAGTTTTGCTCAGAGAAACAAGATCAAATTATCAGAGTCAGTCACCAATGCTGCCTATGCCAATGCTCAAAACTACCTATTGACAGATGGAGCTGTGCTGATAAAATCTATCACACAGATATTTCTGCATAATATATTTGAAGATAAAAGATGTTGCCATTTTTAGTAGCAAAAAGGGTAATTTTTCATTTCAAACAATAAGAGCATTTCTTTAATAATGTAAATTAAGGAATACCTTAGCAAATACAAAATAGACTTCTGAGAGGACTACTTTATATTTAGCAAAAGTATCTGTATTCATTTCTACTTTTCATAGTTAGCACTTACAAAGAGACAAGCATCTTTAATGACCAATGACTGTAATTTAATTTTTATATTAAACATTTTCATTGCTCTTTATAAAATGCAAATTATTTATTGATTTTTTAAGATGCTGAATGCCTGAGTTAGGCAGTACAGTATTTTAAAATATTAAAAGCATCAGTTAATCAAATCCTGCCTGTACAAGGAACTAACACTTATTAACTGATTTGACCTTAAGCTTATCAGCATTGCTAGCAATAATTAATCCATCTGTAAAGATAGCAATCCCTACACCTGTATAGATAATTCTGATTGATGTTCATCCAGATGGAGACACAGCTCTCTAAGTGTGATCTTAAAGACCACCTGAGAGAGTCTGAATGCGTTCAGATCCCTGGGTCCCACATCATACCTACTGAATTTGAATCTCTAGGAGTAAAGCTCTGGAAATCAATATATATCATGCACTCCAGGCAACATTTATACACATTAAATTGGGCAAAAGATAGTGGATCAATATTTTGAAAAACTTTTAAAGATAAATAAACTAATTTTTAAATGGTGAATTATTTTATGTATTTGGTAATTTAGTATATATATATATATAATATATACATAATAAACATGTATTTATAGTGAATCACTTGTAGTGATTACATATATGAAAGTGTAAAAAAAAATGGCTCAGTTGGCTAAGCATCCAACTCTTGATTTCAGCTCAGGTCATGATCTCAGTCAGGGTCATGAGATCAATACCTCCTCCCCCTACCCACATCAGGCTCCATGCTGGGTGTGGAGCCTGCATAAGATTCTCTCTCTCCCACTGCCCCCCCAAAATAATTTTTAAAAAATTAAAAAATAATAAATTTTTATATGTGGGGTGCCTGGTTGGCTCATTCGGTTGAATATCTGACTCTTATTATCAGCTCTGGTCTTGATCTCAGGGTTGTGGGTTCGAGCCCCATATTGAGCTCCATGCTGGTTGTGGAGACTACTTAAAAAAAAAAAAGTATATATGTAACAAACATACTTCTATTTTGACTATTTCTAAAATTTATAGACAAAATATTTTCTGTAATTATAATTACAATGATCTTTTAATAAGTTTTCACATGCCTAAGAATACAGGAACACAGTATTTCCCCTTCCATGGGAAGATGCATCCTCAAAAGCAACTGGGCTGGAGACAAATAAGATGCTCTTGGTGGTTCTGAGACCACCTACCAATGAACTCCTAGACCATAGACTTAGCCTGGTCCCAGATATGTCAGCAGTGCTGAGAACATTTTTTCTGTTATAATCTCTGCATCTGTGTCTCAAGGGTCATATCCATTAAAGCTACAAAATGTTAGATATTAGAAGAAGGAAGACCTAAAGAAACATTAAGGATACATTTCCTTTGCATAGAAATGAAAGATTTCCTGGGTATGCAGTCTCCCTACTCAGTTTTCTATTCCTTCAAGATTATGCCAAATTGAGTAAACAAAAGTTAAAGGAAAGAAAAGCTGCCCCCAAAGAATGCAAAATTAAGAAAGAAAATAATTTTGTGGGTGGTAAGGGAAGCAAGCACTTTAGAAAAGACATAAATCTGTACATTTGCATTCCTATGGCCTATTTTAACTTAAAAGATCCAATGTGGCAGGGGCAATCCTCATTGGTGTGGTGTTCAATTCTAACCACCCAAAGGCAGGCATTTAATAAATATCTTTCAGACAGGAACACACAAAGGACTATTTCTTACTATGACTTAACATTTCTTATAGCTCAAAATCACAATTTTTCTGTAGGAACTTGGGAAATAGCACATCTCTACATTCATAAAGTACATAATTGGTTTCTTCTTGCACCCCACTCTTCAATTTTCCTTTGGAAAATCCAATGCCCATATTTCCATGCAAGCATTATTTACTTTTTGATTGAAAACACAAAGTCATTTCTATTTATGAACACTTTCTTGTAATAAAACCTGGCATTTCTCATCACTACCATTTGCAGTCTACTTTTATAAAATTTAATGCATGTCAAAAATGTGCATGGTCTGGAAAATAAAGAGACAAAGAAGAAACCTTCTGTGTTATTAGTAAATGTCATGAAATGGGCTTATCAAGGAAAGAATTCTCATGATCTAGACCTGGTCTGTCAAATATGGTAGCAATTAGCCACATGTGGCTATTGAGCACTTGAAAGATCCAAAGTCTGATACACTATAAAATACACACTGGATTTTGAAGATGTACAAAAAAAATGTAAAATATCACACTAACATTGTTTTATATTGATTGCATATTGAAATGATAATAATTTGGATATAACAGGTTAAATAAAATATATTAAAGTCAATCTCACTTTTTTTTTTAACTGTCTTGTGAAATGGCTACCTAGAAAATTTAAAATTATATATGTGGCCCACAAAATATTTCCATTGGACAGCACTGATCTAGATTAAGAAATGCACTGCCATTGTTAATGTAGCAATTAAATTTGGCAATATTGGAACATATTTTCATATTGTTACAAGTAGTGGGAGGGTTTTGATAGAAACTCTTCTATCCACTGGTTTTAGGTGGATTAACTGGCCTAATTAGATCTAAGCTGTTAAAAGGGCCCCAGAGGAGGGAGGGGTAAGGAAATGCGGCCTCAAACAAGCTTTCCAAGTCCTCAAGTCACACACTCCTGGTTGACTGGTTTGCTTAGTCAAGCTGAAACAGGTCTTATTGTCATGTTGGGCACATTAATTGGAGAGCAGACTAATTTGCAAGAATGCGTTAGTGCCCTTTAAAAGGTGATTTAAAATTCAAAATGATGGAAATGGCATAAAAACATGCTTGTCTGATCACTCCTCAGAATCCATCTTGAAATCCCTACCATTTTTCCATTTTCATTATTAGAATTCAAGTACACAGTAAAACATTTAAGATTCCTAAACATCACACTCTACACCCTGGCACAAATAATTATCTTTCTGCTAAAGACAGACGGGAGTTCCTATCATCAGACACAGAGGGATTATAAGTGAAATACAATCTGTAGGTTTAATCAGGATTCCGTATATAGGAATGAAACATAAATATCATATCAACGTCACCAAGCATATTTGTGACTGAATAGAGGAAATTTTGCCTTTAATCCACTAGAAGATTACAAGGAATTTGAGGAAGCACCTCCACCTTTAGTATAGCTGCTAAAAGACTAATAATAACCCATATTTATACCCACTTCATAGTTCTGAATAATTTTACATCCATTATCACATTTAATCCTCACAAACAAGAATGACATTATCGCCTCCATTTTGAAGACAAGGAAGCAAATGCTCAAAAAAGTGTAATGAGCTAACCAGACCCTTGAAGTTGAATCTTTCGACTTCCTTTTCACTATGTTGCAGGTAGGAAGTAAAAACTGTATTGCCAGCTCAGACCAAACCTGGGGCTTTTAAGCAAGCATGAGAGTCTCTTGGTTACTATAAAGGAAAAAAGGGAGCATGACCAGTGCTATTGGAAACAGTGAATTCAAAGAACATGACCTTAAGTTTAGAATCTGCAAAATGTAAATCTGAAGAGTTGTCCATTTTCTTATGTGTCCATAGACTTCCCATTACATAGTGTAACAAAAAAAATAATTTACTATTTTTGATCAAGGAATCTGTGTCAGTGTTAATGTAATAACCTCGGATTTATGATCCAAAGCTGGTCATACCATGAGAGCAAGAGCTCCAAATGGCCACTTTCTCAATAACTAATTTATCAGGAGTTCTCACACAAAATACACTCAACAGCACAATCTTAAAAAGAGCTCAATAATCCTGAATAAAAAAGAATTTTCAGGGCTAAAACAAAATAATTAACTATGGAATTTTTTTGTGTGAAAAGATTTGGTTACTTACAGATACACTGAGTTCTATGAAGATACAGGAAAGAAAAAGCCTTTAGCGATAAGTGGGAGTTTTGTAAAAATGAAAGTTGGCCATAAGTTTCAATTGATCAATCCTAATTAATACCTCTCTGGAAACCTATTCTTACTACAGCTTTAAGAAATCAAATTAAGCACCACCTCATATACACTGTGTTTAATAAAAACAAAAATTTGAAAATCAAAGTCAAGGTATAAATAACTCAGATCAAGTCTACACACTCAAAGTATGTGCTAGCCTGAACATACCAGATTCAAATCCAACAAGAATGGCTGTGTCTTAGGTCACCCAAATGTTAATATATTCTGTAAAATGTGGATATTCAGTTAAAGCTTATTGAATGAATGACTGAAAAGCATACTAGTGGAACCCTATACTTGGATTTTTTTTTTCCAGATGACACCAATGGATGCTGGGCTCCACCCACACATTTGCACTGAATCTCCTGTGCAAAAAGCTACTGGCACTCAGAAAGTGGTACAGGATAGGGCTTTTCTCTGTGACAAACTAGGTTGTCGTATCAGAGCTGAAACTCAACTTTGGCATCATTTGTACCTTTGGTCTAAGCAAGCAGGAATACCCATCTCCCAAGTAGAAAACTATCAACTTCAGGGAGGAAATGGACCCTCAAAATCCAAAGAAATAACACTGGTCTTAATATCAGTTCATTCTTCTAGCCTTAGGTTTAGCTAACATGCTTCCTTGCCAGTTTGCTGGACATATTACAAGTGGCCTTCAACTTGTAAATAACTGTCAATATAACTCAGAACCTGAGGAAAAAACAGATGGTTTGAGTTTATATATATTTAATATTTTTATTAAATACTGAATATATACCAAAAATGTTCATAAAATATATTTAACAGCTTATAAAACTCATACTTGGGCATGCTAGATGATGAAAACAAAGTAAAAATGTCCTTCCTCTTCTGGAGCCATGAGGTAAAGGGACCGAACCAGAATGAAAGGACACGTCTGTTAAAGCCATGGTTGACCAACGTGCCTGGAGAATTCTGGGTCAATTTCTGGCTCAGTTACACTGAACACAGGAAGAAGAGTGAACTGAAAGTGGCCCTAATTTTATGAAGAGTAAGGTGCAGGACACACAATTTAGAATGCTGACTGCCATCATACTTTACTTGTTTCATTCAACAAGTGGATTTTAGGCTTGTTGCTTCAAGGGACTGGCTCTGCACGGCACTTGGTACCCAGAAGTCTGTCTCTTCCCAATCCTTTCCCCTCTTTTTCTAGCAGGAAGAGGGCCAATACTATGTAGGGAGAATGGCACAGAATCACCCAGTAAGTGACTTATATATTCTTTTCTACAGAATCTGAATTATTAACAGTTTCCTACTTCAGAGGACTTCAGACTAATAGTATGTTTCCTCAAGTTTCATTTATGGAGAAGTTTTCACTTTTAGAAACTAAATAAGCCATTTTTAAACAAAACTGGTGGCTTCATGCCTTTATTTATCACGCATATTAAATGTACTCAATGCTTACTAGCCTTTGGGCACATTAACACATATCCTAGAAAGAAAGACAGACTCTGCCATCATAGTTCACACTTTGGGAGTCAATACAAAAACAAATTACAGTCATAGACCTCTCCTAGGAATTTTCCTTATTTCTTTCTGTCCATCATTATAGGAATTTCCACACCATTACCTCTATAATATTAACAGCGAATTGTGGTTCCCTGAGAAGAAGGGCCTATTGTTCCTCCAGGTAGAGACGAAGAGACAAGGTCCTTCTTAGGAATGTAAATCCAGAAGAGGGGGCAGTGGCTCCAGGACTCAGGACCTAGAGAGCCTAGCCCTGGATGGTGTACACTAGATGTAAAAACTCATACAAGTTTAGCCAGTTTTGCTGTTGAGGGTCAACTTTGGGCAAAATGTACCTCCTGAGACAAGACTTTCTTGACTCTATAGAACAAATTCTTGAAGCAAAGATACCATCAGTTATAAAATGCACTACCAAATTAAAAACAGATGAAAGACAAATTTCTTAAATAAATATTAAAGATGATAACTCTAAGTTTTGGAGTTGGATATCTAGTCCCTCGGGTTATATTACCTTCTGTAAGAACTCATTAAGTTTATATTTTGTTACCTTTTAGTATTTCTGAGATTTACTGACTCAAACACTCATTAAAGATGATCTACAATAAATTTAAATAAGTTTCATATTACTTCCAACATCAGACAGGGCAAAAGAATTTCATCTCTTGATAATACTTCAACAATGATGCCTGATTTAAAACAACAAAGAAAATAACATTCAGTCACCAACCAGTGTGTGTGTGTGTGTGTGTGTGTGTGTGTGTGATTGTGTTGGGTACTGAAGGAGAAACTTTTACATAACACTTAAAAACACATTAGAGAAAAAAAAAATGCCAGAGACTAGATTACTAGATAATGGCAGATGCCTGGTTATTCTTTCTCATATTCCTCTTTTGTGACTGGGTTCACCTCCACAGGCTCAGCACAGGCTCCTTCATCGCAGTCAATCCTGTCTTAGGGGAGTCAAAGCTCTAGTTCCACTCTCAAGGACTTCATTTCAAGCCGACTTACTGATTGATGTTCCTTGGATCTTATCTCATAGTTTTATTAATTGGATTTTTGCCTTCTTATTAACATCCCTTTTGACTATGTTCCCATCTTATCTCCCTAGTCCCAGCCTTTAATAGTACATATACAGTAGTTCAGTTGTTCAACCTTGGGATCCTGTTTTTTTTTCTGGCCTATTTTCCCATGGACTAGAGATCTTCAACCCAAGCCATCTGACCATAGCCCTCTCCTGCTATATTCACAATCCAGGGTTTATTCAAACATTACTGCCCATGAGAATTCTTCCTGGACTCCTCTGGGCAAAAAGATGCATTCCCATTGAAATCTGTATTTCCTACCTCCCACTCCAGCTGAACCCCTGCTCCAAGGGTCCTCTTCCACCTCTCACACTTGAGTGGCCAAGCAGGCACTAGCCAACAGCAAGCCCTTCTATGGAGCTGCTGCCTTAATATTCTGTATGTTGTAGCCATGATCTGCCTCCAGAAATTCGAAGGGCAATTACAAGTTTGTTTTTCATGTGATCAGGGGATATTGTGACTGTAATATTAATAGGTTTGTTTCCTCACAGCACTATTAGGAAGCCAATGAACACAGTGTTTAAGCAGATGACCTCTGCACTGTTTGGATTCAACTGCTGACTCCAAACGTAAACAGTTCAGGTAAATCACATTATCATTACAAGCTTGATTTTCTTCATCTGAAAATTGATAATAATTGTACTGATTTCATGTGATTTCTAAAAAGCCTGAATGGAATAAAGCATGTAAACTGTTCAGCAGAGAGTCTGACACAGAAGAATCAATAAGGTTTACTGTCATTACTATTATTTTTATTCTAATTAGTTTTTGTCTCCATAATGGAGAAACTATGTCTTTCTGTATTTGTATCCCTAGGCCATATTTAACTTCTGGGCATCCCCAAATCTTAACACTCAGAACCCCCAATCTTAAATTAGCATGGCATCTTAATTTTTCTGTAAGTGTTCTCCTCCATTTCTGAGAATCCTGTGAATGTCACATGTGTAACATGATTGTCCCCATCCATCCATTTGTGGCTTCTGAGAAAAGACTATCATCTCCTTCGAGACCCTGACAAGGAGGGGAATGGCTGCAGGTGTGTATGGGGAGAGGGTAGGTATTTCAGATATAATTTAAAGCCCCTGCCTGAGGCTCTGAAGTCCTCTACTATGGCTCACAACTACACTGTTATTCTCTATTTGCTGACCTCCTTGGAACAACCGCATTCCTCTGGACTGACAACTTCTGAGTCTCTGCTTCTTTTAAGGCCAGCTCTTTCGGAGGAGGATTCTAGAACAGAATGGTTTAGCATAGCCTGTTCTTGTGTGTGTGTTTTATGAGCATGCTGTTTTGCTTTATCTCCCTGAGTATATCCATTATTCTTATTTTTATGCTTTCTCCCCTTTGTTCCATTAACTCTGTTTCTTCTAGTCCCAGCATTTGTATTTATTGATCCTACTGTTTAGTTTTTGGGCTCTTGGTTTTTCGCAGTATTTGGCAATTCTTGATTGTGTGTCCATCCTTGAGACTGTGACATCCTGTGAAACAATGTCTGTATGAGTCGAAGACCTACTACGGGGAAGGATGGGACAGACTGCTGAGAAGCTATTCTGGCCACTTCTCACTGGGCGTTGAGGAGGACTGGGACATGCTTGCTGGTGCTATACCTGAGCAGCTAGTCTTCCATCTCTCCCAGCCACTGCCAGCACCCTGGGTGTGACCACGTCTCTCTGACCCACGCACACACACCCCTGCCACCACTACCCCTGTCGTAGCTGCTTGGTCCAGACTGCGACACTGTCAATTCACCTGGTTGCCCTTGCTGAGGCATCCCAAGCAGCTTTCCCATTTCTTCTCCTAGGCTCACCTCCACATCTAGTATTCAACAAATCCTATCTGTTTGCTCTCCTCCGGGTTTCCTATTCCCTTTTCTCATTTTTGAACACATAATTACCTTATCTGTTTAAATCCCAACATCTGCCATTTTTTTAGACATTTTATGTGGAAGGGGACAACTTAGCTCACTATATTGATGAGGAGGGTATCTGTTAGAGATGCAAACGGAGGTACTTGGAGGCACAGTGTATGTACTGATCTGAGGATGGGGGCAGGGACCTCCAGGCTGGAGCTTTCCCTGTTTAGATGAGGGAGCCAGCAGCCCCAGACAGAGTACTAAAGCTGTGAGGCTAGGTGAATCACTGAAGCAAAGAGTGTTGCTAGAAAAAAGAGGGCCTAGAAGTGAGAGAGCACAGAATCATTAAAAACTGGGATATATATTGATACATATTGACTAATGCCTCCATTTTGTTCAATGATATTAAGTGAAGCAGTAATGAACAGGAGAGTTCTCGAATTAGGGAAAACTAGAAAAATGAGACTGTCCCACTAAATAATTTTACTAACTCTATCTACTAGAGGTAGGGGATTTTACCCAGCCTTTTGGCTATTGTTTGAAGACCAAGTATCTGAAGTTCTGCTATGTCCCTGGCACCACGACAACAATGTACGCTGAAGACGTGAGACGTTAATTTTCCTTAGAATCAACAAACAACGAATCCTAACCTGCTGGTGATATTTCTGTGACTCCCTGGCTCCATTAACCAGTAGTGTTTCCTATGCTAACCCTCTTAGAGAGAGACCACCTGAGAAAGAAAACTAGACATTTGCCTGAACCACATTTGAGAAATCGGGTATTGTGGCTCTCCCATGATTCCAAATACTGAACTTATTCTTGCTCCAGGCAACCTGAACTTCCCTTTCTCACAGCTTCAAACATGCTCTGTCTCACTTTCATATGGTTTACCTACTCACAAAAACCGCTTACCATGGCAACCCTTGTCTGCATGACAGGCAGTTATAATTTGCTTGGAAAAATTGCAACAAAGTGTCATTTTTTATACTCTTTATACCAAAATATTTTCTTTTTCAAAGATTTCCAGTGACTTTGTTGTGGTCACATGGCCCCTGCCAAAAGATCATTTATACGTAAAAACATTATTAAAGAAACTCATACATGCTCAATAGTGATGGGGTTGTTATAGCCTTTCAAAATAGGAAAACAATTTACTTTCTGACTATCTACCTCTCTGGTGCTACGATGCAGTATTCAATTAACACTTGCCTGAACCAAGAAGTTCTTCGGTTTTATCATATTTTGATAAAAATATGTTTTGGATTGAAGTGCTGTGAGGTATGAGGAGAACAGACAGAGGACCAAAAATAAATGCAATCCAGTTTGAACACTTCTGGGTCCCCCTGAGTGTGTGTTTCATTCAGAAAAATTCAAAGGTATTTCCAACACTCCTGCTATAGCATTGTGTGGTTGGTGCTAACAATAGCAGTCAAAGGATTTTGTGTGATCACGAAAAATTATTCGCATGAATACGTTCACAGATTCACTGAATTGCCTGCCAAAAGGCAGTGACTGTCGGACAATACTGCCATATTTTAAATTCAAATATTGGTATCTCCGTGATATTTATTTCTGTGGCACGAACATGTTTGGATCAATAGGACCATTATCGCTGGATCTGTAATTCAAGTGCCCCAAAAGCAGTAAAAATGGCAACTTTACAAAACAATTGTTCATTACTCTCCAAATCATTTTTCTCTCCAATCAAATTATTAACCTACACTTCGCATCCAGTGAGTGTTAAATATATTATGCAAATGAGCTTCGTGCTCCAGGCCCAGAGCACAAATGGGATTCATTTTAGGCACCAGAGGAATCTGGCCATGAGCAAGTGATGGGAGAATATATGACCCAGAGGATGAATCACTCTCACAGTTCATGATAGATGCTTCTTTCAGATGCCCATCTTCAGCTTCACACCTCTATACAAAAGTGATTCGTGGAACCATCTCTTAAAGAGATGATGGAAAAGCAACCTTTTTGACATTTTTTTATCTTTTACATTTTGGAAATATTTGAGGTTTTCTTTGTTGCCATTTGTTTTTGTTTTGTTTTGTTTTTTTAAGCTCCAGGCATCATTTTAGTAACTTTGAAAGACTGATGTAAATTAAGATGATTAATTCTTAGTATATTAGGCATCATATAACAATTTTGTTACTCGTTAAGTTTTGACAAAACCTTAAAATGGCACAGATGAACAGATGAAAATGTTGGGTAGCCCTTCTAAACATATGTTTTCTAGGCAAAAATACCTGTAAGCTTCCTTTACGGAAATTGTGCATCATCCCGTGTCCCAGAACAAAAACTAATTGAGTATGGATTTGAGAACCAGGAAGTTCATATCACTCTGCCACATAAAAGGGGATACATTTTTTAAAAGACCAAAAGAATAGCTGGGATCTAAATGCTTTAAAATCCAAACATGTCAGGAATAATGTTTTCGCTGCTTACAAGTTAGGTCCAATTCAGAACTCATGAGCAAAAATGAGTTTTGGTAGATTAAAAAAAAAAGGGTAAAGAATACTAGATAAGTCCATGAATACTACAGACAAAGAAGTGGGATAAATGTCCAGACTGGGGCATTCTTATTTAAGAAGGATTGTGAAAAACAAAGCAGAATAAAACCAGGGGGTACAGTTGGACAAAGTCAAAAAGAAAAAATATGGGGCTGGTTAAGAACACAGGGCAGATTCAGGATGAACTACATCAATAACAGACCATATGTCTGAAGAATTGCCGTGGCAATTAAAACCTCTTTGAGGCAGGACAGACATAACTACCCAAGAAAGTAGTGAGAATGAATGAGGGAAACAAGGTAATGAATTAAGTTATAATGGATGAGATGGAGGAACTGCAGAGCCAGGTTCCATTTGTGCAGGAACAGCTTAGTCAGAGTTGTTAATTGGACTGTGTCTTCAGGTGCTCGGTGTAACAAAAGTGAAAGTTCATACTTAACCAAGTTGCCTCAGACTTGATTATTCTTGCGTGGAGTGTAGAGAGGTGGAGTCAAAATCAAACAGCATTTTGAATGCATGCGGTACCTTTCTGTTAGGGTTCTCAAACTATGCTGTTGTGCCAATATTTAAAAGGAGTAAATAACTATGTTGAATATTGCTGACAGGTCAAAAATGATAAGGACAGAAGGGGTCCTTAGTGCATCTGGCATCCTGCTCAAAAGTTGTTTTTATTGAGGAGCAGACGCCAAACTGAATTAGAATGACAGGAGAACAAATATGAGGAAGCGGAGAAATCAAGAAGAGCAGTTTGCTGTGAAGGGGAGCAGAAAAATGGTGTCATAGATGGGAAAAGATAAGGAGCTCCATGGAGGTTTGTCTGCATGGTTTGGAGACGAGAAATGCAGAGCAGGTTGAAAGCAACGGGGATGGTCCATTTCAGAGAGAGAGAGAACACTGATTCAGCTGAGAGGAGCCAGACTAAGCTAGTGATGAATCCAACGCACTCGCAGAAGGACTTTTCTTGAAAGGAAGAGAAACTCTTGCTTAGCTGTATTAGGGGAAAAAAGATTTGTAAATGTTTGCAGATTTGGTGGTGGGTAGATAAGCAAGTGCTACTCTATCCATTTTTTCTTTCTTTCTTTCTTTCTTTCTTTCTTTCTTTCTTTCTTTCTTTCTCTTTCTCTCTCTCTCTCTCTCTCTCTTTCTTTCTTTCGGAAGAATGGAGCTGATTGTGAGTGAAATGCTGATGTGGAACATTTGAAGAGAGAGGAGAAATTATGAAATCGCCATCATGGAAAGCAAGGCATGAAGCTTATTTTACAAAAGTTGTAAGAATCCTGGAGAAAGAGCCTACCTGAGATTTGAGATAATAAATTTAAAGTGAGGGGCACCTGGGTGGCTCAGTTGGTTAAGCGTCTGCCTTCAGCTCAGGTCATGATCCCAGGGTCCTGGATCCAGTACCGCACGGGGCTCCCTGCTCAGCGGAGTCTGCTTCTCTCTCTCCCTCTGCCCCTCACCCTGCTCATGCTCTCTCTCTCTCTCTCTCTCTCAAATAAATAAATAAACTCTTTTAAAAAATAAATTTAAAGTGAAATCAATCTGCTGCATTGGGTCATTTTTCTTTAGGTACCAACCTCAAGAGATGGGGTTGAATTTATTCACGGTGGTAGGCTCACATCTGCACGTTTTGTAAGCTTACACTTTGTTTCTCTCCTGGATCCAAATTCTGACTCCTCCACTTATATCTATCAGCCCTTAGAAAGAGTCACTTAATTTGGTTAGTATCTCAGCTTCCCCATCTCTAAAATGGAGATCACAGTAGTGTCTACCCTATTGGGTTGTTAGGAGGATTCAATCATTCAAAGATGCAGAATGCTTAGAATACTATCTGGTATCACAAGTGCTCAATTAATATTATCTAATAATTCCCATTATGTAAGGTAGGTGATGTGCTCAAGCTTTAAAAGTTATGGTGGTTTTAACCCATTAAAAACAAAACAAGTAGAGTTTGGAAAATCATAAACCATAATTATATGTAAGTAACTCTCTTGAATTAAAAAAGACATAGTTTGGGGGCACCTGGGTGGCTCAATCATTTAAGCGTCTGCCTGCAGCTCAGGTCATGATCTTGGGGTCCTGGGATGGAGCCCCACGTCGGGTTCCCTGCTCAGTGGGGAGTCTGCTTCTTCCTCTCTCTGTGCCCCTCCCCGTTTGTGTGTGTGTGTGTGTGTGTGTGTGTGTGTGTGTCTCTCTCTCTCAAATAAATAATCTCTTAAAAATATAAAAATAAAAAAGATGTAGTCTTAGGGGTCATTATTTTTAAGAAAGCCATTCAAAGCTATAAAATTCCCCAGTTTCTGAAAACTTAACTTTCACAGATTTTCTAAAATCAATCATAATTTGCACAGAATAAAGCTAAGTGATAAATTCAGTTTGGAAATGAGAATTCATTTATGAAAAATCTCAAATTCTAGAGTCTGGAATATTTTGGTTCTGTAACTCTATCCATTTGTATTTTTTGCAAAGAATTTTCTTGGAATAATAATGTCATTTAAGTGTGCAATGCTTTGAAATCACTCAAATTAAAACAACAAACTAATATTACTGATTATTTGTGTGACTTTTCAAAATGCTTCCACTTTAAATTCAACAATAAACACTTGTTTTCTCTGGTGCAAAGTACCATGAGGTACACCAAATAGGAAAGGCAGAACTGCTGGCTCTCCAGTGGCTTATCAGCTATTAAATTTTATTTAAAACATCTCTAAGAAATAACACAAGTATGTTTCACTCATTTCACAAAGAAGGAGACAAAGGATTTTATTTAGTTATTTTTTTTTAAAGATTTTATTTATTTACTTGACAGAGAGATAGAGAGCACAAGTAGGCAGAGCGGCAGGCAGAGGAAGAGGGAGAACAAGCTCCCCGCTGAGCAGGAAGCCTGATGTAGGGCTTGATCCCAGGACGCTGAGATCATGACCTGAGCTGAAGGCAGCCGCTTAACGGACTGAGCCACCCAGGCGCCTCGAGACAAAGGATTTCAAAGCAGAAATACATAGTTTGTGGAAGAGATTCTGACTCTCAACTGATCACAATCAGATTATTTCAATCTATTCACAGAGCTAATATAAAATGCCAGCTGTGAGGATTACCCAGGCTCAGGAATTTAGAAATACAAACAAAAGTATCATTACTATCATCTTATTTCTACTCCTGGTACTGTTACTGCTACATATTACTACACCAAAACTGCTGCTACTACTATCTCAGAGTAACATTTTTACCCTGGACCTTGCAAGTCCTCCACTTAAGTCCAAGTGCACCCAACATATATAGAGGAATTCAAAGTTAAGTGTATTGATCCTAAATTGATCCAAATGATATAAGGAAACCAAAAGTCACATGGACACCACATAATGTTGCATTATATCATATATATAAAATCACAACCACTCTTACAGTAAGAAAGTTTTGAGTTTTTGTCCTTCCTTCTTTCCCTCTTTTAAAATCATTTTCTCTTGTATTTCTGTTTTTAAAATAAGAAAATTTAGAGATAAACTCTGGCCATGAAATGTTGCTTGAGAAGCTACGATCCAAAGAGCCCTAAAGATCTGAATTTTTTGAGGATTTTGCCTTCCTTTCTTCCCCAGTTATACTGAGGTATAACTGGTATACCAAAAACTGCACATATTTAATGTATATAATTTGATGGGTTTGGACACACACATACACTTGTGATATAATCACTACAATCAAGGTAAACAATTCCATTACCAACAAAGGTTTCCCTGTCTCCCCCACCTTTTTTGGTAATAACACTTAACAGATCTACCCTCTTAATTTTAGTTCATGGTGCCATATGGTTAACTACAGGCACTGTATTTATACAGATCTCCAGAACTTAATCTTCTAATGTTATACCCACTAGGCAAAGACTCTGATTTCTCTCTCCCTATATCCCTTGTCAACCATCATTCTATTTTCTGCTTCCTTAAGTTTGACTATGTTAGATATCTCATATAAGTGGACTCATGCTCTACTTTCCTTCTGTGACTGGCTTATTTCACTCAGCATAATGGCTTCCAGGTCCATTCATGCTGTTGCAAATGGCAGATTTCCTTTTTCTTTAAGGCTGAGTAATATTCCATTGCATGCACATACTCCATCTTTAAAATCTGTTCATCTGTTGATGGACATTCGGTTTGTTTCCATATTCTTAGCTATTTTGAATAATACTGAAATGAACTTGTGAGTGCAAATATCCATTCAAGATCCTGATTTCAGGGGCGACTGGGTGGCGCAGTCATTAAGCGTCTGCCTTCGGCTCAGGGCGTGATCCCAGTGTTCTGGGATCGAGCCCCACATCAGGCTCCTCCGCTGGGAGCCTGCTTCTTCCTCTCCCACTCCCCCTGCTTGTGTTCCCTCTCTCACTGGCTATCTCTCTCTGTCAAATAAATAAATAAAATCTTTTAAAAAAAATGAAAATTCATCCTTCATTTAAAAAAAAAATCCTGATTTCAATTTTTTTTTTTTTTGGATATATCCCCCAAAGTGGGATTGCTGAATCAGTTGCTGGTAGTTCTATTTTTCATTTTTTCAGGCACCTTACCTATTTTCCACAGAGGCTACACCATTTTGTATTCACCAATCATGTGCAAGGGCTCCAATTTCTCCATATCCTTGCCAACACTTATCTTTTGTTAGCTTTCCTTTATATGAAAGAAAACTTTAAGAATAGGACCTATTAGATAGGAAACATGGTGGTCTTCTGGATTTGTTTGGTTACGATGAGAAAAGAAAGTTTATAAGCATTCCTCAGCCAAAAGGGTTGTTGTAAATTTCTGTCTTAGTTTAAAGCTAACGGATTTAGGTTAGAAAGAATAAAACTAGCTTAAGTGAAGACAGTGAGTTTAACAGATTTATTTATCCACTGGCAATGAAAGGTGATGTCAACATTTACTTGGTTAGCCCAGAAATACCAACTTCATTGAAAATGGGCTTTTTTGGAGAGAAAAAAAAAATCACATTGTAAGACTCCATTTAAGAAAAGTAAAATAATTATAGCTAGTTATTAATTGTTTTGTGTTATATATCATAAGGCTAGGAATGATGTTAATTCTATGATGGTTTTTGTTTGATTTTAGATCTTAGTCATCATAGCCACAGTTTACAGGTCTGAATTCTTCCACTTTCTGTTTTTAAGGGAAGGCCTAATTTTATAATTTAAATTCAATGAACTAAGATAGAGTGTATTATTAGTTTCAGAGGTAGAGTTCAGTGATTTGTCAGTCTTATATAATACCCAGTGCCCATTACATCATGTGCCCTCCTTAATGTCCATCACCCAGTTACCCCATTTCCCCACCCTCCTCCTCTCTAGCAACCCTGTTTGTTTCCTATGATTAAGCGTCTCTTATGGCTTATCTATCTTTCTGATTTCTTGTTTTATTTTTCCCTCCCTTCCCCTATGATCCTCTGTTTTGTTTCTTAAATTCCATTGAATTTTCTGTTTTAAAAGAAACATGTTTCAGGACTTTTCATTGATTTATCCAAGAGTCTCTAATTTCAAAAATGTTACATCTATTTTCAGCACATTCATCTAGGGAAGATTCCTTACTATTACTTTTCCAAACTGATATTGCATAAAACAAATGATTAATTGAAATAAATAGCCCTGTTTTTAGCCACTCCATTCAGCACTGTTACCTAAGTAATAGCAAACTGCAAGCTGATTGATGAGGTTTCAAAGCAATTAATGAGCTATGGGGCCTTAAGAAAAGTATTCTTTTTCAATAAATACATTTGGTAATGTAAAAAACAGAATTAAAAGAAAATTAACCACACCTTCCTTACCTATGGCATGGAAAATTCAACCATAATCAGTATCTAATACATGAGTTACAAGTAGCTACAGTTTAAAACTTAGTAGGTAAGATTTGGGAGAATTAAGTTTGGTTTTTTCTTTTTTCCTATTGAGATTCAGATAGCACACAGAGAGACTCAGGAGCTACCATTTAGAAGGTGGGTGCTTGCAAACTAATAAAGGGGGAGGATGTTTAACACATACTCAGGGAAACTGCTAATCACTACTACCATTGATGTGGTCAGGAATGGCTTTGTTGGCACTTGATGCTGACACCTGCTTGAAAGATAATGATAGCATTTTAAATTAAGGGCACAATCATAAATGCTTTATTAATATTTATTGAATGATTCTAAGATGTAGTCATATCCTTTAATAACTTTTTATAATGCATGTTATAAAATGCATTGGTAAGATATTCTTAATAAATGATGCCATAATAAGCTCCTATAATGTTGCTACAGCACAGCTGTTGTTAATTAAAACAATGTATGCACCTGCTTCATCCATTAATTTTGCTTATTAGTATAGAAAGCATTTTTAAATGACCAATATAACTTTAAAAATAATCATTATTTGGATGAACCTTTAGCTACACTGACTTTTCTTTACTCTCACAGACACCTGTAGCCTTTCTGTCTTGAAAACAAAATAAAAGAGACAACTAGGTCACCAAATGTTTGGAGGTGTTTCTAAGTTAATAATGGATACACATTAGCTGATTTTTGCTCTGTGTGTCCTATATCTGCTTCCTGAAAATAGCTCAGAAGGACTTACAAATTATTTTATTCTCATAATTTTCGTCTTCATCTGCTTTCCTAAGGTCCAAGGAATGCTCAAAAATTTAACACCCATTTTTTTCTTTTTTCTCTTTTTTCCTTTTCTTTCCTTCCTTCCTTTTCTTCCTTCCTTCCTTCCTTCCTTCCTTAAGTAATCTCTATACCCAACATGGGGCTTGAACTAATCACCCTGAGATCAAGAGTCACATGCTCTACTAACTGAGCCAGCCAGAGGCCCTAACATTTTCCTAATCTTACAGAATATTATGGCATTTTAACATATATCTTCCCCCAAAAGACTATCCCCTTGATCAATCTAAAATGAAAGTAGCAGTAATAGGACAACTAAGGTGCTGCCCCTTGTCCATACAATGCCATCTATTTTTGGAACCTATCACATAATAAATGCTGAGGTTTGTAGAAGGAAAAGCTTTATATTGTGCAAATTTCAACTTTGATCTTACAAAACTCTTTCCTCCCTTCTTCATTTATTCCCATCATCACAGCCATAGTAATGTTATCAGTGGCATAAAAGCATAACAAGAACTGAATGACACAGCATGATATAGCACGGAAAATAGAAATTTTTCTAACAAAGTCATTAAATATAATTGTTTGTTAATTAGTAAGTATATTAGTTTGCCTGGGCTACCATAACAAATTACCAGAGACTGTATGACTTAAACAAAAGAAATTATTTTCTCATAGTTCTAGGGGCTGGGAAGTCCAAGATCAAGTCTGGCAAATTTACGTGGTTTTTGTTTTTTTTTTAATATTTTATTTATTTATTTGACAGAGAGAGAGCACAGAGGCAGGGGGAGTGGCAGAGGGAGAGGGAAGGAAAAGCAGGCTCCCCACTGAGCAGGGAGCCTGATAAGGGACTCATCCCAGGACCCTGGGATCATGACCTGAACCGAAGGCGGACACTTAACTGACTGAACCATCCAGGTTCCCCAAAAGTTTAGTTTCTGATGGGAGCTCTCTTTCTGGCTTGCAGATGGCCACTCTGTCCTTAAATGAGGGAAAGAATAAGTTCTCTGGTGTTTTTTCTAATAAGGACACTAATCCTGTCCGATTAGGGGTCCCACCCTTATGACCTCATTTAACTTAATTACCTCTTAAAAGTCCTATCTCCAAATGTAGACACTTTAGGGATTAGGGCTTCAATGTACGAATATGGAGGAGAGGAGGCACACAATTCAGTCTATAGCAGTATAGTTACAATACAGAACCAAGTAAGGCACATGAATATTTTCTTACTCCAAACATTTTCACATGGAAATTTTTACTTCAAAGGGATTTTAAAAGTTCATATACTGAAAAATCAATACAATATTTTCCTAAATTCTAAGACCAATAAGTCCCAAATTCATCAAAAATTATACCCCATTGATAATTGAGCTCACACATCATTACAGACAGATTTAGGTGCTGAGAATACAATGGTGAACAAGACAGAAAGGTTCCTGCTTTCCTGGCGCTTACACTCTAGAGTGGAGAGATGGTAAATTAACACATAATCACATCAATAAGAGAACATCTGATACTGATAACTGGTTTGAAGAAAAGATGACACAATAATAGAAACAGTGCCATGGGGTTACTGCAGATGGTGTGGTTTAGGGCACCAGAGGAGGTCACAATGTGACAAAGAGAAGGAAACTGTGTGAAGAGAATCTCAAGCACTAATCCAAGCAAATAAATGGAAAAAACGAGGGGTTGCTTTCATTCATTATTACATTAAAATGATTATTCACAAATAAGAAAACCTACATAAAGCATCAACACACTGACGTGTAGAATCGGCAATTCAGAAATTTCTCATGATTCTGTCACAATGATCCTAAAAATAAATTCCTATTTGAAAGAATTTTAATTAAGCTGTTCTTTCTTGCCCACCACTGCATCTTGTAGTTGGACCGAGAATTAGTTTTTCTCTGCCACATACCTGGATTGATATATATGTAATCAGTGTGCACAATACAGGTATCCATAACTACAGAAATTTGGGGACTGTTTGGAAAAGGGTTTAATGCACAGATTCATTAAAACAGAGACTACCCATATTCTACAATTTGCCTCCCCCTAAACAAACATGAGACTCAGCTTTTGACTCAATCTCACCTCCTTCTCCTGTTTGAAGTCTTCATTAGTGTTTGCCCATTTTCGTTTAAACATTTCGCTTAAAAAGTCTAGTAGGGAAATTAAGTTTCAGGATGGGTTTGTGACAGCAAGTAGGAAATAGGAAACCTTAATAATCAAATCTGGACTTGATTTGTAAGTTAAAACGACTGAATCTTGCATTCCCTTTGGTGAGTGCCTGAGGAGAGCAGAAATCTTGAAAAGGCTCTCCAGATGCCCTGGGCTAAGAATAACCAGGTGATTATGAGTTACACATGTTTCACATTTGCTAATAAAAAGGTGAAAATCACCCTAGTTGGCATTATTCTTATTTGAGGCATTTAAAGCACCAATGAAGGATTAAAATTAAGCCACGAGTAAATAAAAAGACAAGAATTAGAAACATGCCCTATGTTAAAGTGAGTACACTTGCACATTATAACACAAAGAGATACAAAATATTCAGTACATTCACAGAACACTCACATTAGGAAATACATGTAATTAAAATGGCCAGATCAGGGGTGCCTGGCTGACTCAGTCGGTGGAGCATGAGATTCTTGATCTCAGGGTTGTGGGTTTGAGCCCCACACTGGGGTAGAGATTACTTAAAAATAAAATCTTTAAAAAAAATGGTTTAAAAAAATGGCCAGGTCAATATTGGGGCAAAGGAATCCAGATGACCAACTTGTTTGCCTCTCAAAGACAATAAAAATAAGGACAAATTCATTACTCCTTACCCTTTGTTATATTCTCTGATATCTTCTTGCTCAAGCTCTGTGAGTCTCCAGAATCTTTATAAAATAGGCAAAGCAAAGGCTTTGCCTAGACTACCATCCTCCCTCAGAAAGCAGCACTGCTAATTCAGAAAGACAAAAAGTTTCTACATGGCACCTGCACAGTTACTGTTTCTACAACTATATTTCCCAAATTAAATCCTCATGATCATGTTAAGAGATCATGATTTCAGAACAGCACAGCCGAGATAGCTTTCTCCATGACCTCCCGAAGGAAATGTTCTTGCATGTTATCATTCTCCGCAGTAAGTATTTCAGATAAAATCACCTTCTCACACATTTGCTTCATAACAGAAGTCTGGACTGGGGAGTATATTTCAAATAGTGAGTTGGAGTACTGACATCCCAGGTTGAAATTCACTCGAAAATATAAATCTAGGTGAAATTATTTAAAACTTTTCTTAAGCACTATTTTGAGGTAGATAGAATCACTTTCTATTTCTTAACCTATTGATAGTCATTTTCATCTTGAAATCCCTATGTCTTAGACAATTTTTCATAAAATCTCATTTCCTACAAAATGAAGTTGCAACTCAAAAGCACTGCTTCATAATTCTGCCTCACAAAATTTTCTAGATTCATCTGCCCCTTGAATCTCAATGGCCTTTTTCCTTCTTTCCTCATCTCTCAATACAGTGCTACTTGAATTTTTCCAACCATATATTTTCACACCAACGTAGCTTTACTCATGTTGCTTCCGTTGCAATGTTCTTTCTTTTCTCTGTCCCACCCTCCAAAGTGCTTCTCTAAAATTTAAACATTGTCTTCTAGAACGAGATAAAACGTTTCCTCTTCTTTGATATATTGCTAATTCTCCTAACAAGAAGTAGCCACTTCTATCAAGTACCTTTATTACAGCACAGTGTGATTTACACTGGAATTATTTGTGCATGTTTTCTTCCTCCCTTGATAAACTACATATTTATCTATGTAACCTCGTAGAATCAATGACTACACCTGGCATGCAGTAGGTAGCTGATATTCATTGAATTGAACTGGCTTGGACAACGTTAATGATTTCTTTTGGCATCTATCTTGATCAAAAAAGCAATGGTTACCACACAGTAAAGACTCAATACCACTTTTCAGACAAAGGACATGTAGACAACTGCCATTCATATTTTTTGTAAGTAATCACAGATAAGAACAATCTTGTGTTGGAGAATCAAAATAGGGCAGGTTGAGCTTGGAGAGCTTGAAAATAAGCTCTGAAGACAGAGTATGACCACAACGAAAGGGCTCCATCTATAGAGTAAGCAAGACTGCAATCAACCATCACAGCTACTTGTTAATTAATGAAACCAAGTTTCTTCCCTGATGACAACAACACTTGGTTACACTTGTGAAAGGAGAATTGATTTTGATTGACTCACACCCTCTATTTTGCTGTGTCATGAACATGTAGTTGGATAACTAATTCAATGACTAGCCTCATTGGAGAGCTCTGGACCCTTCACCTAAGTTACTTCATTAGTCAAGTGCCCCTATTGAGAAAACAATCTTGCTCCAAATTGATACAGCTGTAGCTATGTTATGATGCAGCACAGTCTAGTAAAAGAACACTTGTCAGAAAGGTAGGAGGTTGGGTTCTAGTCCTAGATCAGCCCCAGATTAATTTGGGACCTCTACGAGCAGGTTATAATAAACTTTGTCTTCAGACACACTTCTCCTTGGATTCTGACTCAGCTACTTACTAGCCCTCAGACCTCCTGCAGAAGTGATTAGTTCTGTAAGTCTGTTTTCATTTGTAAGATACAGATAATGAAAATCCTTTGGGAATCAAGGTTTAATTGAGATGCTGTCAGGAAAAAGTATGACATAGTGCCCAGGACAAAGGCACTGATGGTTGATCTAAACAAATGTTCAATAAATGTTTATTTCCACCCTTACTTACCCCAATCTTCCAGTTTTCTCAGTCATTCATGTTGTAATAGTACTCTCTCTCTCAGTCAACAAGATTGAACAAGTAGGACTTACACTAGACAGCTGTATCTTCTTCAGACGACTCCTTAAACATAATTGAGTCAAAAATTCACAGACACTGGCAAAAAGGTCCAGGCATTGACCTGGTAATTTTGGCAGAGGAGCAAATTGTTGGAGCATAAAGTGACCCAAAAGTGGTTCTCAGCAGGCATATATAATGGGAAGAAGATTAGGAACAGCTTACATAGCAGTGAAGGATTTATATGAGAATTTTCCTTACTTTTCCACATCCTCAAGAACCCACATTTGTTAAGACTGCATCAAGCTCAGTGAGCTGAAATAGTTCATGTAATTCAGTGAGTGATAAACAGAGTTTTCCTCATACCAAAGAAATCTGTAAAGGTCATTGATCGCCTCTTCCAAAAAGTGGGAATCACTGCTTAACAGATGTTTGCCCCCAGTGGCTGTTGCAATGATCACTATACATTTTGCAAATGCATTAAAAAGTGTTTACAAACAAACTCTGCAGATTTATATTTTAAAGTCTTCAATTCAGTGTGAAATTTCCCAATGATTTCCAAATTCCCACATGTGACTGACATTTGTTAAATAAACCCCATTACAGATAAAAAGAAATTACTATACTAAATTCATAACTGAAAGTTCATCTGCAACTCTGCTTTGCCAACTAATATCTACACTAAGCTTCCCTGATTACAAACTAGTTAGTTTTACATGACAAGGGAGCTTTGATTCAAGAATTCATGTTCCAAGGCGGACAGTATCTAAAGTTCTTGATGAATTTTATTTTGGGGAAGACATAGGCTACAAACAGAAGTCCTATGAAAGTCTGTAGTATTCATTCAATGCTCTACATTCTTTTTTCACAAAACATGCAATTTAGCTAACAGATGAGGACTATTTTCAGTAATCGTACACTGTGGAAGAATATCACTTTTTATCCAGTGTATCAAGTCTCTTAATCACTATCTTGAGTTAGTTTCTGTATTTAAATACTTGGGGAAAAAATTCTTTGGAGGGGAACTGAAACTAACAACCACTGGTTCCATTATCAACTGATGGCTTAATCACCAATAGCAGAGCTATTTAAATTAGCCTCCTGTGGATGATTAGACAATGTAGCCTATGAACCAGTGTGGAGTACCTGTGTAAAATGGGCAGTAAAAGCCACGGAAAGGCTCACTCCCAATTAATAAATGAACGAACAAACCAATCACAATCTCATTAGTACTTTGGATGACTGAATTCTCCTTATTGTCAGTGATTAGTTTCTCTTTGGAACAGCTAGTCCTACTTCTCATTGTGGAGTGATCGTACAAAGAAGGACACCTAGATTAGTCCATTCCATGTCCATGCATTGCTTGTAGGAAAAAAAAAAAAATCATTTCAAGGAGCCAATGTGTTCTTGCACTGTTTTTCAAACTAAAACCTGTCACCCATTAGTGAGTTGTGAAATCTATTTAATGGGTACTATAGTCTGAATTTGTATATTTAGATCCTAATCCCCAAAGCTGATAGTATCAGGAGGGTGGAACCCTTATGAATGGGATTAGTGCCTTAAAAAAAGGCTCCAGAGAGATTCCTAGCCCCTTCTACCATGTGAAGACACAGTGAAAAATCCCAGCCATGAACCAGGAAGAGGGCCTTCACTCAACCATGCCGATGCCTTGATTTGAACTTTCCAACCTCCAGAACTGTGAGAAATGAATTTCTGTTGTTTATAAGCTACCCAGTCTGTGGTATTTTGTTTTAGTAGTTCAAATGGACAAAGACAATGGGTCATGACAAGCATGTAACATGTATTTCTGCTTGTGAGTTTCTGTAAAAAAATGTTTGAAAGCCACAGAGTTATTTACATGTGGGATTAAATATTAGGATTCAGGGTGGTGGTTTTTGGCCAGGTAAATTTCCATCATGCCAGATTATTACAAGATAATTCAGAATCAATAGGTCATCTGTTATCCTCTACTATCTTAAAAAAAAAAAAAAAGTATATGCACTTGTAACAGCTCCTGAAATGATCAGTTACCTTCTGAGGCAGTCTGATCCTGGTTATACAATCAGCGCTTCCCACTGGCACCTAGCATTCAACATATTCCTAACTATAAAATGGATGATGTCATTTCCTATTTAAAAAAAAAACAAAGGGTAACTGGGGGGAGAATCCAGGTTTTGTGAGACTAAAACTTTTTACAATTTTGGGTACTCTCAGGAAAAGAAGATCAAACTACAAATAACAAAAGTAGGTATGAAAGGGAATATTTATATAGAATAAAGAAAGAAATTATAACAAATGCCTAGGACCCTGGAGTTTTAGGTCTCTTTCTTTTGAGATCTGTGGACAAATTACCAGAAATGCTTACACTGGAATGTTTCTTGATTGCAAACAGGTTTCTCTCCTTCTGGAACACTCTTAAAATTCCCAGCAATTCCCAAGACTCGCAGGGACACTGAAGCTCACCACTTCATGTACATCATGTTAAAAACATCTCTGACATAATAAAGAAATGAATGTGAAGGAGCACACCAGGGACTCAAAGACCAGCAACTCATAGATGGGGCTATAGTACTACTCATAGTCTTACAGCAAGACTTTGGATATTGATACACTGGGATGGGGCTTGGCTCCCATTCACTAACCTGCAAGTTACTTAATCTCTGTACATCTCAGTTTCCTCATCTGCAAAATGGTGGTATTGATATTATCTGCTTTAACAAGCTATAAATGGGATTATGCAAGTAAAACTTCTAGAACAATGCTTGACACATAGTGTGCTCAATGGATGTATTTGATTGTTTTATAGCAAGATGGAGATCAGAGATAGAGGATCTGGATTCCAGGTCCAACTCAATATTTCTACCTTTTTTTTTTTCCTGTATGGCAAAATAGTATCTACTCCACAGGGGGTAAAGATATGTGAAGGAAATACTTAAAGCTCCTTGGAAGGAAGGGGTGTGTGTGTGTGCGTGTGTGAATGTATGTTACTAAATGCGGTGGATGAACACAGGTAAAATAACAGCAATATTGACAACCACTAAACAGAGCATATTAATAAGAAGAATATCTCTTACACTATAACTAAATGACCAGTTACATAATTTCCATGTATATTAGAACTGCACTCACTGGGAAAAAACAGAATGGCACAGGACAGTAGAGCACTCTAAATAGTAAACAGTCTAAAGTAAGCAGTCCTTAGAATAAAAGTTTTTTTAAAAAAAAATCAGTTTTATTACATGCAAGGAAATAAATGATAGCATTACTTGCAATTACCATATTGATTACCTGTAAACAAATTAACACTGAGTGGATTTTTAAGGATTTTTAACCTGATCAAATTCCCTAAATGAGATAAATGCCTTTCCCTTGAAACATATTTTCAATGATGACTTTGCTGAGAGAGTATATTTTAATAAATAAAGCAAAGGCAAATCCCTCAAGCTATTTCAAGACCATGAGACACTGCAAATACTAATAGCAAAAATGATAACATTCACTGCTTTAATAAAAAATTAAAAAAATATAAACACTCAACACATCAAATTCAACTACTGCAGTGGCAATCAATCTCTGCTTGGAAACATGGTTACGCAGAGTCTTCACACATTTGTACATTTTCTAATGTTATTAGTACCAACATAAGGATTTCTAGCACTCTAGTATTCTATGAAAATAAGAGAGAAAGACAGGGGAAAGAAAAAAAGAGAGATTGAGAGAAAGAAAAAGAGAGACAATGGAGAAGAGATATTTTATATTCTGGAGGGAAAGAAAAAGTCTACCTCCATTTATTCTGTTGCTTCAACCTTATGTTTTGCTTGTTCTCTTAATCAACAATAACTCTCCAATCCCTCTTCTGAATTCAAAAGGCATCTAAATTAAAATGTGAAAGTATCTGTCCTTCATATTTGACTTATTGAGAAAATATATACTCACATAAAAATTGAAAAACACATTTTTATGACTATTAGCCAACACCGAAATTAACAGTTAATTTTTTGACATATTTCTCTAAGATATACTTTTCCTAAACTACGGAACAAAGAATTAAAATTTCTACAGGGTAAATATGATTAACTAAATTCAGATATATTCCATTAGAGGCTCTTCCCTATAGAAGGAATGGGAAGCTCATCTTTGCAAATCCTTACCAACTCCTCCTGGACCCAGAAGGTCCCCATAGACAACATCTACACTGATGAAGGCCACGCTCAATAGGAAGAGATTCTGGAAGGCTTTCCTCCCAGGATTCTGTTCCTCTAACTGGATCTGATTCTAAAATGTCCATTTACAAGGGAGAAAACCTATATCCTAATTGCAATGTCTGCTGTTGTAAATGATGCTTGAAATTAGTATTCTTAGAATGTCTGAGAGGTACTTTCTATACTTCCAATGAGAAAAAGAGAACCAGCAAACCATGGACTCACCCCCACTTCATGGCAGAGTGGTCTACAGCCATGTCTACTGACTTTGGTCCTGGGGTATTCCACATCATTTTACCTGGCTTTCCACCTTTTAGGCCTGGATTTACTTCTGTGAAAGGCCTTTCCAAGAAATTCCTCTTTACTGCCCAAGTACTTGATTAATTGGAGGCAATACTTACATTCAGAGTTTTGATAGTAAAAGAGAAGAGAAATCAAAGTAAAATATATGTGTGCATACCATTTTGGTAAAACATGACTTGCAGATATGAAATAGTTCAACAGCAAATTCCCTATTGCTGCCTCTGGGCAGGGGAGACTAACTTGAATCCACACAGAAAATAAACAGCACCTTTAAGGTGGCACTGAGACTCAAATTTACCTTATCCCCAGTCAACATTTATAGAAACATGTGGTAACCTATTAACATTACACTGTAAGTTTCTTGTGCATAGGCCTTGTACTTCATTTAACCCTATCCCTTGAGCTCATAAAATTGCTAGCACAGATTTGATTTGTATGGATTGACAGCAGGAGGAAAGGAGAAAAGGCTATTATTTATTTATTTACTTGCTTACTTATTTTTACTGAAAGAAGTCCACCATTTAACTGTGGCTAGCCACATCTCTGTGGAGACAGAAAATCACCATTGTGCAATCTCTGTTAATTTTAGGAAGAATTATGTGGCAATACGATCATGTAAATTTAAAGCAGTAGATAGCTATCACCCCAGGAGGAAGGGTAAAGAATCTTTTGTGACCCAAAGGTCACTTGAGAAGGAAAGAGTTAGGAATATTTCCATAGGACTCAAGAAAACTTCTGTAAGGGAAATTTATCTGGCTTATTTGTTTTCACAGTTCAAATTCTATAATGGACTGAAATATTCCCAAATGTTTTACATCACAAAATAAATCCCAAGAGTAGGTCTCTCCTTTGAAGATGGGAAAGTAGTGACTGGAGAAGCAGAAGCATTTAGGAATTACCCTTCCTCTCCCAAACTAAGAATGGAGACAAAACACATTCTGGGAGTAAAAGAAATTTAGGAAACAAACATATGCGGTATTTATGGGTATTTAATTAATTATTATTATTATTATTACTATTCTCTTAGCAAGCTTAAAAGGTGATTGGAGCCAGGTGTGGATGAAAAGGAAGTATAGCTGATGTTTAAAAGCACACGAGAAACTCACAATGTAAAAAAAGTATTCCTATTGTGACACATAGCAAATCTGAGAAAATCTGGTTTAAGCAAATTAAAATGGGACAATTTAACAGATCTAAATATTAAATGGTATATGTTCCCAATTTATGTTATGGTTGTATTCTGTCTAATGGGCAAACATGGGGTACAAATAAAATTAACTATAAACTCCAATATTCTTAAGGTTTGATAAGACTTTGATGGGCTTTTTAATTTTCATATTAATTAGCTGGACAAAGTGATAATGATTAAAAAGAATTTATTACTGCTTCAAATTAAAACAGTATTCATGGAAGGACATATAATCTTCATCAGTTTGTGATTCACACCTCTTTTCTAGAGATAACTAAATTGCCTTTAGATGGTCCCTTGTACTTTCCCAATAAGAGAGCTGTCTTGGCTTACTTCATACCAATACAATTTATTCTTTTCTTTTCTTTCATCCTTTAGTACCCTAAGTTTCAAATTCTTCACCAAGTGAGATGTCATTTAAATTAAGAGAGCTCTCAACTTCCTTTTCCAAAGCTATAATAATGATACCTGCTTTCAGTTTAGAAATAAAGGAAGGTATTAGAATTAATCTATGACTATTTTGTCCTTGTCTTAGAATATGAAATCTTTGACAGCCATGGCTATTGCAAGGTTTGAATTAAATGCTGAATCTTAATATAAGAATGTTTAAATGCTATTTAGATTTTAATTACATGTAGAGAATGAATATTGTAAGAAAATCTTTGAGAAGTATAAGACCTGGAAATTTCCTTTAAGGAGGTTTTGTTCTTTTTTAAAATTTTGATTTGTTAAGCAAGTACTCCACTCCTTAGCAACTTACACTGAGTTATACAAATAATTATAAAGTCACATAAAATTTTAAAAAATTATAAAGGGATAAACACTATTCAGAATAAAATTAATTGTGAATAGTTGTGACTGTTTGCAAAAAGACAAAGAAACAAGAGAAAATGTTATTCTAAATAGAAATGGAGCCAAAATTTTATGATTTTATTTATAAAATATGAACGAAAATAATTATTTAAAGGGACAACAAAATAGGCAATCTCCTACCTGACTCAATGAATTCAGTGAATAGTGAAGTTATATAGTAATTGAAATTAATGTGGTTAACAGCATTCTGCTGCCTGTGCTTTGAGATTGTGCCAATCTTTCATGTTTAATAAATATCGATGATTTACTGAAAACAAACTTAGCAAGTACTTAAAGTTTCATTTCATTATGTTTACTAATCTTGTGTGAACTTGAACTCCCTTATTATCAGAGTTCATGATAATGCAGTATCAGGATCAAACCTGGATCTGCCTACCCCAATCTCATTTGAACTCATAATCTCTCCTCACATCTGTGGGGTGTCTAGATGATCATATAGACACTCATTTTAATAAAGAAGTTCAATTAAAATATTTATTAGCAAGGACCCCATGGGAGAATACACATTGTGGAAAGACTTGGCTGAGAGGGGTAAAGAAATTAAGCCAAACTCATTAGCCCTAAAAACTAACACAATATTCTGCAAAACCATCAGAAATCAGCATGAACAGAGACTTAGCAGACAATGCCACATGTTGGGTCAATTTTCTAAATACTCAAAGCATTTGTATCAGGAATTTTGCTACACATATGCTTAGATTGTACATGTTAGTGATATGACATGCCAATATATTTTCAAGTGCCTAAAACATGGGTGGTATTAGTTCAACTTTAAACTTGGTAACAACAGCTTTGTAATTTATCCTATTTGGGGGTGGAAAATCAAATGCATATAAAAGAGTTAGAAAATGACATAAAGCAATAATGTCCTTTACCCTATTGCAATTTGGTAGGAGGCAGTATGGTGTAGTAGTCTGAATTAAAATCCTAACTTTACCAATCATTAATTGTTTGACCTTAGGGATAAAAGCTCATAAGCCTCAATTTTCCTTATCTATAATAATGACTTTCATAGTGGTGTTTGTTTTAAGAATAAAATGTAGAAGACAATATTAAGCATTAAGTAAATTACTTAGCTTTAACTTTCAACCAAAATATTTGGTCATAATAATGTTAATAATAATATACCTAAACAGATTCTTCTCTTGCTACAAACATATACTGAATGACAGGGATGAAATATATTGAAGAAAAGCTGACTTCTGCTTCCAGTTGAGGTGTAATAAGTCGGTATTTCTATCCATAACAACTAGAAAGCTGACAACATTACAGAAAAAAATTTTTTAAAGCATCAGAGAACTATGGAAGCAATAAGAACCAGAAGGACTAAATTTCCAGAGAGGGGCCAAAAGTAAGGTGAGCTGGTAGCTGATTTTTCCCATAGTATCTACTGATTCTAGGTACAGGCTAGAGGTTGAGAACCAGGGTGTGGTATAACTGCAGGGCCACTGATGGTACAGAGGCTACGGTGACAAAATTATAGAAATCTCTGGGGCCTTAAACAAAAGGTCATTTCCTTCTATACATGGCATTTTTAAAATTTTGAGGTTCAATGGAAGACAAAAGAGCAAAACTGAAATTGTGGAAAGAGTGAAATGTCCTCTAGTTTCATGGGACCTAGAAAACAAAGACTAATCAGGAGGATGAGACCCAATTTAAAAAAGAAGAAGGAAAAAAAGCAAATAAAAGGCAAAATCCCAGGAGTTGTGAATTGATACTAAGTTTAAGGATCTACAGGTATTTTTCCCCTAATGACACATCAATGTTAAAGGTAGTTGGAGGCTGAGAATCCAGGCCTGGACCTGGCAGAAGGTTGTTGCTGAGATATAGAAAAAGCAACTGACAGTTTGGCATTTGTGGGCTAGAATGATAAAATTGGAAACTCAAGGGCATCAAACACAAGGTTGGTTTCCCTCTCAAAAGTAAATTTTGAAGTTCCATGAAGTCTGGGACTAAAGAGCTAAGGCTAAACCTCTGTTGGATAGATGTAATTCCCGTTGTTTTTCAGAACTGAAGAGACAAAGATGCAATAGACTCTCACTTGAAATCCCTTTTGGCCATGCTCTAGGAATCAGGATGACCCAGGCAAGGATTGAGTGTTACCAAAATTGAAACCCATCCTCAATACAACCTAATCCCTAACTGTATTGAAATGATAAATCTTCCAACCCTAACCTACCCTACATTCAATATTCTTGACAGAAGAAACATTTAATCCTTTCTGGTGGACAAAAAAATCATTTAGAGGATGTATGAATTTTAAATATACAATGTCTGGCATATAATAAAATCACAAACAAAGGAGACCTATAAATGATCTGCATTTTGAAGTAGCTGAAGACATACTTTAAAATAACTACCATTAATATGTCTAAAAAATAGGTGAAAAAAATAAAAATAAGTAAAAAGATGAGAAACAAAATAATTGAAGACTGGAACCTAAATTAAAGAATCAAATAGGTATTCTGGAAATGAAAATACAGTATCTGAATTAAGAATACAATCAAAGATTTAGTAGACTAGACACAAGTGAAGACAATTTGTGAACTGGAAGACAAGTCAATAGAAAACACTGAAGTTAAAGTACAAAGAGAAGTAAGGATGAAAGGAAAAAAGAAAAGAGAAGAGAAGCGAAGAGAAGAGAAGCGAAGCGAAGAGAAGCGAAGCGAAGCAAAGCGAAGAGAAGAGAAGAGAGAAGCAAAAGGAAAATGTAGAACATGGTCAAAGTTTCTATTATGTGTGAACATGGAGCTCCAGAAAGACAGGATAGAGAAAATGGGGCAAATTAATATACAAAGAGAGAAAGCAGAAGAATTTTGCAGACTTATGGGAGAAATTAATTATCAGATGCATGAAATCTAAAGCAGAATAATACCTAAAAAAAACCACATTTATCTAGACATGTCACAATATAACTGCTAAATATCTAAGACAATACTCAAAGGACAACCAGAGAAAAGAAGACATTAGGACAATTAGATTGTCAGCTAATTTCTTAACAGAAATAATATAAGCCAGAAGACAATGGAAAGAAATCTTTAAAGTGCTGAAAAAAATAATCACCAACCAAAAATTCTATATCCAACAATATTTTTCAACAGTGAGGATAAAATAAAGATGTCATCAAACAAAGGAAAACCAAAGCAATTGGTTTGCAAAAGTCCTATAATAATATAACCGAAAAGAGCTCTTCAAGCCAAAGAAAAATGATCCCAAATGTAAGCAGTAAAATGTAGGAGGAAAAAGAATACTGAAAAATATAAATATACAGGTAAATATGAAAAATACACTTACTGTAAAAGACACTAACAGTAATAGATTTTTAAGTTCAAAAAACAGCTAAAATGTGTGACAACAATAATGTAAAAGGTCAGAGGATGATAAATGGAAATTATACGTTCTAGGCTTCTACATTATTTTAAAAGAATTAAAAGTAATAATAAGTATTATATTTCAATAAGTCAAGCATACATTTTGTAATCTCTAAGGTGTCCACTAAAAGAAGTGTAAAAGGGGTATAATTAACAAATTAACTCAAGGAGAATATGGAACAATAAAATATAATGAAAAAAATTAAAATACATAATAGCACACAAAAGAAACGGATATTT
Organism: Ursus arctos; assembly: GCF_023065955.2. Lineage (NCBI taxonomy): Eukaryota > Metazoa > Chordata > Mammalia > Carnivora > Ursidae > Ursus > Ursus arctos. The sequence continues at coordinate 4,142,902 of NW_026623050.1, forward strand.
TCAGGAGTGGAAGAATAAAGAAAGAAAGCTAGAATAGTAAACTTGTGAATGGAAAACTCTATAGTTCCAGAATGATGTCAGACTGGTATAAACCCTGATGGGTAGGCTCTTGAGTTTTTAATATCCACCCAGATTGAGGAACAGGATTTGGGCCAAGATGAGATAAGATAAGATAAGATAAGATAAGATAAGATAAGATAAGATAAGTGATGTGGTACAATAAGACCTGAAGGCTTTTTTTAAGAATCCCAACTCTAGGCCTCTGTACACTATCTGGAACTGCTGAATTAGATTTTATACGGACAACATGTAAAACTTTATTTTAGATTGAGGAAATCTGAAACTCATCTAGGAAATTTCAACAACTCTGGGGGCATGAGACTCCAAGGAAATAAAATTCCTCTTCAAAAATTGGCTAAAATTCCAAAAAAAAAATTTTTTTAAAGCAATACAAATTTATTAAGTGAAGACACACACACAATAAAAGCTCTCAAGAGTGAGAGGGGTCCTGACAGGGTTGCCTAAAATTCCAAAATTAAAAAACACAAAAGGAAATGATGTACCATGAAATAGAATCAACAGCCACAATAAGAGGATTTGCCTCCAAAAACTTAAGACAACAATATTAATTAAACTGTAAAATAAATATGCCTAAAATGATTGAGATATATAAGAAAAAACAGAAAGCACAGAAAATAAAATAAATAAATAAATAATTAAAAAAATAAACAAACAAACCTGAGATAAAAGAAGAAGATGCCTTAAAGGAACCAAATAGAACTTATGTAAATATGAGGGAAAATATCAACAGAATTGAATACTCATCTATTATACTATCATTTAAAACAAAAATCCTACTTAAAATTATTTAAAATAAAGATTGAGAGGAGTTAAGATGGCGGAGGAGTAGGAGACACCGTTTTCAGCCGGTCCCCCGAGTCGAGCTGGATAGGTACCAGACCAGCCTAAACAACCACGGAACCAGCCTGAGACGCAGGAAGACGCATCTGGATCTCTACAAATGAACATCTCCAGCGCTGAGTATTGAGGTACGAAGCGGGGAGCCATGAAACTGTGCACAGATATCGGAAGATAAACGGAAGGGGGAGGGAGCCGCCGCGTTTGGGCGCCGGGAAGCGGTAGCCACTTGCACGGGAGAGCGGGCGGGCTCGTGGTCGGCACCCGCAAAACAGCAGACTGAGACCGAGAGCCGGGTGCGCGCGCCACCAGGCATCTCGCGGAACACCGGAATCCTGGTGCGCTCACTGGATCCAGACTGAGACCGGGAGATCCGGGAGCGCGCGCGGGGCGGCTGGCGGCTGGCGGCTTTAGAAACACAAAGGACAGAGACGCGCCGGCCCTGGAAGTGAGGGCTGGGACGCCGGGTGTGGGGCGCACATCCCGGACGCTGCAGGGTTGAGCAGCACCAACAGAAACAGAGTTAAAGTGGCCAGAACATTAGTAGAGAACGGGCCGCAATCCCTCTGTTCTGTGACAGAGGCTGAAATTTGGCCGCTGCTGCTCTGACTCTCAGAAGAGGCACAGCAAACCGCCAGGGAAAGCCGCCAGAGAACAAAAGCCTGGAAATACCGGCTCAGGGAGTGCCCATCCCCATCCCCCCTCGCAGGGGACGCCGAGACTCTACCCAAACAGGGTTGCCTGAGTATCGGCGCGGCAGGCCCCTCCCCCAGAACGCAGAAGGCAGGCTGAAAAATCAAGAAGCCCACAACCCGGGCGCCTGGGTGGCGCAGTCATTGAGCGCCTGTCTTCGGCTTAGGGCGTGATCCCGGCGTTCTGGAAAGGAGTCCCTCATCGGGCTCCTCCGCTGGGAGCCTGCTTCTTCCTCTCCCACTCCCCTGCTTCTGTTCCCTCTCTCGCTGGTTGGCTGCCACATAAATAAATAAATAAAATCTTTAAAGAAGAAGCCCACATCCCTAAGATCCCTATAAAACAAGGGGCACGGCCTGGGACCCAGTCAATAATTTGGGCTCTGGAAACCCCGCAACCTCTCTTCATCAGAATGACAAGAAGGAGAAGCCCCCCCCAGCAAAGAAAAGACAGTGATTCTGTGGCCTCTGCCACAGAAATAATGGATATGGATGTAACCAAATTATCAGAAATGGAATTCAGAGTAACGATGGTCAAAATGATGAGTAGAATTGAAAAAACTATTAACGAAAAGGTTACTGAGAATATAGAATCCCTAAGGACAGAAATGAGAGCGAATCTGACAGAAATTAAAAATTCTATGAGCCAAATGCAGGCAAAACTAGAGGCTCTGACGGCCAGGGTCGCAGAAGCAGAGGAACGGGTTAGTGAATTGGAGGATGGGTTAATAGAGGAAAAAATGAAAATAGAAGATGGTCTTAAAAAAATCCACGCCCACGAATGTAGGTTACGGGAGATTACTGACTCAATGAAACGATCCAATGTTAGAATCATTGGCATCCCCGAGGGGGTGGAGAAAAACAGAGGTCTAGAAGTTTGAACAAATTGTAGCTGAAAACTTCCCTAATCTAGCAAGGGAAACAAACATTCATGTCCAAGAGGCAGAGAGGACCCCTCCCAAGCTCAACCATGACAAACCTACGCCACGTCACGTCATAGTGCAATTCGCAAATATTAGATGCAAGGATACAGTATTGAAAGCGGCCAGGGCAAAGAAATTTCTCACGTACCAAGGCAAAACCATCAGAATTACGTCAGACCTGTCTACACAGACCTGGAATGAGAGAAAGGGTTGGGGGAGCATATTTAAAGCTCTTTCAGAGAAAAACATGCAGCCAAGGATCCTTTATCCAGCAAGGCTGTCATTCAGAATTGATGGAGAAATAAAGACATTTCAGAATCGCCAGTCACTAACCAATTTTGTAACCACGAAACCAGCCCTACAGGAGATATTACGGGGGGTTCTATAAAAGTAAAAAGGCCCCAAGAGTGATACAGAACAGAAAGTCACAGCCAATACAAACAAAGACTTTACTGGCAACATGGCAACATTAAAATCATATCTCTCAGTAATCAGTCTTAATGTAAATGGTTTGAACCATCCCATAAAACGCCACAGGGTTGCAGATTGGATAAAAAGAAATGACCCATCCATTTGCTGTCTACAAGAGACTCATTTCAAACCCAAAGATGCATTCAGACTGAGAGTAAGGGGATGGAGTACCATCTTTCACGCAAATGGACCTCAAAAGAAAGCTGGGGTAGCAATTCTCATATCAGATAAATTGGATTTTAAACTACAGACTATAGTTAGAGATGCAGAAGGGCACTATATTATTCTTAAGGGAAGTATTCAACAAGTGGATATGACAATTATAAATATATATGCCCCCAACAGGGGAGCAGCAAGATACACAAGCCAACTCTTAACCAGAATAAAGAGACATATAAATAAAAATACATTAATAGTAGGGGACCTCAACACTCCACTATCAGAAATAGACAGAACACCCTGGCAAAAACTAAGCAAAGAATCAAAGGCTTTGAATGCCATACTCGACGAGTTGGACCTCATAGATATATATAGAACACTACACCCCAGAACCAAAGAATACTCATTCTATTCTAATGCCCATGGAACATTCTCAAGAATAGACCATGTTCTGGGACACAAAACAGGTCTCAACCGATACCAAAAGATTGAAATTATCCCCTGCATATTCTCAGACCACAACGCTCTGAAATTGGAACTCAACCACAAGGAAAAATTTGGAAGAAACTCAAACACTTGGAGACTAAGAACCATACTGCTCAGGAATGACTCGATAAACCAGGAAATCAAAAATCAAATTAAACAATTTATGGAGACCAATGAGAATGAAAATACAACAGTCCAAAACCTTGGGATACTGCAAAGGCAATCCTAAGGGGGAAATACATAGCCATCCAAGCCTCACTCAAAAGAATAGAAAAATCTAAAATGCAGTTTTTATATTCTCACCTCAAGAAGCTGGAACAGCAACAGAGGGACAGGCCTAATCCACGCACGAGGAAGCAGTTGACCAAAATTAGAGCTGAAATCAATCAAGCAGAAACCAGAAGTACAGTAGAGCAGATCAACAGGACTAGAAGCTGGTTCTTTGAGAGAATCAATAAAATTGACAGACCCCTGGCAAGACTTATCCAAAAGAAAAGAGAAAGGACCCAGATTATTAAAATTATGAATGAAAAAGGAGAGGTCACGACGAGCACCATTGAAATTGGAAGGATTATTAGAAATTTTTATCAACAGCTATATGCCAATAAACTAAGCAATCTGGAAGAGATGGAATCCTTCCTGGAAACCTATAAACTACCAAGATTGAAACCGGAAGAAATTGATTCCTTAAACAGTCCAATTAATTATGAAGAAATTGAGTCAGTGATAAACAACCTTCCAAATAACAAAACTCCAGGCCCAGACGGTTTTCCTGGGGAATTCTACCAAACATTCAAAGAAGAAATAATACCTATTCTCCTAAAGCTATTTCAAAAAATAGAAACAGAAGGAAAGCTACCAAACTCATTTTATGAGGCCAATATTACCTTGATCCCCAAACCAGGCAAAGACCCCATCAAAAAGGAGAATTACAGACCGATTTCCCTAATGAATATGGACGCCAAAATCCTCAACAAGATACTTGCTAATAGAATCCAACAGTACATTAAAAGGATTATCCACCACGATCAAGTGGGATTCATACCTGGGATGCAAGCGTGGTTCAATATTCGCAAATCAATCAGCGTGATACATCATATCAACAAGAAAAGACTCAGGAACCATATGATCCTCTCAATCGATGCCGAAAAAGCATTTGACAAAATACAGCATCCTTTCCTGATTAAAACCCTTCAGAGTGTAGGAATAGAAGGTACATTTCTCAATCTCATAAAAGCCATCTATGAAAAGCCTACTGCAAATATTATTCTCAATGGGGAAAAGCTGGAAGCCTTTCCCTTAAGATCAGGAACTCGACAAGGATGCCCACTCTCGCCACTATTATTCAACATAGTACTAGAAGTCCTTGCAACAGCAATCAGACGACAAAAAGGGATCAAAGGTATTCAAATTGGCAAAGAAGAAGTCAAAATGTCTCTCTTTGCAGATGACATGATACTCTATATGGAAAACCCAAAAGAAGCCACTCCCAAACTATTAGAAGTTATAGAGCAATTCAGTAACGTGGCAGGATACAAAATAAATGCTCAGAAATCAGTTGCATTTCTATACACGAATAACGAGACCGAAGAAAGAGAAATTAGGGAATCCATCCCATTTACAATAGCACCAAAAACCATACGTTACCTTGGAATTAACTTAACCAGAGACGTAAAGGACCTATATTCTAGAAACTATAAATCACTCTTAAAAGACATTGAGGAAGACATAAAAAGATGGAAAGATATTCCATGCTCATGGATCGGAAGAATTAACATAGTTAAAATGTCCATGCTACCCAGAGCAATCTACACTTTCAATGCTATCCCAATCAAAATACCAAGGACATTTTTCAAAGAACTGGAACAAACAGTCCTTAAATTTGTATGGAAACAGAAAAGGCCCCGAATCTCCAAGGAACTGTTAAAAAGGAAAAACAAAGCTGGGGGCATCACAATGCCAGATTTCGAGCTGTACTACAAAGCTGTGATCACAAAGACAGCATGGTACTGGCACAAAAACAGACACATAGACCAATGGAACAGAATAGAGAGCCCAGAAATGGACCCTCAGCTCTTTGGGCAACTAATATTTGATAAAGCAGGAAAAAACATCCGGTGGGAAAAAGACAGTCTCTTCAATAAATGGTGCTGGGAAAATTGGACAGCTACATGCAAGAGAATGAAACTTGACCACTATCTCACACCATACACAAAAATAAACTCCAAATGGATGAAAGACCTCGATGTGAGACAGGAATCCATCAAAATTCTAGAGGAGAACATAGGCAACAACCTCTACGACATCGGCCAAAGCAACCTTTTTCATGACACATCCCCAAAGGCAAGAGAAACAAAAGATAAAATGAATTTATGGGACTTCATCAAGATTAAAAGTTTCTGCACATCCAAGGAAACAGTCAGAAAAACTAAGAGGCAGCCCACGGAATGGGAGAATATATTTGCAAATGACACTACAGATAAAGGACTGGTATCCAAGATCTACAAAGAACTTCTCAAACTCAATACACGAGAAACAAATAAACAAATCAAAAAATGGGCAGAAGATATGAACAGACACTTTTCCAATGAAGACATACAAATGGCTAACAGACACATGAAAAAATGTTCAAAATCATTAGCCATCAAGGAAATTCAAATCAAAACCAAACTGAGATACCACCTTACGCCAGTTAGAATGGCAAAAATAGACAAGGCAAGAAACAACAATTGTTGGAGAGGATGTGGAGAAAGGGGATCCCTCCTACATTGTTGGTGGGAATGCAAGTTGGTACAGCCACTCTGGAAAACAGTGTGGAGGTCCCTTAAAAAGTTAAAAATTGAGCTACCCTATGATCCAGCCATTGCACTACTGGGTATTTACCCCAAAGATACAGACGTAGTGAAGAGAAGGGCCATATGCACCCCAATGTTCATAGCAGCAATGTCCACAATAGCTAAATTGTGGAAGGAGCCGAAATGCCCTGCAACAGATGACTGGATTAAGAAGTTGTGGTCCATATATACAATGGAATATTACTCAGCTATCAGAAAGAATGAGTTCTCAACATTTGCTACAACATGGACAGCACTGGAGGAGATAATGCTAAGTGAAATAAGTCAAGCAGAGAAAGACAACTATCATATGATCTCTCTCATCTATGGAACATAAGAACTAGGATGATCGGTAGGGGAAGAAAGGGATAAAGAAAGGGGGGGTAATCAGAAGGGGGAATGAAACATGAGAGACTATGGACTATGAGAAACAAACTGAGGACTTCAGAGGGGAGGGGGGTGGGGGAATGGGATAGACCGGTGATGGGTAGTAAGGAGGGCACGTATTGCATGGTGCACTGGGTGTTATACACAACTACTGAATCATCGAGCCTTACATCGGAAACCGGGGATGTACTGTATGGTGACTAACATAATATAATAAAAAATCATTTAAAAAAAAAAAAAAAGAAGTTAAAAAAAAAAAATAAAAAAATAAAATAAATAAATAAATAAAAGTGAATGTTGGTATGTAAAAAAAAATAAAATAAAATAAAATAAAATAAAGATTGAGATAGTTGATGACTCCAAGACCCTTAATAAAAGAACTAAAAAAAAAAAAAAAAAAAAACCACATACACAAGAAAACAAAACAAAAAACAAAACAAAAAAAGAAGTTGAACTCAAAGGAAGAAACAGGATGCAAGAAGCAATGGGGAATGGAGAAACTGGAAAATGCCTGTAAATACATATATAAGTATTTACTTTTACATTTAAATTAACAAATCAACAATATTAATGACTAAATTTACTCTTAATTGGGAGTTTTCATCTTCTTTCTCTATATTATAACCATAGAAAATATTTCAAAGAATTCTTTAAATGAACTTATACTTTAAACAGCTATTTAAGTTCTTTAAAATTCATTTTTTTAATTTTAAAAAAAGTGTGTTTTTTTCTTACTTCCTCAAGAAGAAAGCTCAAGAAATCAATTCCTTTTCTCTCATATAAACAAAAGGTGATTTTTAAATTTTTAACTTAGATATACAATTTTAAATTTGTCATAATTAAATATATTTTTAATGGAGAAGCTAAAATATAGGTAGATACAGATATAGACAGATACACACAGATACATATGTAACACACATATGCTAGTCATAATTATAATCTTAAAAAAGATTATTTTTCTACACACATTTATATTTTTTAATTTGTTTAACAACCCAAAGGTTTCAATAGAAGGCCAGTCCTCTGTTGTATGGTATACAGTCTTTTATTTCTAAAAATTTTGTTTTTTCAACTCCTTTTTTTCTTCAGACCCTAATAAACCTGTTTTAGTTGATGTTGTCCTTAATCATTCATTTTATTGATGTTGCTAAGCATACGAAGGGAAAGTATTATAACAGCATGTGCATCCACACTGGTTTGGTTCACTTATGCTGATTCTAGGTCACCCAAAATATAATATAAAATCCACATGTGCTACAAATTGGTAATTTGATCTTAGGCTATACTATATCCTACTGCAAACTGACTAGGGATGTTAGAAAAATAATAAAATGGAGTAGCTCAAATCTCCTACATTTTTTAAAAACTTTTCTTCTAATTGGATGTGCTAATGGGCACAGTTGTAAACCAAAACTTAGCAATGACTAAAAATAAAATAGCAATAACAAAAGATATGACTACTCCTCAAACTCAGTAGCTGTCATTAATTAAAAACTGATGCTTTTTAACACAGGTTTTGAAGCATGCTGAAACAGTGCATTTTTAAAGTTGTAAGATGTTCTGAGAAAATTACATCTCGCAAGTTGGTTTTCGGGTATCATATTGTCTAGTGTCACACATTGAAGAAAACCTTACAACATGTCAAATTCCCAAAACCATGTGACTCACCAATATGCAATAATTTGTTTGGAAGAGCTTAAGCTCCCACTCAATTCCAATGAGAAATCAATCATCTTAAAAAAAAAAAAGTCAAAACCTTTAAAGACCTTTTAAAAAGGTCTTCTAACTTTTCTCTGTACACAGTTACTTCAAACATTCCAACAACCACTAAATTTTGGATAGCAAAATATTCCTTCAATTTCTGTAGTTTATACAAAAGCAATCCTCAAACACAGACTTCCTTGAAGTAGGAAAATATTGGAATTCAATATTGAAATTAAAAAAAATACATTCAGAAATTATCAGAGATGTTCACATCTTTTGAAAATTTCAAAACTGACAATCCATAAGTGGTTGAATCATACTGTATCAATATTTTCTCTACTATAACTTTAAAATGAAGAAGGTGAACTACTCAGCATAGAAGGAGTTAATTCTGACCAAAGTATCTTTAGAAAGGTATATTCCTATGATCCCAGGCTGAGTTCCTAGTTTAAGGTGATACATTTACTCAATCAATCCTAGAAATGAAAAGGAAAAAAAGAGGCCAATATTATGACTTAACATTCTTGGTTCTCCTAAGTATTCAATTTAAGATAATACAAATAATGAAATTTAACTTTTGGGGGTTTTTTTGTTTTTTTTGGTCCTTCAGTCCAGGCCCACATTAAGGTAACGTTGCATAGCAAAGATACACATTGTTAACATGTTATGCGTATCTGTCCATTTATATGAATGAAACAGAGTTACGCTGGCTGGATTTCCTTATTTTAGGTAAACTCCGAGCTCAAGTGGAGCTTCAACTTACAGCCCTGAGATCAAGAGTCTCATGCTCCACCAACTGGCCAGATTTCCTTATGCATTAAGCAATTTCTTTTCCTTAGATATCTGTGTCTGTTAGATCTCAATTTCTATTGTACTCCTCATGAACAGTTCACATTTCCATTTTTATTTATTTCTATTTCAGAAAACAAGATAATTTCTTGTCATCACATTGATATAAGTCTTTGCCTTCAAATAGGGGTGATTTATGTTATATCCTGGCACTTCTTTTGTATAAATAATCCTGCATGGGCAGTACTGACCAGTGAGGAATTCAGATAAGTTAGATATATTCAAAAGAAACTGTAAAGTCAGCAAGAAATTATGGAGACATGGACAAAGCAGTGGGAAGAAGCAAATGAAATGGAGGAAGGCACAGCATGTTTTTAAAATCACAAACCTGAAGTCAGCCAAGAACACAGTAGGAGCTTTATCAAGTAGAATTAAAGTTTCAGTGAAGGTTGAACTGCTCATGAATCTTTTCATGCCATCCTAACTAAAGGGTGTCCATTTGTGATAATGACATTTTAATGAGGAAAATCACATGCAAATGAGATAAACAGTAATTATAGGCAGAACTATATGTGGTCTACGAAACACCAACTTGAAGGAAGGCCTGGGAAATAGCTGGAGGAGTAGAAGAGGCAGGGGGTGGTGTGCAACAGTATTGCTGGTGGAGTGAAGGTATTACACCACAGAAGAAATCAGTATAGAAATTTTAAAAAATGAGTTAATGTGTAAAAGAGCCAATTTGAACCTATGTACTCAAAAGATCCTGACTTTAATAAATACATATTTTCTTCTCCCACTAATATTGGTTAAAGTGAGTATAGATCAGTTGTTCTCAACTCAGGGTAATTGTATCCCTAGAGGACATATGGCAATGTCTGGAGATACTTTTGGTTGTCACAACAGGGAAGGGAGTGAGGGCATTACTAACTAATGGATAAAGCCTGGGGATGCTGCTAAATATTCAACAATACGTAGGACAATTCCCCACAACGAAGAGTTATCTAATCCAAAATATCAATGATTTCCACAGTGCCAAATTTGAGAAACTCTGTTGTAGATAATAAATGATATCGTTGCCTACCAACATTTTCACTTCTCCATTTCTCAGCATTGTTGACAGAACTTAGCCTAATAATTGTGAAAACTTATCCCTCTAGTAATCTGAGTAAGCTAAATCAGAATTGCATAGAAAGAGGGCAAAAGACATGATGAGACATTTCACCAATGTTCAACATCACTAGCCATCAAGGAAATTCAAATTAAGACCATGATGAGATACCCTAAACATCTATTAGTACAGCTGCAATAAGCAATAGTGACAACAGCAAAAACTGAAAAGGATATACAGAAACCAGATCTCTCATACTTGCTACTAAGAATATAGATGGTAAAACTGCCACTCTGGAAAAGTTTGGCACTTTCATTTTAAAAAAAACTAAACAGGAAGATTTTTACTTCCATGAAGATAGAGTAGACATACTTTTCCCTATTCTGCTTACTAGGTGCAAGTAAAAACCCTGAACATGATATATAAAACAAACACTAAGTCTCTGAAAGGTAGAAAGGAGAAGGCTAGAGTGCTAGAGCCCTTAGGATGCAAAGAAACAACATGGTGGTGAGTTCTCCGGTTTTTATTTTTTGCTTCATATATACCAGACTTGTTGCTGAAGAAGCAGGCAATACCAGAAATACCAATGGGCACAAACAGAATAAAAATCAACAATGCCTAGCTCTCCCTAGCTAAAGGACCAGAAAAGGATAGCCCTCTAAGAATGAAAATTTTGGGGAAATAATTGCTCTGCAGTTTTTTTTTGTAGCCCCATCCTCACCCACACTAGCAAAGGCTAAGTGGGAACCCTAGACTGTCAATCTAGCTAAGCTGTAATGAGTTATTCAAATCCTCAAAAATGTGGCATTGTGAGAGAAATTCAAGTAGGGCATCACAACTTTCATCCTTGCCACATAGCAATGAGCCACCACTGCTCTTTCCCAGTGTCAGTGGCGAGACCATGTAGTGGGAATCCTGGATGACCACCCTTCATCACCATAGTGATGGGGTGCCCCCCACAATCCCTGCTGGGATGATGTCAGAGAAGGCCTAATGGGGAACTAGGACTTTCACCACAACCCTGTGCTACTGAGGCCACCTACTTCATGATATGAGGGAAGGCCACTTGGGGAAAAATAAGGAGATACTACTACCCCTCTGAGCCATGGAAGCCAACAGAGGAATTGTAGGGAGCCAGAATTCTCACCTTCACCCAGGAACAATAAAAAGCCCTCATCTTGGGTATCAACAGAGGCCAAGCAGGGAACACGAACTTCTGCCTCAACCTGGAAGTAACAAGGCAGTGCTTCTCCTTTCCCTGTCATAACAGTATCAGAAGAAGCTACCTAAAACAGGTATTTAAATAAGATCCAGGGTCTCATAACATAATATCCAAAATGCCAAGATATCAACTGAAAATCATTAGTCATACCCAAAACCAGCAAGATTTCAAATTGAATGGCGAAAAAAGGCAATTAATAGACGACATCAAGAAAACAGAGATATTAGCATTACCTGACAAAGATTTTAAAGCAATCATCATAATAGTGCTTCGTGAACAATTCTGAGCACACCAAAAGAGTTACACCAAGAAAAGAGAAAATAAAAAAAAGAATGCAAACAAATTTTAGAACTGAAAAATACAACTAAAAAACTCAATGGTTGGCCTCTATGGCAGAATGGAGGAGACAACAGAAAGAATCAGTGAATTGTGAAGATGGAACAACAAAAATTATTCATTCTAAATAACAGAGAGAAAATAGATTGAAAACCAAAATTGACCAAACAAAACAAAGAACAAATCCTCAGGGATCTGTGACTATAACAAAAGATTTAATATCCATGTAGTTAGTGTCTTTGAAGGAATGGAAAAAGAAAGCAATGCTGAAAAAGTACTCCAAGAAATAACGGCTGAAAACTTTCCAAATTTAGCAAAAAACATAAACTATATATTCAAGAACCTAAATGAATTCTAAGAAGAATATATCCACAGAAATCCACACCAAGATATGTAACAATCAAACTTGTGAAAACTAAACTAAAAGAAAATATCTTGAAACAATGAGAGAAAAAAGACACCTTATCCTTCCTATAAAGGAGAAATAATTAGAGTGGTTTCTCATCAGAAAATATAAAGGCCAGAAGAAAATGGCATAACATGTTTCAAGTACTCAGAAAGAAAAAAAAAATGTCAACACGTAATTCTTTACCAGCAAGAATATCCTTCAGGAATAAAAGGGAAATCAAGATATTCTCAGGTTAAAGAAAACTAAGAGAATTTGAGGACAGCAGACCTACCCTAAAAGGATGGCTAAAGGAGTTCTTTAAATAGCAAAAACTAAAGGAAGGAATCTTGGAATAGCTGAAAGAATAAATAGAGCAAGCAAAAATATGAGTAAATACAATAGACTTCCCTTCTCTCAAGAATTCTAAAGTATTTTGACAGCTTAAGCAAAAGTTGTAACAATGTCTGATGTAGTTCTAAATGCAGGTAGGTGAAATATTTAAGACTATGATGTTATAAACAGTAGAAAATCAAGTATATAAAGGGAGAAAAGTTTACTACATTTCACTCAAACTGATAAAATAATGACACCATATACTGAGATCGATTGATCGATCTATCATCTATCTGTATCTATACATCTACATCTATATTTATATATAATTTAATACCAAAGCAACTATTATAAAAGCTATAGAAAGAAATACATTCAAAAACACTACAAACAGATGAAAATTTAATTATAAAATATATTTAAGTAATGTATAGAAAGGCAGGTAAAATAAAACAAAATGAAAAAGAGAGCAAACATATAACAAAAAAGGCAGATGTACTTCCAAACATATCAATAATTCCATTAAATATAAATGGTGTAAATACAACCATTAAAAAGCAGAGATTGGCAGAATGAGTTAAAAAACATGACCCACTAGGGGCTCCTGGGTGGCTCACTTAGTTAAGAGTCTGACTCTTGATTTTGGCTCAGGTCATGATCTTAGTGTTGTGAAAGCGAGCCCCATGTGGGGCTCTGCACTGGGTGTGGAGTCTACTTAAGATTCTCTCTCCCTCTCCCACTCTTCCTTCCCCCTCTCCCTCTCTAAAATAATAATAATTAATAATAATAATAATAATAATAATAATAATAATAATAATAATAAAAGAGTTAATTTACTAAGAAGACATAGCAATCCTTAAAGTGTATACACTTAACAAGAGAGCTGGAAAATATGTGAAGGAAAAACTGATAGAACTAAAAGGAGGGATAAATCAAAAATTATACTGAGAGACATAAACACTCTTAATAACTGACAAAACTACTTGGCAGAAATGAACAAGGATATAGAAGAACTCAACACCACCATCAACTAGTAAAATCTAATCAACATTTATAGAACATTCCACCCCACAACAACAGACTACACATTCTTTTCTAGTGTCCACAGAATAGATACCAAGATAGACCACATCCTGGTCTATAAACAAACCTCAAAAGTAGAAAATAATTGAAATAATATAGTATTCTCTGACCACAAAGGAATCAAAGTAGAAATTAATAACAGAAAGATAACAAAATCCTCAAGCAGCTGGAAATTAAACAACACATTTTAAAATAACCGATGGGTCAAAGAATTGTTTCAGGAAATAAACATACATTGGATTAAATAAAACTAGAATAACATAGCAAAATTTGTGCGACACTAATAAAGCAATATTGATGGGGAAATTCATAGCATTAAGTGCATACACTTAAAAAAAGGGGGGGTGTCAATAATCTTAGTTCCCACCTTAAGAACTAGAAAAATAAGAGTAAAATACAAACAAAGAAAGCAGAAGGAAGGATATAATAATGATAAAAGCAGAAATCAATGAACCTGAATGTAGGAAAACAATAGAGAAAACCAATGTACTGATAAGCTGGTTCTTTGAAAACATCAATAAAATTGAATAGCCCTATAGCTAGTATGGAAATAGAATTTTTAATTTAAAAACTCCCCCAAAAGGAACACTCAGACCCAGATTGTTTTACTGAAGATTTGTAACAAACATGTAAAACACTGACATCATTTCTACACAGTCTTTTCTGTGTAAAACAGAAGAGGAGGAATACTTCCCAATTTATTTTACCCTGATATAAGGGTAAGACAAGGCAAAGACAGTACAAAAGAAGGAAATTACACAATGATATTTCCCCATGAATATTGACATAGCATCCTTAAAAAAATATTAGCAAATAAAATTTAGCAATATATAAAAATAATTGTAATCATAAACAGGTGGAGTATATTGTAGGGGTGCAAGGATGGTTCAATATTGAAACATCAATCTATGTAATCACCACATTAACAAACTAAGGGGAAAGATACACATATGATCAAATCAATTGATGCAGAAAAAGCATTTGATAAATTCAATCCCTATTCAAAATTTTTAAATCCCCAAAAAATAAGAGTGGGGCTCCTCAATATGATAAAAATCACTTACATACAACCTATACCTGACATTTTTAATGGTGAAAGAGTTAATGCTTTCTCCCTAAAATTAGGAACAAGGCAAAAAAATTTTACTCTCACCACTCTTATTCAAAAGAGTGCTGGAAGTTCTGGCTAACACAATATGGCAAGACAAATAAAGAACATATAAACCACAAAGGAAAAAATAAAACTCTCCCTTTTTCATATGACATGATTTTATACATAGGAAACCCCAAGGAATCTAAAAAACAAACATAAAAACATCTAGAACTAATAAGTCAGTTAATCAAGGTCACAGGATATAAGATAAATGTACAAAACGTCAATTGCACTCTACACAGTAGTAATGAACCATGGGCACTTAAATTAATAATACAATACGATATTCATGGATTGGAAAACCCAACATAAAAAAAATGTCAATTCTCCCAAATTGATATATAGGTTTAATGTAATTCCTACTAAATTTACAGCAAGATCTTTTTGCACTACAGACAAAATTCTTCTGAAATTTAAATGCAAAGGCAAAGAAACTAGAATAGCTAATGAAATCTTGCTAAAGAATAATAAGGGGGGAAGAGTCTGTCTAGTCAATTCCAAGGTTTGTTGTACAGCTATAGTAATTAAGACATAGATGTATGGAACGAATATAAAATCTAGAAATACAGCCACAGAATTATTACCAGTAGATTTTCAACAAAAGTGCAAATGCAATTTAATGGAGAAAAAACAGCCTTTTCAACAAATGGCATTGGGGCAACTGGACACTCAAAGGCCATAAAATGAACAACAATTAAGTATCACACCTGATATAAAAATTCACTCAAAAAGGGTCATGGACTAAATTCAAAATGTAAAACTATAAAACACTCTCTCTCTCTCTCTCTCTCTCTCACACACACACACACACACACACACACACACACACACACAGAAAATCTGTAGGACCTAGGGCTGAGCCAGGAGTTGACACCAATAAATGGAAAATTTAATATATTGAACTTGACCAAAATTAAAAACTTTTGCTTGGCAAGAAACATTAAAAGCTTGAAAAGACAAGATACAGATTGGGAGTAAATATTTGCAAACCACAATGCTACCAAGGACTGGTATCTAGAATAAAAAGAACTCTCACAACTCTAGAGTAAACAAACAAGCAATCCATTTAGGAAACAGGCCAAAGCCAAAAAGTATTTCACCAAAGAAGAGACACAGATGGCAAATAAGCAAATGAAAAGTTGTTCAATATCCTTTGCCATTAGGGAAATGCAAAAACAGTTCCTTTCTGCCAGTTTATCCATTTTTCCTATTTCCATAAGTCAGCACTTGCATCATCTCAGGAACATTGTTACCAAAACTAAATCTGAAATTAAGAGAAGATTCTATATAGGTGCCATATGATTAATCCCATCTGGATTAAACAATATCCTAGCAATACTAAAATTTTTAAATTATGCCTTAATCTTTAAAAGGAAATTTATTCTTTGTATACATCTGAAAGACATGGAAAAGGAGATGAGCTTCATAGACTTTGTTATGTAAAATCAGCCAAAAGAGATGTTAAGTGATTGAATAAAAATTCCTCCATCAAACTCACAATGCTCTCAACTCTCTGCCTAACTAAAACACTCAGAAATAATATGAAATATTTTTTCTTACATTTACATAGAGCTTAAATTTTGGATACATTATTTATGTTACAGTCCAGATTAATACCAACCATTTCTCTGGTTTGCAACAAGCTCTAACACTCTCCTAAAATTATAGAATAAAAATCCAAAAAACACAAAATCAAAACTATAACAATTAAATACTTTAGTCATAATGATGACAGTAAGTAGGTAGTAGTGATCTCCAGAGTTTTATTTTAGGTATATAAACCTGAATATATATTATTTATATTCCCAAATTATTTTGTTTTGTGAAATTAATTTGGGCTTGACAGCAGTTTTTAAAATCTTAGTTGTATTTGGATTTGCCTTTCTCTATTGATGAGGGAACGGAAGGCAAGCTGAGGACAAAGCAGAAACTGACACCCCGCAACCCCCTCCACCACCATGGGTTGTATGTGACATTCCTCAGGCACTCCTGGCTGCCCTAAAGGACAAAGATATAGTTAACCTATAGATACCACAATCCTGCAAGACTTGAGTCTCCCTCAGTTTACAAATGTCTTAGCAGTTTACAAGAATGAAGCATTTCTACCAATAACCTAGCTTTGGGAAGGGAATGTAGATTAAATTAAATGTCCTTATAATCTGCAGCCTCCAGAAGTTCCCAACCATCTTAATGTTAATACCTTGCTAGAGGGAAAAACAACTTTCACTTGACCATGGCAAGGCCTCTGGTATCTTGTAAGTCTTCTTTAACATATGAAAGTACTTTCTCAACCTCCCTGTTTTTCCATACCTCCCCCAACCCCATGGTATATAATCAGCCACCCCTCACAACCCAGGGGCAGCAGCTCTTTCTGCCCATGGGTCCTGTCCCCGTGCTTTAATAAACCACCAACTTTACACCAAAGACGCCTCAAGAATTCTTTCTTGGTCGTCGGCTCCGGACTCCACCCCACTGAACCTCACCTATATTCTACAACCTCATCACTATTATTACTCTTGTTTTAGAATTATGGAAGACTGACTTTTATATCCTGGTGTATCTCATCCTCAACTAGCAGATCCTTCAACTTTTTTTTTTTTTTTTTACCATGCAGGTTTTCTTTTTAAAAAAAAAGAGTTTTATTGAGACGTAATTTACATAACTTACACCCATTTAAAGTATGCAATTCAATGTGTTTAAGTGTATTTACAGAGTTGTGTAACCATCACCACAATCTAATTTCAAAACAATTTCATCATCCCTAAAAGAAACCTTATATCTAATAGCAGTCACTTCCCATACCCTCCTCACTCTTCTATAGCCCTACGCAGTCACGAATGTATTTTCTGTCTGTACAGATTTGCCTATCCTGGACATTTCATACTGACATAATTATTTAATATGTGGTGTTCGTGGCTGGCTTTTCACTTACATATCATTTATGAGGTTCACGCATACCAGTGTATGTATTAGAATTTCATTCCTTTATTCCCGAATAATATTCCATTGTATCTATATAACATTATTTTGTTATCCATTCACCAGTTGATGGATATTTGAGTTGTTTGCACTTTTTGGCTATTACAAATGATGTCGCTACGAATATTCATGTCGAAATTTTTGTGTGCACATGTTTTTTCCTCTTGGGTACATACCTAGGAGTGGAACTGTTCAGTTAAATGGTAACTCAAAATTTAACTAATGAGGAAATCCCAAATGGTTTTTCCAAGGGGTTTTACCATTTTACATTCCCACCAGCAATGTAGGGGATTCCCAATTCCCCCATATTCTTTTTTTTTTTTAAGATTTTTAGTTATTTATTTATTTTTGAGAGAGAGAGAGCATGAGTAGGGTGAGGAGAAGATGGAGAGGGAGAAGGAGACTCCCCAGTGAGCAGGGAGCCCAATGGGAAATGGTGGTCAACCCCAGGAACCTCCAATCATGACCTGAGGGGCACCTGCGTGGCTCAGTTGCGACTGCCTTCAGCTCAGGTCAAGATCCCTGGTTCTGGGATCCAGCCCGCATCAGGCTCCTTGCTCAACGAGGAGCCTGCTTCTCCTTCTCCCTCTGCCTGCTACTCTGCCTGCTTGTGCTCTCTCTCTCTCTGTCAAATAAATAAATAAAATCTTTAAAAAAAATAAAGGCAGACGCTTAACCAACTGGGCCACCCAGGTACCCCAATTCCTCCATATTTTTGCCAACTTTTTTATCATGTGTGTTTTCTATTATAGCCATCCCAGTAGATGTCATATCTCATTATAGTTTCAACTTGCATTTCTGTAATGACTAATGATGTTGAGTACCTTTGAATGTGATTATTAACTATTTGTATATCTTCTTTGGAGAAATACATATTCAAATCTCTTGCCCATTTATAAAGTGGGTTATTTTTATTATTCAATAGAAAGTGTTCTTTATTTTTTCTGGATACAAATCCCACATCAAATATATAATTTGAAAATATTTTCTCCCATTCTGTGGGTAATCTTTTCACTTTGTTTATGGCATTATTTGCAGCATAAGAACTTTTAATTTTGATAATGTCCAATTTATCTACTTTTTCCTTTGTTGCTATGTTTTTGGTGTTGTAGTTAAGAAACCCTTGTCTAACCCCAAATCATTATTGATTCCTACATTTTCTTCTAAGGACATCAGAGTTTTAGCTTTTACATTTAGATCTATAATCTATTTCAAGTTCACTGTTGTGTATGGTGTAAGTAAGGGGTCTAACTTTGTTCTTTTGCATGTGGACATCTAATTGTTCCAACACCATTTGTTGTAAAGACCATTCTTTCTCCCACTGAATTGTTCTGAGCAACTTGTCAAAAATTAATTGACCATAAATGTGAAGGCTTATTTTTGGACTCTCGATTCTATCTCATTGATCTGCATTTCTATCTTTATGGCAGTACCACACCACCTTGAGACTCTTTCAACCATTAATAACCATTTTTCTCACAAGAGAAATGTGTGAGTGCATGTGAGAGAGAGAAAATGAGAAGCACCTTATTAAAGGCTCTAAGAGGGGTAAGGAAAGCTTTGTTCCTCTTAAGAGAATTCCCCTAGAATCTCTGATATGTCAAGAATATTTGGAAAATAACGTACACCATGCCCCCTGCTGGGCTAGAGTGAGGAACAATAATGCACATTAGCTTAATAAGAGGTTCTGAGAGGTGTTTGGCTCCATTTAGCCAGTTTCCTAAATTTACTTGGTCAAGAAAAATTTTGCTTTCTTTTTTACAGATAACATGTAATAATATCCCATAAACAAATTTGACAAAATTCTGATATAACTCATGCAGAGTGAGGATATAGTAAAGCAGAAGCAGAATGAAGGCATCTGGCTTTGAAAGGTTTGACCTCTAGGGGCTGGAACTTAATGTGTTATTTAATGGTGCAAACTTGGATGTGAACACTGAAGAAATGATTCCTGCATGGATTTTTCGGTAGCAGACATTGTGGGAATCGTCTTTGCTTTTTTTCTTCTATTGTATCTCCAAATGTTTTCCAGAAAACTCTTCTTTATGAAGCCCAACTTGGTAGGAATCTATCTTCCTGAGTACCTACGATGTACTAGGCATGATGCTTTATGTATCTACTCTTTACAATAACCCAATAATGTAGGTGTTATCTCTGTTTTACAAATGGGAAAATGGAGACTCCAAGTAAATTGCCTCCAAGTTGAACAGTAAGAAATTGTTGGAGTTAGTTTTTTCAGATTCCAAAGTCTATATTAAGAACAGCAGCAAAAATGAATTAGTTTGTTTAGACAGCAGAAGAGCAACTGGTTTTCTATCATCACAGAGCACCCAGGACACTCTCCTTAAACTCAGAAACAAGGAAAAAAGTATTATTGCTCTCACCACCAAGGGAATACATGGATGAGTTAACTCCAGGGACAACATCATTCATTCTGCCACATTCAGTCCACAACTGCTACCAACATAAACAGCTTCGACTCTCCCCTCTCTTCCTGCAAAGGTATTCCTGTAGTCATTTCCTCATGGATATCTTTCCTGACCTCCGAGTACCCTACATTTACCCTTTACCTTACCATGATTGTAATTCAATTACTAATTATATCCTATATCTCCTCAACTGTAATATTACCTCTTTAATTTGTCTTGTTCACTGCTGCGACCTTACCACATAAGGTACTCACTGTCTCAAGAGAAGCTGAAATATACTGTAGTTCTGTGTGGTGATGGCTGTATTAACTTACCTCATGGTTGTGGTAACCATATTGTAGTATACACATATATCAAATCATTACATCATATATCTTAAACTTACACAGTGTTAGATGCCAATTATATCCAATGAAGCTGGGAGGAAAGAGAAGTTGAAGTATTTTTTGTTGGATGAATGGAGGTATTCATTTGAATTATACCATCTGCTATCATGTAGAGTTTTATTTATAGTCCTTTTGATTTACTATATTTGTAGTGGAAAGTGTACACAATCTTAAAAGGCAATAATTATTTGAGCATATTTATAGTTTTATCAAACTTGACTCCCACCTTTCTCTGCTCCCCACCCTCTTTCTTTTTCTCTTTTTTCTCTCTCCATCTCTCTGTCTACTACTACTCCTTATAGTTCAGTTGTATTACTGAAAACTTGAAAGCTAGCTGGGCAAAGGAAAAGAGAGACCACCAATTTAATTCTAAAAGTAGATTAATCCATTCTGTAAATAGTTGAGCCATAAATGTGTACTATATGTTCAAAATTCAGAGCTCGCTGAAAATTTGCTCTGGACTAAGCAGTCATAATAAAGATATACTTTGTGTAATTGTGTAGATAATACAGGAAAATGTCTCGTCTGCACTCTACCTCTGGCCCCCCTTTTGAGTCTCCCCTCTAAGCAGGAGAGAAGAAAAGAAAGATAGAGGCAATAGGACCTGATATCATGTCACTGTCGTGCATAAGAGTGCATCTGAGTATAAGGTATGGGTTTTATTGTCCACAAAGGCTCAACTTTAGTTTTGAGGTTGAGTTCTGTATATTTGAACATGCCATGTATGGATGAGTATGACTTCTTTTCCAGACCAGCTCCCCATCGCTTAATGTGAACCTTAAATCAAGTCTTGTGGTTCAGGTTGGTTATTTGCAGTATATTACAGACCTGCACTGATTAATTTCATATCTAGGGCTCAGAGTCGACCAGTTCAATCTTACAAACACTGTATAACATGACTACTGCAGCCAGACTTAAACATGCAATCTTCTTTTCAATTCTAATTTTAATATTTTGTAATAGGCTATATGCATCTCATTTGTATTTATAAATGAGATCCGTGTGAGTTGGAAATGAAACTGCAAGCACATGTTAATCATATATGCAGGACTCCAGCATTGGGCATAAATACATACCCACCTATGTCTGTAAGCTAAAAAGAAAAAAAAATGGAAGGAAATGGAGGGTCAGAGGTTCAGGGTACTCTCCTTTCTCATGATTGGAAATGAGATTAAGTATACTTAGGATAATTTACAGTAGTACGTGGCTTCTAAAATTTAAATCACATAAGCAAGTTTTAACATTAGTAAATAAATTATTTTTAACCCAGGGACAAGTGTATTTTTATTTTAAAAAAAGAAAGACTGCAAATTGTTTCTACTTAACAGGCAAATATATACTCCCTCTTTGGGCTCCTAGGTCACAAAAGGTGGTTATCCTGTCACTACGGCTGATTTCTGAAAAGTGTGACATGCATTTAGTTGTCAGTTCCTATCACGAGCATTCAGGAATCAACATTACATCAGCAGCAAGACACACCATTTTATGCTCTTTTTGAAGATAATTAGAGTTCCCTTTTGTTGCAAATAAGATGTAAAACAGCTATAACTGCTGGAGAACGTGATTAAAGTAACCTCTATAGAACCCCATTATTCTAGACAGATTCCTTCAGATGCATAATTTTCCCATTTTAAGAAAACATAATGCATGCATATAAAATTCAAATTGTCGAGACACCTCTAACAAAAATTAGTACTCTATTAAGGCATTCTTAGTAGCTGGTTAACATGTAAAACTCTTTAAGAGTATTTTAACATAATCATGAAATAATAGTATGTGTCACAAAAGGTAAACATTTTACAGTGAGAGGATTCTTCAGACAAGATCCATGTATTTAACTTTTTTTTTTACTTACAAAACTTTTGACAGATAATTATGTGAGAACTCATGTCCCAAACATCCCAAACCCCTTGAAATATGCATGCAGACTTCCATCATCATGTGCTTCAACTCTGAAGATAGGTGGTTGCACACACACACACAAACACACATGCAAACACATGTATACAAACATGCATGCACACACACACGCAGAGTATTTGTTTAGGCATTTAAGTGTCATTTATTTGAAACACTAATGTTCCACATATCGTTTTTAGCAGGCACTCTATAAAAGCCAAATATACTTAATTCAAATAAAATAGCAGATGTGCACCAATATCGTATGTATCACAGGTTTTTTTCTTAATAATTGCATTTAAAAATACATAATTTTCCAGACTGTGTAGTAAAACGTGGCTTTAAAATCCATTTTTAAAATAACTCTCATCTCTACTGCAGGTCTTCCCTTTCCAAATACAGCCTGGGACAGACACAGCCACCTATGAGACCCAGCGTCCCACAAAATAACTCGGTGCCTATTTGTCCACAGGGTGTTCCATTTACTTAACAAAATATAAATGCTGCTTGAAAAAGACGCACGAAGTAGTGATTAGTAAATTCCACTAAGACTGCTTATACACTGACCATAACTTTTGCAGAATGGTTATAATTATAAAATCAAATTCTTGGGTGACTCTGCTGGGAACCTCAACATTTCACGAAAATGTTATTAAAGAAGCGAGCAAATGAATAATCATCCTCAACAACTCACAGCAGCCTTCACAGCATGGAAGTGGAAAAAATGGAGAAAGTTTTAAGGTGGGGGACTGATGAGGATGACAACAATCTCAGTCAAAAGGATGTATTGGGCAAGGGAGAAAAAATTTTCACCTGAAAAGAGACAGCATTATGAACACTACAGAAGTGTGGGTTGTAGGACACTGATCTTATTAAGAACTAATGCTAATTTGCACACTGTCTCCTGCTGAACTGGAAGCAAGTTTACCACTGGGTTTGTTAATTTACCCAGGACACCATTATCTTTGGTTGGACTTAATGTATCAGAGTAGAGGTCATTAACTGCTGGGCTCATGATTATCCAGCATGAATTACCGACAGGATAACCAAAATAGATTTGTACTCCAACTTCATTTCTCTGGATGCATTTTTTTTCAGCTGTTATTTAATTTCTATTTTGAAACATTAATTATGATATTATATGTACGTATATGTGTATATTCATATGCTCTTTGTGGAGAACAGAGTACAAGCACAATGTTCACAGTGGAGATTGCCATTTTGATTTGGTTTCCTAGCATTTCAGAATAGGAAGTCAATTACTATATGAAGGGTCCAGCTTTCTCTGGCTGAGGTTGCTAATAAAGAAAGGTATAGTCATGTGGGAATTTCGAATCATAATAAAAATATATAATTATTATGGGTACTTTCCAATGTCCATTAGAGTTTACATTGACTTAGATTGTTAAATATTCAGAGTGAAGTCGCCATGAATCCGCTCTCTGTGCGGTTGTAGGTATTTTATTTCAACCATCTATCAGTCATAGCTCTAAAACTTATGTTCTATCCCAAGTAAACACTTTGTTGAAGAAAAAATCTACAAAATCCCACTGGTACATTTATTTTACCTTACAGTTAATAAAATCACTATGAACATTCATAAAAAAGAAATCTTGGAATTAAAAGTTAAATAGGAAAGTGCATTTTTAAAAATATTTGTGGTTTCTGGTTAAATAAACACATTTTCATAAAGCTGCATGTTCAATCTACTTTATATAAATGGAACAAATCAACCAAAAATTCATTTACAATTTTTATAGTCTGTACGAGCCCATTTCTAATAGCAGGGAACACTTTTGTGTCTCTGCATGATATCTGTAGAAAGAGGTGAATTTTCATTTATTTAATGCAAATATTCATACAAGGTAAACTCTTCAGGCATATATGAAGCATGCTTCATGGCAGCTTTGTGGCAATAGGAAAATAACATGACATAATTGTACAATAAATGGAGTGCTGCCTCCTCAAAATTACCTGCAGCACAGTTCCGTGAATAAAGAGAAGAACACAAGAAGTCTGAGGTGTTTTTTGCTAGTTTCTAAGCTACTTTGCTTACAAATGATTTAATTCTGATCTTATATAGCTGGACATTTATGACAATCTCATCTTTAGAGCTGCAAAATTATTAAGATTTTTTTAAAGCTTTGAATAATGAAAAGTGCATTGTTAGTTGATGTGCTAAAGCTTTCAACTGTACAATACACACTGAGCTAACAAAGTAAGAAGGTAAGAGGGGTAAAAGATGTTAGCTCCAGACTTACTGCATATTAAGAGTTGAGCTTTTATATCTGTTGCCTGAGGAGGCATTAACCAGACTCATACTTTAATCACATTATTATTTTCCAGGTAAATTTGAGTACCAACCTTTAAAGGAGAAGTATGATTTTTATGGTTTCCCCTGAAAATTAGTGTTGACACAATGACCCAGAAATCACTCAACATATATGATGTATTCTGTCACCTGGTTTTAAAATACCTTTTGGTGATGGGGTTTTCAGCCTAACAGGGCTTTCTCTATTGCAGGACAGGATGTTAAGCAGTTTTACTTGATTGAGTATATACAAATATTTAATAGAAAATTCTGTTTTCGAGTTGGTGAAATGATATGTTTTTATTTTAATCTGGGGCTTATTCTATTTACACATATCCACAGTGGTGGCTGAGAGCCCCAAGTTTAAACTGGCTTTTACATATTCCTTTTCAAACCCAGCTTTTAATATTTTCTAATAAATTAAATTTGGAGCTTCATTGGACAGAATTCCATTCTAAATTTAGGCAGTATCGTGTTTAGAATAAACAAATAAACCAACTTCTAAAATGCGTTCTGGATACTCTCATGTATTAGCAAGAGAAACAAAGTTTGAAATTATTCATTAAAAAAAGCTACATGTGTTACACTAACTAGTGGGGAATCGCTAAGAACCAGATTTTAAAGCACTAATCATTCTCCTAAATTGGACACATTATTGCTATTATTTAAATATAATTTTTATAACTTATTGATTAAAAATATTATTGGA
Source organism: Ursus arctos (assembly GCF_023065955.2). Classification (NCBI taxonomy): domain Eukaryota; kingdom Metazoa; phylum Chordata; class Mammalia; order Carnivora; family Ursidae; genus Ursus; species Ursus arctos. The sequence goes on from NW_026623050.1 coordinate 4,168,601, forward strand.
ATAATCCTGTTAATTTTTCCTTACCATAATATTCTAAAATCTAAGTATAATGTTCTTGAAAATCAAATCTCAATTGAGTATTTTAACAAAAAGAAAATATTGTGTTACATATGTGTTAAGACTACAATTGAACTGAGTCATCCCATCTGATGGGTTGAAACTTCAGAAATGGGACTCATCTCTCATTCTCCACACCTTCTCCCTCTCCCCCTCTCCACATACATCACTATTAAGAGTGCCTTAGTTTAGATGTTCAGATACCAATTACTTCTCAACATGACAATATCATCCCAACTGGACCTTGGTGTCTTTAAACTTTAAACTGATGTCAGAGTAATTATTTTAAGGCACAAACTTGATCTCTTGTTTCAGAATAAAGTTATAACGTAAGAGTTCAACACAGAGATGCGTGACCACATGGCCCCTGCCAACCTTGTTAACCTCACTTTTGTTTTTTTTTGTTTTGTTTTGTTTCTTTTTTTAAAAGATTTTATTTGACAGAGAGAGACACAGAGAGAGAGAGAGAGAGGGAACACAAGCAGGGGGAGTGGGAGAGGGAGAAGCAGGTTTCCTGCTGAGCAGAGAGCCCGATGCGGGGCTTGATCCCAGGATCCCTAGGATCATGACCTTAGCCGAAGGCAGATGCTTAACAACTGAGCCACCCAGGTGCCCCTAACCTCATGTTTTGCTACTCCAGTGGTCCCCTGAAACTGCACGTTATTTCATATTTCTGATTTTCATTTTTTTATAATAAATTTTTATTATATTGTTAGTCACCATACCGTACATCCCTGGTTTTTGATGTAAGGTTCAATGCTTCATTCGTTGTGTATAACACCCAGTGCACCATGCAATACGTGCCCTCCTTACTACCCATCACCGGCCTATCCCATTCCCCCACCCCTCTCCCCTCTGAAGCCCTCAGATTGTTTCCCAGAGTCCATAGTCTCTCATGGTTTATTCCCCCTTCTGTTTACCCCCTCCTTCTTCTTCCCTTTCTTCTCCTACCGATCTTCCTAGTCAAACAGTGCTTTCATCTGACCAAATCTTACTTGTCCTCAAAAGTCCAGTGATATTGCCAACATCTGTTTAAGTATCTTTTACTCCCTACTAGATATAAACCTCTAAAGGGTAGTAACCCTGAATTCCATGCCTAGGATAGGTTCTAGAACGTAATATGGTCAATATTTATTTGTTGAATAAATAAATGAATGAATAGTATACAAATAGTCTCTACTCCCTCAAGGACAGCATACCAAATACAAGAGGCCTTTTTATCTTACTAAACCAAAATCAGGACTCTATAGCTAAAGAAAATGTCAGTTCATCTACAGCCACATAAATAAAGTAATGCAGTCTTCGTGGCTGCCAGCTTAAATTGACTTTAATAACAACTGTGCATTAATCGCAGGTAAGAATCCAGGTTGAAAAACTATTTTTTTCTCAACCCTTTATAGTTGTTTTGCCCACAATATTTTGATAGTCATTTTGAAGTGGCGGGCTTCATTGAGTCTTCAAAGCATTCAACTTAGAAACAACAGCTCTCTTCTCTTAGTTCATCAGTTTACATACTATTTAATTAAATTATGTAATTACAAGAACAAGCACAATTGACATAATCAGATTTGGGAGCAAACACAACTGGCTCTTGGCAAACGTACAACTCAACCAGTGGAAGAAGAACTGTGTCAACATGCCTGCCACAAGAGTTCAGAAGTGGAGGACATCAGTCAGCGAGTTTTGCAAAAGATGTGGAGAAAATCAGTTAGTCCAGACATGATTATGTGGAATTAGGATAAGAGAGCTTCTTCTGTAATAGAATTTTTGGTTACTTATTTTAAGGTCCTGCAGAGTTTTGAAGTCAGTATTTTGGACATAAATTCTCAGTGCACAGAAGCGAAGCTCTAGATGTGTGGGCACAGGAGATTGTGACTCCAGAGTATAGCCAGGACATCTCTCCTTTTTAATACCTGGTATTTACTAATTCTTTCTACCAAATAGCAGAATACATAAAAAATAAAGAACTTAGTTTCTGGCAGAGTGTTTGTTCTATTTTCTCCAGAGACCCTTCAATTTGAATAGACTGTAATGATGAAGACTAGTATTTAAGAACTAACTCAGTTTCTGACTTCCACAGAAAAGCAGAGGAAAACAAAAGGACTCGTGCAGTAATGTCATTTTCACTTGGGACAAAATGAGATTGCCTTTTAAAATGTTAAAGTTAATCTGAACCAGTTTTAACTAGGATAACCCAAGTACAATGCTCAAAACCAGAGTGATAGAGAAGTCAGTTGGGAAACACTGAGAACATATTATAGGTAGGAAACACAAGGAGAGGGGTTGGTGTGAGGGATTGGAGGGCCTCAGTGTTCTCTCTAGCAGATGAAATAGTTAAAGGGAATGGGTGTGTGTCAGCCAGATGTTTCTAGCAATTTCAACAATACTTTAGGTAAGCAGCTCCTTAAGTAATCTGTACAGATTGAATTTTTAAAAAATTGGTGGACTCCTTTTGAACTAATAAGCCTATCTCTTACTACTGCCACTCAATCTCAGTTTCTCCTTTTATTGTTGAGCATTCTCTGTGCACGAGTAATAGCTCTCCTGAACCTACTACTTTGGAGACTCATGAAGGGTAAGTTTTGTTTTTGTTTATTTTTCCATAATGTATCTAAATGTGCATATTAGAGTAGATGAAGGTATATTAATGTATCACATCTACTCTCATATCTTAAGTATAATTATCCTAAAGTTCAACAACTTATCAAGGTACCATCAATATTCTCAAATTATTTGGCATTCCTACTTCGCCAGTACCATCGAATATATTAATTCTGTTGCTCTCTGCTTTGGAATTTGTCACCCATGTCCTAATATCCTCCTTTTTCATGATTCCAAGAAACTACTAAATTGGGACTCACTTCTTCCTTAAAACAAATGTCTTCAAATTTTCATTTTGCCTTTGTCACTCTCTGATGAAGATTACTGTCCTTCTGATGAAGAAAGTGTCTTGCTTACACATTAAACTCTACAATTACATTTACAGAGCTTGCAAAGAATGGCTCTTAGTTTATTTCTATATTGTATGCAGTGCATTGTGGCTGGGTGTTTTTACATAGTTCCTGGCATGTTGAGCACAGTTTTTTCAAGCCTCAGTAAGAGAGGATATCTGAAGGGAAAATAATCTTTCTTGACATTATCATTATTGGTTTCAGCAAGTGTCGCACCCACGGTGTGCTGAGGGACTGTGGACACTGGTATAAACAGAGGCCTCCGACCGCTATCCTCTTTTCTTTGCTTAAAGATTGTGGTGTCATCAAACCCCACTTCTGACTCGAAGGCTCACATTTTGACCCCTCGCGGTTTCCCCTTACCCATTGTGTTATTCTCAATCTTAGAGTGGGAAACACCTGGCAGACATTAGTGTGGTTGTTAACAATAGACAGGCACGTCAAAAGCCAATTCCAGATGAGATCAGAAACAAGAGTTGGAGAAAAAAGAGTGTGCAGAGGCCAAAAGAAGATATGGGAGGAAGGAAAGGAAACATCTGAACAGTAGTGCTCTTTACCCTCCCCTCTCCAAACTTCCCCGTTTGGTCCCTGCTGCACTCTTCTTTCACCTCACCTCCTCCCACTCACCCCCCCCACCTACCCCCACCCCAATTCTCCATCTCCAAACTACAGGGCTTTCCAGAGAAGGTGTGGACTCATAGTCTCTCGAGCCAGCTCGCCTGACAGCTTGCTTCAATGGCCGACACTGGGCATCAGAAACAATAGCGACCACAACCACCAGGATGCAGGACTAAACACCATGTGCATTCCTAGAAATCCACCTCCTCTCCAATTCCCCGCCAGAAGCAGCTGCACTGGGTAGAGAAAGCAGGAGAAATACGGTCCCAGCCAGGCAAAGTCTTCAAACTACAGGCCAAGGCTCTCCACAAGAAGCTAAAATAGACTTCCTATACCACAAACACAATGATGCATTTGCCACACAGAAAAGAACTCCAGCAATGAGTCTGTCAGGGTTGGATTCCAAACTCTCTGTGGTCCTTGGCAAGGCAAAGTATCAACCCAAGTGTGCTGTTATTTCTTGTAAGCTGCCAATCCTAGGTGTGTCTGGCTTTGAGTCACTGACCTGATAAGAATTCGAAATGCTAACTTGACTGACCTTGCTTTCAAAGAAATGATACACTTGGGATGTGCGTGTAGAGAATGACCAGAAAAAGGGATACTCTGAAAACTTAAACCAAAGTAAACTGACAAACAGAACATTGAGACAGTAGGGCATTAGGAAGGAGAGAGGTATTATTAGGAAATCTGTACCAAGTCGGGTAGGCACACTGGAGCCTCCTGCACTATCTGAGATTGGCCCTACAAGAGACAGAAACCTCATCACTGCTCATCGCGGACAAATGTCAGAACTCTAGCCCACATCCACTGGTTGCTGGATGCATCAGTGATGGCAGCCCCTCCTGCACGAGGTGTCCAGTCCCTGCAGAGGAAGCCCAGCAGCCCCGCATGAAGTTTGTCCAGGAGGACAAAAAGGGGGCTGGGGCTATTTTGAAGTTGGGGGAAGGTGAACAGAAAGGAAATCAGATCAACATTACCCCCAACACACACACACACACACACACACACACACACACACACACACACACACACTTTTTATCTCCTACTTGGCTTTTTTCCCTGTCGAACTGTTCAATCTCCCCGTCTCCCTCTCCCCACCTCCCGCCACCCCTCCCTGGAGAAATTCCAGTGTACACAGACGAGGAGATATTAAACAAACGAATTGGCTCCAGACGCCGTCACTAAATTGGGTATAAGTACCCACTTTTCTGACCCCATTCTGCATTTACGTAAGGAAGAACAGGCTTAATTGCCCCAATCCCACGGCTATGTTGACATATTTCCAAATGATTACATAACTTCCCCCACATCCTTCGCTGGGAAGGAGTGTTTATCAAAAGCATGGAAGCTGACAGGATGGCATTATTAGCACGGCTCTGAGCCTATCGCATTGCCGATTTGTTGAGGATGATTTTAACTCTAGTCACTTACAGACGGGATGCTTCCTGACACATTGCCCTCACGAAGGTAGACTACATAATAAAAGCATGCAAATACAATGATGGAGGGATTACAGACAGGAGCTACAGTGGGAGAGTTGGGACACATTCTGAAATTATTGTAGGGCTAACGATGAAAACATAATTTGGGGTTCACCTCCATTTGGAATTGTTTATTTAAGACTTACATGTAAAAATGTGCACTGAAGGAGACTGAATTCTAATGACATTTCATCTGGAGGCAGGAAAACTAATTTCAGTGTACCTAAACAGGTGTGGGGGAGGGAGAGACAGGTTTTCTATGATTGCCAATCCTGACAGTCAAAGAGTTCAAAGCCCAAGCAGAGCCTGTATCCTTCACAAACATAGAGACAGAAAGCATTTGTACCCATCTGCAATTTTATAGCCTGTATCGCAGCCCAAACGTTCCAGGAATGTTGGATCAATGTAAATAGACGTAATCAGAAATGGCTCTCAAAAAAGAGCACTAATAAAATAACTCCTTTGCTCAGGCAAGACTGGACCACATAGAATGTTGTCTTATTTGACAGGTGAAGCATCAGTATTTCCTTCATTGCCTTCTTAACTACTGATTTGGTCAAATCCAAGGAACTTCCTCCTGGCCCCCAACAATGCTTTGGTTGGGGGATTGAGGGTCTGGGGCCAGCACTGCAGAGTGGAGATGCATTTGAGGCCATATTTTCTCCCCAACCAGACCAACAGATGTATCACATCAGTGGTGGTGTGTAGCTTGGTTAAGGGATCAATGCCTGAAAACCAAGACAATTCCCTGCCACTCACTCTCAATTCTATGGGCTGAAAATAGGTTGGTCTGAACCCGCTACAATTATTTGGAGGAGATTCTACAAATCCCACAGCAGTACTGGCATTGGGTTAGCGCTTTCCACCACAGAGTCCAAGCCAACTTCCTGCAGGACTGCAACTGTTCCCATATTCTGTGTTTACTTCTCTTCTGTGTCATCTCCAGCTGCTGATTCCTTTGCTAAAAAGTGTATTTATTGCCCATTTCTTTCTTGCTTCATCCTCCCACTCATTCTATTCCATTTTTACCTCCTTTGGAGAAAAAGAAGCAAAAGTGAAAGATTTTCAGACTTTTAAAGAATAAGCTCCTGAAGACAAAGGTTGTGTTGCTCTGCAATCCACAGGCATGGGAGCCTAGAAAAGTGCTAGAGGTCTCCAGGATGCATAAGGAACAGGCCAGGTCTGAATGGCAGCTGTTCTGGTATTGTCTCATTTTTCACCATATATTGCTAATTGCTCCTTCTATTTCAGATTTGCATTAAGATTATTGTCTGAAGAACCTAAAGCACCTTTTAAAATTTTTTTTGAAGATTTTTTCTTAATTATCATCAACTTTAAAAACCACGGAATTGTCAAAGAACATGAATAGGCAGTTACAAAAAGAAATATAAATAGCTCATAAACACAGGAAAGGATGCTTTAGCTTTCGCCATAAATTAAAGATATGCAAATTAAAACAGTAATGAGATACCATTTTCACATATTGAAATGGTAAATATATATAGCAAAATTAACAGTAAACAGGATTGGTGTGAGTGTAGGGAAACTAACACTCCCATACAACATTAAGGGAAGAATAAATTGGTATAATTTATTGGAGGTCAATGTGGCAATGCAAATCAGTATTTTAGTGCATATCCGGTTTTAATTAATAAACTTTATTTTTAGAGTATTTCTGAGTTCGCAGCTAAATTGAACAGAAAGTTCGGAGTTCCCATATACCTCCTGCCCCCACATGTGCACAACCTCCCTCCCACTAACAACAACCTGTACCACAATGGTACATTTGACACAATCCATGAACCTACACTGACACATCACTGTCACCCAAAGTCCATAGTTTACATTAGGATTCGCTCTTGGTCTTGTACATTCTATGGATTTTTAAAAATGTATAAAAACAGGTATTCGCCATTGTAGTATTTCACAGAATACTTTCATTGCCCTAAAAATCCTCTGTGCTCTGCCTATTCATGCCTCCCCCACTAAATCCTGGCAAGTAGGGATCTTTTTACTGTCTCCATAGTTTTGCCTTTTCCAGAAGGTCATAGAGTGGAAATCACACCATATACAACCTTTTTCATATTAGTTACTTTCACGTGCATATTATTTTAGTGATATGCATTTAAGTCTTCTCCATGTCTTTTCATAGCCTGATAGCTCCTTTCTTTTTAGCACTGAATAATATTCCATTGTTCGGATGGACCACAGTTTGTTTATTCATTCACCTACTTAAGGACATCTTGGTTACCTCCAAGTTTTGACAATTATAAATAAAGCTGCTATAAATATCCATGTCCAGACCTTTTTGTGGAAATGTTTTCAAATCATTTGAGTAAATACCAAGAAGCATGATTGCTGGATTATATGGTAGGTATATGTTTAGTATTGTAAGAAACTGTCTGCCAAAATGGTTGTACCATTTTACATTCCTACCAGCAATGAATGAGAGTTCCTGTTGCTCCACACCCTGACCAGCATTTAGCGTTGTCAGAGATTTGGGTTTTGACCATTTTAGTACGTGTGTAGTAATATCTCATTGTTGTTTCAATTTGCAATTCATTTGCAATTGAACTAAAGCACTTTTTATATACATTCATTAATCAAGTGATACCTTTAAATGACAAATTAACCCTGGAAATAGGATGAGCTAAAAACCAAAATGGACACATTTTGAAATAAACCATCCTCCCATCAGGAATAAAGACACTGTTAAAATATCCCAAAGAATATGTCGTATACAGATCCTGGTGAGCTTTTGTTCAATGCCACCCAGATCAGTGTTTTTCAAACATTTTGATCATCACCTGCAAGAAGGAAAGCATTTTACTTTTTTGGGTGAATACATACACATATTTCGGGTACACACACACACACACATACCACACATACAACTGAAACAAAAGCTTCAGAAATCAATATTCATTCTTCTTATACATGCTGCACTCAGTTTTACATTTCAATTCTAAGCCAAGTTAATAAATTCCTATTTATTCTATTTTTTTAAATAGTGATTAAGACCATCCAAATCGATTTCGTGACTCATTAATGGTTTGCCCCCAAATTTAAAAATAATCAAATCCAAAGAATCATATCTTTAAATGTATAAATTAATAATTCATAGGAAACTTGTCTTTAAGGTTGATTATGAGAGTAATCAAAGCACTTGGGGCTAAACTTTCAAACAGCTCTTGATCAAGATTTCCCATTTGAACAATTAAGACATGAAGTCAAAGCTCAGGATTTAATTAGTTTCAAATTATTTATTTTTATTTTAAACAGTGACTGATATGTCTGCCCATAGTCTTCTATATCCACATCTTCACAAGATTTAAAAAGAAAAATCCATCCTCACTACTTTATCATTTTAATACTATCACCATATTCATATGTTAAACTTAACTTCAAAGTCTCTAAAAACAAGTTCCCATCTGGAACTTCCTGTTTTTACTGTTTTCTTAAAACAAACATGTATTTTTTTCTCTCTACCCCCATTCTTTGACGAATTGCTTATTTCTTTTCCTTCCTTCTTTTTTTTTTTTCTTTCTCCTTCCCTTCCCATTTCTCTGCTTTCTTTCCTTCCTTCCATCCTCTTCTTTTCCTTTCTCCCTTCTGCTTTCCTCTTTCTTTTCTCCTTTTTCTGGCTCTCTGTACCTCTCCTTCTCTCTCTCTTCCTCCTTTCTTTCCCCCTCTCCTTCCATGTCCACACCTTGCCTACAGTGGCCATGACTACTATTTTTCTTTCAATTCACTCCTAAAATTTTCATTCTCTTTTAAAGACTATTTTATTTATTTATTTATTTATTTATTTATTTATTTATTTATTTTGAGAGAGAGAGAGAGAGCACACATGTAAGTGGAGGAGGGGGGCGGGAGGGGAGAAACCCAAGCAGGCTCCACGCCCAGTGGGGAGCCCGATGTAGGGCTTGATCACATGACCCTGAGATCATGACCTGAGCAGAAAACATGAGTCAGGTGCTTAACCAACTGAGCCACCCAGGCACCTGCACTCTCTTTTAAATGTCTCTTTATCATTCAAGTTTACCTTTGACCTACATTCCCATGCCCAGGATTGCATGTGAGGGCCTGTTCCCGTGTTTAGACAACAGAAATCTACCTAACTTAAAGTTTCTGTGAGAGTGTGTGTGAAACATAACTTGAATTCTCAGAATATCAGAGAATGAGAATAGATAGATAGATAGATTAGATAGATAGATTAGATAGATCAGAGACTGCTACCAATTTACTTCCTGAAGGTCAGTTTTGACAAGGAGAAAGAGAAGCAAGCATAGAGCAATAAAAGGAAAGATGCCCCAACTGCAAAGAAAAGAAGTGAGGGCATTATTTCATTTGGGTCTAGCTCAGAGGAGTCATGTTATCCCTTTTATGAAGCACAGCGTCCTTCTCTGAAACCACCACCACAGGGACAACAACAGTAACACCTAAGAGCAAAGACTAGAGAGGGGATTACAAACTGACTACATTGTATTATAAGGTAACTCTACAGGAGCCAGTTTCCTTTGTCTGTCTCTCTGGAAAACCTTTGCAGCCCAACTAGAACCAAGCGTCCTGGTTTCCTAGAACCTAAAGATTTCTGAAATAGATTCAAGTAGGATCCCTGCTTTCTATTTCAAGTACAGTCTCTGTCTTCTCTGGTTCCACTGTGAAGTAGAAGAGACAACATTTGGCTTGTGGTGATAACATCACCTCCAAATTGGAGTAAGTCATTTAACCTTCCCCTTCTGTAAATTATTCAATATACCACCTCATCTAACTAGCACTTGGGGAAATTGGAGGGTTAAAAAGCAAATATGAAATGCTTTTAAAAAGTTAACACAGGGGCGCCTGTGTGGCTCAGTCGTTAAGCGTCTGCCTTCGGCTCAGGGCGTGATCCCGGAGTCCTGGGATCGAGCCCCACATCAGGCTTCTCCGCTGGGAGCCTGCTTCTTCCTCTCCCACTCCCCCTGCTTGTGTTTCCTCTCTCATTGGCTGTCTCTCTCTGTCAAATAAATAAATAAAATCTTTAAAAAAAAAAAAAAAAAAAAGTTAACACAGCTTGGGGCGCCTGGGTGACTCAGTCAGTTAAGCGTCCGACTCTTGGTTTCAGCTCAGGTCATGATCTCAGGGTGGTGAGATGGAGCCCCATGTCAGCCTCCATGCTGGGCATGGAGCCTGCTTAAGATTCTCTCCCTCCCTCTCCCTTTGCCCCTCTTCCCTACCCCTCTCTCTCAAATAAATAAATCTTAAAAACATTAACAGCTTTATAAATACACAATTTTATAAACTGATGAAAATACCCATTCTGGAAATTTAATCATATTCTACCTCCATGGTGTGTTACCCAGCAACAAACTGGGTATGTAAAAACTTAAACACTTGAAATATTTCATATGTGAGATCAAAACCTCCAAATTTTCTGCCTACCACCTGTATCCTACAACACCCACAGAAAAGATCACTTAGAAAGAAGGGAAAACATTATCATTTTAAATTAATTTAGCACCATGAAGGTGCTAAGTGCTGTTCAGAATAATATATTCAAAATAACACATGGAAATAATAAAATTCTCTCTTGCTCATTCCTCCCTGAGGCAAAAGTTTGATTTGTTTTTTTTTTTTCCTCCTTAGAGTCTGTGCGCCCTGTTCTTTACTAGGTATTTGCAGTGTGCGATGTGCAGACAACTTTTTTCCATCTTTCGAAATTATAAAACATTGACACCAAAACATTTTTTTAAAGGTGATTTTATTTCCCCTTCTGGTGTCAGGGATGTGATGCTGTTTTGTTGGCCAACTGGAGACAAGCTAAAATAGCTCACCAAAGGAGAGGAAATCATAGGACCAAGGGAGTGGATTCTGAGGCAGCAAAAACCTCTGCATAAGATAAACACCTGGGGTCGGGGGGGACAGATAATTTGATCCCCTGTCATAGCTGTATCAGTTACAACATACCTTCTTTTCCATCATAGAAGTAGTGACACTTCCCCAAGTCCAATCAAGTCTCTGGTTTACTTTTAGACTTCAAACTTAAATCAAAGTTATTAACTAATAAACAAACCAAATATGTAAGAAGAAAAGGCTCTGAATTCAATCCTGCAGTAGAACACTGGAAATCAGTCTTAAGATGCAGCACATATTATTTATAAAGGAGGCCACTGGCCGGAGTATACATGTTACATTTGTATACTATATGCAGGGGTGTGTAGAAATCACTCATTTCTCCTGTCCACCTTTCTTCCAAAAAAACAAATCTACAAAATGAGTTTGAAAAATCACACCTAGAAACTACCTTTAAAGAATACAAGTTCCTCCTGAACCAAAAATATGAATTTCCTTCCTTTTCTCAACCTCCGAATCCTTGCCCTACTCCCCAGTTTCCCAACATGGTGTCAAAAAGAGACCAGATTTATCTCCAAGAGACTTTAACGAACTCCAACAAAAAGCAGTACCTTACCAAGGAACTTAGAGCTCCCCTGACATATATAATTTTTAGCTTTAAAATATATCTTTACATTTTTCCACACAAGAGGAATATTTTTAGATAGAAGCCTTAACTAGCCACATGCATCATGAACATCCATGCCCTTCTTTCCCCGTGAATGAAATACCAGCTCCAGTCAGCCAGTGAAATACAAGCTCCAATCAGCCATTCTATTCTCAACACCTCAGAAAACTTATTTATAAATGTAATAAGTTACATTAAAAGGGACATGTCAAGCTGTACATTGACAATGAAACTTTGGATGCATCACCTTTGTAATTGTACCCAATGGATATCTACTCACTTTCGCCTGGCTTTATTTTCTTGATCATGAGTGTGTGTGTGTGTGTGTGTGTGTGTGTGTGTGTGTGTGTGTGTGTTTAATATTTTTGTTTTGAGTATAACTGCTACAAGAATCCCTGATGCCTTGTTCTCATTGGAAGTCCTTACTGTAGTTACATATTGTGTACAAGAGTGATGGGAAGATGGGGTTAGAGGAATAGGAAATAAAATCCCAGTCCTTAATTGTTGCTTTGCAACTGGCTTCTTAAGCACCAAGGGTTTGGGGTTTGGGTGTTCTGTCAAGCACGGGTTGTGTGCTGCAGTCTCCAATAGCTCTTACAGCGGTGATTTCATATTGTGGACTTCTTTGTTGAGAGGTACATGCTGCTATTAGACATTGTGTCTGAGGGTTTTTTTTTTTTTTTTCCTGCAGAAAATTAAAGAAAGTACATTAGGAGCACACACAGCTCCTGTACAAAACCAACAACACTTTGGATAATGATACTTGTCATCGGTTTAAAGTAACAATGAGTAATTCAGTTCTTCTTATGTTTATATAAAATTTCTCCTATTATGGACTGTTTCCCTGCCGGAGTTCATTTAACTTCACAAAACGTAGCTACTTCCAACTGGCAGATCTTGAAAACAGCCCCACAACTAATCAAACAAAAACAGTGAACTTCACAGGAAGGTGGGGGTTATGTCTATAGACACATATGAATGTACACGTTAATATTTAACTTATTTCTGATGCACGGTGTCAAATAACAAATGTGACTATAATTTCAGGTTATGATTTCACCCACTCCGCATGTCCCTTTCTCTTGTTTAACTTGGAAAGGTCAATTCAAGGCACCTGAGGTGTTTCCTCCGCATTAACAGAGCCCTGTGTGAAGGGCTTAGGCCACGGGGCAGGATGTGCAAAGCCCCAAAGCCAGGTGGAGCTCATTCTAAGTGGACCACAGCATATCAAACAGTGGCTGGTTTTCCCTCGTATTTATGAAATGCCTCCCTGCTCCTGAATAAAACAAGGAAACAATTGTTTCTCCCTACTTCCTGCTTTCCTGTTAGGTCGTTGAGCTGATTTTCATAGGGATATTTTTTGGTGAAGAGCTCCTGTTCTGCTGCTTTGACTAGGTGTTTGACTTGTCCTTACAAAATAGCATTTCTGAATTTTAGGATTTTTCTTTTTCTTTGTTAAAGCCCCATTACTTCCTCTCTTTGCTACAGATAAAAATAATAGCAAATTAAATATGAAGAGGGCTCAAAGACCACCTAAAGAGTTTCACTTCTTTATTTTGCAAATGGGGAAACTGAGTTGGAGACAAGGAAGTAATGAGCTTCCTTGAGTCACAGAGTCAATTCCTGGCAGAATAACAAGAATGACAGTGAGGTCTCCTGACTCCAAGGTCTGGACTGGTTTTTCTGAATGCTGCTTCTGGAGCGGGGGCCCCACATAGATCAATCACACAATTACTTTGATTCTCTGGTTCTTTCATGATTTTTTCAGGGCAAACCCATCTTTTATTTTGATATCATATGTATCTTGAACAGGGATATACACACCCAGCAGATATTTTCTAAAAGTCTGATGAAATGAAAAAGTGTCTATTATCCTCTGTGTTTTTCATTAATATTTTTTCATATGATGAAAAAACAATTCAAGAAAAGAAGAAAATCTGTCTTCCATAAAGTAATTCTCACTCCAAGCCCTGACACTGTGTGAACTTATGGTTGGTCTTTCTAGCTTCTTTGCTTACCCTCTGAGCTAGATATCCTCTCTCTCCACTTAACTCTGGGGTATAAAATTTCAGCATCTCATTGGCAGAGATGGAGACATGAAGAATAAACAATGCTCTCTGCACTGCAAGCAAGTCTCTGTGACCATCGTGAGTGTGGCAAGACAATGCCTCTTTACTCTCTAGGACACACAACTGCTGCAGTTTTATAAACATCTGTAGGACCACGGGGTGTTGCTTTTCCTCCATTTACCAATGTTTGATGCAACTGCAAAGCACTTCTAATCCTGCTGCTTTTGTGTGAAACTGTGCAGAAAGATTGCCTGGTATGTGTGGAATATAAGACAGATTTTTTTTTTTTTTTAATACAGCATGGCAGTCAGAAGCGCTCAATTTGTTTAGTCTGTGTGGCATTTGGGGGGACATTCCCATCAGGGAGACTGTTTAAGTGCAGATTATAATGCAGTATATTTCTTTGAATTAGGAGCAAATGTTCACCCTACAAAACCATAGGGTAAAGAACTCTAGATGCTTACTTTTAAGGATTTTATTTAAGATACATAAACTGGGAAAAATACTATGTAAATAATCAGAGTGTAAGTACAATTATTTTATTAACATGACATAAGATATTTTCCTAGGCAAATATTTCCATAAAAGCTAAAGTAGTATTTGAGATTTATGACAATTTTAAAATCCCCATATAGTTAGAATGTTTTATTTTCTGTACTTTTGTTCAAACACCAGTTTTTTTTTTCCTTTTAAGAAATCCCAGTTATTACTAACTAAGAGATGCAAGGGCACTTAATGACAAACATTTTAACTTCAAAGCCAAAAAGTAGACCAAAATAGAAAATAAATTGGGTTTCAATGAATCATTTCACCCACTAATATAAGCTCTGCTGAGGATGAGTCAGGACCTGGCTTGATAAAGGAAAACTTTGAAATAATCAATGTGACTGACACTCAAGGGTAAGAAACCCTTCATTTTTGATATAATTGAGAATTTTTTGATTGTCAAAAGAACACACTTCATGCATTTCTAAAAATAACACGTAATACCTTAATGTAACATCCAAGAAGCTTATTTCATTTTTATATGCTGTATGTGTTATTAATTATATTATTAATATTAAAATTGCAATAAAACACTAATCAAGGCTCCATTCCCAACAAGTCATAATTAAATAAATGCCACATTCCTGATTGTGCTAAGGCCAATTAAATCTAATTTCTCTTCTGTTTCCATACATAGGCTGCAGCTGTATGTGCTATCCAGGGGTAATTAATTGCCACCAACTGCCTTCCTCTAAAAGGGGGATGTCTGAAATTGGTAGCACAACATGAGCCCCAGAGACCAAACATAGCCTTATGCTGTTTAGGATGTTCATGGTTCTTTAATGACCCAGAGTAAATTTTTTTCTCTCCACAAACCGCTATCCATTTTGTCTGTCTCATGTACAGAGAAGTATTCAGGGTTCTTGGCATCATAAACAAATTGAGATTGCATAGACAGCTACAGGCAATATACGAAGGGTTAACCTTTCCCCCACCCCCATGCTCCCCCCTCTACCCTCCCCACCCCAGCAAGAACTGACCACTGCCTTTCATGGGGTATCAGCTCCAGCAGTAGCAACCTCACCTCAGTAAATCTATACCAGGACATAATATTCCAAAGGGGCTGAGTGTAAATGCATAAATTTCAACTTTATTAGAACATTACCTACCATTTGGAAAAGGTACTTGGGAAAGGAGACTTAGAGTTTTTATTGTTTAGAATTAAACTTCAAAAGAAGCTCCAGATTGGCCAAATACACACTCTCAGTGGAAACGTCAGAAACTGTGTACAGGGATAGAGACTCAGTTGTGCATAGATGCACAGTTGCCTAAAGCAAGAAGGAACCACATAAGGGTTAAAAACCAGCCTCCTCTTAAGGACAGGCTGCTTCTAGACTATTTCTAATAAAGAGAGATCAAATCTATTTTTTAAATCTCAGCAACAGAATACACCTCTTTTGCTATGTAATGATCTCATTTTTTTTTAAATGCATTTAATCTCAATTCATCCTGCTGGACCAGTTTACTGGAGAAGAAAGAAAAGTTTGTTCCCCATCTCTAGAAAAGAACCCGTTAGAGATAAAGATTGTTACTCAGCCCCACCCTTCTGTTATACAAGCTACACCCCTCAACCCCTTAATCTTTCGTCCAGATTCTCCACACCACTCTTCATTTGCAGAAGCTAGACTGAAAACAACTCAGAAGCTGAGCAGGACGGAACACAATTGTTTTCTACTCCCTAAGCCAGTCTATTTTAATAGTTGCAGTATTTTGCCTAATTTTAAAACCTCATTCTGTTTTGCTATCACCTGACTTATTATCCACAATGAAAGCTTTTTGCCACGCCTACAGAGATTTTGGCATCCCCTATCTCATCTGTACCAACTTAGCTTTCTTACTTAAGGGGACCTCTCCTTTCCAAACCCTCTTCTCCTTACCTCTGACCACTCTCCCAATTTGCAAAAGTCACCCTTAATTTGGATGCTAGCTTTCAGGGTTCTCCTCAAACTTGGGGTGAGTTTCTCTCTATCCCATCATTTCAGATATTTATGAAAGTATTAGAAAATAAAGGTCGATGAGTGGCCCCTAAAGAACTCCCCGAGCATGAAACTGATACACCGATAACCATACTTCAAACAGATTCTACAGTTAACCTCTTCATGCTGGTATTTTCTATTTCATCTGAATTTTCACATTACATGTACCTATACCCTCGGTGAAACCCTATGAGGATCTATTCATTACAAAATGCCTATGTGTATGTTTCTCTGTGGGGATATATAGTAAATTAAGATGTCCTTCTGAGAACAGTAAAGCTGTGGCCTGGAAGGCTATAGCATTTAACCACAGGTTTGCTCCTACTTCCTTTGTAAATCACCTTGGGCATGTGCTTTCTGAAATATGTATGTGAATTATTGCCTTATTTTCATACTGTGGGTATTGTTTATTATGAAAGGGCCATTAACCCTGTAAGATGCAGATAATCTTCCACTTGCTTGTCTACAGCAGAAGATCATTTACTGTCACACTGATTAAATATATTATGACAGCCAAGCTAGTAATGCACAAGGTATGAGCACGGGTAGAACATGCTTCATGCACTTTCTCTGCTGGCTCTCTGCAGAACAGTTTCTGTATCTAATTTGGTACTTTTCAAATAAAGAACATCACATTACCAGGAGCCATTTCACCCTCCTATGCTCACACACATTGGTCTCCAGAGAAAACCCAGATAACAGATTTCTATAAAAATTGTACTTACAAAGTAACACTCCTGATTAAGTTTATTATTAGTGTCCAGAGTATGTGTACTCTTGATGCCTCAAACACTGAACTCAAGGTTTCTCCTTTAGTGCAAGCAATAAAGCAAACCTCCAGCTGACCTTCCCCAAGACAAGCACTAAAATAATGGTATTCCCTAACTTACTTTTAAACCTAAGCCTAGAATGAAGGCTTGAACGTGATACACAAGGATACACAAGGACGCATCTCACAAACCCATGTACATAAAGATACATTATAAATTACATTTTCTACATCCTGTCTCTATACACACACATAAGCTGCTATAATTTAGTTATTTGCTATGTACTACTAGTGGTGTAAAATGTCATTTTCTAAGAATACATCCGAGGCTTAAGTCAGCATTTTTATGATATCATCTGCACTGGGAAAACATTAAAGGCTCAATATTTAATAAACATAATAAACATCCCCATGAAACAAATCGTTCATAAACTACCTGTTTAATTTTTCAGGGTTCCTGAACCACATATTTTCTTATTAGTTGTGAGCCTGCTGGGTTGGAGGATAGATAGGGCCTGTCAGGGATAGAATATAATGTAGCGGTTTTATGAATTATTTCTGTGAGGAAAAGCCTATTACAGCTGACAAGAGGGTGATGATATTAGCCCATCATCATTCAGATGGCACCACCCTTCCCCCTTTCATCCGTCAGGCCTCTTGTATGGGGGCTGTAAGCCACACCGCCTTTGCACAGCCAACACAAAGACAAATTCTACTCTTTTTCTGAGTCCATGAAACATTTAGTATTTCATTTTGAATCATGGCAGATGACAGAAACAAATGGCCTAATGAATCTCGCTTATTGTCCCTTGCAAATCTGAAGATGAGCTAAAAGTAAAATCTCTGTTTCTTTTCTTTCTTTCTTCCTTTTTTTTTCTTCTTTGAGCATTTCTTCTCCCGGAGAAGATCTCTGCTGCATTCTAAATAGATGCTGAGATTATAGAATTATTTTCATAAACAGGTTGTTTGGTTTGGCAATCAGCTGCATGGTTCCTCGACAGCCCCTTTCTCCACAATCTCTCTATAAGCAACCTTTGGGACAATGTGCATTTTCACCCATTTTCTTGCTTTATAAAATACGAATACAACAGGAAGCAGGAGCAGAAGGAAAAATAAGTAAATACTTAATGTCTTGGGTGGAAATAGCAACTATTTACCAATGAGCAGTAAGAATATATATTCAAAATATAGCTTTTTGTTTTATTTAAAGGAAAATTAATTGTGTCTGCCCAAATCCTTTGCCACACCTATTTACAAGTTGTTTGGCTGAACTTAACAAAGCTTTCATTAACTTCTCTAGGCCTGTGTACTCTAAATATAACCTGGAGGCTTGTTAAGAAATTTGTTGAGTGAAGCTGCATGGAAAAGAATGGAAAAGACTCAGAAACGACTCCACTGAACAACGGCATCATTCTCCTACTTGCTGTTTGAAAGGTTCTGGGCAGAACAGAACACGAGGCAGCACTACTCTGGTGGCCTGACAAACACCACCTATTAGGAGATTTCCTTCATGCTCTTTGCTGTTCTGTTTAAAGCTAAGTCTCGTCCCCGGTGTTGGCTCCAGCAAACTGCATTGATTGCCATGTGCTCCCAGGGGCCCACAGCTCCAAGGCCATGTGCCTGTATCACATATGCATGCTTTCAACAGAACACAAAGGCAGAGGCACTGAGAAACATGCATTTAACTCTGTAAAAAAGGACAAGAAAAAAATGCAGTTGGGACTAAAAATAGGGAGAATGGTAAGAGTTGGTAACAGAAAAAGAAAAAGAGAAAAATTCTTCCTCTGGTTCTTTGGTATGCCTTGGCATTTTTTCTCTCTTTTCTCTGTGACTCTGTAATGGCTTTTTCACAGCCATTAGAATTGTCAAGTAAATTTTTCTTAGTTCAAGTATGTACAATTGATCCTGATAGATGTTAACAGCCCCCAAACTAAGGCAGAGTCTGCAGTCAACATACAGGAATAACAATTCTGTGCTAAAAAAGAAAAAAGAAAGTTTGACAAGTGATGCTATAATATAGGCCAGAGGCACTCCAGGACAAACTTCCTTAATGTATGGAGTAAAATTTCATCAGTGAGGCTCCTGAGTCATACAACATTAATTATATTGTGACTTTATTTGTTTAGATTTGGGTTTTGGTAATTTCATAATAACTTTTTTTTCCAGAATGTAAATTTGGCAAGCCACTTTTGAAAAAATGAAATTTAAATATTTTGGTTTTCTTTGATCTTACAATTTTCTTTCAGAAAGCACTACATGAAAGTTTGATTTTAAATATTAGCATTGCCAATTTTTCTAATTACATTTTTTGCTACATTTTTTCTAATTACATTGTGACATTAGACTATAACATGCCAATGTACTTCTATCATTTTTATTATGCTCTTGAGTTACTGATTTCAAAAACAATATTTGCTTTTTTCCAAAGTAAAGCATTTTATAACTAATAACCACTTACTCCATACATATCTGAACAATAAGAAATTTATAATCCAAATATGCCAGAAATTGAATCAACTGAAGAAACTCAGTTGTACAAATAGAAAATTTGGAAATATGCGGATCTAATAGTTTATCACTGTCCCCTTCTTCATTACTTAATTTTGGGGGGGACCTCTTCTTATTAGTCTCTGAGCCCAGCCTAAAGTATCAGGTAAAATTAGAATTTTTCTAATTGAAAGAATCAATGACTATCTTATATTTCTTTCCACTTCCTCCATGTTATCAAGCTAAGAAAAAAGATGGTTGATTAAAGAAAATGTATCCCAATTTACTTTCACACATGGAACAAACCAATTCTAAAAAAAGGGAAGACAAGTAGAAGAAATTGATTTACCCCCACAGTTTCTTAAAAGACTACACATAAAGAGCAATGCTCAGTGGTATCATGATGGAAGGACTCTCCCAAGGACTAAGGCAGTATCTTATCTTCTGGTTTCCATCAAGGCAAACATATTGGCTTCTGCCTTTGGTGTACTTTCTAGTTTTTCGGTTCAGATCGATTTTCTAATGCTAGTAAAGGGCATCCCTTTAAACTCCATAGAAACACTAATGTGTTCAGGAAAATGCTGAAATATTTTTGTTAAAAATTGATATAATATCGCAAAATTACCTAGCAGCTGACATTATATTGAAGAAAATGAAAAGTGAGACATACTATTTGTGTATAATTATTAAAGAGGAAAGGAATCTTGGCCAGGTAATATTAGGTGGAAACACCAAATGAAACTGCTGTTTTTATAGGTCAGAAATGATTGAATATCCGTGATTTTATATGGTTCAGCCTAATTAGATACAGTATTTTTAACAAGCTTAAGTTGCACATTTCTTTTAGGAAAAAAAAGTACATAAAATTGCTCAGTGATATCTTGGGGCCTGATGAGGGGTAGTTGTTACTTCCAAAGTCAACATAAAATTTCATTAAAAGAATTAAATACCAAGAGTTCCAGGGAAACCTCCAGGAGTTTATTATACTTCTGGCAGCATTATTTCATCTACTCTATTCCTTAGAGGAAGAACCCTTCTTTCTCTAACGGTATTTCCCACCCTACCCCCCACCTCGTCAAAGTATATACAGTTCTTTTCTTCCTGTCTTACATTCTTGGGTCCACAGAAATTGTCAAGAAAAATTTAAGAACAACAGTATGGCAACACTAAACCATGATGGGCCTCACTCCTAATCGCACGGGCCTGTGACCAGTGCAAATACCCAGAGCTCCCTCCTCTTAGGCTTTAATGCTTTGCAATGGCTGCCTTCAAATTATTAACAATTTTAACTTTTTAAATAATTTTATCTTTGTTTTTGTAAGTGAAATCTGATGGGCTAACAGAGAACGCACTCAGAGCTTGGAGCCTCAGCTCAGGTGCAAATCCTGCCTCGTGCCACCTCCTGGGATCAATCTGTCCTGCCTTCCCCTCCACCTCTTCAACTGCTCCAGGCAAGACACTACCTCTTTCCTTCACCCCTGGCCAGAACCTGGGTGCGTATGCAGTAAGGGCTGGATTGGGTGTGCACATTCCATGTATCTCACATCCTAGGACAGGGTCTGCATTTATTTGTTGAGTATAGCTGGGGCTGAGGAAGCATGACATTAAATAGCAAAACAAAAAAAGCTAACCAAAAGCTAACACTACGGGTCCAGAGAGGCCATAGTAGAAAGGAAAAGACTTTTTTCTTTTCTTGCTTGTGAAATAAGGAGTTTCATATTTTCATTTTTCACTGCACCCTGCAAATGATGCAGCCAGTTCTATTTAAATGCATTTGTAACACACATGTGAGGAAGTAGAACTGCCAAGGAAACTTCAAGATGATTTGGAATATGGTAGGGGTGTGTGTGTGTGTGTGTGTGTGTGTGCATGCGCGCGCGCGTGCTGAGGGTCAAGAAAGAAGGAAGGAGGAGGAAGAATGAGCAAGGAATCTATTTGAGAGACAGCTGTCCAAATTACAGAGAAAAGAACTTACTCCTCTTACCTACAGTAAATGGATTCAAATACTATACCAGAAAAGAAACAAAAAGGAAGAAGGTGTTAATATCACATTAATGCCCAATTTCCTCTCTTTTCTACTAAGATTATGAGTCTGAATGCAGATTATTTCAGAACAACATAGCTAAGAATGTGTCAGTGGTAGTAAAAGAATCTATAGGTTCCAAAGAAGTTTGGAAAACCTGGGAAAGGCTGAAAAGGCAGAAGGGGACCCTGGAATCTGGAACAAAAAATTCTGTACAATCTTAGATTCTTTAAGTGAGAAGGACACACTTGGAAATTGGGTTTTTGCCAATGTTGGAAGATTCCATTCAATATGCAGGTTTTGCTAGAATACTTTCTCACGTTATTTTCTGCTAAACACTTTTGTTTTCCCAAAACCAGTTACTGAGAATGATAATTAGGCATTCCAAACATACTTCACATGGCAGATATTTCCAGGAGTGCTAGAGAATGAATATGCAAGTAAAGGTAACTGGCGTTCTTGTTGGAAGGGTGTTTCTGACAAGTGAGTCTTGCATTTATTTGGTGCTATGGTGAGATTCAGCTCTCTTTGTACATCTAAATGCCTAAATATACTTCTTAATTTCAAATACATACTGTCTTTAGTTTTAGATTTATTTTTATATGTCTATATTTCATCCCTTAAACTTCTAAATCCTTTGAGGATATAATCTCTTAAGCACAATGATTTGCTCACAGTAGGCACTCCATCAAGCTCTTTTTTAAAAAAAGATTTATTTATTTACTTAAGGGGGAGAGAGAGCACAGTGGGGGGAGGGGCAGAGGGAGAGGGAGAGAGAAGCAGATTCTGCGCTGAGAGGGAAGCCCAATTTAGGGCTTGATCTCACAACCCTGAGATCTTGACCCGAGCCAAAATCAAGAGTCTGATTCTTAATCGACTGAGGGCCCCCAGGTACCCCTCATCAAGCTATTAATTGATAAATTAATTAGGATTAAAATCCATATCCAAGAACTCTTTATGATCTAATTTTTAATCTCTAAACACTGTGCCATTTTTGTTTGTGACTTGTTCCATTTATTTACGATGTTCTTTCTTTCTGTCCATTTCAAATCTTCCCAATTGCCAAGACCCAGATCAAATAAACCTCCCATGTTTTTCTCAATTCCCACACCCTGGAAATTCATCAGCCTCTTTGTGCTCTTCCGGCAGACTGAGCTTCTATTACAGCAGCAATCCCACTATGCCACATTTTGTCCTGGTAAACCCAACACTAAAAAAGCCAGTTAGTCAAGCCCTAAACCCGATTAAAATGCTCTTTTTCTCTTGCTCTCTTTGTCTCCTTCTTAAATTACAAACTACTTCATTTTCCAATATAGAAACAACAGTTTTATTATTTCCCAGAAGTCAGCACTATAAATTGGATGGATAAGATGTACAGCACAGGAGCATTGTTTAGGATATGCTCACTCGTGAACCACTCGAAATATTAATCTCAGAGTAGTTAATTACTGTTTCTTAGGACACTAAGAAGAATATACCTAAATTCCATAATTAAAACAAACTGAGCAATAGGTGACAACGTCTACAAAACAAATTCTATGAAGTGAGAATAATAAGCAGAATTCTAACAATAGCTTGTCAGAGCAGAAACGCAGTATTATCTTCCTTAAGACAGAGTCAGACTTTGGATAGACTTTAAAAAATACAAAATTTTGAAACAATACTTTGTCCACAGCTTCACCTTTTATATTGTTCCCTGTATCTAGAATGACTAACACTGGTACTCATACTTCATGAGCCAGTTCATTAGTTTCTTTTATATAACACTTTGCTTTTTATGCTACAATTATTCACATGTTAATCTTCTTCACTGAACTGCTAGATCCCCAAGAGCAGGGTTGCTATTCTTTTTTATTTCTGCCCTTCTAATAGTGAGTACAGTGTCTTACAGAGAGTAGATGGTCAATACAATGTTGATGGGCAGCTAATTTTTAAAACGTTTTAAAATGAAGATTAAAGCTATTATGAGCCAATTTTTATGTTTTGAATTATACAGATATGAGATGGGTTAATATAAATGAGAAATTAAAGAAAAATAAAACTAAATAGTATATATTCTAATCACTGAGAAATTTATAAAGTAAAAAGGAAATGAAAAAAGAAAAAATACAAAAATGTGTATTTTGTAAAGTGTATCAGATATCCAAAAGGCATAACAAGCATTATAAGGTACACTAATGTACCAAGCTTAGGAAATGAAACATTATATATATGGTTGAATAGCTCCCTGTAACCCTACATATCCCATTTGTCTCTCCCTTGGCCTCGAGAAATCAGTAGGTTAAATTTGGTTAATATTTCCATGCATGTCTTTACATATTCACTACATGTCTGCATACATAAATGATGACTTTTGTGGCACAATTTTTAAATGTCTTCCAACTTTGCTGATATATAAACATCAACATTACATAAGTTAAAGGTATACAATGTCATGATTTGATACACACAGATATTGTGAAGTGATAATAAGGCTAGTTAACATATTCATCCCTCATATAATTACCTTCTTGTGTAGTGATAAAATTTAACTTCATTTTGGAACTTTTAAATGAATAATATAGTATTATCAACTATAGTCACCATAATGAGTATTAGAGCCCTAGAACTTACTACAAGTCTGTGCACTTTGACCAACATGTCTCCATTTCCTCCAAGCCCCCAGCCCCTAGAAATCACTGTTCTACTCTCCTTTACTATGAGTTAGGCTTTTTTAGATTCCACATATATGATCATACAGCATTTTTCTTTGATTGACTTATTACATTTAGATTAATGCCTTCAAAATCCCTCCATGTTGTCACAAATCACAAGATTTGCTTCTATTCAATGGCTGAATGATATTCTCATATATATATATATATATATATATATAATTATATATGTATATAATTTTTCACATTTCCTTTATGAATTCATCTATTGATGGACACTTAGGTCATTTCCATGTTTTAGCTATTGTGAGTAACGCTGCAATGAAGATGGGAGTGCACCAATAGTGCACAAGGATTTCCACTTCACATCCTTCCCTACACTTGTTTTATCTTTTTGATTATAGCCATTCTCACAGGTATAAGGTGATATCGCATTGTGGTTTTGATTTGAATTCCCCCGATGTTAAGTCGTGTTGAGCATCTTTTCATGTAACTCTTGGCCATCCACATGTCTTCTTTGGAAAAATATTTATTCAGGTCCTCTGTTCATTTTTTAATCAGATTGCTATTAGATTGCATGTGTTCCTTATATATTTTAGATATTAACTTCATAACTAATATATGGTTTGCAAATATTTTATCCCATTCCACAGGTTGGTTTTTCATTCTATTGATTGTTTTTCTTACTGTGCAGAAGCTTTTTAGTTTGCTTCAGTCCCACTTGTTCGTTCATTTGTTGCTTGTGCTTTTGCTGTTATACCCAAAAAAATTGCTGCCAAGACCAATGTCAAGGAACATTTTCCCCATGTTTTCTTCCAGAAGCTTTATACTTCTAGGTTTTATGTAAGGCTTCAATCCATCTGGAGTTAATTTTTGTGAGTAGTGTAAAATATGAATCTAATTTCACTCATTTGCATGTGAATATCCAGTTTTCCCAGTGCTATTGAAGAGATCATCCTTTTCCCCCACTAAGTATTTTGGCTTACTTGTCAAATATTAGTTGAGCTTATAAACATGAGTTTATTTCTGGACTCTTCATTCTGTTCTATTGGTCTATGTATCTGTTTGTATGCCAGCATATACTGTTTTGGTTACTATAGCTTTGAAATACAGTGTGAAATCAGGATGCCTCCAGCTTTCTTCTTCTTTCTTGGGATTATTTAAGCTATCTGGAGTTTTCTGTGGTTCCAACAAATTGTAAGAATGCTTCTTCCATTTCTGTGAAAAATGCCATTGGTATTTTGATAGCGATTGCATTGACTCTATAGATGTCTTTGAGTAATATGAACATTTTAACAGTATTGATTATTTCAATCCATAAACATGGCATATCTTTCCACTTACGCGTGTTTTCAATTTCATCAATGTTTATGCAGTTTAGCGTACAGATATTCTACCTCCTTGATGAAATTTATTCCAAAATATCATAGTTTTTGATGCTATTATAAGTAGGATTGTTCAGATAGTGCATTGTTAGTGTATGCACTGATTTTTTAATGTTGATTTTGTATCCTGCAACTTTACTGAATTTGTTTACTAACTCTAACAGTTTTTTGGAAAATCTATAGGATTTTCTATGTATAAGAAGAATTTTCTATGTATAAAAAGATTGCATCATCTGCAAACAGATAATTTTACTTCTTCCTTCCCAATTTGGATGTCATTTATTTCTTTTTCTTGCCTAACTGCTCTACCTAGGACTTCCAGGTCTATTTTGAATAGGAGTGGTGAGAATGGACACTCTTATCTTCTTCCTGACCATAGAGGAAAAACTTTCAATCTTTTACCATTGGCTGTGATGTTATCTGTGGGCTTGACACTTATGGCCTTTATTACATGAGGTACATTTCTCCTACACCCAATTAGTTGAGAGTTTTTAATCATAAAACAGTATTGTAGTTTTAAGTGTTTTTTCTCCATCTATTGAGATGACCATATATATATATAT
This sequence comes from Ursus arctos, assembly GCF_023065955.2. NCBI lineage: Eukaryota > Metazoa > Chordata > Mammalia > Carnivora > Ursidae > Ursus > Ursus arctos. The sequence continues at coordinate 4,194,682 of NW_026623050.1, forward strand.
TTATTTTTTATAAAAGGTTATAAATCATCTTTGCACCCAGGGATGAATTTCACTTACTTATGGTGTATGATCCTTTTATGAATTGCTAAATTTGGTTTGCTTATATTTTATTGAGAATTTTTGCATGTATGTTCATCAGAGACACTGACCTGTAGTTTTGTTTGTTTGTTTGTTTTCCTGTAGTGTCTTTCTCTGGCTTTGATATCAGAGTAATGCTAGCCTCATAAAATGAGTTTGAGAGTGTTCCCTTCTCTTCACTTTTTTTTTTTTTTTTTGGAAGAGTCTGAGAAGAAATGACATAATTCTTTAAATGGTAGAATCAACCAGTGAAACTACGTGGTTCTGAGTTTTTTGTCTGTTGGAAGATTTTTGACTACTGATTCTCTCACCTTACTGATCATTGGTTTGTTCAAATTTTCTATTTTTATTACTCAGTCTTCATATGTTGTATGTTTCTAGGAATTTATTCATTTCTTTTAGGTTATCCAATTTGTTCACAGTAATCTCTTATGAACCTTGTCATTTATGTGGTATCAGTTGCAATACCTCCTGTTTCATTTCTAATTTTATTTATTTTAGTCTTTTTTTTTTAGTCTAGCTAAGGATTTGTAAATTTTGTTTATCTTTTTAAAAAACAGCATTTTATTGGCCTTTTCTGTTGCTTTACTAGTCTCTATTTCATTTATTGCTGCTCTGAAATTTGTTATTTCCTTCCTTCTGCTAACTTTGGTCTTAAGATTATTATTCTTTTTCTAGTTCCGTGAGGTGGAAATTAGGGTTATTTATTTGAGATCTTTCTTAATGTAGGTATTCATCACTAAGCATTCCTTCTTAAAACTGTTCTTACTGAATTCCATAAGTTTTGGAATTTTGTGTTTCCATTTTCATCTGTCTCAAGATATTTTTTAATTTCTCTTTGGTTTCTTCATTGATGTACTGGTTGGTCAGAAATGTGTGGTTTAATTTCCACATATTTCTGACTTTTCCAGTTCTCTTCTTATAATTAAGTTCTAATGTCATATTATTGTGCCAGAAAAGATGCTCAATATGACTTTACTCTTAAATTTACTAAGGCTTGTTCTGTTACCTAACATATGATCTATCCTTGAGAATGATCTGTGTACACTTGAAAAAAAAAATGTGTATTCTGTTGCTGTTGAATGGAATGTTCTACACACACACACACACACACACACACACACACACACCCCTGTTAGGCACATTTGTTCTAAAGTAGTTTGAGTCCAATGTTTTCTTCTTGGATGGTCTAACCATTATTGAAAATGGGGTACTGAAGCTTCCTACAATTATTGTATTGTCTATTTCTTCCTTCAGATCTGTAAATACTTGCAAATGTAGTTAGCTGCAAATGTATTTAGCAAACACTGGATGCATATTTATTTACAACTGTTACATCCTCTCAGTGAATGGATCCCTTTACGTTAGATAATGACTTTCTTTGCCTCTTGTTACAGTTCTGACTTAAACTCTATTTTGTCTGATGGACTGTAGTTACCCTGTTCCCTTTAGGTTTCCATTTGCACAGGGTTTCTTTTTCCATCTCTTCACTTTGAGCCTGTGTGTGTCTTTAAAGCTGAAGTGAGTCTCTGGTAGGCAGTATATAGTTGGGTCTTTTTTTTTTTTTTTAATACATTCAGCCACTCTATGCCTTTTGATTAAGGAATTTAATCTATCTAAGTAATACATTTAATGCATTTTAGTAATTATTTATAAGCAATGTCATACTGATGCCATTTTATTAGTTGTTTTCGGGCTATTTTGTAGGTCCGCCATTCCTTTCTTCCTCTCTCGCTATTTTCCTTTGTGAATTGATGATTTTCCATGGTAAGAGGCTTTGACTCCCTTCTCTTTATCTTTTATGTATCTGTTTTTGTTTTGTGTTTACCATGAGGCTTACATATAACAGCTTATAAATAGTCTATTTTAAACTGATAATAAATTGGCTTCAATCACACACAAAAACTCTATTCTTTTATTCTACTACCCCTACATTTTGTTTTTGATGTTTAATTTACATCTGTCTTATGTTGTGTATTCATTAATAATTCATTATAATTGTAGTTATTTTTAACACTTCTGTCCTTTAATCTTCGTATCAGAGTTAAGTGATTAAGACACCATGGTATTCCAGTATTAGAGTATTCTAAATTTGACTATATACTTAACCCTTACCAGTGTGTTTTATATTATCATATATTTTCATGTTGTTAATTGGGATCCTTTCATTTCTGCTTGAAAAACTCCTTTCAGCATGGCTTGTAGTGGTAATGAACTCTTTACTTCACTTCCATTTCTGAGGGACAACATTTCCAGGTCATGTGTTCTTTTTTGGCAGGTTTTTTTTTTTTTTTTCCTTTCAGTATTTTCAATATATCATCCCACTATCTCCTGGACTGCAAGCTTTCTGCTGAGAAATCTACCATAAGACTTTTGAGACATTCCCTTGTATGTGGGGAGTATTTTTCTCTTGCTGATTTTAAAGTTCTCTTTCTGTCTTAAATTTTAGAGTTTAATTATAATGTGTCTTAGAGAAGACCTTTTTGGGTAAAAATTGTTTAGGGACTTAGGAGATTCATGAACATGGATGTCCAAATAGCTCCCTGGATTTGGGATGTTCTTAGCCATTATTTCTTCAAGTAAGCTTTCCTCCCTTTCTCCCTCTCTTCTTCTTCTGGGGCTCCAATTATGCATGAATTGTTTCTTTTAATAATATCCCAGAGTCTCCATAGGCTTTCTTCACTCTTTTCATTTTTTTTTTTTTTTTTTTCTCTTTGCTTCCTCTAACTGGTAATTTCAAGTGACTTGTCTTCTACTTCACAGAGTCTTTCTTCTGCTTGACCAAGTCTGATATGGATGCTCTCTATTGCACGTTTTATTTCAATCATTGTATTCTTCAGCTTGGTTTGGTACTGTTTGGTACTTCTTATGATTTCTATTTTTCTGTTAAACTTCTCATTTTGTTTATACGTTTTTTTCCTGATTTCACCGAATTGTCTTCCTGTGTATCTTTGCAGCTGAGTTTCCTTAAAACAACTATTTTGAACTAAATTTTTATCAGGCAAATTGCAGATTTCCATTTCTTTGGGGTTAATTAGGAGAAAACTGTTATCTTCCTTTGGTGGTATCATGTTTCCTTGTTTATCATGTTCCCTGAGGACTTGCACTGTTCTTCACATTTGAAGAAGAAATCAACAGTTTTCAGTCTTTAGTGACTAACTTTGGGAGAGAAATACCTTCTATCAGCCCTGTTAGGATTTCTAAGGCTTTTTGAAATGGGTTATTACTGCTCCACACTTCGCACTAGTTCACTCAAACTACTGTATAGTGTTTTATTTTAAATATACTGTTTTATTTTTGAAAGGCATTTGGCTATTGCCTTTTGGATTTTGCTTTTTCTTATTATAATCAATGTTGTTTTTAATATTCTTTCATTTACGTTCATGTTCAAGAGTTTTTTTGGGGTATGTACCTAAGGTTCTTTATTTTAATATCATCAAATTTAATTTTTCTGTATAGAAAAAAATGTTTTTAAAGTTTATTTATTAGAGAGAGAGAGAGAGAAAGAGCGAGCAAGCAGGGGGAGGGGCAGAAGGAGAGGGAGAGAGAACCTCCAGCAGAGTCACCACTGAGCATGGAGCCTGATACAGGGCTGGATCCCATGACCCTGAGATCATGACCTGAGCTGAAACCAATAGTCTGCTGCTTAACCAACTAGCCACCCAGGTGTCCCAATACCTCATATAATTTTTGACATTTAATAGGACAATTCTTCTTATCTGATGCTTCTTCTTTAAGATGCCTTATCAGGGCACCTGGGTGCTCAGTTGGTTAAGCATCTACCTTCAACTCAAGTCATGATCTCAGGGACCTGGGATTGAATCCCGCATCTGGCTCCCTGCTCAGTGGGGAATTTGCTTCTCTCTCTTCCCCTGCCCCTATACCCTGCTCTCTCTCTTGCTCACTCTCTCTCAAATAAATAAAATCTTTAGAAATTAAAAAAAATCTAAAAAAATAAAATGTCTTAGCAATTCGTAGCTTTTTATTCTTCTAAATGAGTTTTAGAATGTTTGGTATTTAGATCAGTGAATAATCTTATGAGGATTTGAAATTAGATCACTTTGAATTAATGGATCAGTTGTGGAAGAATTATTTTTTAATGAATATTGAATATTCTATTAATGAGCACAGCATATCTCCCATTTTTATCTGTTAAATACTAGTTTTCTCCCTAATAGTTTTGCCACATCCTTTTTTAGACTTATTTTTAGATAGCTTATATTTTTAGTCATTTAAATGGCATTGATTCAAAAGTACATTTTCCTAATGGGTTGTTGCTTGCATGTAAAACTATAATTGACTTTTGTATATTGAACTCATATCTAGCAACTTTTGAATAACTTTTCAATTAGCAAGTGAACTGGAATTGCAATTGAAGGGTATTCAGGTTCTGGCAATATGGCTAACTTGAAGCTGACTAAGGAACTTAAACAACAACTAAAGTCTGAAAAGTCATACTATTTGAGACATCTCTGACTTACAAGTGGCATAAGTGATCTCCAAGATTTCCTCTATTCCAAAGCAATAAATAACAAAAACAGAAAACAAAAAAAAATGTCAAAGCTAACAAAAATTGAGAATGTGTTATAGTATCAGTGAAGATATAGAGCAGTGGGAATGCTCATACACTGCCAGTTGGAGGGCGTGCTGCTAATTTAAATGTTCAAATCAGCGTGCAAAAATAGACACTTTCAAAGCTGATCCACTGAATATCCTACAACCCAGAAATTCCATTTCTGTGGTAATACCTGTGATAAAGTTGTAATCATATGCATCAAGAGACATACGTGAATGTTGATAACACCATTCTACAGAAGAGTAAAAATAAAAATTTTTCATCAAGCTAATATAGTCACACAATTAATCGATTGTTATATATGTGGAAGATGCACATACAGCAGTAGCAATAAATCTTAAAAGCATAATGAGTAAAAAAAGCAAGTCTAAGAAGATAACATACAGTATAATGCCATTTTATAGTCCCCCAGAACATAAAACTAAACAAGATATTCTTAAATATTCAATATTTATGACAGAACCCCATATTAGAAAAAGCACAAACACAAAATTTAGGATAGTGGTGTCTCTGAGGAAAGAATCATAGGGATAAGACAAGGGAAAAACATATAGGTAGATGCAAATTATTGGTAACTCCTATCTTTTGGGCTCAGTGTTAGGTTTATGAATGTTCACTGTATCATTATGCTTTATTAATAAAATTTGCATAACATATAAATCTTCTCTGTGTGCTGAAACATATTAATATAATAAAAATAAAATGAATAAAGATAGGAAAGAATGTAAAACATTTACCCATTCATTTAGGAAATAATTATTAAACACGTACCAGGACCAGATACCACTCTATGTACCAGGAATTAAATACCAAGTGCCAGTATTAATCAAAATGGAAAAACAATTCCTGTATTTATGGAGCATGCATGCTACTAGATTCAACCAAACTAACTTTTTTATGAAACAGGACTTACCAAAATTAAAATACTTATAAAGTTACCTGAATGGAAAATAGAAAGAAGTTAATGTTTTTACTTTCAACAATAAAGTATTTTAAAATCACCAACAACTTGGGCAAAGGAAAAATGACTAAAATCCACTAAGGAATCCAACCCTTCCAATATATTCATCTTACTTCACCCTTTCTGAAAGCAGCTTCAGAGATGGCGAAAGGGTTTGATTTCAAAACTGAACAATTTATTGTTTTAGTTGCTTGAGTAATCTATTTTCTATTCAATGATTCACACAATATGAAAACAAATTGAATTTTTCTCCCCTAAATGTCCAATACCCATGTGCTAAAGATTTGAAATAATTGTCTTTCAAATTCAGGTACAGATATGAGCCAACAGTATCCTGGTTATAAATACTAAACCTTTACCTGTTCCTCCAGAAATTCCATGTGAGCCTCCAACCAAATAATCACTCGTTAATATTCAATAATACACTACCCCACAGTAGAGTATCTAGAGGTCATCACACTCAGGGTGTTAATGAATAAGACTCTGTCAGCTAAGACTGCAGTGAGTTTTTCTACCAGTCAGAAAAATTACTAATGTGATTACAAATTTTCTACTCCAAGTTTGCATTACTAATGAAAATTTCTAGGTAGCAAGGCTGTCCTTTTCTTACATAAAGAGGAGTGATAAGTGGGGAAAAGAAAAAAACATTATATCTAGCATAAAAATTGTCAGTGATCCTTGAGCTTTGAATGTGAAAACAAACAAAAAAATTAATATTTACTGCCATATGAGTGAAGATTTATAATTTAACACTGAGCTGAATTTCAGCATTTATTAAGCTAGAGTAAAAACTTCAGAGTACTAATTCAGGATAGGGTGTTTTGCGCTAAATTTTCTAAGGTACGATTAAAAAACATAGGACTTCTACTAAAACCATAAGACACCGTGAAAATGGCAAAATGAACTTCTGAAGATCAGTGGATATGTTATCTTAACTAGTACAGCTAAAGTTTAATAAACATCCATTTGTTTTTACCTGAATTAATATGCAGAATTCTTCTTCTCTGGGAAGAATCTACACAGATTTCTGAAAATAACTGATCTTAGAAAGACTGAGATCAAGATCTTCTGACTAAGAGAGAACACTATTTTTTTTTCATTCATAAAAACTGATGAAGAAGCAGAATGTACTGAAAGAAACACTATTAAAACAAACAAAAAATTAAAGAACATTTTTGTTTTGACCAAAAACTTTCAAACTGTAAAACCTGAGGTGTAGACCAAAGCAAAGTCATTTAGACATAATGGTAATTAGATCAAAACTGGATGGTGACAAAGAGTAAAGGAAAAAACATGGTGTGCAAAGCTGCAACTGAATAAAATACCATATGCCAAGCATACTACTCGGTACTTAATAATCACTCAATAAATGGATTTAGTATAGAAGAAGCGATGTGCTAACGTTACTGGTTGAGCTAGAATTGATCATCTTTTAGGTTACTGGCATCATTTCTGGATGTTTCTCAAATCACCAAATACTATGTAGAATATATTTGACCAGTAGGACCTGACTTGTTACAGTGAGTTCAGAGCTGATTAATTTGAATAACAGAGAAAAATAATGCAAGTGAAACCTACATTTGCTTGTCATTGTCAAATGAATATGTAAATGAGGAAAAAAGATGTTTTGGTAATACTCTCTCGGAAAGCCCCTTTCTGAGGAAAAAATTAAGGGTCAAAGACATGGTAAAGTTTTCTAAAAGTAATCTATCTTTTATAACAAACTCTCTTCAGATACCTAAGAAATCCCATCTTACTCCCATATGTTAATATCTTCTTCGAATATAAAATCCAAATTAAAAACTAATTCTTAATAGAAAGCTTTTGTTAAAAGCAACATTTTGAAATGCTGTCAGTAACTATCATAAATATTTGAGAAGTTAATATTTTAATCTTCAACTATAGCACAGAAAACACTTTTAGTGACAGACAGTGCTTCATTAATGGAGTTCTGTGTGTCTAATTGCTTTAGGCACAGTGAGCTGCATTATTTTGACACATGACATGCAATTAGTACATGGTCACACGGCTAACAGGAGATTTTACACCTTCTTTCCTTCTACATTCAGTGAATAATTAGCATATTTTTTCTGCTTAGAATAATAATCAGAGCCTTAGATCCAGAAATTGCCTAATGAGGTAAAATTCCAGTTGTTGACATTAATACATATGACACATTTTTTTAGTTGTTAAAGTAAACCTTGTGCTACCACTTCATTTACCCTTTCCAAAGTGCCCTTAAGAGTCAGGAGTTATGTTGTTCTTAGCATAAAATTGTTGAGAAGAAAGACCTCAATAGATGTTTTATACCATGATTTCAGTGCCCCTCACATAGTACGTACCAAATCAATATTGCTGACAAATTTTAAAAGGATACCTTTTGCTATCCCGTTATCATTAAATGTTTATCAGCATTCAAAATAGAAATAAACTATGAAGCCACTATCTATTATGCTGTACAGTTCTCAGAATAAAAAAGAGTTATTTTACAATACAAAATTAGATCCAAACTGTTGAAGTTTTATCAAAATGCTTTAATTTTATTTTAAAACATTTAACTGTAATGAAAAAGTCATCCAATATTTCCCTAGAGGAGAGCCAGATTTTATGTGAAGTTAATAAAGACTGAGTTGCAGGGTCAATCAATTAAATGGCCTCAACCAAGGAAACCTTTGTATTCCCAACAATTTTATCTTCATAATTTTGTGCTTCTTTCCTTAGAGAATCTTCCACCCTGGCTGTATATGTTTCTGGTCTCACAAAACCTGGATCTGCCCCTGGTAAAAATCATCACGCCATATAAATATAAGCTCTTGAATCCCTCAAGGAGAATTATTTTCTCCCTGGAAAATGCTGTCCTTTTTTTCTTTTCTTTGCTCTGCTTTGCTTTTCTTTTCGTGAAAATCACAGCGACTTTGAGAAGTTCTATCAACAACACTATCAATTATTTAAAGTGCCAGGCTTCAAGATTTTAAAGTCCCTACCCCTACAAAATTCAAAAAATTAAACTTTACTTGTCCCCTTTATTTGTTAACATGACTCTGTAAAATTATTAAGCATTCACAAATTAAACTCAATGATCAAAGTATTAATATGATATTATGCAATGTGATAGGTATCATTACATAGGAGAAGTAATACTGAAGACAAAAACTAGAACAGAGAGAATGCCATCAGCAGGATAAAGAACTAAGGAAGAGCTGATCAGCCTTTAGTTTCTTTTTTAAAGTAAAGTGAAATAAATAGATAAATAAAATAAAGTAAAATTGTGTAAGCCTAAATGTTCTCAAGACACATTTAAGGAAACTGAAAAGAATTTCACTTCTATCAGTTGATATCAGTTCTAAGAGTCTTGGTTAATGAAGAAAATCATAATTTTTAAGTGTTAACTATTAATAAATGGACAAATATATGAAGTCACTAATCCTAGGGTTATTATGATTATGGCCTATACTGAATGGCTTACTATTGTTCCTGTTGTTCAATATGCATGAAAAACACCAGGCAAAAATTCCATCATACAATCTACAAATGCTGACTACCCTTATTTGCTTCCAGATTACTTGTGAAATATGAAAAGGTACAGACCTGTCATATCACTATGATTCCAAAGCCAAACTAATGTAATGACGGTGAAGGTAAATTATCAGTTTGCAAAGTAGTCATATCAGTGTTTGAATTTTATCCACATAATAGCCTTGCAATATCTACTATTTTCCTACCAATATGAAAATATCATTATGTCAGAGGGAGAAATAGGTATAAGAATTAGCCCAATGTTGGGAAGTTACATAAGAAATAATACAGCTGGTATGTGTTGACAATAGGTAAAGCAAATTTTAAAGGAAGGTAGCACAAAGTGTATGGTTTACTGGCAAAAGTAAATGAAAGCAGCAAGATACATAAACTCAACATTAGGAAGCCTATTGGTATGATCCGTAATAGTAATAGGCATCACTAACTGAGCATATATTATATCCATATACTTCACATGATTTAGCTCTAACATTCATGACACCAAACTAGATGCATAATTATTAGTTCTATTTTATAGGTAAGTAAACTCTGTTGTTATTGCCGTATTTTGTATTGTTTTAACTTAGCTAACCAGGGCTACATTTCCCAGAATTCCCTCCCCTATATGGTTCCAGGGTGGATATGGCCAGAGGAGTAGCTTGCATGAAATTTAGAAGACCAAAGTGAAGCAGCAGCCCCCAGGCTTAGAGGTTGGTACAGGGCACCAGGAGCCCCTGTGTCTGACACAGGCAGCTGCTGGCCGGCTGCTTCACTTTGTGGCTCCTCCAGCTCCCACATTTTATCCTTTGGCTTCTCGGAATCCTGGCCAGGCACGTGTGTGCCTTGTGACAAAGGACATTCACTTCCCCTGCGGACCACCCACATCATTGAAGTGGGAAGTTGGGAGAGACAGATGTAGGTCCCAGTTTGTACTCAGAGGTTGCATACTGTCTTTGCTTCCCCTTGCTTCACATCCTGCTTTTGTTCCCCACTCCCCGCCCTGCTGACCTACAACCCTTGCAGGCACCACCTCTAACGCAGAGGGTTCTTTGTTAGCTCTCATAACTGCTTCAACACTATGACAAATCTTAAATTCCATATACTCCTGGTACCTGATCAAACCATTACTAACCCAGAAACTATGTTTCAGAGAGAGAAGAAGGACTCTCTGCTTTCAAATCTTAAGATTAGGCTACATGATACAGCATGTTTATACACTGACTAGGAAAAGCAAAACAAAAAGAGATTTGATGAATGATTACATACCTCCACCAATAGTACAAATAGGCATAAAATAATATATCCTAAGTAAGGTAAAAATATCTATGTTAACATGTCATGAAATACTAAAGATAATTTATAAAAATTGGGATAAAAACTGGAAATGTCTTTAATCACTGCCTTTAATTATTATTGTCCCAACAGCACTAGTCACAGCAAGTAGAAATGAGGGTTATAAATCTCGATAATAAAGAGAAGAACATAACTATTTACATGACCTTATTGTATAATCAGAAAGTCTATAAGAACCAACAGAAAAAAAAAATAGATTTCATTTTTCTAGTTAAGTGACCAAAAAAAAAAAATCATTATTCTAGTAAGTGAAAGAGAAACTCCAAACAAGGTCTATCTGACTCTACAATACGCTGCCAACACTGGAATACTTTTGGCAATATCAGTGTACGTGGCCTTTACAAAGAAAATTATACACATTTTGCATATGTTTAAAAGATAAAGAAATATTTGATAATGTAAAGACATACAACATACTCCATAATGGGAAAGGTAAAAATCAAATTTCTGAAAATATCAGACTTCCCATATTAACAATGAAGTTCATTGTGTTATCAATAAAAATAGTAATGGAGCTTTTGAAACCTGAAAATTAATTTAAATCCTCATTTAAAAAAACAAAGGGGCAAAAGTATCAAAGATACTTTATAACAAATTGCAGTGTTATGTCATTAGCTCTACCAGATGTTAAAATACTTCGTTAAACTATAATTAAAGCAGTGTGGCTTGGATTAATTACATATACATATACATATATATATATGTATATATATATATATAGGCAGATCAGTGAAATAAAAATAATCCAGATATAAACCCTATCACTTTATCTTTTTCTTTAATAAAAGGAAAAGGAACAGAATAGGGAAATTTTTTTAGTAAATATGAGGATAACTGACCAGGAGCACTGACGAAAAAAATGAATTTGGACTTTACCTTACTTCAAATACTAAAACAAATTAAACCACAGATTAAATCACTTATATAGCTATAAACATATGCAGATAATTAAACTATAAGAAAATAACAAAAATAGAATATTTATAAAACTCCTATAAGAGAGAGGATTTGCTAAGCTTAAAAACAATGGAAGAAACTGCAAAGTAAAAGAGTAAAAGATTTTACATTATAAAATGTATTCTTTATATTTTATTTGTTAGAAAAAAGGGAGTAGGGGTGCCTGGGTGCTCAGTCATTAAGTGTCTGCCTTCAGCTCAGGTCATGATCCCAAGGTACTGGGGTCTGGCCCCGCATCAGGCTCCCTGCTCAGCGGGAAGCCTACTTCTCCCTCTCCCCCTGCTTGTGTTCCCTCTCTCGCTCTCTCTCTGTCAAATAAATAAATAAAATCTTAAAAAAAAAAAAGAGGAGTAAAAGGCATATTATAGACTAGTGCAAACATTTACAGCAAATATAGCAATAAGGTTGCTTTTATTACATAAATCATACAAATAAATTTATAAGACAATCAAGAGCTCATAATTAAATGAACAAGTATGATCAGGTAATTCACAAAAAAAGAATTACAATTAGTAAATAAACATGATGCAAATATTAAAGTTCACTAGCAACTCTATAATGCCAATTTAAACAACAATGATACCATATTCCCACTTGTCAAATGAGTCCTATGTGCAGCTGTGTATTTTAATATTTAGATCAAACAATACTGCTTCTAGAAATATGTCATTAACAAAACCCAAATAGTGAACTCTCTGTATAAAGACATTCATCTCAGCAATATTTCTGATAGTGAAATAAATTAGCCTGAATATTCATTAATCATGATAAACTTGACATATTAGATATACCTTTTGAAATAGTATATAATTACTGAAAAGGGTGGCTATGAAGATATAACATAGCATGAAAAATTCTCTTAACCATGTTAATTTTAAACAGCAAGATAAAACCTACAACATATATAGTATGATTACAACCGCAACACAGCCTTTTTTTTTTTTTTAATTAAAAAGAAATAGCATGGGAAATGAAGGCTAGAGAGAAATATATCACAATACCAACAGGAGAGAAGAAAAAAAATTGATAATTAGTGAATTCTAAAAATCTTTGTGTGTTCTATGTATCATATATATTCTAGAGATTTCAGGAATGCTACAATCCTTTATTAAAATTCTGTTCAGGCTTAGAATTTGATGAGATTAATCTAGCATTTCTCATGGATATGCCATTCCTTTTTGTGAGTATTTTGTGGACCACTAAGTTCTACATGTTTTAATGTTTAACACATGCTTAGCAAATTATTCCCCATTGTGTAGCTAGCCAGGCAGCTTATTTTCTTTTCTTCTCAAGCATTCCATTCTTGATTCTTATGCTATAGTCAAGAACTTGTTCAAAAATTAATATATATTCGAAAACATATTTTGAATTTTATATTTCAGCTGTTCCTTCTCAGTATAAAATATAAGAAATTGGTTAGAATAGACACATAATTAGAGAATTTTTTAAAACTGTGTAATATCTACAGATAAAAAATTATTTCTACCTCCTCCCTGAACCATGTTCTACAAAAGCAGGTATTCAATACTTTTGTAGCTTTTAGGTCTGGTTTCTCACCTCTCTTATACTCTTTGCTTACAGTACTTGAGATAAATCATCTCACCTAATTTAAACATTTGAAATAGAATAATTTCAAAGTTCATATTTAAAAAATGTATTCAAAAACATAAAAATAAAAAATAAAATAAAAAATGTATTCATAATGTAAATCTTTAAAACAACTATCTGAAAGTGTGGATTCTACACATAATTTTGACTACATCAGGATCAACAACTGCCACATTTATAAATTTTGACCATATTAATATCTTCAGAATACAAAGATTGCTGAATCTCATCATGTATAATTTAAACTTATTTTTAATATCATTCTAATTTTCTATTTCTGGTATTCAATAGCACTGACCCAAAAAGTAACCAATTCTCATATTAAGCCGTGTCACTGAGCATATGATTTTCATTGTTTTGAATATCTTCCAAGAAAAAAAGCTAAAGATTTAGTTTTTATTCAATGTTCTATTCCTTTTGCACCAACATACTCAGATTATAAAGAGGACTTACTTCTGAATGTTCACCCAAGGAAAGGGTGCCATAAAATAATGCTTCACACGTTTTAGACTATCTCTACTCTATAAATATCATGCCTCCAGATCACCTGCGTCACGAACCCAGTCAACAGACAGAACACCCCAGGCTCATAAAAAAAGAGCTTTTAGTTCATAAACATGTTGTGCACTCTACCAGCGTCTCTTAGTTTATCAATTCTGTCTCCTTGAAAATACAGTTTCACTTATTCAACAAATGTTCTTGCGTGACCAAATACCAGGCTCTGTTTTCTTTCTGAATGGAATTCTGCTGGATGGTTTCCAGATACTATTGATAGCCCTTAAATATTTTCCCCCTTCATCTTCACTTATTTTCCAATTTTTTATTGCAAAATACATGACATAAAATTTATCATCTCAACCAATTTTAACTGAACAATTCAGTGATATTATATGCATTCATATTGTTGTGTAACCATCACCACCACCCATTTCCAGAACTCTTTTCATCTTGCACAAAGAAAACTTTGTACCCATTAAATAACTCCTCGTTTTCCTCTACCCTCAGCCCCTGGAAACCACCACTCTTTCTGTCTCTATGATTTTGACTATTCTATGTAAGGAGGAGTCATACAGTATTTGTTTTTTTGTGATTGGTTTATTTCACTTAGCATAATGTCCTCTAGTCTCATCTATGTTGCAACATACGTAAGAATTTCCCTCTTTTTAAAGTTGAATAATATTCTATTGAGTATATATATCACATATCCATTTGTCTATCAATAGACACTTTGACTGCCTCCACATTTTAGTTGTGACTAGTGCTACTATGAACATGGTATATGAATATCTCTTCAATTGTTTCAAGTATATGCCCAGAAGTAAAATTTCTAGATTATAAGGTTTTGCTTCTTTGGGAATAATATTAGGGGAGCAATTAAAACATTTCATTCTCTATCCTGTCTCCTTTGTTTCATACACAAGCCTAGTAAAAAGTGCTTCTGATGAACATGTTTTATATTTTACCTTTTGTCAGTCATGACCTCTGTTGGTACCTAACATACCTCGTTATGTATGCTGTTTTGTTTTCTTTCCTGGACTGAGTTTCCTTTCAGTATTCTTTGTTGTTGTTGTTTTTCCCTCTGCTCAATCTCTAAATATTTGAGCATTTTTAAAGTTCTATTCTGAGTTCCCTTCTCTTCTTACCTGCTCATTTTCCCAGACACACTCATCCCCTTCCATGGCTTTAAGTGGCTACAGGCCAGTGACTCCCTAATCCATATTTCCTCTACCAAACTTACACCGGAATGCCACACTCACTTATACAACTTCATTCACAATGTTTTCACATAGCTGGTATTTAGGCATCTTAACGTGGTAAAATTTACATGTCCAGTAAACAGAGCTCTTTGGAATCTAGCTCTCCAAAAAACTGGATCCTTCCTCCAAAATCCCCCTTGCAGTTAGATGGCAGCTTTATCCACCCAACTACTTTAATCAGTAATCTAGGAGGCTTTGATTTTACTCTTTAAGGTACGCAACCTCCTTGCCCACCTCACATCCATCAACAAATACAGTTTACATAGTCTATTCCACCTTTACTGCCAACACCATGATGTTTCACCTGAACTACTACTTCCATCACCTGCTAACTCATCTCATTGCCTCTGTGATTGGCCCTTATAGTCCATTTCCCAAACAGCAGATACTTACCACTTTAAACTCAAAACAGATCATTTTACTCCTGGCCAACTGATTTCTAAAACATTATATTATTTCTCCGAAAAGAATTTATCACTAGCTGATCTTCTTGTTTATTTATTTATTTATTTATTTATTTATTTATTTATTTATTTAATCTCTAACCCAAAGGAGGATATAATCTCTATTAAGACATTATCTTGGGGCGCCTGGGTGGCTCAGTCGTTAAGTTTCTGCCTTCTGCTCAGGGCATGATCCTGGGATCGAGCCCTGTGTCAGGCTTCCTGCTCCACTGGGGGCCTGCTTCTTCCTCTCCCACTCCCCCTGCTTGTGTTCCCTCTCTCACTGGCTGTCTCTCTTTCTGTCAAATAAATAAATAAAATATTTTAAAAAAAAGACATTACCTTATGATATGATGAGCACATAGTATTTAAGAAATAATTGAATAAACAGGTTGAATTCTTCTAAAAAAGAATTCCTTTGAAATCCCTACATTTGGTTGATATCTTTGAGCCCCCCACTAGCCTCTTTCATGACCTTTCTTCAAGATGCAATGCAAAATTGTTTAAAAAGATGGTCTTGCAAAGTCACATTACCAACATCAAACACGTGGAAAAAAAAAACCCAAATAACTACAATTCAAATAGTATAATTTGGCCAGAAAGAACTGACCTCAATAAACTATCCAAAGTTATAAATCACATTTACTCCATTAAAGGGGAATCAATGTTTTTAAAAATATGAATTTTAGTTTCTCAGTAAACAGACTGCTAGTGGCAAGAAGAGCCAGCTAAGGAAAACAGAGAACTATTTTAGCCCAATATTTTATTTGTTGTGTAAACTTTATTTTGGTTCTACATCTTATCTAATTTCTAAATCATTAAAATGTGACAAAATAGTTCCATAAAGAGATGATTGCACTTACTACATAAAATAAAACTATTAACACATTAGACATGAGATAATTTTTGTAAACTCAATTAAATTTCCTAGAAGAAGGCTTACAAAATATTGTCTAATTGTGAGAAATTTAAAGCAAAGGAAATTAAATAAGACTCTTCCTCTTACATCAGAGTTTCAAGAAAGACCCGGAGGCCAAAACAATAAGTGTTAAATAGCCCACATCCTATAGGGAGGAGTAAATATCCCTGTAATACTTGGAAATACATGGCTCCAATAATTCTCCCAGTATGAGTTCATCACTAACCTCCAAGCTTTAAGAAAAGGAGAATTCATGAAGGTAAAAACTGGAGGACAAGGTAATCAGTATAACCTTTCTTTTAAGGACAAACAGAAAAGAAAAACAAAGTATGAAAAACCAAAATCTACTTGCAAGTATCAAAGAACAACAAGATACTGAAGAATTACCAGGCGTGGTTCCAGGCAAGACAAGAGCTGAGAGAAGCTTCTCAAGATTATATTATCAATTTGTATTACTTGATATCTTTACTGATTCCTGAAAATGTCCCTAAATGACTGAAAGGCTAAGCCCAACTTTTGATGAATTCCATGGACTAGAAAGAAAAAGATTGATGTTTAAGTCCCACAAAGGAGGTAGACCTGATAATCCAGAAGTAAATAGGGTAAACTATAAAAAGAAAGACCATTATGAGAACTGAAGAGTAAGTGAATCATCTCAATTACTAAACTTGGATTATGGTAATCCCATACTAGTTGTGCTACCAGGAGCCTGAAAAGCAAACAAAATTCATCTCTATAGGAAGGTAAGCTTTACATTACTTCTGCAAACAATTCTGGAACACAAGGTCTAGCACATTGAAACAAACAACAAAACAGATCCACAAGGCAACTCAAATGAATAAAGACAGTGAAAACAATAAACAGAAACATATCCAAATGGAATACAAAATTGGAGTTATCTTGCATAAAATGTATAACAGTTCAATGATATAAAAGAAAATAGAATTTCATCAGCTACTTCAAAATATATAAAACAATGAAATGAGAGTTCTCTTAATTGTAAAATACAAAAATGCAATAACCAAAATAAGAACTCAGCAAATGGGTTAACACCAGATAAGATACAGCTAACAAAACATATAGGATAATGGAACATGGGTTAGAAGAAAATTTACAGAGGGGCACCTGGGTGGCTCAGCCATTAAGTGTCTGCCTTTGGCTCAGCTCATGATCCCAGGGTCCTGGGATCAAGCCCCGCATCAGGCTCCCTGCTCAGCAGGAAGCCTGCTTCTCCCTCTCACACTCCCCTTGCTTGTGTTCCCTCTCTCGCTGTCTCTCTCTGTCAAACAAATAAATAAAATCTTAAAAAAGAAGAAGAAGAAGAAGAAGAAGAAGAAGAAGAAGAAGAAGAAGAAGAAGAAGAAGTCTAAGAAGAAGAAAGAGAAAATTTACAGAGTAAAAAAGAAGTGACAAAAGAATGGAAAATATAGAACATCGTATGTAGGACATAGATGATACCATGAAAGAGCTAACTTACTGAATTCAGGAATAAGAGAAAAAGATGAGAATAGGAAAGAAACAATAGCTGAGAAGATTATAGCTGAGAACTTTCTAATACTGATGAAGGACTTCAAAACACAGATTATGGGGAGTGTTATAGAATGAAAAAGAAAGTAGGTGTATGATAGTAAAGCTGCTTTTGACTGCTAATGACCACAAAACGAAATAAAGGAAGTATGATCAGGTATTCTTTAGGCAAATGGCTAATAACCCTAGGTGGAAGCTGGGACATCCAACGAGAAACATGAAAAGTCTAAACACATGAGTAAATCTAAATTAATATTGATGGTTTAAGACAAAAGTAATTACATATATATATATATATATATATATATATAACATATATAATAATTATATGTAAAGTTCATATATATAATTAAACTATAAGATAATAATGCCATACAAGTCAAGAGGGGGAATATGGTTAAGGTATTCCAAAATTCCAAAGTCCTTACAACTGTCCTTTCAGATGTTAAAAGTGCCAATTAATATTATATTTTCTAAGTCAATAATTCAGGCTGTAGTATCCAGAGAAACCACTAATAAAATATTAGACATGTGTATAATTTCAAGCTAAAAGAAGGAAAAATGGTATTTAAAAAAACCTCAAATAATCTAAAAAGAAACCTAGGGAATGTGGAGAAAATAGAAAACACTTACGGTAATAGAGCTAAACTCAAATGTCTGTACATATGCTAAATGTAAATATACTAAGGCTGCAATTAAGAGACAAAGAATCTCAAATAAAAATTAAGTTAATAACTGTATGGATAAATAAGACACACATCTAAAATATACAAATATAAAAAAAAGTGTGATTATTCTATTGATTAGAAGAGCTTTGTTAGGGGCGCCTGGGTGGCACAGCGGTTAAGCATCTGCCTTCAGCTCAGGGCGTGATCCCGGCGGTCTGGGTTCGAGCCCCACATCAGGCTCCTCCACTATGAGCCTGCTTCTTCCTCTCCCACTCCCCCTGCTTGTGTTCCCTCTCTCGCTGGCTGTCTCTATCTCTGTCAAATAAATAAATAAAATCTTTAAAAAAAAAAAAAAAAAAAGAGGCCTTCCAGGCCAACCCTTTAAAAAAAAAAAAAAAAAGAGCTTTGTTAAAGTCTCCCACTATAATTAGGAATTTGTCTATTTCATCTTGTAATTCTGTTGATTTTTGCTTTATATACTTTGATGTTGTGTTATTAGATGTATACAAATTTTTAATCTCTATGGCACAGTACTTCTTTCTATCTCTAATAATGCTTTTGCCTTTAAATCTACCTCATTTAACCTTACTACTATAGATAAATCTCTTATTTTTAAATTATAGAAAAAAGAGTGATTATTTAAAAATTCAAAGAATTGGTGTTTATATATGTAAATCCAGGTTCAAAGCCTTTGTTGTACTCCTTTGGTTAATTCCACACATGTGCAGTGTGACATTAGTATTTGTGCCAGCTCAAACAGAGAATTACAGATGCCCTTTTGTAGCTTTCTCCTGCCAGGATTTTCTACCATACTTTCCAGTTCTCAGGAGCCCTTTTACCTTCTGGGCAGAAAGACAGGATTCTATCAGAGCTTTAGCCTCGTGTCTTCTTGTATAGTTCCAAGCAAGTGTAGCACAGTGACAAGGGAAGAAAACCACCATGGGGATTCCCCCATATTCTTCTACAACAGGAACCCCTTTTCCCACTTTCTCTATCCAAGATCTCCTTTCAGGATCTTAGATGCCTGTGCTACAGGCATTTGGAGCTGGTTTGGGGGCCAGGAAAGGAGAATAAGAGGAAAACAAAAACAGGAATTATATAGCAGGATGTCTCACACAGGGAATGTATCAAAAGTCCTCAAGGTTGAATCAATTTTATATTGTCTCCCAATGTTGGGAATTCATATTCAGGAATAAATGGAACCACTTTAAATTTCTGGTGGCTCTCACTAGTGCATGGGCTCCCATTTTGTCTCCATGAAGAGCCATCTTCTACTATATTCTTAGCATGGACCAATGATAATGAATAAATGATAATGAGGAGAAAAAATTAAAAGATGAAATCTTCAACAAGAACAGAATAGCAACATTGATTATATATGCGTACTCTAGGTAGATATGCACAAAAAGGCCGGTGGAGCGCTTACTTATTTCTGACATTATTCTTCGTAGCTTAGGGTTAGAGCCTAGCAACATTTTTCAGAAAATAGTTATGAGCTATGAGAAAAGCCCACCAAAAATAAAATAACATTTTGCTTCTGTTTATCGAGAAGATATTATATCCACCTGAGTGCAAGGATCTTAAACTCAAATTCATCCAAGATATACCAATCACCTCCAATAGATTGGAAATTTTCCATAATAAATGTAGGTTCATGACAGCAATAGAGTTCCATTTTCACTTTATAGCTCTATCGTTATAGGGTGAGTTTTCCTTAAAGAGGACTTTATTATTTCTATCACCTTCCTAAGTGGAATCAAAGTATTCTAAGTTTTCAAGAGACTTCAGTGGTCTTTTAAATACTTGAGAGCTAAGCCTAGATTTCTTTTGATTACCAAAAACTTCACCTGGGAGCCCTGGATCCAATTTGTCTATTACTATCGGTAAGATAAGATGATTCTGAGCTATTGCACCCTGAAGAACATAATGAAATGTCTCTATATTTTCAGTCGCATATCTCTGTCAGTGTATTTTGGAATTATGTGATCCTATTCTTGGAAAATGTGAAAGTTCTGATAAGCAAAAGCTTTTCTTGATAAATTTATGGTTACAATGAGATTATGATATTGAAATCTGACAGGAAGATACAGTTCTTTAAGTCGTCAATAGATTACAAATATATACCGGTTATATTATGATAGCTGAATCTATCACCACATCGCTCAACTGTATCAGGAAGGAAAATACTTAAATATACTTAAGAAATTAAAAAGAAGAAATTTAATCATACAACCTTGTATATTGTAAAGTGAAAGAACACTTATTGTCATTATTGACTTAGTAGGTCTTTGGCAGGTTACAATTTTTGCTAGAATTAGAAAGCCATGACTAAATTTCCTAAACCCAGAAATGTTTCAATGTTCTAAAGCTGAGCTATCTAACCACATGCAGGTTTTAAACCCTTGAAAAGTGACTAATACAAATGGAGAGATACTATAAGTTAAAATACATACCAGGTCTCAAAGGCTTAGCTTGAAATAAAAATATAAAACATTTCATTAATAATTTTTGAACTGATTACATATTGAAATGATAATAGTTTAGACACATTGCGTCAAATAAACTATACTATTACAATTAATTCCATTTCTTTTTATTTTTTTAAATGTGACCGTTAGAAAATTTAAAAATACTTGTGTGGCTCAAATTCTATTTCCGTTGGACGGTGATATTCTAAACCATAGCTCCTAATAATATCAAGATTGTTGGGTAGAACATTCTACTTATTATACTAGAACTCCTCTCTTCATGAAATTTTCTAGCATAGCGTGCCCAGCAACCTCTTAGCAATCATGCATGGTCCCCTTGGTTTACTTATAATTTTTTATTCTTACTTTCTTAGAGTGTAAGCCTTGTTATATCTCCTATACATGTGTGGGTGTTGCAACTTTCTATCGTCATGTCTGTTTCTCTTATTATTCTTTGAGCTTCTTCAGGAGAAAGACCTATGAGCACATAGTATATTGCCAATAAAATTTAAAAAATAAATTTTAAAAGAGAAAGAAACTGACAAATTTATTTATACCATTTCTAGGAAGATTCTACCTTTTTAAAAAAAGTTTTTAATTTAAATTCAATTTAAATAATATATAGTATATTATTAGTTTCAGAGGTGGAATTTAGTGATTCATCAGTTGCATACAATACCCACCACTCATTACTCAGTGCCCAGTGCCCCATCCCCCACCATCCTCCCTTCCTGCAACCCCTTGTTTCCTATAGTTAAGAGTCTCGTGGTTCGTTTCCCTCTCTCATTTCATCTTATTTTATTTTTCCTTCCTTTCCCCTATGTTCATCTGTTTTGTATTTTAAATTCCACATGTAAGTGAAATCATATGGTATTTGTCTTTCTCTTACTGACTTATTTCACTTAGCATAATACCCTCTAGTTCCATCCACATCATTGCAAATGGTAAGATTTCCCTCTTTTTGATGGCTGGGTAATATTCCAGTGTGTGTCTGTATGTGTACATACATGTATGTGTATATATGTACACACACACACACACACACACCACCTCTTCCTTATCCATTCATTTGTTGCTGGACATCTGGGCTCTTGCCACAGTTCTGGCTATTGTGGACACTTCTGCTATAAACATTGAAGTGCATGTGCCCCTTCGAATCACTTTATTTGTATCCTTTGGGTAAATACCTAGTAGTGCAATTGCTGGGTCATAGGGTAGTTCTATTTTTAACTTTTTGAGGAACCTCCTTGCTGTTTTCTAGGGAGCTGCACCAGTTTGCATTCCCACCAATAGTTTAAGAGATTCCCCTTTCTCCACATCCTCGCCAACATTTCTTGTTTCCTGACTCATTAATTTTAGCCATTCTGACTGTTGTGAGGTGGTATCTCACTGTGGTTTTGATTTGTATTTCCTTGATGGCTAGTGATGTTGAGCATTTTTTCATGTGTCTGGTTAGCCATTCGTATGTCTTAGGAAGATTCAACCTTAATGGACACTAAATGATGTTGCCTGGCTTATCTGAATAATTGAGTTAGGTAGTGTTAAACTAATCACAGTTAAGTAGGGCCTTCCCATTAAGTCAGGAATTCTTTTACGGAATCCCTTTTAAATCAACCAGAGGCAGAATATAGATAGTACTACTGCACTTAAAATAACAGAAATACATCATTTCAGGATTTGTTTATTATGTACTCAATATATGTTTACTTAGTTCCTGTTATGTGTCTAACATGGGGATACAAAGATTAATAAACATTATTCCTGTATTTATGTAGTTCACAGCCTAGATGAGGAGACAGGTATTCAATGTATTCTGAACTATGACTAAAGAATGTGCAGGTTTTAAGGATGGAAAAAGTTATCAATTCTTCCTGGCTTTATAGCAGAATTCAGGACTTAGCTAAAGTTATGAAAGGTAATAGGTGTTTGCAAATACAGGTCAGATGGAGGAGGGGCAGCATTCTAGGGTAATCCACAAAGAGAAGGAAATACAAATGACAGCTCTGAGACATAAAGGAGCTAGTAATTCTATATTTTAAAGTTAGGGGATGTAATTTAGAAGTGGTAATATGGTCAGGTAATTCATATACTCAATCTATTCAATAATTTGAGTATTCTTTGAGGAAGTTCAGTGAATGTCTTAGGAGCTCTAAATTTAAATTTCCTGAGTTTAAATGCTCTACTACAATCTAAACATGTGATCTTGGGTTAAATTTTTTAAAAAACATCCATAAGCCTCAGTTTGTTCACATGTATACTAAGAAAGATAATGGTAACAGTAATTACAATTTGTAGAGCTGTTACAAGGATTAAATAAAATATTCCACTTAACATGTTTACCATCACCAATGTCTCCAGTCAAAGATCATTAGGAACATACTTGTAGTTGAAAAAGCTCGATTGGCATCATTACAGAAAAATAGAACAAATAACAATAGGGGACTGTGGATATCTCTGTAAGATGCCTTAGAAAGAAACTATTGTAAGATTTGGGTTTCGGTTGTGTGATTTGGGGAAAATCCAAGCTTGCTCTAAATTAGGTGCTGTCAGAAAATGGGGACAACTCTCTGATTGGGTATTTCAGTAAATTGTATCCTTTGAGAAGGCTGACTAGAGCCAAGGCTTAATGTTCTAACTGGTAAAAAAGCCACTCACTTTAGCCAGGAGAGAGGAGTGTTTGCTACTTTGGACAGTGATCTTGAATGTACTTCAATAAAGTTATGAAGGGGTCTTGTTTTGTCTTACAGTTTCAGAGTGACTTTGTCTGATGTTAGTGAGATAATTTATATACAAGAGGAGAATAACATGGTCTAGCTGTAAGTGTCAGAGTAGTTCCTAGATGTCAGGAGCTGTTTTGTTTTGGGTTTTTTTGTTTTTCAATTTCTCAGCACTGTGCCTAATACATAATGGGCACTCAATAAATACTTGAAGTTACCTTCAGATGTCAAGTGGAGATGTAAGTAGACAGTTTAGGACTATGTTCTGAGAAACTATCATTTAATGTCCAGACAGAGGAGAAAGAGGTTACAACAGAAAATAAAAACAACCAGAGAGACAGAAGGAAACCAAGGAGGGTATCATGTCACAGAAGCTGAAGGAAGGGAATTTTTCAAGGAAGAAAAAAGTGGTGGAGAGCTAGCCGATATTGTTAAGTCAAGCAAGATGAGTTCTGAACACTGGAATTAGCAACAGGGAAGTCAGTGTCAACACTGATGGGAGAAATTTCAGTGGAGTAATGGCGGAGAAAGTCAGATGTGGTAGGGTGAGAAATGAGCAGGAGGCAGACAACTGCTTACAAAGGGGGAACTAAAATTAGGTTTGCTGAAGAGTCATGGTGGGTCAAGGGATTTAAATTCCTTTTTTAATAACAGAAATTATTTTTCATATTTAAATGTTGATGAGATGATTCCAGTCAAGCAGAAGAGATAGAATTTACAAGAAAGAGAAAAAAATGATAATGAAAGAACAATCGATAATGAAAGGTTTAGAACAAGCTGGCAGGAATAGAATCCAAAATAAATGTTAATAATCATAGGATCCATTGTGGGGTGTTTTGTTGTCAACTTTGTTTTGTTTTTGTTTTTTGTGGTTTTTTTTTCTTTCAAAGTATTAGCTATAATTGTCTAAATAAAGTTAAGTCACTGAAAGGTTCTAAACTGACAAGTAACATAATTGTATTTGTATTTCAGAAAGGTAACAGCATAAAATGGAAGATGGATTCAAGGATTTCAAAACTGGAGGCACAGACAACATTTAGGAGACTAGTCCAATCATCCTGAAAAAAAGGCATGGACTTGAATGACAGCAATAAGAGCTGAAATAGAGAACAGGCGAAAACTCAAGTTCTCAAGGAGGGGAAGTGACATGCTGTGGGCGTCAGTTACAGCTCCTGCCATGAGGGTCGTGAGGGTAAATGAGATGGCATGTAGCAGGTAACTCCTACATTTTAGATGTGAGCAACCAGGAAAAAAGGTAGTGCCATTCACTTTGTAAGAATTGCAAGAGGAAAAGCAGATTTGGACAGGACTGTCAGGGCACGGGGAAGATTATGAACCTTTTTTAAAGTCACGTATTCACTCATCCCATGAAACACATTTCTTAAAAACTACTTTATGTCAGGAAGCATACTAAACTCTGAGGAAACAGTCATGAACAAAAGAACTGTATTTCCTGCTCTATTGGTACTTACTTTAGGGTGGTTTGTGGGTTGGTTTGTTTGTTTTGCTTTGTTTTTTGAGTTGAGATGATTTTATGATTTCTAAGTAGATATGTTAAATAAATAAATAAATAAATAAATAAATAAATAAATAAATAAATAAATAAAATAATTGGATGAACTAATGTAGGGTTCAGAAGAAAGGTCTGGGCTGAAACCCGTGTGTGTGTGTGTGTACGTGTGTGTGTACAAATATAAAATATAGTATGTATATAAAGTGTATATACACACATGGAAGGAAGGAAGGAAGGAAGGAAGGAAGGAAGGAAGGAGGAAGGGAGGGGAGGGGAGGGAGAAAGGAAACTGACATTGATGACAGTCCTTTTAAGGTATGTGTCCCCGACCCCCAGTCAGCTGGAGCAAAGCAGAGTGTAATTAAAGAAGGTATACCTCTTAAAACTGGCCTAGATCCATGGCTGTTTTTGTGGTGCGATCATGTTAACTATCATTCTGACTTTTATATGCAAATATACAACTTTATATCTATCCACATGGAACAACTGATTTACCTTTGAGTTTAGACAGAGCTGCGTTTGCATTCTAGCTCTGCCCATCCAGGTGTAAGAACACAAGTCATCCAACATTTATTGAGAACCTACTACATGCTAGCCCAGTGTAAGGTACTGAAGTGCATGGTTAATAATCCGTTATCCTTGCACTGGAGGTGCTTCTGTATTCATGAAGCAGGTTAATTTTCATCCTTGCCAACATGAGGAAAATAATCTTTCTCATGGATTTGTGAGGAGTAAGCGGGGCAAATATGCAGAATGCTTTATGGCTGACGCCTATTTCTCTGGACCATGCTATGAAGTCAGCTAAATAGTAACATCGTCTTTTAGGGTCACAATGTCACCAAAATTACATTCCTCCAAGACTTAGTCAATATTTCTATTGCCGGTGTTGTTGTTAAGTGTTCCCAATAGAGTGTTATATTTATTTGCTTGTTTTAGGGAATCTTAACAATAGTTATACTTTAATGGGCTGATTTTACAAACTAGAGTCAACATTTTCTTGGTAGGATATAGTTATGTCAAAGCACCCATTTGGTATAAATAATAAATGGCACATCCATCCTGGAGTTCATGTCCCACTGAGTCTTAATGAATTAGCTTTTTACCAAATTTCTGTTTCTCAGTATTATGCAATGCCTTCTCTAAAAGGACCAGGAGGACTTAGGGAAGAGGTAATTAAGGGAAGAATTCAAAAGGAAGGGAATCATAAAAAGGGGGTATCTGCCATACATTTTCACTAGTGTTTGACAGTGAATCAAAGTATTAACAAAGTTTTGTATATCAATACTTTCCGTCAACTGTTTATAAATTTTCAGCCCTTTAAAAAAACACATTCATTTATTTGAGAGAGAGAGTAAGCATGAGCAGGGAAAGGGCCAGAAGGAGAGGAACAAGCACGCTCCCTGCTCAGCAGGGAGTCTGATGTGGCGCTCAATCCCAGGACCCCGAGGTAATGACCTGAGCTGAAGTCAGATGCTTAACCAACTGAGCCACCCAGACAGCCCAAATTCTCAGCCCTTTAAATTCATATGTTGAAAAGATGAAAATCCTTTATTAGTCATATAGTATCTTAGGGACTATGGCCCAAGTCTTTGTTGACTTTCTGGAATCCGCAAACTACCACAAAAGACCTAGAAAGTGTTTACTTTCTAGTTCTAGTAACAACCCTCTTCATGCACCCATGGGTATGCTGCTTGCAAATACTCCATGCAGTATTGCATGGCATATATTCAGTAATTCTTAACCAGAAGTATGTGCAAATCTTCTGGGAGAGCTGATTTCTACAAGAGGTGATTCTCACGAGGAAGATTTTGTCCTAAAGTGAGCAATGTCTAAGACACCTAACTATACCTCTTATAAGATAAATATATAGATAAAAGAGAGGAGCATGGGGGTGGTGCCGTAAATCACATGTCCTAGTAAACTTAGCTTTCTTTAGAAAGAAGACATTTTCAAATTTGAATGTGCATTAACAAAGTGATTGACCCTAGGGAATATTCTAGAAGTATTTAGAGCTTTTTATGTTCACATGGAACAATGGAGAAAATCACATTAAGCTGCAATAAAGCATACAGGTATTTTAACCCTTTTTCCATCAATCTTCCACCACATCTCTGGAAGTAGTATAATCTATTACCACATCGATGGTGCAATGAAACACACACATCTATTTAGCATCAGGCTTTCTCTCTGGTTATAGATTTAAATCCTTTTAATACCAAATCCCAAGGCTGTAGAAGAAACTGCTATGAGTGAGATTTGACTATACATTAGTCATTTGGGGCTCAGTAGACTTTCACATGGGCTATGTCAACTTCACCTAATCCATACGGTTGTTCAATACAGTAAATAAAAGGAAAAAAACCACAAACTTTAGAATTAGACCCAATTCACCTAAGTCCCCTGTATTAGTCAAGGTTCTCCAGAGAAACAGAACCAATAGGATATACAGATACATAAAAAAGGAGACGACTTATGTGAACTGGCTCATGCAGTTACTGAGGCTGAGAAGTCCCACAATCTGCCATCTGAAAGCTAGAAAACTAGGAAAGCCAGCAGTTTAATTTAGTCTGGGTCCAAAGGCCTGAGAACCAAGGGACTGGATGGTGATTGTGTACATTTCAGAGTCTGAAGGCCTGAGAACCAGTAACTCCAACGTCCAAGGGCAGTGAAAATGTCCCAGTTGAACAAAAGAGAGAGAATTTGCCCTTTCTTTTGCCTTTTGTTCTATTCAGGTCCCCAATGGATTGAATGATGCTAGCCCATACTTGGGAGGGTGGACATTCTTTACTCAGTCTATTTAATCAAATGCTAATGTCTTCCACTAACACCTTCATACCCAGAAATAATGTTCTACCAGCTACTGGGGCATCCCTTAGCCCAGCTGAGTTGATACATAAAATTAACCCTCACAACTTCTATCCCTACAATCTTTGAGACACTCAGAAAATAACATAGACTTTTTGATCTTTGGTTTCCTCACCTATAAAATAGTAATAACGATACATTTGTAGAGTTAAAAAAAACCTCCAGGATTAAAAAGTATTTATATAACTAATACATAGCAGATGTTCAATACATTGTAGCTATTATTTTTAATTGTAAATATGGATTATTATCAACAACGGCAAACTGTGAGATGCAATGCTGGTAGGAAACAGGAAACTCAAAACTGCATTTTGAGTACACTTCACATTGAAAAAGGAGACTTGAAATCAGCCCTTCCTGTATATCCTGAACAAAGAAACAGTGCAATATAATTTCTGCAGGACAAAAACCAATACCTACCAGCTATATCGGTTTTAACCTTCTCCCCTCAATGTGCAGTTTCCTAAACTATCTGAAATACAAATTTTAGGTTGCGGAATTTTAAGATGGCCCCACGATTTCCACCCTTGTGTTATGCCCATGATTCAGTTTCCTTATACGGCAAGGACAAAGGGACCTTACAGTAGTAATAAAAGGCCCCAATCAGTTGACTAAATTAATCGAAAGGGAGATTATCTGGGTGCCTGGCTTAATCAAGTGAAGCCTTTTAAAAGCAAGCTTAGGCCTTCTTTGAGGTTAGAGAGATTCCCCTTCTGGCCTCAAAAAGTAGTTTCCATATTGTAAGAGTTGTGTGGGAGAGTCATATGGGAAGGAACTGGGAGTGACCTCTACGACCTGAGAGTGGCCCTCAGTTGCAGCCAGCAAGAAAAAGAAAACCTTAATCCTATAGCTACAAAGAACAGAATTCTTCCAAAAATAATGTGCACCTAAAAGAGACCCCTGATCCTAGAAAGGGTCTGACCCTAGCTGATCCCCTGATCACAGCTCATGATACTCCTGACATACAGACACACTGAGATAATAAATGCATATTTTCTTAACCTGCTAAATTTGTGATTATTTGTTATACAACAGAAAAAAACTAATACAAAATTCACCTTTTTCTAATCTTCCAACAAGCTATTTACATGATGGTTCAGGAAAAGATACTGTCCAGTGGTTTGAGAGTCAGAAAAGAATGTGACTGGAATAAAATGATTTCAGCAAGCAAGGCATCTGAACAGGCTCAAAGTTTTCAAACATTTAGGCAAAGTTAGTAGAATGCAATATCAGGGCAGGGAAATATTTTTTTAAAAAAGGAGAAGAAGAAACTTTACTTCCAATTCCATTAACAAACTACTCACCTTTAGCAATAACTACCCCAGTCCAAATTGTAGTTGTTCTTAACTGAAGACACAATAACTTGACCACTATCCTAATAAAGGAGTCAAAGTGTTAGGAGACAATTTAGTTGGAAGAAATGACTCTGTTTACCAGCATACATAACATAAACAATCTCATAGAACTCATTATGAGTGATCGGAAACCATGAGAAGGGTTAATAATAGATTTAAATGTGAATCCTTGAGTTTAGTTAGCTATTTTAACATTATATGACTTCTAGGGGCGCCTGGGTGGCTCAGTCGTTAAGCGTCTGCCTTTGGCTCAGGGCGTGATCCTGGAGTTCTGGGATCGAGCCCCACATCAGGCTCCTCCACTGGGAGCCTGCTTCTTCCTCTCCCACTCCCCCTGCCTGTGTTCCCTCTCACTAGCTGTCTCTCTCTCTGTCAAATAAATAATAAAATCTTAAAAAAAAAATTATATGACTTCTAATGTCATATATGTCATAGACATTTATGGGTTCCAAATATGATCTAATAACTTAACATGTAAATAGAAAGAAGTTGCAAGCTTTGGAAAAGAGGAAAATAGCTTGAGAATTACCATAATGGCCTCTTATTTGTAACCTGTACATACTGAAATGAAATAAGTAAAATTGTTTTAGGTGTGAGCCCATGAGAAAGAATAGGGAATCTGTATTTTTTTAATATAGAAAGTTGAAATCATCAAACAGCAAAGCAAAGTTGTAGTGCACTGAATCTGTTATCACCCCTGAAGAAATACACTGGACTCACCTATGAAGAAAGGTGACTTAAAGACTCAGATGCAATAATGACTTCTGGAAAACTGGCAAGAAATGAGACAGTACCAATGAGCCACACACTTTATTTCTTGTGATCCATGAACACATTAGTCATTTTAGAGAACTTATGTAAATAGATTTCATTCATGAGGATTTGAAAATTTAAATTTGAATGTGTGTGTGTGTGTGTGTGTGTGTGTGCACGTGTGTTTGACTATTTGTGTTTGAGTATGTATAAATATTAACAGAAAGGCAGAAAGGACATACAAGGAAATTCATCCAAGATTCTTTGCCCCTTACCTAAATGGATTTAAAAGCTATTGTCAACCACATTCTTACCAGCACAAAGAAAAACTGATTTGTAGTTGTATGTGAGTAGTTCATTTAGTGTGAAGGTTGTATTTCAAAGTCTCCTAAATATTTTACTTTATTCCCAATCCAGGCAAACTTTTCAAACACACACACACACACACACACACACACACACACACACACACACACACACATTCTTAATTCTATCAACCCTTAGCCAGGAAAGACATGAGTCTAACGGAAAACAAGTGAGCCCCGTTTTCTGACTCTATCCAAAGTTTGAGCACTGGTCCGATCCATCCAAGGTGCTGATGGGGCAGTATGGATATCTTTGATGGCTATTACTCATGAGCCTGTCCTCATTCTAAACTTTTGTATTTGGAAGGACATAAAGAAGTAATTTCCATCAATTTTGAGTAAATGACATGCCTGGCTTCTCTGGTGGTCAAATGAATGTTAAATTTCAATGAAAGCTCTTCCCCAGGGTAATATCGAGGTTTCCTGTTGTAAGGGGATAGTTTGGGGGTATAAACAAGGGATTAGCACTGGTTTCACCACCACATTTTTCTATGCAACAATAACCAGCTTCATTTAAAATTGTTTTGCTGTGCAAGAATTCATGTTCCTTGAAGAAAAATTAGAACATACAGAATGTGAAAAGAACATAATTAAAAGCCTCCATAGACTCCTACCAATTTTAGTAGGATATTCTTCCCTTTAATCTAAGCAAAATATATATCTATATGTATATGCATAGCCTTTAAAAATACAAAAGCTAACAAAACTTAAATGAAAAATCCCCTGGGTAGCTAAACTACTCTGGGTTTTACAACAACAAAAGTTGGAGGGTGCAGCCGAGAGTCCCCATGGGGCCTCTGAATTGCAAGGGCAAGCCCATGATATAGAGCAGGATATGGTGATATTTATCAATAAAAATGTCTATACTTTCACATAGGTCCTAGAAATAAACATAATACTTGTCACATATTTAATAGGTTAAATTTGTATTATAATATATTGATACGATACTTATATACAAGTCTTGCTTCAGGGTGTAACGGCACTTCAGCATCGAGTAGCAAGCTAATAAAAACTGTAGCAAGAAACAGTTTTACGACCCTCCATTGACTTGTGTTTTACATTATGTTATCTTACTGCAGACATCTGAATTAAAGGTTAACAAACACTATTTAATGGTATCTAAATGAATGAATGTACAGTGCATGAATACATGCCTCTTGGAATTTTTTATCAGTTTTGATACCGTACATGCTTTCTGATTTGGGTTACAACATGACTGTAAGTAGGTGATGGCTCTTGACTAACTCTTTTAAGTACTATGAAATAGCACATTTTGTTAGGCTTCCTCCAATTAAGTGCATATCCACCATTAAAGCAATCTGTCATTATTTTAACAATGTCATTAACATCTACAATATAATTCACAGGGGCTTTGTTCTTCTTTCAAAATTAGTAGCACATACATTTATGTAGAAACCTTGAAATACAAAAACAAATTTAAGCAGCTTTCAACTCTAAGCTACACAAATATTTT
Organism: Ursus arctos; assembly: GCF_023065955.2. Lineage (NCBI taxonomy): Eukaryota > Metazoa > Chordata > Mammalia > Carnivora > Ursidae > Ursus > Ursus arctos. The sequence continues at coordinate 4,226,558 of NW_026623050.1, forward strand.
TAAATGGGTTACATAGAAAGTATGACTTTACTAAGAAAGAAAAGCCTACAGAAATTATATATCCATTAAAATGGATTAATAATATAAGACATAAATTACTTTTCTTTCTAATATAACAAATCAAGAAATATGGTTTAGTGAACTACTAAATGTACTTGGCCTAATGAAAATAATTTAAATTATTGGGCTACTGAAAGTAAAAATCAGTATATAAAATTTATTATTTTTATGTATAAATGATTATTATCAGTCTTAAGAAATATTTTGGAAATTTTTTAATGCATATAAATAATATATTAGTGCCTAATAAAAAGGATAAAATTTTATTAGCAAATTTACATGGTAATATTCAACTTTAAATTGCTAAAATACATCTTATTTACTATTGTGGCTTCAGTAAATAGAGTAAGATTCAATTAAAAATAGATGCAAGGAGAAAGTTGAAATTTACAAAATAGAGTAGAGGTTCTGTTCCAAGAAGAGTATATTTTTCTATATTCAGAATATATATAGAGAAATATATATATATTCTATATATTTGTATATGTACATAAGTACATACCATTGTATAAATTATAAACTGTATGAATTATAAACTGAGATGTATTTATTTGCTGTTACCTAAAGTCGTCAATACATATAAAAGTTCTTTAAGTCTAATAAAATTTTCATCACTGATAGCGAGGTTACAAACAAAATGTCAAATGAAACTTAAGTAGAAGCACAGAGACATTATAATCATTTTGCAAATCATAGAAATCTTTGGACTTGACTTGCTCTCTCTTGCAACAGCTCTTAGAATAATCTACTACACATTACAGATAGTTGGAGTTATATCTTTTCTCCCTTAATAAAATAAAAATTTTGTAAAGATTAATATTCTGTCTTTCCATTATTCTCATAGACTTGTAGCCCAGCACGTTGCATATTACAAATACTAAATAAATAAATGTCCTGCGATTATCTTAAATATAACATGTCCAAAAATAATGCACTACCTTGACCTCTATAGCTCTTCCTTCTCAAGATTCCTCATCTCAGTAAAGTTTCCAACCATCTACCTTCCCAAGCAAAAAAACAGGGAATCATCCATAGTTCTTGCTCTACAATCTCAAATTCAGTCAAAATCCCATTTCAAATCCTAATATTTCTCAAATCTGTCTTCTTTTTTCTGTCCCCACTGCTCAATTTCTTGATAAGCCCTCTTTTTTTTTAGCATCCATCCTAACAGCTTGGTTGCTCAATACCTTTCTGATGTTAAAACTTGCAGTACAGGGCCACCTGGATGGCTCAGTCAGTTAAGCATCTGCTGTGTGATCCTGGAGTCCCAGGATCAAGCCTCCTGTGGGCTCCATGCTCAGTGGGGAGTCTGCTTCTCCCTTTCCCTCTGTTCCTCACCCCCTCACGCTCTCTCTCAAATAAATAAATAAAATCTTAAAAAAAAAAAAAAAAGACTTGTGGTATATTTGAATTCTATTTCCTGGGTCCAAAAACATAATACTCTGTGGTACCGAGGTAAGTTTCAGTCCACTGAGAATTTGTGAGTACTTCCCAATATGCTCTACGGTAACCGTGCTGCAACCTCCTTCATCTCTCATTTCTTCTCAGAGTTTTGCCTCTTGCATAATTTTTCCCATCAGGGTGACTCACCATTTGTTTGGGGGTAGGACCAAAATTCTTAATGTGGCTTAAAGGATAAACCCGAGACATTAAACATACACTGTATTAGATAAGGCCAACAAGAATTTAAATTTGGAAATAAAATGCTACATAGACAGACAAGGATAATTCATTTTAGGTTTAAGGATTATCAACAATGATCAGAACTGCGCTTTTTTTCTTCAGTGGGAGCTTTTAAGACACAGTGATGGATTTCTGGAAAACCTTTCCTCTAAAAGGTTAGTGGTCCTCAACTCAAGTGAAGTCAATTATTTTACTTCACCCTCTTTACAAAATCTTGTTCCCCTAAAATAACCACCTTAACAAACAAAAATGGTCACAATGGTGAATTACTATAGTGTACCAAACTGAGTTAATGGCCTCTGAGGCTCTTTCATGCTACATCCACATAATCGAAACGAGAAGTAAGCACAACTTGAATTGCCTCTTCTTGTGGAGAAAGATACAGTACATGGCAACAGAAATTCTACCCTACAAATCTAATGATAAACAAATCCCCAATTTATTCATTCATCCAACACACATTTCCTAAGCCCTGACTGGTGCAAGCCAATGGACCAGACCTGGCCTACTTGCTCACTCTTGATTCTCTATGCCTCATCAGGGTACATAATCAAGTTCTCAAACAAGGATAAAGACAATCAACATATGGCACACAGTGATCATTTTGACATTACACAGGATTCATGTGGAACCTCCCGGATAACAAGATAGTTATAATGGCAGTATCATACCGTTTGGAATCAGAAGACCACAATCTAAACCATATGTTAGATTCACACTGCCTATTTTAACTTTTTAAAATCATCTAAAGTCTCTGACTTAAGTTTTTCATTGAGTAAGCACTAAGCATTTTATTGGGCAAGCATTAAGTAAGATAATAGGTAGGTATTTGATACCTGCGTGATGCTCGGCACGATTGTTGCGTTAGTCTTCACAACAACCTTATAAGGGAGACACTGTATGGATAGGGAATCAGAGCACAGGGAGGAGAAGGAGGCACCAAAGGTCAATAGTAAGGAAGCAGGAGAATCTGGATGTAAACCAAGGTGGTTTGACTTTAGAGTTAACACACTTTACCGCATAACATAATACCTTCTTCATTACATCATTATGAGGAGTAAAAAAGATAAATAAAAAACACATCTTACAAAGGCTAACATACTATGTAAATTTAATGACCATTGCTTATTGCTATTATTAGTCTATTACTAATCTGTTAAAGTTCTAATGTATTTCAGAGATTGCCACAAACTTGCCTGTATTAGCAAACCAGAGAAGTGGGAAAGTTCCTCTCATTCCTTTCTTGGTTAAATGAAGAAAGAGTAGAAGGAAGAAAGGAAAATACTGCTACTATTCTCAGGCACTTTCACACAATATCTTACCGAACCCCAAAACAACACTCCCACTATATAGATAAGGAATCTGAGATCCAGAGAAATAAGCAGGTTCTTTCTACCAGATCACACTTTCTTATAAGATAGCAGAGGAGGTATCTCCACTATATCTAAGGTAAAAACCCAGCTTAGTATGTCCACTATTTATTATAAATAAATGTTCAAAGAACATATACACTTGCTTAACAAAGAAAATGTCCTTATATGAGCTTAAATTATGGTTCTTTTATTTATAGCTTCTAGGAAACAACAGAAATGTGTGCCCCACTGGAATAATCAAATTGAAGCCTAAAACCTTTTTCAAACAGCTAGAGGAAAAATTAGTATGAGCAGAATTCATTTATAAATCTATTGGAAGGCCATATATGAAGGAGACCATATAATTGCATGAGATACTTTGCTGACTTAAGATCAGTAATTTTCTTATCTTCAGATTGAAGTTTATATGTAGAAATTAGCTTCATTCACAGTCTTTAAGTTCCTTTCATAAAGAGAATGAGAAATTTAAATAGATATTTTTTCAGTTACAAAATATACATTTTTTTTACTGTTACCTATACAGTTTTATTAGGTTGTTTTTGTTAATTCACTGATGTTGAATTTTTAAAAAGTCAACTTTTAATTGCACAAGCATTTATTCATTCATTTACTTAATCATTTTTGGACATCTGATATGGACGGGCCCCTCGGACAGAAGTTTCAGAGATGTAGAAGGATGTAGCAGACCTGATCCCTGCCTTCCAAAGCTCACTGTCTGGTCTTGGGAGTTGAGACGGGAGAAGAGCATAATCCAAGTAATATCAACATCGTGTAATGATTCTTTTCATAGGAGAAGGCACTGGTTGCTATGTGAGTACTTAATCGGGAACCTAACTTAGTCTAAGGAATCAAGTAAGCTTTCTGGAAGCTTAACATCTAAGGACTCAAAATGAGTAAGTAAGGCCAAAAGGGGTGAGGGAAAATGATGTGGAGTAGGTGGTACTCTAGAGAGAATAACCAAATTGCACAGGGTCTGATTTCCCACAGTGGCCTTGAGCGATACCACTCATTAGGCCCTATCTCTTAAAGAACAATCTTTAACTTCAGAAAAAGTACTTTAGTAGAATTAGCATAGTAAATATAGAAGCCATGCTTGAACAGCATCCTGAGCTGTGGTTGTACAATATATATAGGTCTTAAACTGGGATTGAGCATAACTGTCAATACTAAGTGATTTATTATCACCTTTAGATAATCAGGCATCATGTTCTATTAATTGGCATGCCAAGTACTTGATAGCACCAGATATTATGGTTAATGCAAATGCTTATTTTTCCTGTGAGTTTAATTAAGGGTCTCCATATTGATGTAATTAACACTGCAGTGGCATTTGAGATGCATCACCTAAATAAAGTACCATAAGATTTACTCTATTAAGATTTGTAAGTGATCTAAGTAATTGGCAATTCACATTGCTTTATTCTACATGTTATTTCTCTGAAGAAATCAGTCTCTGCTTCTATGTATGGTCATATTATCATCAAGGATTTCATTATTTTTGTGGACAAAACTGTTCACTAGTAGCACACTGACATCACATGTAGGAGCAAATGTTTGTTCAATATTTAAATTTAGGAGTTCTCATTCCCCATTATTTATTAAGAATTACAAGTTCCAGTTTAACGGGGAATTCCATATTAATCGCATGCTTTATGATGAGATTGTTTGTCCTTCAACACAGGGATTAAACCCTTCAGTATACTCACCAAGCTGGTATTTTTACCTACTGCCTTCACCTCTGCTACATTGTAATTTTAAAAAAGCAAACTGAAGAAGAGTATCATTTACCGTTAAGTTTGTTCTATACAATCCGCTGTGCTTATAACTCTATGACATGCACAGGTAGCCCACCCAGGAGAAAGAAAACATTAGCCCTAACAAAGGAGTCATTTATATCTCCGCAATCCAAATCAGATTCTGCCTCCATGCTACCCTAGAATACATGTACACATACGGAAAATTATCAACTCAGTAAAGGTAGGGAATCTCCATCCTACTAGGAAACTGAGGCTTAAATGGTTAAATAATGATGACGTACAATTTAAACCCAGACAAACGATGCAAAGTCTGCAATAATAATCTACACTCTACTACCTCTCAGCTCTTAAAAAGAAAAGAGTTTCTCTAATGTGAGTTATTTGATTTTTTTAAATGGGTAACAAAAATAATTACATAAAATGTAGTAAGTCCCCAAATTACTACCTTGAGTCCCTTAAGTTCTGACCGGCTCCCACCCATACTTCCAGAGAGCAAAGAAAAGGAAATCCAAACAGTAACTTTGAAACATTGCCTTTTACCTCTGCTCACTGAAACTCCGGCAATAAAGAAATATTTGCAACATAATACTATGGAAATATAGTAAACTCATCATAGGGTCGTTTTACTGAAGAAGCAGTTTTTTCAAAGTAAATAGAGATGAAAGAACAGATGTATAATAAAATGAAACCACACACTTTATTTGTCCCTATTTTGATCCCCCACATGGTCTGCTATAAGAATATGGAACTACTCCCTGTTCTGGTTACCTCTGAGCATATCACTAAACAAAATTATTATATCCAGTGGCTATTGTTAATATAGAGAATGAATCCTTTATTCACAGAGAGCAGTTGAAGATTTCAGCCCTGAACTTGTAATTTTTTTCTTGTGCAACATCTACTGACTACTCAAAAGCTCACAGTTTCTAATACACACTTCCAGATCTTTTTCAAATCTATGAACTAAGTTTATCTTCATGCCTCTGGGAAGTAATTAAGATTATTCCCACTATACAAATAGGGAAACAGAGGCACAGGTAGATGTAACTTACTTAAATGAACAGACTTGCAGACAAGATAGTACCTTAAAAATGATTAACAGCACTCTTTTCAAAACTGTGATTGAAATGGATACCCATATATAAAAATAGAGGGCCTATATCAGCATTGGATACTGCCCACAGGGACATCACACATCAGAATTCCTGAGTGGTCTGCTATTGCAGACACTACTAGAATGAAGAAGGGTCAACTCAACCCATAATCACTAAGGAGCATCTAAAAAGTGAGTAGATGGAATCCTAGCAGAAATTCATAAACATCACGTGACAAGGCTTTTTCTTCTACTGTGCCTATCCAAGAATGAAAGAACTGGTTCTGCAGAGAACAGCTACAGCGAGTTTAAAACATCACCTCCAAATCATTTTGCAATTGCTCTGTTTAAATGATGACATATATTTTAACCTTTCATATTGATCTACTTTTCAAAATATCAGCATATTTTCATATGCCAAGAGATGTTTTTTGTTTTGTCTTTTCTACTTGCTTGGGTGGGGGTGGGGGAAGTCTCTATGTTAATATTTGGATATTGGGTAGATTCTGTCTGAAAAATGTGATTCTATGTATAACTCTGCCTTTTACGTTCAGATGAAGGGATAAGGAGAAAGTTAATAGTTAGCTATAGTCTTACTTTGTCAGGTCAGAAATTCAATAACCAAATAGGGAACATCCTACAACTGAGTTTGAGTACTGCCCCCAGTGGGGGGGGTGTTTTTGTTATGATTACCTTCTGCTAGGTAACGAATATAAAAGGCAAATAAAATACACACACACACACACACACACACACACACACACCCCAAAGCAATAATAGGAATTTCTAAATTTAAGAGAAATAGAGAGCAAATAGAGGAAAAAATAAGCTAGGAAGAGGATAAAGAAAAATTTTCTGAAGAAAGATATACCTGGAGATTTTAAAGGATGCCAAATATACAAAATATCAACACCAAATACTAGAGATCTGGATGGGAGCAATCCCAAACGATCACAAAGAAGACAGAAGAATCAGGTAATGAGAAATAAAAATATCCGTTGGTTAATAAGGCTGATTTGAGAACCCGGCTTAAATCTTAGACCACAACAGCATTCCCATTAGATTAATCCTGAATCAGACAGATATACCCATAGTCACCAGCATGGCTGTGTGACTGCAGGCCTCCAGCACAGGGGCTTGCACTTACCACAGGGGTCATAGAACACCGGACACATATCCTCTGTGCAGGCAGGATGCACTAAAAAAGAGAGAGAGAGAGAGAGAGAGAGAGAAATGTTCAGAAGGATGTAACCACCATTTGCCAAACTCACAAATCAAACAACTAACTCCTTTCAGGGAATGCAGAAAATAGGAAGAAGGCTTGTTCAAGGGGACCAAGGGTGCTACCAAAGATCCCTCATGGACCCCCGAGGCAAGGAAATAGCACTTCTTCCCCCCATACGTACACATCCTAGGCAAAATAGATTGAAAAGAGCTGCTAGATCTACTTTCTTGGAATGACATGGTAGGGGGGAAATTCATACATCTATTATAGCAGAAAACAAAGCAAAACAAAAAACACATTATCTCTAAAAGAAAAAAATAATCAAGTTGTCCTCTGTTTTTTTCTCTCTTTAACATGAAACTTCCAAGACAAAATGGAGCATTAGCTATAGAGTTTTGTGTAAAAAAGGATGACTCTAAGCCAAGAAGCAACAGAAATACATCGCCAGGCATATTATAAGAACAATAGAAATACATTGCCAAGAACACAGAGCTCAGAAACCTGCCACCTAATTATATTCCTCAAAAACTGTTCAAGGCCATTCTCTAGCTGATGGAGAGGTGGATCTAACACACTTAAAAACATGAGCCATTATATTATAAAGGGGAACTGGAAATAACCAAAAATATTAAGAGATCACAATGGTGCTGGGCTATTTCTTACACATACATCCATCAAATTTCATTCAAATTTCCTAATATTAAATATTGAAAGGGAAAATAAATATTCTAAAAATGAACAATAGGCTGAATTTTGAAATCCAGAATTATGCTACAGTAAACCAGAAATTTCAATATGGGGTGGGGAAAGCAACTAAAGTAAGTACATGTACCTAAATTTATCATTTTCTTGGAATCACTAGAAAATGCTTCATTTTTAATTTAATAATTTGAAAAATGTTTTTTGTATCTTAAAGAACACTAGTATACGTTCCTTCCATATTTCAAAGCACTAACAAAATAAGAAATATCAAAATATCTGAATATTAAAATAAAAAGAAAACACATTATTGAGTCGTGAGTTGAAAAAGAAATCAAAGCTTAAATGATGGCCTATACATAATACAAATTTAAAAGAGTATGCATAAATCAGCTAACTTAGACAAAGATATATTCACCACATACACTTAAGTGTTTTTAATAAAAAAGAAAAAAATTAGTGACTAAAAAAGATAAAAGGGTCAGGTATTAAATAGCAAGCAGTAAATAAAAATAATACGTAAAATAAACATGAGAAAACATTCTTACAAAAATAGTAAAATAAAAAAAATGATCATAAATCTAAACAATATAGAGAACAGAAAAATCAGGAATAAGTTTAAATTATAAAAGAATACTATACACAAAATCACACATGTCTTCTGAATAAAAAATCAATTAGAAGGTTAATCTTCTGGGAAAACATAAATTACCAAAATTGATTCATAAAAGAAGTAGATAATGCACTGATAAGAAATTTTTATAAGTTATCAAGGCATTATATTCAAATATGTCTTTATACATTGATAAATTTATAGATTAGGTTTTCTAGAATTCTAAAGAATAAATTATTCTCATAACATATAAACAATTCCAAAAGCTAGAAATAAAGTAAAATATTCATAATTCATCTTTAGATAGCTAGCATAATGAAAATGTGACAAAGACTGTATATTTAAAGATAAAGGCTAGGAGCACCTGGGTGCCTCAGTCAATTAAGTGTCTACCTTCAGCTCAGGTCATGATCTTGGAGTCCTGTGATGGAAAGCCACGGCAGGAATCCCTGCTCAGCAGGGAGCCTCCTTCTACCTCTCCCTCTGCCCCTTCCCTACTCATGCTCTCTCTCTCTCTCAAATAAATAAATAAAACCTTAAAAAACAAAAACAAAGACTGAGACCTAAGAGCTCTCTGAAGTCTTTATTCTAGTCTGTTGGTTTAGTTTATTCGTTTCTTCTAAACAAGTGTAATACACATAGAATGTATTACTAAAAAATTTTGACTAGAGCTTTGATAGGGCTTCCAATGAATTTATAAATTATTGGTATAAATATTAATATCTTTACATGTCAAGGTGTCCCACCCAAGAGCATTGACCACCTTTGCATTGTCTGAGCTTTTAGCATCCTTTAATATAGTTTTAATTATTCCCCACAGAAATCTCAGGACTGCTTTGTTTAAATACTTTACAGTTTTTGTTGATGATGATAAATAGAATCTTACATTTTGTTAAATTTTCTGGTTGCTTGTTACTATTGATTTTTTTATTAATTATTGTCATAGTCAATCTTATATCTGGAACTAGCCTTAATAATAATTCTCAATCTATGGTCAGACAAATTACATTGGAATGTGAAAATAAAATAGACATTTACCAATTACAGACTGATAAATATTTTGAATTATTATTAAAATATGTAATTCTAATGGAGGAAGAAAGGATTCAGGAGTAAACAGCAATAATGAACAAAAACTTTTTTAGAAAATCCATTATGAAGTCCAGGGGCACCCGGGTGGTGCAGTTAAGCATCTGACTCTTGGTTTTAGCTCAGGGCATGATTTCAGGGCTGAGAGATGGAGGAGCCTGCCTGAAATTCTTTCTCCCTCTGCCCCTCCAGCTCGTGCTTTCTCTCTTTCTAAAATAAATAAATACATGTTTTTAAAAATTACATATTTAAAAAAAGGAAAAAAGAAAACTCATTATTAGGTCTACATAAGTGGGTTTTTAAAATTTATTAATAATAATCTGGAAATAAAATTTCAGATGACATCAACATGGGAAGTCGGGGTAGGAGGTACAGATGAAAGCAAAAGTGTGCTACTATTCTTGACTTATTTAAAGAGAATATGCATAATGATTAGAGTATGATAGAAAAATACAAGCTCAAATATGTTTATTAAAAATCTGAAAGTCCCTTTTCTCCTTTTCTCTTCCTTGGCAGAGGCGGAGGAGTGAGCCAGCGGGACTGATATATTCAGCATGGCTGGAGCCAAGGAAGCAACTGCATGTTCAGGATTTTGGTCGCATACAGGGAGTTTTAGTGAATAAATAAATATAATGGGGGTAAAAGGAGCAATATTCTTCTTTGTCAAAGAAGGAAGTTATAAATATGAAAAAGGAAAGGACTAGAATACATCCTGTGATGTTGCTTTGGTATTGGCAGGATTAATGTGAACACACAGTTTTTTATATAGAAAGAAAAATATAGAAATAAGTATAGAAGTATATGTGGATACACATATTCCCTACCTCTACCTCTGTCCTAGAAGCCATGACACCTCAGTAAAAATGAACATACTGAGCATCCAAATTTAAGGATAGTTAGTGTAGAAACATAATGAGTAACTTTCGAATCAAGAGAGAAAAAAAAGGCAGAAAAATGAAAGAACAAAAAGCAAGTCTAGAAAGTAAAAATACCAAAAAAAGGAAAAGATGAAAAAAAGAAAACCCAAACATAACAGTAGTTAGCACATGAATGTTAATGATTCAACCTCACTTTTTAAAAGGAGAGACTCTAATATAGCTATAAAAAAGCAAACTACCATTATATGCTGTTTATAGGAGACACACCTAAAACAAAACAATACAGGGAACATATAAATGTGTTTATAAACACATAAATAGAAAAGTATATACTTTTATAATTTAAAAAGTTAATGTAGCAATATTAATCTCATTCAACATAATTTTTAAAAAGATTTTATTTAAGAAAGAGAGAGTGAGAGAGAGCATGCACATGAATGGGGGAGGAGGGGCAGAGGGAAAGGGACAAGCAGACTCTGCTGAACAGGGAGCCCCACTCGGGACTCGATCCCAGGCCCCTGCAATCATGACCAGAGCTGAAGGCAATCGCTTAACCAACTGAGCCACTTAGGCACCTCCTCATTCAACATAAATTTAAAGCAAATGCATTAAAAGAGATGAGAAGTTTATATTTACAGAAAAAGTAATAAATTGAGAAGATATAATATCCTTAAGCCTTTTGTACTTGCATAGGATGGTATAACAAGGGGAAATACATTAACAAATAAATAATGTTGGTGGGAGACTTCAGCAAAGTTTTCTTAGGAATGAGCATAAGAAGAAAAAAACTACATAGAGATTTGAAAAATATTCAACATACATTCTTTAAAAAACATTTAAAACATATGCAAAAACTGACCAAGTTCTAGACAATATGCAAGATGAATCCTGTAGTTTGCTTAATGACTACATCATGACTAAAAAAGCATTTATTTGTGGAATGCAACGAAGGAAAATCTAAAACTGTAAATTATATATGTAATTTATTATGGAATAAAATTATATAACATCCTACTATAAACTGAAAAGAATTTGATAAATGTTAACATTCATTTATAATTGTAAAGATGGAACTTGGAAAGCTAGAAACCAAGAGGAATGCTCTTGACTTAATGAAAGGTATGAACCAAAACCCATGGCATTTACCACGCTTAAAGGGGAAATATTACAAGTCTTCCAATTAAAGTCAGGAATGAGATAAGAATGCTGCCATCAAGGATACTCTTATTGCATTACTATTTATATAAAACTAGACGTTCTAGTCCACAAGTATGATAAGAAAAAGAAATTAGACAAAAATATTGGAAAGGAAGAGATAAGGTGGCTGTTATATGTAGAATGTGCAATTACCTACCTAGAAAACTAAAGAGAATCAATTATGAGCTACTAAAACTAATATTTAGCAAGGTGACTGGATACAAGATTAACATATAAAAACAAGTGGCTTGCCTATAATCCAGGGAGGAAGAAAAAGGTAACCAAATAAATCAAAACCAAAGCAAAATATATTGTGATAGTGGTGGTGATAAGTAGGGGATTTCAGAAACCACATCATTAAATCCCATAACAAGAAGAAGAAAATGACGTCTCCCAAGACTATAAGAACAAAGTGAAATTGTAAACTTTTTAAAGAAAAATTTATCTTTAAGACACCTCAATTAACTCACTGTGGAATCATTAACATTAGTTAATACCCTTCTTTACCACTATTAATTTTCACAATAATACATTTATCTACAAATGTTTAGTAGTTTTTAAACAACTAAGCCACATAAGCACTATTATGTGAAAAACAGGAGTTACTAGACAATTTATTCAAACTAAGAGAATTTGCACCATCTATTGCAGTCTAAAACTTGAAGAAAAATTGATGTTTTTGAGACATTACTTGGCCCTTTCAAACTGAGCTGGAAGTTGATTTCTATTTCTAGAAGAAAAAAAATCATTTTTTTCCAATCTTATATCATCTTTATAATGTGGAACTTCTGTTTCGGACCGAATGTGTCCCACCAAAATTCTCATGCTGAAATCCTAACCCCAAGGTGATGGTATTTGAAGGTGAGGCCCTTGGGAGATGATCAGTTCATGAGGGTAGAGACCTCGTGATGCGATTAGTGCCTTTATGAAAAAGACCACAGAGAGCTCTCTTGCTTTTTCTGTCATGTGAGAACACAGTAAGAAGATGGCTGTCATCTATCAACCAGGAAGCAGGCAGGTCCTCACCAGCTAGCAAACCTGACCATGCCTTGATCTTAGATTTGTGAGAAATAAATGTTTGTTGTTGAAGCCCTCCGCCCAGCCTATGATATTTTTGTTAAAGCAGTCTGAACTAAGACAGTTTCCACAACTTTCCTCCCAACCAGCAATAATTGATTTGAATATATGATACAAATCTCATTCATAAGAGTAACGAAAACCATAATATACCTGGGAATAATATTAAAAATTTTATATAGAAAATTATATATTTTTACTGACGGACATAAAAGAAGACTGACTGAAGAGAAATACCACTTCCACTGAGGTGATGATCTCATATTGCAAACGTGTCAGTTTCTTCCTCCAATTAAATCTATAAATTTAATACATTTCAAAATAGAGTGTGTGTGTGTGTGTGTGTGTGTGTGTTACACAGAAAAACGATAACTGGGTAGGGATTGGAATTTAATCAGGTGGACTTTAACCTTACTTTTAGTAATTTGTTTTATACAGACAGGAGGTGTTTGGGTATTAAGTGCATAATTAACAACCAATTTAAAAATGACTTGAAAGATATTTTCTCCATTTTAATAATGTTGCTCTCTGAGCATTTTTATTGTCCAATTTTCTTTTTATTCATCTCTTTTTTTTTTACATTTCTTATAATAAACGTAGTACTTTCACAATTAGGATATATATAATTTTAAAATAGATATCACTTTATCAAAAGATGAATGCCACCTAATTTTTAGTCCAGAACTCTACAGATTACATAATCTAGATTTATTCCACCAAAAGTATGTAAACAACTGTTTTTTGTTGTTGTTTTTTTTTTTTTTTTCAGTAACTCAATTCCAAGTCTCCAAAGGGGAAATATAAGTTTAAGGGGCTAAAAATCTATAGTCAGGCTCAATGCCAATAAGTATCATATTTTCATGAGGGCCTGTGTGTATTCTTGTCAGGGACTCATGGGTGATGCCAGGAAGCACCTAAGAATTACAAGGAGCTATGGCTTTACGTTCCTGAGAGCAGTATAGTCTAGAAATTCACTGAGACGTCAGCATGTGTTTATAGAAACTCGGGCTTTAATCAGCCAATGCCCTGAGGTCGCTAAGGACAATAATAAACAATCTTTATCATCACTTTAGCACAGTGCTCAAAGGTGCATAAGAAACAGAGCTGCCAAACCAACCCTGGCAATTAATAGTGAGATTAAGATCATAGACATACTCGCCACACAGAGGCCAGTAAGGAATACTGACTATATCAGATATACCGAGTCATAAATCTTCCATTACAATGCCAAAACAATAATTAACAGATCACAATCAAAACAAAGTCTGCAAGACGGTAAATCTCTAATAGTTTTAGTGCATACTTACATTAGATATACTTTCTTTAAAAGCATATTTTTGAGTCATTTGAAAAATTGCCATGACAGTATGTCAGTGACTCTAATAAGGAAATTATGTCCAGGCTATATCAAATATGAAAAATACTAATCCTAAGAAACTTCACTTGGACCTTTAAAAATATTGAGAAAAAGTCTGAAATGATTCAAAATAAGAAGTTCTCTCTACAAAATTCAACTTCTGAAGTATTTACTGGTTTAAGAAAAACGAAGTCCTATTTTAAGGATGGAGTGGAGGGGTGCCTGGGTGGCTCAGTCAGTTGAGCATCTGTGTTCAGCTCAGGTGATGATCCTGGGGTCCTGGAATAGAGCCCCGTGTCAGGCTTCCTGCTCAGCAGGGAGTCTGCTTCTCTTTCTCTTTCTCTCTCTCTCTCTCTCTCTTCCCCAGCCCCTACCCATCCCCGCCACACATTCTCTCTCTCTCAAATAAGTAAATCTAAAAATAAATATCTAAAAATTAATAAATAAATAAACAAAAATATTATTTGTCTCTGTTCCTTCAAATACTCATTTCAGAATTATGGGCACTGATCATGCTTCCTGAAGAGATTCATACAGAAAATCCAACGTAGCAGTAACAGCATAAGTGCAATATATAAATGTAGGAGAACTGGTTCTCCTCTGAACAAAATTAGCATATTTTAATCTAGTAAAAATGAAAGGCAAAACTGCCACATTAACACTCCCAACATGTGAAGTTTTCACAAGCATCACTTTGTCAAATGAGTCTTTTGTTTGTTTTGCTTTGTTTGTTTTTTAAGATTTTATTTTTAAGTAATCTCTACATCCAACATGGGGCTCAAATTTACAAGCCCCAGATCAAGAGTCACATGCTCAATCAACTGAACCAGCCAGCACCCTGTCCCCTGCCAGGTATGACAGTTTTCTTTCTTTTTTTCTTTTTTCTTTTTTTTTTTTTATTATGATATGTTATTTACCATACAGTACATCATTTTTGTTTGTTTAAGAAAAATCAAGGACAATGGTGGAACCTGAGAGAATAACTCCTGGTAATATTCTATTGGACAATATGACATGATGAATTACTGGTGACTATCAAAATCTTTTCTAGTAATGAAAATTTTTTGAAATGATTTTCTTCTGTTAGCTATAAAATTAGTGAGTCAAATGTATTTAAAATCTGGAATGGTAAGCTATTGGCAAAACTATAGTTAAGATATGGCTTTTGCTGTAAAGAAAAAACAATGCTTAACAGAAATGGAAAGTGAAACTGCATTTCTACATTTGCTAGTAGTCTTTGAGGCAGATATTCAAACAACTTCCTA
Organism: Ursus arctos; assembly: GCF_023065955.2. NCBI lineage: Eukaryota > Metazoa > Chordata > Mammalia > Carnivora > Ursidae > Ursus > Ursus arctos. The sequence continues at coordinate 4,241,924 of NW_026623050.1, forward strand.
CCAGAATGTGTATGAAAACAAAACAATAAACCTCATACCAACACCCAAATCAAAGAGAAATTATTGTTAACATACAGAGGAAATTTACCCCAAAGATAGGACTGACAAAATAATTTTTCACCTGTGAAAAAAGAAAATGTAGGAAAGCTTCCTTCATCACTACGTTTAGGCTCAGATAATCTGTAACTTCCAGAATCACTGGGCCTCTTCCTTTACTGGATCGATGTTACTTCAGCAATAGACAAAGTAGAGTTTCATCTCCACAGTCCCAATGCCAGTCCCCCAGTGAAGTATAGAGAAAGCAGCTCATAATTGTTGAGCAATTCAATGAATTAATCTTTCCATATTCATTTAGACATATAAACTCATAGATGTTGGACAAGCATCAGTTTTGGCAAAATGTTTCTGTGAGGGTTAGCCATGACCAAAAGAGCTTTACACCTAGAAGACAGGAGCAGAGAGAACCTGGTACAGGTGAGTATTAGAGAATGGTATGGGCATTGATCAGAGAGTGTCCTTCTGTATTGGACAAAGGAACCACACCAGAGAAATATACACCAGACACTAGACATTGGGAACTGTGCTGTGAGCTCCTGAAACAATCTGCTCTCCTGGCCTACCTCCAAAGGATATTCTACCTGTACCCAAATGGAGAGTGAGTACAGCCAAAGAACATCCCTATACCTTTGGTGTTGACAAATAATGGGAATAGAAGAGTTTTTCCTTTCCCATGGATAAGAAAAAAGAAAACCAATACCGTAGAGCTTATGAAAAAATGCAAACGGGGAAAGGAAACGTCATGCTGAAGACCCAGAGTTATGCCCTCTCCTGAAAATAATCTGGTATAAGAACAAGCACTAACTTGGGAAAAAACATCTAGCATCTACAATAGCCTACACAAGTACATGATACAAGAACATAAAGCCATGAAGAAATAATGAGCTGAGACAAAAGAACAGGATGAGATGCAAAAATGATAAATTAGATGACAAGGAAATGAACTGCCACAATAGAATTATAAACCACAATGGTTGTGAATAAGAGATTGGATCAGGATGGTAAAATTCTGATCATATGACTCCCTTTCCTCTCGTCACAAATGCCGTGAAATAACATAGACATAAAAAGATTGTTTTCAGATAATTGATTTATAGCAGTTCAGGAAAAGATGTAAGATAGAAAGGACACATTATTGGATTTATAAAAAATTAAAGCTAAAGAAAATTATGGCTCTAAAAATAATATACAGAAAAAAAGTTATTATGGGGTAAGGGTTACAAGTAATTTAGTAAGAAGGGAGTGCTCTCTGAAAAAACTTGTAAGGGAGGAAGAAAGCAGAAAAGAAAAAAGGAAGAAGTCATATAAGAATGTGAGTTCAAAAGATGTCTAACCTCATTCTGTTTCATGGAACACCCTGAAACAAACTGCAACAGAGAGTCTGACTAATCTTGACTTGGGCTTTTATATCACCATGTTAGTAGCCATTGGCTACTGGCTTCTCCACAAGCAAAGCAGCTACAAGTGCCCAAGGAAAGTTCTCCAAAGATTACAGGTGGGCATCATCAGCATCAATTCAGATAGCAGCTGAATAATGTGCACAAGAAACCTGTCAAAGTGGTACTTGGAATCTGGATGGAACATCCTCAGTACCAGCCTCTGATAGGAAGTATAATCAAAAAGTCAAGTGACATGGAGAATAAAGAACTTTCAATATCTTCTAATAGAAGTCACTGAAGAAAAAGGAGAAAATAAACAATGAAATTATAAAAGACATTTCCCCAAATAAAGGTGAAAATTTTCAGATGGAAAAGACCCGCCAATTGCCAATAGAATGAATGTAAAAAATATGCATAATTGGACATTTCGGTTCTAAAATTTTAGAATAACGCTAAGAGAAAATTCTAAAAGTTTCCAGAGAGGGAAACAGTCTAGCTACTACAGTACAGATTAATTTCATGATTAATGCTCAGACTAAGACATCAAAAAGGATAGTCATCCAAAGGCATGAATAAACAGAATAAATTATAGATTTACTAGTATATATCTTTTTGAGTTATATGTGTGTTGCTGAACTCAATATATTGAGTGATAGTAAGCTACATATCACTATATCTCACCCACAAGGAAAAGATGAGAGCTACCAGATTTTTGGTTGATTCCCCAGGCTTCCACACATGATGAAGGCTCACTCCTTGTAGGACACTTTGTCTAAGGCCTGCTGGCTAGTGCATCCCAGCAACACCGACGGCAATCAGAGTAGCTGCTTTGAGCAACTGCTGGTTGCTCCTATCTTTTCTGTGCTACAATTCTGTATCTTATCCTGAAGCTATATCAACTTTGCATATGGCGATAACTCTAGTATGAATTCTTATTATGAACATGCAGTCCATTAACCAGCCTAGTATTGATCTCTTACATCTACAGAGAAAGAAAAATCATATCACAGTCAGACAACTTATTTATAATATTGGATATTGAATACAATGGAAGAGTGACTTCAAAATCATAAAGGGAAATGATTTAACTTCTAATTTATATGTGACAAACCATCAATCAAGAGTAAAGTCTAAGTAAAAGTAATTTTAAAGTATGCAAAAACTCAAAAAGGAAAGATGTGACATATAGAGAACAGGGGGGAATATCATAGTTAAGACTCAATGAATGTTCATTGACAGAGTTAAAATGCAATAACATTCTAATCCCAGGTGATCTTAACAAGAGAGGAAGTTATGGAGAAGTTAGAGAAGAGAAAAGGAGAGACATGGAAGTTATCTAAGGTTTCTCTCTTGATTTGTGGAGAGCTGTATATATTAGTTCAATTTCGACTTTAATAGAAAAACATAAACTTAAATGTATGTTTTAACATATAAGAATAACCATTACAAAAGTAGAAAAATGTATGACTGTCAATGAGTGGGAAGAAAGACATAAAATTACAAGTACAATCAACCCAAAAAAAGACAGGAAAGCAAAACAGGGAATAAAAAAGAACAAATAAAAAACACAATATAAATTGTCAGAGATAAGTACAAACATATAATTATCCAAGATAAACAGGATTACTAAATACCCACATTAAAACAGACAGCATCAAAAAAATAGATATTAGATGAAAACTTGGAAACATACCAGAGCTATTTTATATTGCTAAAATATACACTTTACCAAGAACAATCTGAATAGTGTTGAAGTGTATAAAATGGAAAAGAGATTGAGATTCAAGAAAATATATGGCAAACCCACAGGATTGTGGGAAGTGTACCTTATTAGTAATCAAAAAATGAAGCAGACTAAAAGTTGTGAAGCATCAAAGGGTGAAGGTTTCCTTGCCCCTCATTCTCCTTTTTGCTTCTCTTCTCCTCCCTCTCCAAATTCTTTGAGGATGTCCTTGATTTGCTATGATGATACTGCTACAGAAGAAGATTTACAGAAAGAGACAATATATACATAAAAAAATCTTATTAGTATAATAATGCACTGGAATTATGTTGTAAGAACTAGTCAATTTTATTTAGAAAAATATTTCTTTGGATTATAGATATTTAATTCTAAATTCTGTGCTGAATGGGATTTGAAGGTATGACAACTACTCTATATTCCCCAAATAGTACTTAAATTTTGGGGAATGGATTAGAAAAATATTGAGGAAATTATGAAGAAGGAAAGAGAAAGTGGGATCCAAAAGAAATGAACTCCTAGTTACCCAATCACGCAAATTCTCGCAATTACAAAGGATGGGTTTACCTGGGGCAGTCTGGACATGCAGGAAAAACTAATGATACATTAATTGCAAATTAGAAGCCTTCTCATTAGAGTCAGATATTAGTGCAAGGAATTCTGCAATCACTACTTCTACCCAATATCATTCTTGCAGTTGTGACCAATAAGAAATATAAATAATAGATATAGAAAAAGAAGAAAATAATCATCTTTGGTAAATGGTTGAAAAGCTTAAAGAATTAACTGCACAACTGCTATAACTAGCAAGACTAGAGTCAGTACACTGAGAGAATAAGATGTTAACATACAAAAATCGATAGTTCCCTTTAGAACAATAATCACTTAGGAAATATAATAGAAAATAGAAAACCCAATTCACAGAATAAAAAACAACTCTCAAATTAACCTAACAAGAAATAATCAAGACCTACATAAAGAAAACTACACAACTTGATGAAATAACCTAAAAGAAGGTACAAAGAGATGGAAAGATGCGCCATGTTTCTGGATAGGAAGACCTAATTTTATAAATATGTCAATTTCCCCCCCCCCAAATGAATTCAATGCATTTGCAGTTAAAATCCTGATGGTGTGTATTAGAGGATTTGTTAAATTGAGTCTAGGATTTACACGTAGAGAAGTATCCAAAAATTGCCAAGAAGATTTTGAAAAAGAAAAATACATTCTTTTGAAAATACTTATTAAGTGTTCTCTATCTTCCGGACATTGTTCTGGTAATGGAGATACACCTATAAATAAAAATCATAATCTAATTTTATGTCAAAACATGGCAAAATCAGTTACATAGCAATCAAAAAAGAGAAGAAAAGGCTGAATACACTTAATATTTTTCCTATTAATTTTGAAGACCTCATTTATATTAACTAGCAGGAAAAAAAAGGACACAAGGAATGAAAACCCAATTCATATAAGACTAGTAATATTTAATACATATTGAGAACTTACCATGTCAGACACCAAGCTATGAATATTTATGCTGTCTCTTAATCCTCACATCATTTCTATAAAATAGAGGTTGATATTATCACCGTTTACATTTGAGGAAACTGAGTTTTAGACATTAACTTTAGCTCTGCCCAAGTAAGTGATGAGGTCTGGATTTGAACTAAAATTCATCTATTTTTAGAGCTTAAGAATTTTATCAGTATGTTCTACAAAACCACAATGATAACACAACATAGCAATGTTTTGAAATATTCAACTTAACTACTAACTAAAGAAATGACTACTGAGGGCGCCTGGGTGGCTTAGTCAGTTAAGCATCTGCCTTTGGCTAAGGTATTGATCCCAGGGTCCTGGAATGGAGCCCCGCATTGGGCTCCCAGCTCTTCAGGGAGTCTACTTCTCCCTCTGCCCCTCCTCCTGCTCATTCTCTCAATCTCTCTCTCAAATAAATAAATAAAATCTTAAAAAAAAAAAAAAAAGAAATGACTACTGAAAAGCAATGGTCAACTACCATGTTGATTATAATTAAAAAAAATTCAAACTTGATCAGGATACAGTATGGACATGTAAATTTTACAGCCTTTTGGGAAAGCTTCTGACAAAAGGTTTTAAGAGTCTCTGATACAGGGCACCTGGGTGGCTCAGTTGCTAAGCTTCTGCCTTCGGCCAGGGCGTGATCCCAGGGTCCTGGGATCGAGCCCCGCATCGGGCTCCCTGCTTGGCAGGAAGCCTGCTTCTCCCTCTCCCCTGCCTGCTGCTCCCCCTACTTGTGCTCTCTCTCTCTCTGTCAAATAAATAAAATCTTTAAAAAAAAAAAAAGAGCTCACTGACAAATTTTGCATGAAAAATACGTTTATATAAAACTCGGTATATAAATATTTATATATAAATACAATATTTATAAATAGGAATTCTATAAAAGAATAGTTATTTATATATTTTTAAAATACCAAAATAATAGGGATTACGAGATTAGTGAAATAATTTGGGGGGGGAAGTATTAATTTTGGTCTTGAAACTTTTCTGTATTTCCTTAATTTTCTACAAATGAATATTATTTGGCTAATAAAAACACATAGATCTAACTAAATGAAAAATAAAATTGGGTTGGAGTAATGTCATTGTTTGTCACATAGAATAAAATTAAAACTTTTAACTATACTAAAGCAGTGTTGGTAAGACTACATCTGCCTTTCCTAATAGAGGGACAATGCTAATTAATTTATAGGTAATATTTAAAGTTTATTTTATGTAACATGTCAGCAGATGCAGTTAAAAGAGAAAAGTGTGTTTTATGGTCCTATGGAAGGTAATAAATGTCAGACACATGTAGATACAGTTATAAGTTTATGAACACCCAGGGTAATGCACACAAGGAAAACCTTATACGAACACCAAATGAAAAGACATGTTTTCTAAGCACAGTCAGGGGACTGTTTTTAACTCCATGTATAATATAGGTTAGATAGAAGGTTAAAGACTGCAGTGCAGTGGTCTGACAATAAACCCCCTGCAAGTGTGTAGTTTGATGGGGTGTTAATTGAGTAGCAGGTGAACATAAATAGAAAGCACCAAGGGTGTGTAGGGGGGAGTCTTCTTGTTGATGAGGGAACATAAAAATGCTGAGCTCTGTAATAAGAAATAAAGACAATTTGAGATTTATTTCTCTGACTTCATTCTACCCTCCATAGTATGGCCCTCTCTAGTTTAAAATGCTTGCTAGGGAATAATAACATGGCTTTTAAAATGTGTGGGTGATTAGAGAGTAAGTCAGATAGTCCTGAAGGTCATAAAAACACAGGAGTTTGTTTTGTTTTTGTTTGTTTATAGTTAGATGTGATGTTTAGTGTGGTTGTTACTACTGCTTCCTGGCATTACTCGTTCAGAATATCTCAAGGCATATACAGTGGCTGGTCATTCAGCATCTAATGTGAAATATCATCATGATTGCATTAGGATAGAAACACCAATAAATACAAAAGTGGCTGAAAACATGAAGAATGACTCAAGCTCTCTAACGTTCAAGAGAATTTTTTTTTAAGAAAGAGGATTTTCCTGGGACTCCTAGGTGGCTCAGTCAGTTAAATGTCTCATTCTTGGTTTCAGTTCTGGACATGATCTCATGGGTGGTGGGACTAAGCCTTATCTTGGGCTCTGTGCTCAGCGGGGAGTCTGCTTAAAGATTCTCTCCCTCTGCCCTTCTTCCCACTCACACACACATGCTCGCTTGCTCTCTGTCTCTCTCAATTAAGTGAATAAATCTTAAGGGAAAAAAAACAACACAAGAAAAAGAAAGGGGATTTTTCTGCATAGTTCACCTAGACAGATTATATGACAATATGCAAGTAAAACCCTAAGTAAAATAATGTTTTAAGCTCTAATGTTGGTATTTCACTTTTTCCAGGAAATCACCAATTTGAAAACGCATACAACCACCATACTGAAGACTTACCTTTCTCTGTGAAATATCTTCAGATGCTTGTACAGTAGCATATGCTCCAAGAATGTTGCCAGTTTGAAAAGAATAACGTCACTGCACACTACACTGTTACAACGAACACGGCATTAAACACATCCAAGATGTGTGTAAGACATTTTTAAGCTATTAAGTTTTAAAAATGATAGCTAATATTTATATTTCCTATGTACCAGGAACTGTGCTAACTGCTTCACAAATACTGTCTCATTTGAACCTCACAAAATCTTAAGAGGTAAGAACTCTTAATTCACATTTACAAATGATGATACCAATCTGTAGAAAGATGAAGTATGTGCCCTGTAGTCACATAACTAATTAGTTGCGAAGCCAGATCTGAATCCAAATAAACTAACTCCAGACAAAGTACAAATCCTAAATTCCTATACTATAGTCTCTCCTTACACTCTTTCAAGTCCCTATTGAATTGACCGCATAAATGCTTTGTTATAATAAAGAATCTTGCTCTTTTAAGAGAGTTAAGATAAAAATCACAAAAAGTTCTCTTCCCAGCATGGTCTAGAGCAGTGATTCTCAAATTTAAATGTTCAGACAAACCACTTCAGGATCATGTTAAAATGCGGATACTGATTCTATAGGTTTGAGATGGAACCCAAAAGTCTTCATTTCTAACAAGCTCCTGGGTAATGCTGCGCTGCAGACCATCCTGTGAGTAGCAAGTAGACAGAGTATTTTATTTCAGATGGGGAGAAAGGATAGAAGTAAAGCTCTAGGTGTTTTTCTGTGCCCTTCTCTTCATTCCCTAATTTCTGTGAAGCTACAATCTAGTCCAGAACAACCATCCCAACTTCTTGCTTTTTATACTCATTCTTCTTTCATCTCAAAGAAGAAAACTAGAATGTTAATAACATAAATATAAATGCTACAGTCAAATTCCGGCAGAGAAATAGTCAGTTCAGATCTGTATAAGGAAAAATGATTCTGTGTCTTCTTTGTACTATTTTGCAGATTATTGAAAAGTATCAGAACAACTCAGCAACAATAAAAGCCACAAGAAGTAGAATGAGTAGTACCTTAGGAGTCTAGATGTTGTTGTCCAGAAACCTGACTTATATTGGGCTTCCCTCTCACCCAATCCCATTACTCCATATGCAGTCCTTAACCATACCCTATAGATTTAACCTCACAAACCATCTCTGTTCCATCTGCCACTGCCTTGGGTTAGTTCGTCATCGCTTCTCACTTTACCATAATCAGCTAATATGGGAAAGGAGAAAGGTTCCAGTCTACCCTCTGGACTACAAGACCATTCTCTACAGAGCTGCCACAGAAAGGTTTCTGAATTATTAATCTAATGCCACTTCCTTGCTTTATATCCTTCAACAGATCCCTGTAACTTAACATTCTGACTTCCCAGGTTAACACACATGGCTCCTTGTGATCAAGCTCCATCTGTCTTGGTGGTTCATACCTTCCATTACCTCACACAAACCCCTTACTAGGAGCATACTGAACACAGACTACAGCTTTGCTATTGCATCATAGCGTTTTATACCTTCATGCCTTCCCACACAGTATTATTTGAAAGTTCTTCTCTTTTCTCCTGCTCTCTCCTTTCCAGCCCTTTCTCCTACACACCTAGTCAACTTGCCAATACCCAGTTCAAAGAGTATTCTGGAAGATCCAGTGACTCCCTGAATCATTCCACTAGAATAGTCAGAGCAATGAGTAGAAAAAATAAGACCCCATAGACTTCATCTACAGTAACACTAGGTCACAAGATATACACACAAACCCAAAGTATGATTGGGAGAGGCTAAATCACCAAAATCTACCAGACCCATTTAATATCAAAAACTATACAGGAGAAATTGGAGGAAAGGCAAAGGGACTAGTGATAACCCTATGAGCTAGAAACCCCCAACTTACTATCAGATACTCAATGGGAAACACAGTGGGCCTTTCTGAGAGCAGCAGGAGAAAACAGGATAGGATTTTGAAAGTTCCAAATCAAGGATGAGTACAAGAGGTACAGTACCTCTTGTGGTCCTAGAGAGTTTTGGAGTCTGGGACCTTTAAATTCACAAAACTGACAGACAAAAGAACCCTTACAAAACAAAGCTTAGCACTAAGGAGATGATGAACCAAAGTGAGCACAACAGACTATGTGGACAAAGAAAAGAGAAGAGAAAATTGGGAAAAGTAACATAGGAAGAATGTCTAAGAAAGTTTAAGGCCATTTCTTTTCTTCATTGAAGGAGCAAGATTGGTAGCTATTCTGGTCTAACCTTCTAAAAGTACAGGAAAAGCCATTTTGCTTTAGAATGGACAGTAACCAAGGATCACTACATAATGCCACATAAAATAAGTATAAAAATGAGAGGATAAAGAGTAAAATAAATCCCTCAGATAATGGAAACATGCCCCAAAATGCCCACAAAACAGATAAAGAACCTATTTACTAAAATACAAACTTTAAGAATCAAAATAAAAGTACAAAAACGATCTGTTTAACCAGCAAGAGGTGTAACTACACAGAAAGGAACTAGTTCAAGTGACTTTTAAACAGTAATTTGACTGTACATTCCTGGTGGGATATGCCGTAAGGATTAAAAAAGTATAGCAAAAAACAACGACCTTACAAAAAAAAAAGAAGAAGAAGAAGAAGAAGAAGAAGAAGAAAAAGAAAAAGAAAAAGAAAATAAAAACTGCAACAAAAAGTTAAACTCTTCTGGAAATCATATCGTTAGTAGACAGGTTGGTATTATTTAACTAAGACTGTTGTGTTATAAGTATGGGATAAACAAATGAGTATTATTATACTGGTGTTACTTAAAGCAGGGGTTTTTCACAGTGAGAGAAAGGAGATACTACCGTATGTACCATGGATAACGTTAAGAAAAACTCTGTCGTCTTGAATTTGAATTGGAAGTGTCAATATGAACTTGAATTTGAATTGGAAGTGTCAATATGAACTTACATTTCCTAACCCTATCCTCCAAAATGTCTAAAAACAAAGCTTCATCAAAATGAGTGCCTCTAGCCTTCAGAATGTGGGCTCTAAATAGGAGACCTCACTAAAAAGAACCCACGATCCTCAAAGAAATAGCTGATTCTAGGTCCGGAGTGAGACATGTCCAAGATGAGCCTTGAACCCATAATGAATTAATGAGCTAACTGGAACAGTTCTCAAAGACTGGTCGCTGGGCCAGCAGTACCTGGGAACTTATTTGGAATGCAAATTCTATGCCTCACCTCAGACCTACTGAATCAAAAACTCTGGGATTGGCCTCGGCAGTCTGGATTTGAACAAGCCTCCAAGTGATACTGATGAACACTGACGTTTGAGAACCACTGACCTAGGACCATGATTATCACAGCTCTTAACATCAAAAATGAGAAGCAGCCAGACATTGCATTCCTTCTGACAGAAGTAGCTATTGCCATCTCAGAAGTAATCTTTCCCCTCTACCAAAGAAATAAAAAATAAAACTTGAACGTGAGTCAGATTAAGCTCTAGTTTTAAGTACCAAGTTATAGGAAATAGGAACATGTTAAATAATAATATAGGACGCAATCAACAAAATCCAGACTGAGGGCAATTCTCTAGGTTAAATAACCTGGTTTTTCCCAGGCTCCTCCGCTATGAGCCTGCTTCTTCCTCTCCCACTCCCCCTGCTTGTGTTCCTTCTCTCGCTGGCTGTCTCTATCTCTGTCGAATAAATAAATAAAATCTTTAAAAAAAAAATAACCTGGTTTTTCCAACAAAGAAATTGTAAGGGGGGAATATATATATATAATATATATATATATATATATATATATATATATATATATATATATATATATAATATATATATATATATATATATATATGGAGGGAGATACACATATATATAAAGGGGAAGTATATATATTATTACAATGGGGGAAATTGTGTGTGTGTGTGTGTGTGTGTGTGTGTGTGTGTAGAGAGAGAAAGAACCTATAAATTGGAAGAGACGAATATTATGAAACTTATTTGATCCCAATTCAAATAAATAAGCTGGAAATAAAAGAATATTTATAGTACAATGAGATAATTTTGAACACTATTTGATGATATTGAGGTGTTACAGCTGATTTTTTTTTTTGGAGGATGATGATACTATGCTTGTGTTTTGGAGATAACATGCTAAAATATTTAAAGATGAAATTATATATTGTCCAGAAATTATGTCAAAATAATTCTGGGGAGGGGGTAGGGAAGTAGGTGAAGTAAATAAAGTTGGCCATTAGTTTATAGAATTGATGATGGTTAAAACCAAGTGATTTATTTAAAAGTTAGTCACAATAGTTTTTCTATTTTCATATATATTTGAATTTTTCAATAATAGGTTTCACATCAAGCATCATCTCTTCCAAAAAATGCTTCCTTTAGCACCACTCCCAGCTTGGTTTAGGTAATCTTTTTCTATGCTTTGCCATCAGTCAGTGTGACACTCCATCTTAACTGTGATGAGTTCCTTGAGGGGAGGTCTGGGTTTTGTTTGCCTTACAACCACAGTGGCTTATCACAGTGCCTGTACACAGCATATTTTTCAGTTCAGGGTCCTCCCAGGTAACAGAGAGCACACTCAAGCAGGGTAATTGAAAAAACAGTTCAACAATAGAATTATTTACAAGGATGTTATCAGGGTTAAGAGAAACAATAAGGAACGGCCTAGGCACTTGTGTCTGGCAGCAGCAGGAGGCCATTACCTCCTCTTGCCCAGTGTGCAGGGGGAAGGGATATCTACGGACAACCTAGTGAGAATTATAGCTTTAGGGACGGACTCCTGAGAGCATGTGCACACTTTGTTGGAGAAACAAACCTAGAGCCCTCCAGGGAGGTTTCTGGGGAAATATATATCTCAAAGTCACTCCAATACCTTGTTGGTACCTTCTACTGGTGGAATCCAAATAGAAGCAAGGGAGCCTGTTAATACAGTCAATAGAGAGAAGGATGGAAAGTGGATCTTGAGGCTGAGATGCAAAGTCACAGAGGCACAAGGCTTCTGATCATCCTTACAGATTTAGGTCTCCAATCATGAGTTTCAAACTGGTATGTGTGCACACATAAATGTGTGTGCATGTGTGCATATGTGTGTGTGTGTGTGTGTGAGAGAGAGAGAGAGAGAGAGGAGAGGGGCATTTGATGCTACCTTCCTCAGATGGATCCTCTTCCTTTCAGTCCACAGAGCACAGATTTAGGAAAAAATCAGATCATTGTGGCAGATTATTAAAATAGCCACACATGTCTCTTCGATCATTATAAAGAAACATTCCTTGTCTTTTCTGCCAGGTTTTCCTCTCTAATAAAGAAAATTTGGATGCATACTGTATTACCTCCAGTAGTATTTTTAAGCAACAAGCTAATATCAGAATATCAGTGTAAATACACCTGCAATTGTCAGTTAACCTCATGTTATTCTTTTTAGACCGCCTGCGGCAGTATATCAGTACTGTCAGAAAGAAAAAAATAACACAGAATAAGGATTTTCACAGTCTTTTCACAAGCCAAGGCACAAAATGGGTTCATTATCAACATGTGGTTGCCTACACTTCAATATGAATACATCTTCAGCTCTCCAATAACTGCCATAGAGTTGTGTAATTCAGCAAAATGTAAACATGTGTTCCTCAGAAATGATACATTGCCAGACAAATGTGATCGTGCCCCCCAGCCTTCCCTTGGAAAAAAAATAATAATCAAGTCTGAGGATTTCAGAGTATATTCTGATGAAAAATGTTTTCTCTGAAGATCACAATGTTGCTTCTACCCATAAATTCAAGCCAATGGCCTTACTGAATACATGAGGCCTAAAACATTTATCTAAGAAGGGATTATTTTCTTGTCCCAGATTCTCATAGGATCTTTACCAACATCTATGGTAACTTTAAAGAAAATTACCTTATTCTGGAAAATATAAAACTCTATGCTTTGGATGATATTTGGAACCACATCTCAAAGCGCCTCCACTTAACCTTGTAGCAGGGACTTAAACTGTGGGTATTTAGGCTATAGTATTGCTTTTGCAAATACAAATATTGAAGCAATACTAAATATCATAACAAATAATAAGAATATAGCATCCTTTATATGCAAAGATGGTTTAACCCTCTACCAATAAGATGGAGATCATATATTCCTGTTCCGGTAAAGGTGATGAATTCATACCATGCACACAGATACCTTGCTCTCCTTGAAACTAAACAGCATTCAAGTGTGTTGTAACTGACTGTGGCTTTCAAAGTAGCTACTGACATACAAAAAATTGAATCTATAACTTCTGCCTAAAGGCTACAAAACTCCTGCCAACTGAATTCCATTTTGTACTGGAGTCATTTGAAGTGACTGTAAAGTAAGGTGGTACAATTAGTAGAACACACAATCTGCAGCCAGAAACTTACGGTTTGGGTTCTTTCTGCCACTTATAAGCTGGGTGAATGTGGGTAAGCCAGTATACATATTTGAATCTTAGGGTTTTTTTTTTATTTTTAAACTATTTATAATCATTTCTGCCATACAGAGCTGTTGTGAGGATCAAATAATATAATGCATGCAAAAGAACTCTATAATGTGCTGAGTGCCAATATAGGGTAGTTCACTGGCTTCTGATTTAATTCTTTTATCTGATCATTCAGCTGTAATTGAGATTTGCCAACACAGATTTCTAGTTCTAGTTCTGTTCTCATTTCCTCTGTCTTTCCATTTATCCTCCCTTTCCAGTCTTTGCATTGTCCTTCTTGAACACTACGTCAAAAACTAATGATGTCCTATATGTTGGCTAATTAAACATAAAAAAAATATTAATTCTCAATAAAAATTTCAAATCAAAGTACTATGGAGAAATATTTTAGCAATGTTTACTGTCTCTCATTACCCTTAAAAGTGAATTTATTTCTAAATTTATTTCAATTTAGAGATTGGAGCCAGAGACAGCACATACGTAGAGCCAAACTGACAGCCTCAGGATGGGGGACTCTAAGAGGCTGATGAGGTAAAAGTCCAGCCCAGAATAGCCCATGCAAGAAGAGGGTGTGTCTCAAAGATATGTGAGCCCACAGCACTGGGGGCTGAGACTCCAACATTCTATGAAAAGATATGCCAGAAAGAAGGAAGCAAAGTCATCTTGGAATGTTTTGGTTCGGGGCTCCTGGTGGCTCAGTCAATTGAGCATTCCACTCTTGGTTTCAGTTCAGGTCATGATCTCAGAGTCATGAGATCGAGCCCCAGGTCAGGCTCCTTGCATAGTGGAGAGTCTGCTGTAGATTCTCTCCCTCTCCATCTTCCTTTCCCCCTGCTTGCACCCTCTCTCTCTCGCTCTCGCTCTCTCTCTCTCTGTAAAAATAAATAAATACATATATTTTTTTAAGATTTTATTTATTTATCTGACAGAGAGAGAGACAGCCATCGAGAGAGGGAACACAAGCAGGGGGAGTGGGAGAGGAAGAAGCAGGCTCCCAGCAGAGGAGCCTGACATGGGGCTCGATCCTGTAACGCCAGAATCATGCCCTGAGCCGAAGGCAGACGCTTAACCGCTGTGCCACCCAGGCGCCCCATAAATAAATACATCTTAAAAAAAAAAAAAAAAAAGAATGTTTTGGTTCACTAGTGATATCTCTGGCCAATGGGAGTTTGTAAAGAAATGAGGTAGGCTAAACGCTTTATCAGGAAAACCATTTGACTAAGACTAAGAACTAGATTCCACTTTCTGTTTTGTCCCAAATTAGTTCCATAAATAGTTTGAACGAGTCATTTGACTGTGTGGACATCAGGTTCTTCAACTATAAAAATCTAGATTATTTCTACATTCTCATCAAGCTCTAAAATGCTACAGTAGACATAAATAATTTATTTCTATTTTCACTATGCAAAACAAGGTCTACTTGACAGAAATAAATTAATTTAATTTAAAAAAATTTTTAAAAAGCTACAATCTCCAAAATTTGTGGCTGACGTGGTTTTGACGTTATCCCATTCATTTGGGAAAATCCAAGGCCTCATATAAGAGGATTCAGGAAGAGTCAAATTAATATTATTTTTACCTACCTCTTCAAGGGACCGCTTACCAGGAATCCTAACAAACAAAACAGTTTCTGTCTCTAGCAACCAATCAAATGTATTATCAGTGGAACATTTCCATTTAATCTCATTATCAACAAGTCTTCGGCATGTGGAATTCTTAACTTTCACATATAAAGAAAATTATAATCCTTGGAATCAGAAAAATTCTAATTAGAAACTCCTACTGTGCCGTATTCCAGAGTACTTGCTGGTTTTGCCACACTGGCCAGAGAAGACAAAAGTACCAGTCCACTACACAAGTGTCCTTCACTCCATGCAAATTCCAGAGTTGGTCTTATACCTACTCGTCTGGAGAGGAACGCTCTCTTTCCCATAGCATCTTCTTTCATCTTCCTTCCTCTTTCTTGTACCCACAAAAAATTACTGTCATAGTTTTTATAAACTACTGAAGAGATAATGTCAGATAAGAACTTTTTAGCTTTATTTCGATGTTGTTTTGATCCAGAAAAACAGTGAGCTGAGTTAGTAAAACAAGGAGAATAAAGCGAACCCGGTGAAGAGTGGGAAGATGTTTAGCAAATGATTTGTCATGCAGAGGGGAAGTTAATAAATACTTTATGTTGATAAAATTAGGAGCAAGTGAGCTAATATGTATATGAATGCTTTTATTTAGCCATAAAATTCTACATAAATACCATTATTGTTATCATTGTTTTAAGTAGAGGGAAAAATAATGGAAAGGAGACTGAAAGATTACTAAAGAAAGAGATTCTTGCTAAGTACTGGTGCTGCACACCAAGTATGTGTTCAGGGCTAGAAGTTAGTCCTGGAGCTTCCTGTCTCCGCATGACGTTAAAAGTCTTGCTTCTTTTTGAGTTCCTTCATCCTCCCTTCTTTTACCCACATTGGATTCGTGCCTAGATAATACCAGTCTCAGTTACATGCTCAAGTTCAACTTTTGGATCCACAATTCACAAACAGACCCTTATAAACCCACTGAAAGAAGTTCACATTTAATAAGATGCAGGAAGTCATTGAGAGGCACCTTCTTTCAGCAATTGTTAGTAATAGTGTTTTCAGCTCAGCATCTCAGGAACTTTGTCAGAAAGCCCAGACTTGAGACTCTCAAGTTCCAGTTCCTAGTCAGCTTCTCTCTGACCCTTAGCTTCAGACTGTCCCACAGCAGTGTTCCACTCTCTTCTGTGTATCCTTGGTCTCTAAGGACACGACTGAGAGGACTGAGAGGATGGTAGGGAAAATTCAACATCCCAACTCAATAAAATATAGAAAATCAAGAATCATTTCCTAGAGAAAAGAATCATCACCTCCCTATATGCAGGACAATTCATCCATTGCTCAAGGTAAGACAGCAGAATCTCTTTCTATGCTGGTGCTTTATCCATGTATACTATTTCTGGTGTTACTATTATTAATACAAAAAATAAAAATGTTGAATGGTGGTCCCAGAATAGCTTTTAAGAATCGTCCTGCTCTGCAACTAGCTTTTCTCCCATATCTGCAAACAAAGAATTAAAGTGGATCCTAGAGCCCCAGAAAGCCCTTCCTAGCTGTCATGACCCATCTTTAAATGTTAAGAGCTGCTGAATCTCGTTCTGCAGAACTTGATACTTCAGAAACATCATTGTTCTCAAAAGCCCAGGGAGAACACAGGCCTGCTGTTGCAAATATTTGCTGATTTTCTCCAGTTAGAGAACTGTGGGGATCCGGGGAGGTGGTAAGACAAAGGAAAGGAAATCTCTGAGTCACAACAACAATTTGTGCCCCTTGGAGGAGAGACTGTGCCAACTGCCTGAGTTCACTCCTAGGCTCTGAATAGAATTACCTGCATGTCAGTCAGTCAAGGTAGTTTAAAATACCTGTGCTCCTAAAGCCAGGATGTCATTATAGATTTAGCACTACTAGCAGTGTTCTCTTTGTCACACAATGAAGCAATATGGCTAATTAACGCTCACTAGGGAGCCTGAAATAATGATGCCTCTCTCTTCCTAGAGCCAATTACCCCAAATATTCAGATTACCTACCTACTATTTCACTGAAAGAAGTGTCTGGATTTTTTTTTTTATTTCATTCAGGCATTATGTATCATGTAACGTCACATTATGTGATGTTGTGTCACAGTCTGACAGCTTACAACGAGGGATGTGCTGAATATATTGGGTAGTTAATACCTGAATTAACAAGACAACCAACTTTCCAAAGAAAGAAAGCCTGAGAATTACCTGCTATACCTTCTGGGATATCTGGAGGGAGTACATGTCTGATTTACTCAATCAACCACTGTGTGTCACTGTTGCTTCTCGTAAAGACACATGAAAGAGTATTTGTCCACAGAGATGGCGCACACATATCTACATGTAAGGGTTTGTAAGATGGGTTTGTAAGAATCCTTAATGGATACTAACTCATTTAGATTTACTTGAGCACTGTTTAAATGATCTCAGCCATTTAGGAATTAAGTATTGAGAAGCGGGGTAATATAATGAAAAGGGCTTGAGACAGAGCAAACCAGTTGAGAACCTGATACATGACCTTTCTTCATTTACTCATCTATTTATTCAACAAATATTTATTACATACCTACTCTTTACAGGTATTCACTTAAAGGAAGATGGGATATGCTCCAGCTCCATTTTCTTTGCTGTTCCTAAACAAGCAGAGCGTGACCCTGCCTTGGGCCTGTACAATAGATGATAGCATTGCCTGGATGCTCTTCTCCAAGACACCTTCATGATCTACTCCCTTGCCATCATTAGTTTCCCAAATGTCAACTTCTCTGGCCAACATCTTAAAATGAGACTTTCCCTGGTGAACATACTTAAATTTAATCCCATCCCCCTTGCCCTCCAGCACTCCTGTTCCTATTTTTCTCCCACGGAAGAAGAAATGTAGACAGCAATGTCAGAGAAATCCTCTTTGAAGGGACAATACAAATAAAGAAAGACAAGTGATGAGAGATAGTCAGCTCTTAGAGGAATGGAAAGAAGAGATGGCTCACTTTCCTCCTCAGTAAACCAGGCTATCTGGTAAGGAGAAAATTAAATGAGATGGTATATGTAAAATGCCTAGAATGTACTTTCTAAATATTAAAATTATCCATTTAGCTAATCAAAAACTTTAGTGCCTCCCCATTTTCTTCTGAAGAGAATTCAAGATCTTGGATCAATACAAGATGTACCATTACCCCATTTCCTAGACGTAGGTTTTACTTCAAGCCTCTTCCTTTCATCGCCACTTCCTCCACTTCTACCAACACATAAACACTCTCTTTCATCAAACCATATTTATTTAACTCTTTATAAAACCCAAGGACAATGTCCTCTATTGATGCTCCAGTGGTTGCCACTCCCTGGAGTAGGCAGTCTCCCCTGAATGAGCCTGCCTCTAATATTCCACCATCCTGTGTGTTCCAAGAACCCTCTGCCTTCTGCCATTATGGTACCTGTTATATAATATTAGAATTGGTACTTTTGGGGCACCCGGGTGGCTCAGTCGGTTAAGCGGCCAACTGTTGATTTTGGTTCAGGTCATGATCTCAGGGTCCTGGGATTGAGCCCTGCATCAGGCTCCATACTCAGCGGGGAGTCTGCTTCAGGATTCTCCCTCCTCCTGCCCTGCCCCCTGCTCACTTGCTCTCTCTCTCTAAAATATATAAGTAAATCTTTTTTTTTAAAAAATTGATACTTTTATTGCTCTTCTTTCTAACTATACTATAAGATCAATGGGGGTAGAGCTATATTTTATTCATCTTTCTAGTTCTCATTACAGAGCCTGGGACATAGTAGACAATACCTTCATCTGAATCAGCAACTGAATCCATCCAATAGGTCAGCAGTAGATCACTGCTGGGCACATAGTTTGTTCATAATAAATGTTGACACCCTCATCACCCTCAGTTGACTTATTTAAGTATCAATGTGAATATTCAATTTGAATCCCTTAGTTTATATTGGTTATATAAAGCTCTATTTACAATTATATCAAATTACATATTAGTTAATAAAATATTTTAATGATAACAACAAACATACTTTAAGATTTATTATAAGCAAAAGACTGATATTACATGGGCAAGAAGAAGGCATAAGGTCATAGAGAAATGCAGGGTTACTGCCTTCAATAAGCATATAATCTACTAAGGAAGATAGAACTGTGTGAACAATTAACCATCTGTAGTTTGAGACAAAATGCATAATCATAATAAGAGTGCACATAAGAAAAAAAGTTAACAGGATTACCTAAGAAATGGAAAATAAGAAAAGGAAAAGATGGACCTTTAAGGGAATGTTACAGAGGCGAGCCTGTAGTGTTAGGTACATTCAATGGATTCAGCATCTGGATGCATGGAACCAGCAGGTAAAAGGTAAATGAGGGCTAGGTTGTGGAATGAGGGATGGTAGAATTCATTCGGATATTTATTCAATATCCCAGTGCTAAGGAGTTTGGAGTTTATTTTGCAGGCACATAGAATTTAGAATCAGTGTAGTGATTGGGATCTAAGAACTTGTGGTAACATGTAGATAGTTGAAATTGAGGTTGGAAAAGGGGGCATGGAAAGGGCTGGAATCCTGAAGGTAGGGAGGCAGTTTAGGAGATCATTGTAAAAGGGTGGAAAAAAATATGGAGAAGCAGCAAACTAGGACACTAAGGGGATGAGTGGAAATGAGTTAGCATTGTAAAGAAGATCTGAGTCAATCTGACCAGTGACTGGTGGGATCAAGGAGGAACCCATTATCCAGGAACAGGAAATGCATACAGTCGAGTTTGAGGAGCAGTGGGCAGGGGCATATTCACTACTGATTATTCATTCTCAAACATCATTGCCTAGACTATTAGGGACATTAGGTGCCCAGGGGACATTCAGATAAAGGTAAGATAGTGTGGGCAGTTAGTTATGAACCAAGTTAAGATTTAATATGGAGTAGTATGTTTTTGTTAACGTAAATAAAACAATAAGAAACATTTAAATGAATATAGTTTTTTTCTCTCTTGCTTTTGAGATATTTCCTTAGGACAAGTTTCCACAAACATACCACATATCTATTACAAGGACCTCTCCCAATCCTCATATCCTTTCGCTTCAAGCCAGAAAAATCTATCTACTTCAGTGCTTGCTTAAAAACCTTGACATTTGTTTTTCTTTCAGTTTTGTTCCAACATCCCAATATGCCACATTCTTTATGACAGTCCTCAGTAATTTACAGTAATCACTTTCATAATTTTATGACACGTTCTCAAGACAAAAATCTCAGTGGTTCAGCCAGGACTTAGAGAACAGTTTCTAAGGCACTGTGATAATCTGGTTCCCAAAGCCTCATTAACGTAAGCCAACTCTGTCCAAGAGTAGCAAGAGTGAAACATAATGAAACACTTGATTTGTTGGACTAAATCCACAGCACTACTATGCTATTAACATATAAAGATATAAATTACTAAGACTCGAGCTTAGATGTGGGATTTGCAAGTTTGCATATTTCTGCTGACAGTATAATATAAGTGTAGAAGCCATAAATAGTATCTTTGCCTTTCACAAATTTTGGTAAATCCAACAAACATATCTGTCTTCCCTAGTTACTGTAAATGCAGCCTCTCATAGTCTAGAGGGGTAATCAGTAAGTATAGGAAGCAATTTCTATTTTCATTGGCTACACTGAAAATCTGGGACAGATACATCCATCCTTGGTGTTGACTCTGATAAAGGTTTCAGTTTTAAACATGGATTCAATAAAAATCACAAGTAAATTGTGTTAAATACTTCACCTCTGCATGTTAAATCAACCTCTTTAGAAATTATATTTCATATCTTTCAACTTTTTTATTCTTGGTTCATCAGAATTGTGTTTCACATTTTTAAAAATGTCTGGTAAAATTGGCTTTTGCAAAGCTTTCAAATTACTCCTTTTAAAAAGACTAAATAGGAAATTATATTTTTCCAAGAGTAAATGAAAAGATTCATTTTAGTTCAAAATTCCAAATCAAAAACATTTGAGAGATTTCACAAACTGGCACAGCATGTTTTATTTGGCCTTACAGGAACAAGATGATCCAGGGAGGGAAACAGCTCAGCTCAGATATCACCATCAGCATCTGTTGACCATAGAAGGTAATATATAAAATCATCCTGCCTTACCCCAACAAACTTCTTGTGCCTTTTTGAAATCTCTTGTCTTGCCTACATGAGAGAGTCATTTGAGAGCTTGCTCAGCATGTGATAGCCACCATGCCCAATATAGAGAACATAAAATTAAGACAAAGGCTATTTCATCAAAGGTTAATAGAACATTTTCCCCATGATGCCAGCCTTCTGGTTTTCTGCCAACCAACTTCTTGTCTTCCCCCAATACCTCCTCTATGTCACCTCCTCATGAAGGTTTCTGTAATACTTCTTTTCTCTGCCCAGGAGAAGTAGCTCTTCTACTTAACTCCTCCATGACTCTATCCATACTTGGATTAACTTATTCTGCTGAATTTTAATACATCTACTTATCTTCATAAAAATCCCACAGGACAGGGACTATGGAGTTTGGTGACAGGGTGAGAGACAACACCCCCTACAGCATAGCAATGGAAAACTCAGACTATAGTGTCAGACTGCTTTGGTTCAAATCCAATCTATGCAAGTTGTTAGCTATGTAACATTGATTTAGACCTGAATGAGTTACTTAAATTTCTGTGCCTCATTCTCTGATTCATAAAATGGGGAATATGGTAATATTGACCTCATAGACATGTTAATGAAACCAAGGGAAGAGCTTGGTTTAATTATTTTTTTCTAACTTCTGAAATTAATCATTAATAAAGGTTTCTGCACATGGGAAAATAAGTATGGTTTTCCTCAAGTTTTATGTGAACTATAGATACACCTTTCACAGCATATTAGTAACTCTGTTACTTCTAACAAAGAACCAAATTATATTTCGTATTATTTTAAATGACTTCTCTGACTAAAAAATCCAACTTGCCAATTGTATATATACACATAAAATACAGGAAAAAAAGAAGAAAACAAAGATTGCCCATAATTCTTTAACCAAGCAGTTCTTCAAAAACCATTATTAAAATTTTATGACTTTTAGTCTGTTCATACTTTGGTTCATAATTCAATTTTATTGGATAGATTTTCATGTAACATTACTTAATGAAAAATTTCCCAAGATATTAAGTGTTCTTTGAAAACACAATTATATTTCTATATTTATTTCATTATTGGATATTTAGGCAATAACATTATTGGATATTTAGGCAATAACATTTTGGCAAACATCTTTGTACATACGTATTTTCCACATATTATGTAATAACTTTATAGCATTTTCATATCTTAAACTCACAATAATCCCAGGAAATTGGTCAAATGTTGCAATCTTTATAGGAGAAGAAACAAAGGATTATGTGTTAAGTGATTTTCTTAGCAAGTGTATGGTGAAATCAAGAACCATAAGCTAAGGCTTCTGACTCAGTTTAATTTCCTTTCCACTATATCACTTCATACGTAAAAATGAAGTCACAAACCCATAATCATTACGAAATGACCACTGGGATGTATGTGTGTGTTAATGGGAATGTGATAATCTACTCACATCCTCTTTCATGATTCCTTTTGTGATCAATAGAAAAAATATGTTAAATGCCCCTAGGGAACCAGAACCCCCATCTTGTGCTCTAATCATCCCTGGGCTCTTATCCACTGCTAATCAGCAAATTTTTACATGTAGAAATTAAATATATATTGGCAGCATTAAAGCCCCACTGAGAAGTGGAGAACGGAAATATCCAGTGGAACAGAAATTTGACAGACATACCAGGCACTCTGCATAGAAAAAGATATGACCAGAGGTAGGGATCTATACTGATTAGTGGTCTGTGGCTGACAGTTTGCCTGGATGATCAAGGACTGGAAGGAACAAGATTAGAGCACTGATGATATACACACCACAAGGCTAGGATTTTGCTCACTACTGTATCCCATATGTTAAGAATAGTTTAACACATCATACACTCTCAAGAAAATATTTGTTGAATGAAGGCATCTAGGAGAGATATGAGGATGTACCTCCTAGAATTGGCCCAGAATTTGAGAATATTTGTGTCCCTTATGAACTGTCATCCAAAGACAGCCACTGCAAAGCAGCAGATAACCTTTAGTGAGAATTTATCAAAACTATCCCTCAATCAGCTTACACTGTAACTACTCAAGGGTTTGTTCAAAACACCCATGAACAAATTGCCCATGGTGGCAGGGCATGATGTTAGGTACACATTCGACCATAAGAATTTACCTTCCTCAAAGCTGTTCTGCAAACCAATGGTTACCCTGTCTTCCAACAGCAGAAATGAATGCTTAGCCTCCAATACAGCACCAGTTCCTACTAACTGGTAACACTGGACTCATCCCCTAAAGAGGGGATGGAAATTACTTTTCATTGAAAGAGAACAGAAAGGATTTGCCTTTTCTGCCTGACCTACATCTCCAAGCCCAGAACACATGGTATCATTTTATACCATATTCATCATCACAGCTAAGACATTTAAGAAAAATCTCTAATGGGAAAGCTGGAGACCAAGACAAAGAGAAAAGGGTCATAGGTACCAAAAACATAGAGGAAAAGAGAACCTCCGAACTAAGTTAATAATCTTCAGGTGGGTAAGGAAAATGTTACAGCTACAAAACAAGAGAAGGATGTTATCTAAGAGGGAAGTTTAAGAGAAAAAGCTTTTGGAAATTAAAAGAAAGAGAGCAGAAACAAAAGAAATAATAAGGATAAAACATAAAGCCCCAGGAATCTCCTAGAAAGAAGAGGAAAAGGACGAAACACACAAAATAGGCATGAAAATTAGAGGAATATTAGAAAGAACAAAAAGACACAAGAAGAGAGAAAATAGGAGTGAGTCACCAAATACGCAATTGCAACATTTTTTCCAGAACTGAGGTACATGGGATTCCAAGCATAAATGCTCGACTGAGGGCCCAGCACAGTATATGAAAATAGGCCCACATTAAGGCATATCTCTGTGAAAATTCAAAACAGAGAAAATCATAGAGAGAAAAAAAATGGTTTCTAACAACTACACTAGAAGGATAGGAAGACAAGAAGAGGGTGTCTGAAAAATCAGGACATAGCAATATAAGCACATTATTTAGAGGTATGTAAATAAAAAGAATCTGAAAATGTGAATATGTTTTTTTTTCAAGAAGCAGACTAGAAGAAAGAGGGCTAGAAGATTATTGTTTTTCATAAAAAGCCTTGTAGAATATTTGCCACTTTACACTATGTCCATGTAGAATTTTGACGAAATTAAAAACTAAATTAGGGGAGGAAGAGAGAGAGAGAGAGAGAGTACCAAAGGCAAAATCCTCTTGCACTTTATCCAGCATAATGCTTTTGTTAAAATTCCACTTCCAGCATTTTGTCCCTTATTTCCAGCTTTCAAGAACTCCCATTTAAAATGCTTTTGCTAACATTTAAAGCCACTGAAAAAATGATTCCATAGCTT
The DNA here is from genome assembly GCF_023065955.2 of Ursus arctos. Taxonomy (NCBI): domain Eukaryota; kingdom Metazoa; phylum Chordata; class Mammalia; order Carnivora; family Ursidae; genus Ursus; species Ursus arctos. The sequence goes on from NW_026623050.1 coordinate 4,266,610, forward strand.
TTTTTCTTCAACCTAAATCGTCTGTTCTAGTTAAACTGGTCTTCTTATTAACCCTTAACTATAAGAAGGTGTGCGTCTGTCACTCTTTTTCACTGCAACATGGAAAACCCTCTCATTCTTCTCTCTCCTACTAACATCCTATATACATTGTTAGCACTCTTCTTTGAATTCCTCTGAATTTATAATTTAATGTGATTTGTTATATTACTCTCTAAATCTCTTAAGTATTACTTCTGCTATGACTGCCAAGTGGATGTATACTCCTCTGTATCCAAACAGAATTCAAAACCATACAAACTATAAATTCCAAAGCATTGCTCATGAATCAGGAATAAATGAATGAATGAATGAATGAATGAATACACACATACATGCAAGAATTTAATAAACAGTAAATAAATGTTCAACTTAAATTTGAATTTAAAAAAACATAATATATCCTTTCAGCTTTAAAGAAAGAATATGTTACCCCCAAACTGCTGCTTTCCAGATATGGTTCTTTGAACTAAGAAGACATTATTAAGGATTTCTAAACACATTTTAAGGAGTGTATAGGCTTAGGAAATGAGTAATCAGCATTCAGTTGAAACGTCTAGAATCATCTTAGTCCACAACAATGAAGCACAAAAACCTCGTAAATTTTATTATCATAGGTAATTTTTATAACATTTTCTAAATCTTCCTGGAATAAAATTTGCAATTCAGAAATAATTTCAAATTCCGTAACAAGACTTTCCAGCTGAGAAAGAAAAATAGAAGCATTCACTATTATAAGTGAAACAAGAGGCTGGTAATACCCAGTCATTAGAATGCACACAAAAGTGTCTTCTGGAGGGGTCACTTGCCAGAATGAACAGCTCACTTAGGCTTGGTGAGAATCTGGTATCCGTTCCTGCATTCGTCTCTTCCTTAGCCAAACGACAAATACGCAGATCCCATTACATCTATAGTCTTAGCCAATGATCACATTCCTCCACCCACAACACACATACAGAGAAGCTAAAATATCATCCCTTCCTATAATCTGAAATTAAATAAAACTCTCATCTGTATTGTTCTGTCATCTCTAATTTGCTTTATAGAAATATGAGGGTAAAAATTAGGCCCTTGTATTTTAACTGACAAAACTTCCTCCAAATAAAACTCAGATTTTTTTTTTAACAAGATGGTAGATTATGAACCATCAAAATTGATAGGAGCTAGTGTCAACAGATGTGCAGGATGCACGAAAATAACTAGAAGAGATTGGTAAGAATGTAGAGCAGGATGAGGAAGAAAACATGTCTGAGCCACCCACCTATGGGCTTGGAAAGCTGTGTCTAGCACACACCTCGACTCTTGGCCCCTTGTCAACCACTGTATCACTCTGGAGTCCCTTGTGAAAGTCATGCAAACCCAAGACTCAGCTTCTTTATTAAAAATATAAGTGTGATTACGTGAGAAGTAATAAGTCACCCCATTTAAGCTGTCTACTTCTGTTTACTAAGAACTTTTCTCAGTGATGAATATTTTATCTTGTCTAATGCTTACAGCAAACCTGTGAGGTTATTCCACTGTGCAAATGAGGAAAATGAGGCTCAGAAAAGTTCAGCTATTTCCCCAAATTTATACAGATATTAAGTGGAAGAGTCAGGAATTCTACTGGGTGCCCTTTAATACCACTCTATGTCATAAATACAGATAGAAAAATGTGGTTTAAGAAAACTTTTAATAAAATATTGTACTTTGTTTTCAAAACCACAAAACAACTTTCGGGATGGGATCAACATAATTTTCATATCCATTTTACTAATACCGCAAAGAGATTGTGATTCACCCAAGGGCAACTGATAACTGAACTAAGATGATAGTTTACATTATTTAACTCATAGTTAAAAATCAATGCATCAAATGACACAAACAAATGGAAAGATATTCCATTCCCAAGGACTGGGAGAACAAATATAATATGTCCATACTACCCAAAGCAATCTATAGGGATTAATGCAATCCCTATCAAAAGATCAACAACATTTTTCACAATTTGAAAATTTGTATGGAACCACAAAAGACCCCAAAGAGCCAAAGCCACCTTGAAAAATAAAAACAAAACTGGAGGTATCACAATGCCAGATTTCAAGATCTACTACAAAGCTATAGTAATCAAAACAGCATGGGACTGGCACAAAAATAGACATAGAGATCAATACAACAGAATAGAAAGCCCAGAAATAAACCCACAATTATATGGTCAACTACTTTTCAACAAAGGAGGCAAGAATATGCAATGGGGAAAAGATAGTCTCTTCAAAAAATGGTGTTGGGAAAACTGGACAGCTACATGCAAAGGAATGAAACTGGACCATGTTCTTACACCATACGCAAAACAAACTCAACATGAATTAAGGACCTAAATGTGAGACCTGAAATCATAAAAATCCTTGAAGGGAACACAGGCAGTAATATCTCTGACAACAGCTGTAGCAACATTTTTCTAGATAGGTCTCCTGAGGCAAGGGAAACAAAAGCAAAAAATAAACTATTGGGACTACATCAAACTAAAAAGCTTCTGCACAGTGAAGGAAACAATCAACAAAACTAAAAGATAACCTATGGAATGGGAGCAGATATTTGCAAACAACATACCCAATAAAGGGTTAGTATCCAAAATACATAAAGAACTTATAAAACTCAACATGCAAAAAACAAATAATCCAGTTAAGAAATACATTATATATATATTACACACACACACACACACACACACACACACACACACTGGAATATTACTCAGCCATTAAAAAAAGAATAAAATCTTGCCATTTGCAATGATGTGGATGGAGCCAGAGTGATTATGCTAAGTGAACTAAGTTAGAGAAAGACAAATACCATATGATTTCACTCAAATGTGGAATTTAACAAACAAAACAGATGAACATATGGGAAGGGGGAAAAAAGAGAGAGGGAAACAAACCACAGAGAACAAATTGAGAGTTGATGGAGGGAGGGGTGAGGGGTGGGCTAGATGGATGATGGGCATTAAGGAGGGCACTTGTTATGATGAGCACTGGGTGTTGCATGTAAATGATGAATCACTGAATTCTACTCCTGAAACCAACATTGTACTGTATGTTAACTAGAATTTAACTAAAAATTTTTAAAAAACATACAATGAGATATCACCTCACACCAGTCAGATTGGCTAAAATCAAAAACACATGAAACAAGTGTTGCCGAGGACGAGGAGAAAAAGGAAACCCATTGTTGGTGGGAATGCAAACTCGTGTAGCCACTGTGGAAAACAGTATGGGGGTTCCTCAAAAATTATAAATAGAATTACCATATGATACAGTACTCACACTACTGGGTATTTACACAAAGCATACAAGAACACTAATTTGAAAATACATAATCACGCCTACATTTATGGCAGCATTTTTTACACGAGCCAAATTATAAAAGCAACTCAAGTGTCCACTGACAGATGATGGTGAAAGAAGATGCACGCACACACACATATATAAATATATACATATATGTGTACATACACACACAATGAAAAATCACTCAGCCATAGAAAAAAAATCATATCTTGCCATTTGTAGTAACACGGATGGATCTAGAGGGTATAATGCTAAGTGAAATAAGTCAGTCAAAGAGAAATGCTATACAACTTAACCCATATGTGGAATTTAAGAAACAAAACGAAGAAAAGAGACAAACTAAAACAGCAGACTCTTAGCTACAGAGAACAAACTGATGGTTATCAAAGATGAGGTAAGTAGGGGGATGGGTGAAATGGGTGAAGGGGATTAAGAGTACACTTATCATGATTAGTACTGAGTAATGTATAGAATTATGAACCTTTACACTTGAAACCAATAAAACATATGTTAATTATACTGGAATTAAAAATAAAATAAAATAAAATACTGACTTGGGCAAAATTTTATAAATAAATAAATAAATAAGAAAATTTCTTTAAAAAAATAAAAACATTGCATCAAAGATGCTTACCACCAGAGCTCAGAGAGGAACCAATTCAAACTTCCATTGCATATGGATAAGAAACTAAAGACCTCAGAGTAGAAGGCACTTCCTAAAGGTCACACAAACCAGGACTGATCTGAACCGAAGCTGACTTCCTGGCAGTTCACTGCTCTCAGCCCTGCAGAGGTCACTGCCTGTTACTCATGCAGGCAGACATACACACGTACGCATAGATGCACACACATGTGCACGTGCCTGCTCATTCAGGTGGTGCTAACATGAAGTATTTGTTGACTAACAAGAAAATACTTCTCTTTTTAAGCTCAGAGTAGGCAATTGCATGACAATTTCTCTTTTTAATTTTCCACTGTGAACAGCACCATGGAGAGAACCGACAGAGATTGACAGTGGCAGCACCAACACCATGACACAGATCTGTCAAAGGTGAAATCAGAAAAGACCCCGAGATATAAATATTCGGAATCTGCTGCTTCTAGATGGTGCTTCTAACATGCAACTGATGAGAAAGCCACCCTTTCTCCCAGCCTTTGGCCCCTCCCATCTGTCCCCAATACTATTACCATAGTATTATCTTTCATTCTGAATTCCCAAAGCAAAAGACACATGTAATGTTTTACATTTTTGCTGAGCCAATGAGAAAACTAAAGAGTGGAGGTTAGAGAAGGAGGAAGAGAGAAGGAGGAACTCCTTGTTCATGAGAACAATACCATGTACCGCTAGCAGCCAATATCACTATATATTCACAGTCTATGTAGGGATCATGGCATAAGCTTCTGCGCTACAACCCCTGAGATGAAACTCAGCAGTCCCAACAGCCAAAGAGCTCGAAAGTTAACTTAAGGTGGGAAAAACATAAAAAAAAAAAAAAACCTTAAGTCAGCCCAACTGCCAAAGTAGTGTCACATCAGAACTTGACGCAGTCACGGAAATCATATAGTCTTAGACCCAGAAGAAATTTTGGATAACGTCTCCAATCTCCATGTTATCACACAGGAAAACTGAGGCTTACAGAGGTTAAATGTTTGGCTCAAAAATCACGGAGAAAGTGCCAGAACCAAAAACAGAACCCAGGTTTCAACACCCTAAAGAACTAACATGTCATATTAAAGGACACTTGGGAAAAGTTAGGATCCCTTGTTCAGTTCTTTAATGTTGATACTAAGGAGGGGGAATGCCACACCTCCTCATGGAGTCTCTCACTACACTATGAAAACCAGTGAGCTAGGCAGGGAGCCCTATGCATTAGCGGGAGGGAAGGCTCCTCATTTCCAAGGTCTTGAGATCACAGGGGCCAGAGGCTAACACTGAGGCACCGGAAAGGACAGGGAGTGGGCACAATTGCTGAAAATATTCCCAGTCCTTCCTGAGATTCCTATATAATTAGGACTTGGTGGTGACCACTACAGCTGCCACACAAGCTTTTCTACTACTAGAAAAGAAAAATGAATACATAAGCCAGGAACCAATCTGGGTACTTTCACATCATTACCTTGTTTAAATGTTACAACACCTCTAAAGGTAGGAATAAGTATCTCTATTCATAATGAATACTGAAGGTTGCCTACAAAACCACGTGGTCTTTTTTTTTTTCTTTTCATTTCTCAGTACTCACAAAATGTTCCCACAGTGAAAATTCCAGATCCAAACATTTTAGCAACAAATCACCCAAATCGCATACAAACTCTTCCACAGAAAAGAAAAATAAAAAGGATACCCACTAGCATAACCTTGATACCAAAGCCTGGTATTGACAAATGCAAAAAAGGAAAGACTGCCATAAACAAAGATGCAAGAATCCTGAGCTAAATGTTAGCAAAACAAATTCAACAAAGTATGAAAAGACTCAGAACCAAACGAAATTAGCAGAGGATAAGATAATTCTAATTTTAAGCAAAGTTGGTTGAGGATTAGAAAACAATCTATTAAAATTAAAATCAAATAATGAGCTATTAAAAGGCATGATTTTTAAATAGAGGCAATGAAATTACAGAATTCAACATCTATTCTTGATTTAAAAGAAAAACCTCTTAACAATCTAGAAATAGGTTTTCTTCCTACCTATAAAAAGAGCATTTAAAATATTGAACTATTAAAATCTATTCCTTTGAGGTTCCAAATAAGGAAATGCTGTTCTCTAGGTTGAAAATATGAACTCCTAGAAAATGCAGATTGGCAAGAAAACGGGCATAAGAAAATAAATATATGTAACTGTTATCAAAAATTATATTACCCCAAATATATACAAAAATCATGACAACATGTTAGAATATTTGAATACGTGAGAAAATGTTTGCCAATCTGTTAAATATGAAATCAATATTTTAAAAATCTATGACACTCCTATACACCAGCCATAAACAGAAAATCAGAATTTTAAAAAAGCTACTATTTAGAGTACCACCAAAAATTTGAAGTATATAGAAATAAATCTAACAAAAGATGTTTAAGATGATTGTGGAGAAAATTATAAACCTCCATGGAAAAACACTTATGTAACTCTAAATATGTGAACAGATATACCATATTCATGAATTGAAAGACAATATTGTAGTAATGTCAATTGTCACAAACCTAATATATAAATTCAATGTCCTGCTGATATAATCACAATGTTTTTGGAGGAATTAAAGTAAGTTAAACCTAAATTGTAAATCAAATATCAGAAAAAGCCAAGAACACTCTTGAAGAAAAAGAATAAGGCAGGAGGATTTTCCCTACCCAATATCAGGTCTTACCATAAAGCTGCAATGATCAGGATGATGTGGTATTGGTGTTCGATAGATCAATGGACCAGAATAGTGTGTGTAAAAAGATCTTCCCATGTTATGGACATGATATATGACACAGGTGCTATTGCAACGCTTTCCCCCCAAATTGTGCTGGGATTGCTATTCATCCAAAAAGGGAAAATAGAGACTGACAGAAAATACAGAGTCATCTACATATTTTCTTATATATAAAAAAAAAAGTTTAAGGATAAGCTATGAAATTAAACAAAAGATCATCTATAGAAGAGTGATGGAAAAGAGTAAAGAGACAAGGATAGATACTAGACGTCTCTAGATATCCAATATTTTGTAGATTTGACTTTAGAACCTTCAAAATTTTATAAAATTATAAAACCAAACTAAATTATGTTTAATGTAATTTCTAACAACTAAAAACAGAAAAAAACAAACCTAATAGTGTATCTAGTAGGTGGCAAAATCACTGCATAATAAAGAACTAATTTTACCCAAAGAGAGGTCTGGCCTTTACCCTGGGCTACAGGAAGGTTATCTCTAGGCCTAGGAATGTCCTGCCTGACAGGAGTATCTTTGTTTATCAGGGGTTTTGGCCATTGACCTAGCAGTTCTGGCCTCCAGGAGAGCAAGCCCTTAGGGCAAACAAAGAAGCATGTATGTACACAGAGCTATATATAAGAATGTTCGTAACAGCTCGGTTTGTACCAGCCAAAACTGGGAAGAAACCCAATGGCCATCAATACTAGAATGTTTACCCAGTTTGTAGTAAATTCAAACAATGAAATATCATTTTACAATGTAAATAAACTAACTGGAGATGCATGCATTAACATCAATGACTCTCATAAATCTGTGGTTGAGCCAAAGACACAAGGCACGCGTGCATACACACACACACACACAAATACAAAAATATGATTCACCATATATAAACCTGAACACAGGCAAAACTAAACTTATTTTTGAGGGATGTATGTATAGGTGAGTAAAGAAAAACAAAAGGAATGATTATCACATAAAATATTCTTTGGGTTTATTCTGTTGTTATTGTTCTAATTTCTGTCATTGACCCGGACTTATACTGCTTGATATTTCTGCCTTTCTAATACTTGTATAAAAGATGTATAGCTCCTCCATTCCATCTGAGTAGTGCTTTGCTGCATCTCAAAAGTACTGATATACAGTCTTTGTAATGTTCTAAATATTTCAAAATATCCACGATAATTTAATCTGACACATAAATTATTTAGACTTTTTTCATTTCAAATGTATAGAGTTTTGTTCTGTCATTTTGTTAAGACTGTCTAACTTCACTGTATTTTATCAGAGAACATGAAACGTATAATATTAGTGCTTTGGTATTTACTGTATTTAAGACTTGCATTTGTAGCTTGCTTATATGATCCCTTTTTGTAAAGTACATGTCCCATGTTTGTTAATCCAGAAATGCATTGTATTTCACTGCTGACTAAACTTGATATTTGTGTAACTCAAATCATACATATTCTTAATTTTTTCTGTTTGCTTGTTATCCATCAGTTTCTGTTGAAGAATGTGCTATAATCTCCTAAAGTGATTAAGGGTTTGTCTACACCTCCTGGTTGTTACTAACTTTTGCTATATATATTTTGAGGTCATGTTACCAGAGACATGAATGTTTAAGGATCATTATACCTTCCTAGTGATATTTTTGTAGGGAGAAGTTTTAAGTCATGATTCTTTATACATTTTGCGTTAATATATAGGACATCTGACATAGATCTTGCTAATATAAACTTTATGTAGGTTAGTAATTATGTAACTTTTTTCCATGTTTTACTTTCAATTTTCCTGTGCTATTCTGTTTTAGGTGTATATTTCTTGATTTGATTTATTTTTATCCAATACCAGAACCTCTAACGTTTAGAAAAATGATTTAATTTACTTACATTTTTTTATTAGAGATACTTCTATTTTTTTAAATTACCTATTTATCACTTTTTTTAAGAAATTTTATTATGTTATGTTAGTCACCATACAGTACCTCCTTAGTTTTTGATGTAATGTTCCATGATTCATTATTTGCGTATAACACACAGTGCACCATGCAATATGTGCCCTCCTTACTACCCATCACCGGCCTATCCCAGTCCCCCACCCCCTACCTCTGAAGCCCTCAGTTTGTTTCCCAGAGTCCATAGCCTCTCATGGTTAATTCACCCTTCTGCTTACCCCCCCCCCTTCATTCTTCCCTTTCTTCTCCTACCAATCTTCCTCCTATTTCTTATGTTCCATAAATGAGTGAAACCACAGGATACTTGTCTTTCTCTGCTTGAATTATTTCACTTAGCATAATCTCCTCCAGTCCCGTCCATGTTGCTGCAAATGTTGGGTAATAGTTCTTTCTAATGGCTGAGTAATATTCCATTGTATATATGGACCACATCTTCTTAATCTGGTCATCTGTTGAAGGGCATCTCAGCTCCTTCCACAATTTAGCCATTGTGGACAATGCTGCTATGAACATTGGGGTGCATATAGACCTTCTCTTCACTACATCTGTATCTTTGCGGTAAATACCCAGTAGTGCAATGGCTGGGTCATAGGGTAGCTCAATTTTTAACTTTTTGAGGTACCTCCACACTGTTTTCCAGAGTGGCTGTACCAACTTCAATTCCCACCAATAGTGAAAGAGGGATCCCCTTTCTCCACATCCTCTCCAACATTTGTTGTTTCCTGTCTTGTCCATTTTTGCCATTCTAACTGGTGTAAGGTGGTATCTCAATGTGATTCTGATTTGAATTTCCCTGATGGCTAATGATTTTGAACATTTTTTCATGTGTCTGTTAGCCATTGTATGTCTTCATTGGAAAAGTGTCTGTTCATATCTTCAGCCCATTTTTTTTATTTATTTGTTTCTCGTGTATTGAGTTTGAGAAGTTCTTTTTAGATCTTACATACAAGTCTTTTATCTGTAGTGTCATTTGCAAATATCTTCTCCCATTCCGTGGGCTGCCTCTTAGTTTTTTTTGACTGTTTCCTTGGCTATGCAGAAGTTTTTTATCTTGATGAAGTCCCACAAGTTCATTTTTTCTTTTGTTTATCTTGCCTTTGGAGACGTGTCATGAAAAAAGTTGCTGTGGCCAGTGTCGTAGAGGTTGCTGCCTATGTTCTCCTCTAGGATTTTGATGGATTCCTGTCTCACATCGAGGTCTTTCATCCATTTTGAGTTTATCTTTGTGTATGGTGTGAAAGAGTGGTCAAGTTTCATTTTTTTACATATAGCTGTCCAATTTTCCCAGCACCATTTATTGAAGAGACTGTCTTTTCCACTAGATATTTTTTCCTGCTTTGTCAAAGATTAGTTGCCCAAAGAGCCGAGGGTCCATTTCTGGGTTCTCTATTCTGTTCCATTGGTCTATGTGTCTGTTTTCGTGCCAGTACCATGCTGTATTTGTGATCACAACTTTGTAGTACAGCTTGAAATCTGGCATTGTGATGCCCCCAGCTTTGTTTTTCCTTTTCAACAATTCCTTGGCGATTCGGGGCCTTTTCTGGTTCCACAGAAATTTAAGGGCTGTTTGTTCCAGCTCTTTGAAAAATGTCATTGGTATTTTGATCAGGATGGTATTGAAAGTGTAGATTGCTCTGCGTAGCATCGACATTTTAACTATGTTAATTCTTCCAATCCATGACCATGGAATATTTTCCATCTTTTTGTGTCTTCTTCAATGTCTTTCAAGAGTGATTTGTAGTTTCTAGAATATAGATCCTTTAGCTCTCTGTTAATTCTGAGATAACATATGATTTTTGGTGCTATTGTAAATGGAATGGATTCCCTAATTTCTCTTTCTTCAGTTTCATTGTCCATGTATAGAAATGCAACTGATTTCTGAGCATCGATTTTGTATCCCGCCACATTACTGAATTGCTCTATAAGTTCTGGTAATTTGGGGGTTGAGTCTTTTGGGTTTTCCATATACAGTATCATGTCATCTGTGAAGAGACAGTTTGACTTCTTCTTTGCCAATCTGAATACCTTTTATCCTTTTATCTCAGGTATCAATGAGATATCTTTTATCTCATTGCTGTTGCAAGGACTTCTAGTACTATGTTAAATAATAATGGCGTGAGTGGGCATCCTTGTCGTGTTCCTGATCTTAAGGGAAGGGCTTTCAGCTTTTCCCCGTTGAGAATGATATTCACTGTAGGCCTTTCATAGATGGTTTTTATGAAATTGAGGAATGTACCCTCTATCCCTACACTCTGAAGGGTTTTAATCAGGAAATGATGCTGTATTTTGTCAAATGCTTTTTCTGCATCAATTGAGAGGATCATATGCTTCTTGACTCTTTTCTCATTGATATGATCTATCACACTTATCAATTTGCGAATGTTCAACCACCCTTGCATCCCAGGGATAAATCCCACTTGGTCATGATGGATAATCCTTTTAATGTACTGTTGGATACTATTAGCTAGGACTTTGTTGAGAATTTTGGTGTCCATATTCATCAGGGATATCGGTCTGTAATTCTCCTTTTTGATGGGGTCTTTGCCTGTTTTGGGGATCAAGGTAATACTGGCCTCATAAAATCAGTTTGGTAATTTTCCTTCTGTTCCTATTTTTGAAACAGTTTCAGGAGAATAGGTATTATTTCTTTGAATGTTTGGTAGAATTCCCCTGCAAATCCATCAGGCCCTGGGCTCTTGTTTTGGGGGAGGCTTTTGATCACTGCTTCAATCTCTTCATAATTAATCCATCTGATTAAATAATCAATTTCTTCCTGTTTCAGTCTTGGTAGTTTATAGGTTTCCAGGAAGGCATCCATTTCTTCCAGGTTGTTTAATTTATTGGCATAAAGCTGTTGAGAAAAGTTTCTAATGATCCTTCCTATTTCATTGGTGTTGGTTGTGATCTCTCCCCTTTCATTCATAATGTTATTAATTTGGGTCCTTTCTCTGTTCTTTTGAATAAGTCTGGCCAGTGGCTTATCGATCTTATTTATTCTTTCAAAGAACCAGCTTCTAGTTCTGTTGATCTGCTCTACTGTGCTCCTGGTTTCTAATTCATTGATCTCTGCTCTAATCATGATCACCTGCCTTCTCCTGCAAGGGTTAGGTCTGTTCTTCTGTTCCAGCTCCAGCTTCTTGAGGTGAGAATATAAAAACTGCATTTTAGATTTTTCTATTCTTTTGAGTGAGGCTTGTGATGGCTATATATTTTCCCCTTAGGACTGCCTTTGTAGTGTCCCATAGGTTTAGAACTGATGTGTTTTCATTTTCGTTGGTCTCCAAAAATTGCTTCATCTCCTTCTTAATTACCTGGTTTACCCAATCATTCTTGAGCAGGATGGTTCTTAGTCTCCAAGTGTTTGAGTTTCTTCCCAATTTTTCCTTGTGATTGAGTTCCAGTTTCAAAGCATTGTGGGTCTGAGAATATGCAGGGAAAAATCTCAGTCTTTTTGTATCAGTTGAAACCTGTTTTATGACCCATTATAGAGTCTATACTGGAGAAAGTTCCATGTGCATTCGAAAAGAATGAGTATTCTGTTGTTCTGGGGTGTAGTGTTCTGTAAATATCTATGAGGTCCATCTCGTCTAGTATGTCATTCAAAGCTCTTGTTTCTTTGTTGATTTTCTGCTTAGGTGATCTGTCTATTGCTGAGAGTGGAGTGTTGAGATCCCCTACTATTAACGTATTATTATCTTTATGTCTCTTTATTCTGGTTAAGAGTTGGCTTGTGTATCTAGTTGCTCCCCTGTTGGGGGCATAGATATTTATAATTGTCATATCCACTTGTTGGATACATGCTTTAAGAATAATATAGTGTCCTTCTGTATCTCTCACTACACTCTTTAGTTTAAAATCTAATCTGTCTGATATGAGAATTGCTACCCCAGCTTTCTTTTGAGGTCCTTTGGCATGAAAAGTGGTTTTCCATCTCTTCACTTTCAGTCCGGATGTATCTTTAGGTTCAAAATGAGTCTCTTGTAGACAGCAAAGGGATGGATCATGCTTTTTATCCAATCTGCAACCCTGTGGCATTTATGGGAGCATTTAGGCCATTCACATTGAGAGTGATTATTGAGAGAGATGATTTTAATGATGTCATGTTGGCTGTGAAATCTTTGTTTACAGAGATTGTAAATTTCTGTTCTGTATCACTCTTGGGGTCTTTTTACTTTTATAGAACCCCCCTTAATATCTCTTGTAGGGCTGGCTTGGTGGTCACATATTCTTTTAGTTTCTGCCAGTCTTGGAAGGTCCTTATCTCTCCATCAATTCTGAATGACAGCCTTGCTGGATAAAGGATACTTGGCTGCATGTTCTTCTCAATTAGAGCTTTGAAAATACCTTGCCAACCCTTCTGGCCGGCCAGGTCTCTGTAGATAGGTCTGACGTTATTCTGATATTCTTCCCTCTGTACGTAAGGATATTTTCCCCTTGGCCACTTTCAAGACTGTATCCTTGGATCTAATATTTGCAAATTGCACTATGATGTGATGTGGTGTAGGTCTGTTCTCATTGATCTTGGGAGGGGTCCTCTCTGCCTCTTGGATACGAATGCTCGTTTCCTTTGCCAGATTAGGGAAGGTCTCAGCTACAATTTGTTCAAATATCTCTTCTAGACCTCTCTCTTTCTCCACCCCCTCAGGGATGCCGATGATGCTGACATTAGAATGTTTCATTAAGTCAGTAGTCTCCTATAATCTACATTCTTGAGGTTGGATTTTTTTGAGCCAAGTTTCCGTTTTTACTTTCTCTTCTACCATCCCATCTTCCAATTCACTAATTCATTCTTCTGCCTCATTTACCCTGGCCATCAGAGCGTCTAGTTTAGACTGCATTTGATTCAAAGCATTTTTAATTTCTGCCAGATTCGCTCTCATTTCCACCCTTAGAGATTCTATATTCCGTTAATATTTTCATTAATATTTTTTTCAAGCCTAAACATCATCTTGACCATTGTTACTCTGAACTCCATTTCTGACAATTTGATTATATCCATATCCATCAGTTCTGTGGCAGAGGACACAGTCTCTGTGTCCTTTCTTTGCTGAGGGTTCCTCCTCCTCATCATTCTGATGAGGAGAGGCTGTGGGGATTCACAGAGCCCAAATTATTGACCAGGATCCAGGCAGTGTGCACTTGTTTTATAGGGACCTTAGGGATGTGGGCTTCTTGATTTTTCAGCCTGCCTTCTGGGGGTGGAGCCTGCCACGCCAATACTCAGGCAACCCTATTTGGGTAGAGTTGCCCTGTCCCCTGCGAGGGGGGATGGGGATGGGCACAATGTGAACCGGTATAACCGGGCTTTTGTTCTCTGGTAGCCAGGGGCTTTCCCTGGCAGTTTCTTGTGACTCTTCTGGAAGTCACAGAAGCAGTGGACGTATCCTAGCCTCTGTCTTAGAACACAGAGATCACAGTCTGCGCTCCACTGAGCTCTCCTGGCCACTTTAAGTCTGTTTCTGTTGGTGCTGATAAAAACCCTGCAGCATCCCGGGATGTGCGCCCCACAGTTGCTCTCCCAGCCTGAGCTTCCAGGGCTGGCACGTCTCTGTCCTTTGTGCTTCTAACACTGCCAAACGCCCTCGGTTCCCACGCGCGCTCCGAGCTCCCTGTGGTTCGCCCACACTCCAGAGCACCAGTTTTCTGCCTGGCTGCGTGCGCGCTCCGGAGCTCCGTTTTCAGACTGGTCGAACACGTGTTCCCGGGCTCACGGTCTCAGTCTGCTCTCTCGCGGGTGCCGGTCCACGAGTCCAGCCCGCTCCCCAGTGCAGGTGGCTACTGCTTCCTGGAACCCCAGCACATCGGCTCCCTCCCCCTTCCGGTTATCTTCCAATATCTGTGTGCGGATTCAAAGCTCCCCACTTCGTACCTCAATACTCGGCACTGGAGATGTTCATTTGTAGAGATCCAGATGTATCTTCCCACATCTCGGGCTGATTTCATGGGTGTTCAGGATGGTCTGGTAGATATCCAGCTCGATTCAGGGGACCAGCTGAAAAAAGGGTCCCCTACTCCTCCATCATCTGTTTCCCCTCCTATTTATCATTTTTTTATCTTACTTTTTTTCTTTCTCAACTTTCATTGAACAAATCTACTTTATTTTTTTCTCTTTCCTTGTTTAAATCATACTCATTTCATTTCTCATCTGTACTATTATTATATTTGCAACATGCATGTTTGATTTACCAATAATTTTCTATACTCTCCTTCCATATCAATCTTAAAGCACTTTAATTCCAATCACCACTCCTTCCTCCATGTAATTATTACCCATTACTCAGTTCTACCTATTTTTAACATCCATGAATACCATCATATTAATGCTATTGTTTTTATTTTTCCAGGCTTTATTAATTTACTCTCACTTGTGATTTAATTTCACTTGTGAACTCAGCATCAATGGAAATTACTTTTCTCATGTGAGTCCTGTGCACTGTGAGTTTGCAACTGTCCCTTTAGGGGACAATTTATCTTTGAATTGCCCCTTTATCTCTAGTACATGAAGATTTCGTTTTCTTTTGAGCTCAGGTAAGCATTTAAAATATTTCATTCCTAGGGCACCTGTGTGGCTCAGTTGGTTAAGCATCAAACTCCTGATTTCAGCTCAGGTCATGATCTCGGTCATGACACTGAGCCCTGCACTGGGCTCTAACCTGGGTGTGGAGCCTGCTTAAGATTCTACCTCTCCCTCTGCCCCTCCCCCCCACTCACTCACTCTCTCTCTCTCTCTAAAAAAAAGAAAAAAGAAAAAGAAAAAAACTCATTGCTGTATTATTTTATCCAGCATTTCTGAATGTTTTGAATGGAATATGGTGTTAAACACACTCAATCTGCCATGTTGCTGAAAGCCAATAATTTCAGATAAATCTACCCTACTACTGTTATATTACCACGTTTTGGCTACCTGTTCCCTTCCCGCTAAACTCCCAATTTGCTATCCTGGCTTGTAAGATCTTCTAAGATACGAGTCATTCATCAGTGATCTTGTTTCATACAGTTTATGAGTCTACACCTAAAACCTCATCATGTTTTTCCACATGTAGTAATAAATAATGCCAACCTGTCTACATCTTAAGAGATAAATTTATATACAAAATAAACGTGACATTTATCCAGATGTTTTCATAACAGCAAATTTTAGGAACGATGATGATGATGATGATGATGATGATAATAATAATAATAATAATAATAATAATAATAAAAAGGATTTAGAGTGTTTGGTATGTACCTGGCATTACATGCTTTACAGAGTTTATCACATTTAATGCTCACCAAAACCCTACATTATTAATCCATTTAAGATTGCCTCATTACACCTAATTTACTAATTACTTATACTAAGTACTAATTACTAACTACATTTACTAATATCCTTGATATGAGAGTACTTTCTAAAACCCAAAATAACCAAAATTTGTGCCATGGATCTCAATATCAAGCTTCTTAGAAAAGCATTGAATGGTGGCCCTAATACATGCCAAGTATTACTACTCTTCTTCTGAAGATTTGTTTCTTCCTGAACAGTGAAAAATGAAGAAAATATATAAACATTTAAAGCAGAGTGAATATAGTACATTCTGATATAATGTTCTCCCACTCACTTGCTTCCATGACAGTGAGAAATGGCACATTATGTGAAGCCAAACACAGCAATTAGCTCCTCAGGATACTTCTAGAATCAAAGACTTTGTCTACTCTAAATGTTTTGGTTTCTGAAATATTACTTTTTCTTTACGTAACTTTTATTTTGCTCAATGGATTATTTCAATAACCTGATCAAGAGTGAGAAACAATGTCAAAAATGGTATGAAATGAATATAAGTATAGCTCATCAGGGCCTGAGAAGAATATATTGGCTCTTAGACATTATGATTTAGATGTTACCTTAGAGATGACCTAATCTAACACCTGCATTTTACATATATATTTAATATAAGCTTAGATTATATGTGTTTATATAATATATATGTGTGTGTGTATATATATTTATGTATACATATAAGCTTAGATAATGTATGTTTAGATACATATTTATATATGTTTGAATTTATATATATTATAAATATAATATAAATATATATTATAAATATAATGTCTAACATACATACAAATTTACATGTGTTTATGTATTCCCAGTTGATTCACTGCCCCAATCTTTGGATGAGTTTATTATCTTTTCTCCTTTAAAACCTTCAACACCACTTCTCCTTTTCTTCATTCTTAGCTGATTAGGTTGTTTCTTAATTCACTGAAAAAATATAAAGGATGAGAAGAAAATTTTCACATGCTCCCACCATCAAATTCACTTACCCACCTGAATCTGCCTACATTCTCAACTTAGCCTCCTGTTTTAGTGGGTGTGCAGTCTGTGTGCTCTATCTAATGTCAACTCCCCTACCCACCCACCCACTGTGTATTAGGTCCTATCCCTCTTCACCTACTCAGGGACCTATTTCCTGCAATTGCTCTCTCTCTCCTGAATTACCATTTCCCCCTCTCTCCCCTGTATTATGCTCCACACACCAGCTAGAGTAATCTTTTAAGAATACTTAGATTATTTCACCCTTATGTTCTATGGTTTCTCATACTTAGAATAAAATCCAAAAACCATACCACTTCTATCCCAATATCCTATCAATTTTTCCTTTGGTTATTTTGTTTCTTATACCTCAAGCTAGTTCTCACCTTGGGGCTTTGTTTTTCTTCCCTATTTCTTCAGAGTTCATATTTCACTTCCTTTTTTCATTCAAGTCATTTTGAAAATGTCACCTCCTCAGAATGAGCTTCCTTGACCAATGTATTCTATAAAGAGCTCTCTGACCATGAACCCTTACCACCCTACTTTGTAATTTTCACAGCATGTATCATTTCTTGACAGCATTTTGTTTACCTATTTAATTATTTGCTTATTTATTGTCTGGCATCAATGCTAAAAGGTAAGCCATTTGAGGGTAAGAGACATTACCTTTTTGTTCACTATTATATCCACAACCTAACACAATACAGGCATACAGTAGGCACTCAATGAATATTTGCTGTCAGAATAAATGAATAAGCATATAATATATATATACAGTGCTTCACTATTATCATTTGAGGACAGACTCTATAACACATATATAAATGAAACAATCCAAATAGTATAAACACACAATGAGAGACTTTGTAAGTAAGTTTATGTATATACCTTTTCACACAAAAAATAAGATCACAAAACTCTCTTATTAAATTATTTTCAAAATCTCTCCTGCTATGCTTACTATTAGGCATATGGCATCCGCTTGAATAAAATAGCTGACACTAAGAAACAAAAATATGTAAAATTATTTATTTTCTTCATAACTACTAATGGTCCTCATAGCTTACATGCATACTGTTTACTAAAGAGATATACAACTAACCAAAAAAGGAAGGAGATTATGATTCTTCTCTAGTGTAGCATTGACTAGTTTTGTTAAGTGTTCAGCTAGATGCTCCCCGAGGTTCCTTGTAGCTACAACATCCTATAGAACTAGGAATTATTAATTGTTATGGCACGCTCAAATTATGTCATGCAGTTATTACCAACAAAAAGGAGAAATAAAACAGCGACCAGTTGATTCATTATCTCTTCGAGATGCTCAAAATGTTCTAGAAAATCTTACATCAGTTTTAGAAGGAAAGGAAAAAAAAAAAGTGAAGGGCTTACTCTAACAGCCAACCAGCACTGACATCATAATCAGTTTATCAAGGGGGTGGATAATAGTGTAATTCTGTTATTATTTCAGAAAGTTACGTAAAGTTACATGAGATAATCGTGTTTTAAGCTTTATATTATCTCTTTTCTTACTTTTTCTCTACCCCTATAGTCAATCAATGAGTATATAACAAATAAGCAAATAAACCCTATTTTTTAAAAAATGATTTATTTACTTCAGGGGATGGAGAGAAAGAGAGTGTGCGGGGGGGCGTGGGGGGGAGGGAGAGAGAGAATCTCAAGCAGATTCCCCGCTGATGAAGCGCCATGTAGGGCTGAATCTCAAGACCCTGAGATCATGACCTTAGCTGAAATCAAGAGTGACACTTAACCAACTGAGCCACCCAGGCACTCCAAACCCTACTATTTTTAATATAAAGTTCTTCGTTTTGAATAAGCCAAACAGATGAGGCCTATAATTGATTTTTATTATAATGCAAACATTTTCATTCAACCAAAAATACCAAAAGAGTAAGAAAAGACAATGACATATTCCACTTATCACCACGCTAATCACTTCACTATCTGCATTATCTTCATATCTTTAGCAATGAACAATGGATTCATCATGTTTTCATTTTTTTCTTTAACATCGCTCTAATACTTGGGGGGGGGAAATCTACTTTCATTTCCCAGCCTGGTACACAACAATTTCAAAGCTAGTCTTTTCTAGGACAAATGACAATTTTAATTTTAACTGAATTTCCCATTTTTTACCCAAAACAACCAACCTGAAAAAACATACTAGGTCATGTTACAAGCAGGTTAAGAGTACAGCACAAAATTTCCACACTGAGACACAATGATAACCTATGATCTCTCCAGTACTTTCATAAGCAATGCAGAAGTTTGAAATCCTCCATAGGACTAAGCTGGAAATAGGTAAAATGTGTCCTATATGCAAAACTTCTCTTATTAGGCATTATAGATGCATCAAACATAAATTTACTCAAATACTTTAATAATATTTTTGGCCTAGATTATTTCTCTTAAAAATGTAGGTTATTTAAATCCTGCTACTTTTTACCATAACTCCCCCAAATAGTACCAAATTAACACTAAAATTCTGTACTATGTCTTAAAGTAACATACTTCATAAATTTATGACTGACTTTCTTTATATTTTGTTAAATGATACTTTTTTAAAATTTTTCCATTCACTGCTTTAGAGGCATCCAGGGAAGTTGTTGCTGAGATGTATGAACTTCACAGTTTGGGGCAAATCTTTACCTTAATAATCAGGTGGGGAGAGGTCACTTCAGTCAGCTGTTACTTCTTTACCTACTGGTTGCTTGCAATAAATTCCAGCATTTCTATCTAAGTTCTGGCTGTGCGTCTCACACACCCTTCAACACAACTTTTCCAAAATTGATGTATGTCTTGTATATTTAGATCTTTGTGAAAACATATATTACACCTTTGTGGTCCAATGATAAAAGCTACAAAGGAACTTATCCAGGGATCTGAGGCAGGTTCTACTCCCCTATAACAGATACAAACACAATTCTTTGTCAGAAAAAGCAGCACTCGGACCTTAATGTTGACTTGAAGCTCAATCAGATCAAGTTTGACCAGGGAGTACCAGAATCATATATTCACATACTTTCCCAACCAAAAGCTTAAATACCACTTTATGGAGTTTCCCCACACATACCCTCATGTAAAGAAGGAAGGGCTAGAGGTATAAAACCAAGTGACTCACCAAAAGCTAGAACTTTCTTCGAAGACTGATGTTTCATTTCTAAAATCAATGTAAATTTACACTCTAACCATAATATACATATTGTTTTTAACACTTAAATAATATTTTTAATTATTGTCAATAAAAAGTTTTGCTGATTTTATAAATGGTTAATTTGTAAAATGGTGTTATATTGTATCTATCAGTTTAAGATAACTGGTCTAGAATAAAGTCAGCTGGCACCATTCACATTAGGTTGAGCATCTAAGCTTCTTCTCTGACCTCACATCACACTATTTTGAGATTCCACACTCACATAAATACTTGAATACAAATGGCAATGCCTTTCTTAATGCTTTTTGAGCTATATCAAGGAAAAGTACTGCAGTGTTATGCCTTGAATCTTGCCCAAGTGATGGTACTGTGTTTGATACTCACTGTGGGAATCAAAATAGTTATGTGCAGATCACGTGTGCCTAATTATGAAACTAAAATTTCTGTGGCATATTCCTTCCCATCTCAAGAAAATATTTATCAAAAGTCTTTTTTTCCAATAAAGAAAAAGACTTGTATGTTCTGTAATGATGCTAATTCTAAATTTTCATCAGATATAAGTGAATTAGATTTCACAGAACTCATAGTTGCTACATGAACTTCCTTTATTCAACTCTCTAATTTCAATGTCTATTCAATTTTGTCAGGCAACATAAAATCATTTGGAGTCCTGCCATACAGATACTGATTAAGAGAGTCAGCTAAATAAGTCAATGTGGTCAGCTACTTTTTATCATAAAGGTGAAAGTGTATTTTTTCCAGGTTTTTATCCCTTACTATGATGTCTTATTTTCTCCAGTTTAACACACACACACATACACACATATATAAAGATAAGCTACCTTCTCCAGCACTTTCTCCATGCTAAGTCAATGTAATAATAATAATGATGATAATGGCAGCTAACATTTATGTTATATTTACTATGAGCCAGTGATGTGTAATCGCTTTAGGTGGATTATCTACTTAATACATTAAGTAACTCCATTCAGTAGGTACTACAAATATCTTCTTTTACATTAGAAAAAAAAATGAAGGTACCACATGTACAAACAGAATTCTAACTCAGGCTCTCTATAGCTCACACTGTAACCATTATGCTACAGTGCATCCATCTACGTGGAAGAACACACTTTCAAAGTCACTTTTCATTACAAATTTGAAGGGTAAACATGTTTAATATGAGTGTTCCTAGCCTTTGCTCTTTCCCTGCTTGTTAGTAAAATTCTAACCTTGTGTGCTTTAGCTTTTTACTCTCTTCTGCCCTTGACGGTGTTCCTTCCTCCCCAAACATTTCTCAGGCTTTTCTGAATGAGGGGAAGGAATGGGGGTGGGGGGAGAAGACATGTGCTTCTTTGATGAGTTCTGAAATGATACCTCTAGAAATTTGGGGAAGCCAGAAAAAGAAGCAACTATAGTTTCTGAGGGTAGTATATGAGAAAGAAACAAAAACTACTATACTACATCCCTTCATTTTGTTCAATAAACACAAGAACTATTCTTTGGAATTTGCCTGCTGTGACTGTGTTCTTTGGACCACAGTAACACTGGGATCCAACTGTGAGGGTCGATATAACAAATTTTTCTAAAAAGAAAGTAATTCAAGCTATTGCTTTAAACAAACCTTACCTTTTAGTACGTGATCATACACAGAATGGCCAGGGAATCAGAAGGCTAAACTTTGGCTTGGTGTTCTGGTTGAATTGTCATGGCTTATGTTGGGGAGACAGCAGCAGGACCTTCAGCACAGGTTTTTCCTATCTTGGATTTTGCCCCATCTGGCTCAGGTGCACATAGTTTTTTCCAGTCAACACTGTGACTGTGAAAATGCTCATTGCCTGAGTACTTTTCCACCGCTTGTAATTCTAACACTTTTCCAACTGCATATTTTCATGTATGTCATCATCATAACATAGAGCATAAGGATGAGTACTAATATAAGCTTTCATGCCACATATTAAAGAACTAGACTACCCTCAGTTTTTAAAACAGTTGTCCGGGAGTATATTAGGACCACAATAAAATGCATCATTTGAGCACTCAACAAGGGCAACTCTTTCAGTTTGGCTGTTTCTTTGTGATCTAAAACAGATTTGACCAGATCTACAACCCAGAGTATTACAAAATGTTTCCATTCTTTGCATTTCACTTTGAGTAATAATTCTGAAGTTGCCTTTGAAAGAGGCTTCAAGCAAGTTTTTGTTATTCTTTACTGTGAAAGTAGCTCTAGCAGATGCTGTGGATTCCCTCCCTTCCCCACTCTCTAGGCATTCAACTCTACACACTGAAGACCACTTACTGGAAACACCTGCAACTCTCTGCCGGAGCTCTTTCTCCTGACCTTAGGAGCACGCTCACTGAGGGAGCAGAACAAGTTACAAGTGCTTCTGTCAAACATGACAGGTGGAAGTTGGTTAAATATCCTACTTTTCTTCCCCCTCAATTCATGCCGACTCTGAGGTATGTTCTACACTACATTCCAGAATCCCTGGTGGGATTGAGCCCCAGTTGTCCACATTTGATAGTTGGCTTAAAGTACTTTTTCCCTTTATTAGTTCCCTTCATTTTCTTGACTCACTTCCCTACTTCACAGCAATGTCTCCAGGATCACCTCCACTTGCACTCAAATATTTGCCTTCAGGTAAGCTTTAGAAGGAACCTAAATGAGACAACAATCATCCTCATATTTTTATAAACAAAAATGTGACTGATTGATGATTGCAATTGCAGAAAGAATATGAACAGGTTTGTGGGAGGCAGTGATGTTTCATGTAATCAAAAGTCTGTTGTTTTTAATGTCGCTTTGTAATGGGATTAACTCAGTTTTCACTAATCAAGGAGAATATATATTCAACTGTTTGGACCTACGTAAGACTGATGAAAAAATTCACATATTTATCCTCATATTTAAAACAATATGTGTTATTTTGGCAAACAAGCCTGAATGATAGAGGCCAATCACTTCAGCATAGTCTCTTTTTACCAGTTCATGATCCTGTTCATGATGACATTTGTGCTATATACTCCATAATATAGCACAAATAAAGTACCACAAACCCACAAACCATAGAAGTACCACATTTTATTCATTACATAAATGCTTTCTTCATTGGTTTCCTACTTTTGCATGCATGTAATAAAGCTTTTTAAAGAGTTTAAAAATTCAGAACACCTACTTTCTATCAGTAAAACTGATAATCTAAGGAGATGCATTGTTTTTACTGGGGCATCTAGCATTCACAAAACACTACTGGGCACTTGTGTGTATGTGCAGGGGATAGTGTGTGCGCATATACCAGCTTGAAAAGCATGACCGAGAACAATCCCATCATTCCCCTCAGAATGATGCAGACTCTGTCCCCGTAATCTTCAAAAAGCCAAATGTTTTTCAAAGACTTGTATGGGTAACTCAAAATCATAGTTACAATTTTTCCTGTGTGTCAGCCACATTTCTTTGTTTTACTAGTCTGGTAAAATAGAAGACACCATGATCCCTTAGGCAGCTTAAGCTGAAAATAAAATTAGTAAGCACCTTTCTATTAATCTCCACCATCTGTCATCAACTCTTCTACTCTTGCCTAGACCTACTCTTTCCTCTGTTAAGTTCTATAGTAGCAACTAACTATGCTCAACAGGAGCACTCACCACTGACAAATTCCTCCCAAGGTGCTGAGTCCCTATGTAAAAGCACACATCAGACTCAAGTCTCCTTCGTAATCAGGGGCTCGACGGCTAAGAATGACTGCAGTAAGCAGAATCTTTAAAAAATTGTAAATTGAGAAGTATCTACTGGAGATAAGTGGCTACTGGAGAATATTTCAGATTTATATGCATTGTTTTTATTAAATCTTAAATCCTGCTCTTTCTAATGAAGAAGTTGATTAGATCTGTAAAAAGCTTTGATTATTAATAACTGCTTTGATTGCAGTTTCATTATGAGGAAATAGGTCGAATAATTCAAGTTAGGCTGATAAAAGATTGTCCAAAATAGAATCTTATAATGGACAGATAATCACTATAATGGACAGATAAGAATTAGTTGTAATTAGGATATTTACTCTGTTTAATTCCTGTTCACCCTGTTAATTTACATTTGTGAAGAAGAAATAAGGTCAGGATCATACACTTGGTTTTTTGTGTTTGTTCAGTGAAACTGTACCTCCCTTCTTTTTCCCTTCAGTGGCTTCTGAAATAATGAGACTTACTAGGCTGAGAAGTAAAGGAAATTAAAAGCTCCTCTTAGGGGTTGAACAGCATTCCCCCCTCCAAATTCATATGAAGTCCTAACCTCCAGTACCTCAGAATGTGACTTTATTTAGAGATAGGGTATTTGCAAAGGTGACTGAGTTAAAATAAGGTCACTAAGCTGGGTCCTAATCCAAAAGGACTGGCGTCCTTGTAAAAAGAGGTAATTTGGAGACAGACACACACAGGGAGAACACCATGTGAACATCAAGGCAGCAATGAGGTGAAGCATCCAGAAGCCAAGCTATGCCAAAGATTGCCAGCAAACCACCAAAAGAGGAGGGAGGCATGAAACAGATTCTCCCTCACAGTCCTCAGAAGGAACCAAGCCTGCTGACACCTAGACCTCAGACTTCCAGCCTCCAGACTGTGAAACAATAAATGTCTGTTATTTAAGCTACCCAGCTTATGGTACTTTGTCATGGCAGGCTAGCAAACAAATACATCCCCAAATGGGTTGTCTTTGCTGTCCCCCCAGAGTGAACACAAGGAAAGGACTAGTATCAGACCTAGAAACCTGGCTACTACAGGTACTTGAATATATTATTTAATTGTTCCAGGTCTCAGTTTCTTTGTCCAAAAGATGAGGGCACCATCCCACTCAAAAATTCTAAAGTGCAAAAATAAGCACATATTTTTTCAAGGGAGAGTATTTGTATATTTGATTATATTTCTGCTCTAGAAAAATACAGATTTATAAAACTATATGTATTATGTATTATAATATTATATTATAAATCATATTATAATATTATAACTATATGTATTATGTATTATGAAAGAGGTTCTCAACATTAAAGCTAGATTGAATACAACTTTTCTTTAATGGTGGGTTTCCTGTCTCCCTTATAGCACAATTCTATTTACTAAAATTTAATTTACACAAACCTTTTTAAAGAATCTCTGACAGTGAGTGATATATGCTTGCGCAGTAAAATTTATTCCCATTGCTTTTATAGTCAGTACGTGGGCTGCAGGATTAGCCATAATATTATACATTCCCAAAGAATTTTCGGTTAAACTCACTGGCTGTGCTTTCCTAGATGAGGGTCCTAGCTATTTTTTTGGGGAAAAAAAATGTGATGGGGGAAATGGTTTCCCTGAAAAAATTTGCCCATATCCAATCATCTTTACCATATATGCCAACTTAACTTTTGTTCTAGTCTATGAATAATTATAATCTGAGACCAGGGCATGGAGTCAGTACTTACTAAGATATCCTGCGCCATCTTTAAGATGACTTGGAGTACGCCAAACCTTTAGCTGCTCGAGGGGTTAAATGATTAAGAGAATGATATCTAATTTAACGTAATGGATCTGTCACTGAAACAACCAGGAAAAAAAATGTTTTCATCTCTAATCTCAACATCATTTGCTAAGTAGTCATACTTACATGTGGAGTGGGGAAAGTCATACTTTCTTTATAAGATCAAAACCCACCCTTCATTAACAGGAAGAAATGATCTTGATGAATATATGGAACTTTTCCTTCTGGGAACTCAAGCCTCTCCCTCAAGAAATAATAACAGAGCTTTTATTATGTATAGAATTCTCTGATTAAATTGATACTGGAATTCCTTGCTATCACAACTGCACATTAAATAAAACCTCTAATGGAGGGGGAAAAATTAATTTAGGTGATTATACTCACGAAATGGTTCCTAAATGAGGAGACAAATTAAGTCTTGCCTGCTTTGAAGTTTTAAGTGACTCGTCCCGCTAAGGGCTGCATGTATTTGGTTCAGGTAACCACTTCAGCTCAACCGATACCCTTGTTGTTTCAGTGTTTGGCCAAATAGCCTTTTATGTTGCAATCAAGTAATAGATACAAGATTGACAAGTAACAAAGAAAAAGAGCTTTCAGTCAACACAAACTAAAATCCATTATTGTGATGTGTACACTGTGCCGGGGACCTGTAAACACGTCTTCATTGATCTTGCAGAAAGATAGAAATATCTCCCCTTGCATGGCTCAATCAAGGCCCTTTTCACAAAGGTAAAGTGCAAACAATATTGAAGAAGCAGAAAAAAACTGACATTACAGTCAAACAGTAAATAATGGTTGAGCTCAGAAACCTATCTATAACATTTCAAATTCCTGTCAGCTCAAACGAAATGTATAACCTCTCTACAGCAACCTTAGAAAGATCAGAACATGCAGGACTGTGCAGTCCTCATAGTGCCATCCCCCTTTTACCAACTGACCAAATCAATAGGGGAAAAAAAATCTCATTTACAGTTTTGCATTTTCATATGTATCTCAGTGTAGAAGCCTCTGAAAAAGATCTTATCTGTGAAGGTCAATAATTCACTCCTTCCCCATTACCCCCAGTTGGGATCTGTTGCCATTTATACAAACAAATTTTGTTGATTATAAAATAGGGGAAAAAATTAGCATGCAGTGAGAGTAGAGCTGGGTCTTCCTGCCAATTTGAAATTTTATTAGAATGGCCCACTGCATCAATTCTAAACTTCCACTTTCATTTATGTTTAAATACTTGTAATTAGGAGAAGCTATTTGGGAGCTGTAGACACCAATAAATAGTTTGAATGGATTTCTAAAAAGGTTGGCAGGATGGTCGGAAGCTCAGCATAGTTTATAAACAGATTCATCTGTTATGTAAATCTCTATCCATAATCATTATTTATCCATTATGGCTAATCAGCATTCCAAGAAAGGAAAAGTGAAAAGAATTGGTAATGTCTTAAAAACAATTGCTCTTATACCTGCAGATTCCTTAAATTTAGCCATCAACTGACTAGACATTTAATCTTTTGTTCCCCCTTTTTTTTAATGCCTAAGATAAATCAATACTGTGCATTTAAAAACAATGTTCTAATTTAGATACAGAATAATCAAATCGGAAACAAATTACATTACCCTTTTATACCACTTACTATCCTGCCTCTTCCTTTTCCTCCTTTCCTTCCCAAACATAAAATTCCAAAGCAAACAAAGACGCATTTAACTCAGGATGAGGTATAAGTTATGCCTAAGTGTAGGGAACAGACATGATGTGATACGCGCAGTATCTGAGAGTCTTGTGTAGAGAGCGTTAATGAGGTGCTAACACAGCTCATAGCGTGGTCCTTTGATGTAGGCATATAATCAGAGTCCCAAGCAACTACTCAGCGTACGGCAATGCACAATTCTATCTTGAGGACTCCGGGAAGAAATTCATTAGAAGAAAACCAAACCCAGTCATAACTAAACTAAATCCTGCCCCAATCTGCCATGCTTCACCCCACATTCAGTGAAGGCTCGGGAACTTTATGCTCCTTTGATAAACACGTGCTTACTGATCTATTATGTGTTTGCCACAGTGCTCTCTGTAGTTAGCTTGTATTGGAAAACACGGAAGATGAATAATTTCCTTTTCAAGATCCAGAACCAATAAGAAAGAATACGCACATTTCAGAGTTTATATACACTACATACACTCAGCTGAAATTTGTGACAGAGTTGTACAAATTAACATTGCATTTATTGTACATATTCTTCTAATTCCCTGACCCCATTCTCTGCTACATGAACATGTGCCCAGCCTCTATTCTCCCCAGCACTTTTGGGCCAGCTTTCAAAATTGGACGATCCTCCAAATCCCAGTGAAAAGCTAGGTCCCTCTATGGTTTCTTTCCATAATTCTTCACCCAGAAATACTCTCTTCATTTGACATCCCACCCTGACCTGGCTCTGCCTCCAGTAACCACTTATCATATCCGTCACTGAACAAGTGTATTTTGGCTCACAATTCACCTTTCCTGCATGGCAGGAGCCGAGTTTTATTTCTTTTTATGCCTACCCACAGCACTTATAAGCTACTTTAAGCATAGTAGTTGTAAAATAAATACCTACTGAACTGAATCATACGTGTGTAAATTCAATGCTAAACCAAAAAGAAAAGGGACTTCCTCAATCTTAACTAAAGCTCCAAAGCAGGAGCTCAAGGCCGGGGGGGGGGGGGGGGGGGGGGGGGGCTGAAAGGTTATATCAAAATAGTAGTTTTAGAAACAGAAAATAATTAGCAAAAACACCCCAATTTGTTCTCATATTTTCTAACTTCCGTCTACTTCTGAATAGCCTAATTCTGAAAGAACCTGAGTTGAACTCTGATGTCAACCATTTGTGATGGTTTTTATCATGGGTAAAACATAAATAAGCCTTTACAGAAATATTTATTGCCTGTATGTATTTATGTGTCATGGTTGAGAATACGGCTCTGTTCAAATTGGTCCTGGAGGATAGGAGGAGTTTAACTTTCCAGTGAGGCCTAAATGGTCCCAATTTCAGAGAGTAGGAATTCAATAGCCAGAAACTATGCAGAGCCTCAAAACGTAAATCTTATTTCATCACATTTCTCCTACATGCAGCCTAAATAAATCTTTCAGCCAACTACTCTCTCATTTCTTTCTTCCAGCCAACTCATATCCTTGAACAGCATCCCAGGTCTGAAACATCCAGCCATGTGCTTTCCCTCAATTTAAAACTATTTTAAAGACCATCTTTAAGAAGCTTATTTCAATGAACTAGGTGGCCAACCACTAAAGATAATTTATGGCACCTATTTCCTGGACTAGTAACACTTAAGATCTAAGAATTAAAGAGGATATAAAGAGATGATGGGCTGGCTAACTCTTTCCAGTATATAGTAAAGCAGTGTAGTGACAAACACTGCCCTGTCATTCAGAGGACAGGAACACTTTGGTGTCACCCTGATGTTCTAATTACAAAATCTGCATTCTCAGAGTAATATTAAATTAACCAACTGTAAATTCAAAGAAAAACTGGGCTTAAAATTTTAGGGTTTGTTTTTTTGATATCTTTCTTTTTTTAGTTTCCTCCCAAACCTTCATGTCTTAAAACACTTAGGGAAAAGTAGCACAAAATAATAGAAAACTTGGCATTCATATATTAAGCACTCAAGGTTTCAACTACTGGTAAACAGCGCCGAAGACAAATGACATGTAAAAATATATAGTTTTGCTAAAGACTGTAGTGTGGGAATGAGTTCCTTGACTAGTGAGTGAATCTAGCTGACTTCATTTTCATGTAGCTAGTTGTGTACTCATGTTATTTTGTAAGAATTTATGGAGCATATTTTACTCTACATTTTTGATGTGATGTGGGAAAATCATTCTATTGCATATTAGATGCTCATTTCTTATTTGCATGTTTAACAAGGGACCTGCTAAAATTTATAATCTGACTAGAAAGAACTGGTGACCCCAAGTGCCAGGATGACATGTGCCCTAAGTTCCCTTATACTCTTAGGACAGAATGCCATGAGCAATGCATTCTGTCTTTTCTCCTACCTATTATTGTGTCTGTAAACATCCTCTTAGGGACAAAAGCCCAACCATAACTTGTTCCAGACAGTTGAAGCCTGACCTCCTCTCCTTAATTCACTCAGGCACCTTTCTTCTGGAGTTAAAAGCTACACCCAGTATTTCTCATACTAACTTAATGATCTATCCCTTAAAAACTTTCCTAAGAGTGGAAAACTTCAAATTCTCAACATAATGGAGAATTAGAGAGTAATAAGGACTAGATTTATCCTCCCATCTGAAACAACAACAGCAAAAAAAACCAAGCAAAATGCATAAAACAATGGTTTTCAGATATTGTGTGTCAGGTGTCACAGAACAAAAGAGTGCAAATGGATGAGATGAGCATTAAGATTGCCCCAGTTTATTACTTGAATGGAATTTCCAACCCAATACAGTGAATGGGAAAACAGAACTACATACCAAGTATTCATGAGTTGAGAAGAGGGAGCTGGGAGTGTGCAGAGTCCAAGGCAACTAGACTACACAGGCAGAATACCAGAGAAAAAAGAGTTATCCAGAGAGCATTCCAAATCTTCAGAGGGTCTCAGGAACTTATCAG
Source organism: Ursus arctos (assembly GCF_023065955.2). Lineage (NCBI taxonomy): Eukaryota > Metazoa > Chordata > Mammalia > Carnivora > Ursidae > Ursus > Ursus arctos. Next base: position 4,296,943 of record NW_026623050.1, read on the forward strand.
TGCATGATATGAAGGAACTAACTCCCTAGCACCAGAAAAAGTTCCATCCCCCCCCCAAAAAAAAAAAAAAAAACTAAGAGAACAATCCTCAGAGCTCACAAAGGACCAGGTAGAGTAGCTAAAACCTTGGAAATCACAAGGCATCAAGTACTCAGAAGGGTTTTAGCTCAGTAGTAGGAGAAAATAAGCCCTAAAATGAAGGCTGCTCTAGGTGGGTCTTAAAAACCTTAAAAGCGAGGCATCTGGGTTGTTCAGGCAGTTAGGTGTCTAACTTTGGCTCAGGTCATGATCTCGGGGTCCTGGAATTGAGCCCTGTGTTGGGCTCCCTGCTTAGCAGGGAGTCCACTTCTCCCTCTCCCTCTGCCCCTTCCCCCCACTTGTGCACACTCTCTCGCTCTCTCTCTCTCAAATGAATAAAATCTTAAAAAAAAAAAACTTAGAACGAAGCCTCAAAAAAATAATCTATTTCAAGTAATTTAACTGCATCCCATAACAAAGCTTATCATTATTTATAGAAATACAAAAATATCCGAGGGGTACCTGGGTAGCTCAGTTGGTTAAGTGTCCAACTCTTGATTTTGGCTGAGGTCATGATTTCAGGGTCATAAGATCAAGTCCCACATTGGGCTCCACACTCAACACAGAGTCTGCTTGGGATTCTCTCTCTCCCTCTCCCTCTCCCTCTGCCCCTCCCCCACTCACACTTTCTCTCTAAAATAAATAAATAAATAAATAAATAAATAAATAAATAAAATCTTAAAAAAATAAATAAATACAAAAATATCCAACACCCAACAATGTAAAACTTAGAATGTCTGGCATTCAATCAAAATTTACCAGACATGCAAAGCAGCAAGAAAATATAATCCATAATCAACTATTCTATACCTACCCAAAACTGAGAGAGATATCAAAATCAGTAGACAAGGACATTAAAATAGTATTTTGTAATAGTATTTCATATGTTTGAAAAGGCAGACACATTTAAATGTGACACATAAAAGACCAAAACCAAACTTCTAGAGATGAAAATAACAATGTCTGAGATAAAAAATATATACAGCAAATGAAATTAACAACAGATTCGACTATGCAAAAGAAAAAAATTAGTGAGCTTGAAGACAAGGCAAAGTAGAAAGGATGTAATGAGCTATGGAGCAACTACGAATAGCCTAATATTCATGTAACTGGAATCACTGAAGGAAATGATAAGCCAAAGACAGAAAAGACATTTCAGGAAATAATGACCAAAGTATGTTTTTAGATGCTTTTAAGATTTTTTTTAATCACTGATTTTAAGAAATTTGATTATGTAAAAACTCTATTAAATATCAGCTAGGGTCAAAGGGAAAATGTCTGGAGTAGCAGTGAGAATGGTATATTCTGAACTCACTAAGACCAAGAAGGAAATGTCAAATTCCTGAATAACCAGCCCCAGCAAGAAAAAGAATTACATTCCTTGACCTAGCACTTCCATTAGAAACTTCCAGCGCAACCCTAGCATCCTTGGGTAGGCTTGGGGTAAAACATGATCAAAAAAATTTAATACTAGTGGTTCATATTCTACATAATTCTGCATAAGTTGAAGTCTCAAAGAATTTGATTTAAGAAGTTTTGAATCTTCATTTGTTATATTCTTCTGAGTGACCAAGCCTTTCTTATCCTTTAAGTTTATTTGGGGGGAGTTGCTTGATTACAAATAACTGGTTGTGTTTAGACTGACCAGTTGAATACAGTTCAGGTGCACTCTAGCCATAGTGGTCATCAGTAAGGAAACAGTAAGTTCCTTAAGTATCTCATGCACGCTCCCATCTCAGCATGTCGCATGTGCCTTTCTCACTGGATCATTTGTTCCTTCACTTCATTCAAGTGAGAAGGCCCTCATTTCATTCTTCATCCAAAGAGAAGACTGTTCAAATGTCATACGTCTTCCCAACCACCATATCTAAAACACTCTATATGTACTTATCCAGCTCTATGCATGTTCACTGAACTTATTAGAATCTGACATTACATATAGCCAGTTGTTTATTTGTTACTTTAGAGCAGGCACTGACACACTAAGGCCCATAAGCCAAACTCAGAAAAAGCAACAGAGATCCTATGTGGCTTTCAAAGCCTAAAATATGTACGATCTGATCCTTTCAGAAAGTGATGGCCAAACCCTACACTAGAGGAACCTTATCTGGTTTGTTCACTGTTACAGATTGTGAATTTTATCTCTCCCAAATTCATATGTTGAAGTCCTAACCCTCCATAACTCAGAATGGACTATATTCGGAGATAGGATTTTAAAGAGATAAAACAAGTTCATATGGGTGGGCCCTAATCTATAATTGATGTCCTTGTAAGAAGAGGAAATTTGGGCACAGACACACACAGGGAAGAGCATGTGAAGACACAAGGAGAAGACAGCCATCTATAAGCCAAAGAGAGAGGCCTCAGAAAAATCCAACCCTGCATAAGGGAGGCACGCAATATTTATTTCTAAATGAATAAATTTTGTTAAAATTAGGAATCACTTTTCTCCCAAAAACATGCTTTTTGACTCAATTCAACCAACTTTCTCTCAGAAAATAATTTTAGGACTGTAGATAATGCCTACCTTATAAATCACATGGGTTTTTATGACTCCTCAATTATTGCTGGTGAACTAGCACAAAGTTTAGAGAAAATACATTTTGTTTTGACTCATCACCATCACATTACTCTAAAATACCTATAAGCTGCCTACTTATAAAAAATAATTAATCTTTTATTTCCTAGTAAAGATGGAGAAGAAATATAATAAGCAATTAAGTCTTTTTATGTTCCTTAGATTTAAATAAGTTGAAACAGGTTCAATCAAAATTATGGTGCATAAGATTTCTAAAATACTAGAATGTAATTTTATGGCAAGAGTACACAACAAACCACAATTTTGTGCAATGTGTTCTAGTATTTATACCACCCGTGAAGTGCACAGAATCCCCAGGCTCATTATTAAACACAAATCCTATGTGTGAGCTGCAAACAGTATCAGCATGTTCTCATAATTGCTACAAAACTAGGGAAATGGATAGTGAAAAGACCAGAGCTTCAATGCTAAATTGACGGATGATCATGGAAATAAGAATATGGAATTACATTTTTTTAAAGAGGATTTCAATGCAAAGCAAAAGCACAAAAAAAGAATTTACTCATTAAAACTCATCTTGGTCAAAAGGAGAAGATCCAATTCATAGAAGTCTAATTCAAAGTATGCATCCAACAAATGGAAGACGCATTACTCTCTCACCTCAGAGGGACCTCTACCCCCTTGATTCCTCTTTTTTCTCCTTAGCTATCAGTCACCTTTTGCTTTTACTTCTTTCTCTTTCAATTTAGAGCTCACGGTCCCATAGTTTGAGTACTTTCTTGCCAGCTTCCTCCAATCTCCTGCCATATCAATCAACGATTTGTTCCTTTTACCTAGAAAACTTCAAACTTGAGTCAAGTCAAATATCACCAACTTTGACCTTCATCTAGGCTACTCAATGCAGTTAGGAAAAAAGCACAACCAAACTACTGGTAACAATATTAACATCAGGTCTTCAAATTCAGCTGGACCCTCAATGCTGCCCAACAATCCCTGGTCAGCTATCTTCCCAGTTCTGCACAGAAATTGTTTCAAACCTTTCCCACTCTCCTAAAATGTCTAACCCCACTACAGATATCCTCTCTCTCGGCTGAAGACCTTACCTCATAGAGAAAAGAGAAGCCTTAGAATTTTCAGCAAACTTGCAAATGTGTCTGCACTTCTTCCTAGACTCCTTTATTTCCTCCTGGTATAATGGAAGAGGGATGGTCCTTTCACCTAATCTCTGAAGTTCATCACTTTCAGTCATCTCAGAGATATACCTCAGTTAATAATTCCCTATAACCCCTATCTTCAAATAGTTGGAGGTTTGTCCCCCAGAAGAAATAATACATGAATCCTTTGCTTTTTCATAGGGTAGAACACAGGCCAAAAGTTTAGGGGAGTCAGATCTTTTAGTCAAAAGAAAATTTATAACAAAACCATAACAGATTGCATAGCATGTTCCACACTATGGGAGATAATCGAAGAGAAGAGAAGAGAAGAGAAGAGAAGAGAAGAGAAGAGAAGAGAAGGAGAGAAAGAAAGAAAGAAAGAAAGAAAGAAAGAAAGAAAGAAAGAAAGAAAGAAAGAAAGAAAGAAAGAGAAGGAAGAAGAGAAAAGAAAAGAAGAAAGAGAAGGAAAGGGGGAAGGAGAAGGAAGGAGGAAGGAAGGAAGGAAAGAGAGAGGGAGAGAGGGAGGAAGGATAAAGGAGGAAAGAAGGAAGGAAGGAAGGCCAGACAACCATCACTATTTGCTGAGTATGTATAGCATGCCAGACACTATGCTAAACATTTGCATAAATATCTCATGTAATACTCACCACAGTTCTGTGAAACTGGCATAATTATTGCTGTTTTTTATAAATCAATTGAGGTTCATAGAAGAAGGTGACTTGCCCGTGATCACATACTTAGTAAAAGGCAGAGGTGGGATTCGAACCCAAGTGATTTTGACTTGAGATTCCCCCAACAGCATCAACACACTGTTCTTTCCTTATGGAAGGATAAGTATAAAGAAAATATTTCTAAAGCTTTCAATTCTAAGATTTTTTCATCAACACATTACACCAAAATTGTTAGGGGAACATAATTATGAATGTCCCACAGAAAGACAGCATTGTGAGCTTGAACTCTGGAGACTGACAGGTAAATAAGTACTATGCTCTCTGCAGCAAACATAAAGCCATTACAATCTGGCATAGTAAAACGAATTTCTTGATAAATTTTAAGAACACTGACAAATGAGACATATTAATTCACATATTTTCATCACCTCTATCTCCTTTGTGGTTCTGTACCGTTCCTTTTCTTGTTGCTCAGATAAAGTAAATTTTGTTTTAGATTGCTGTATAAAAGGAAGATTACAATTTGGAGAATGGATTAAATGTGAATCTGTGATCTATGTTCAGCCTATTAAGGGTAACTTATTTAATTCCACCTGGAATTCCCTACAGATGCAAGATGCTTCCTCAGATCTTAAAAAGCAAGATGTCATTTCCCTGGGATTGGTCATACGTCATGGTAGGATAGGACTCTCTCACCCAAAGAAGCCTGGACTAAGAATAATTGTTGGTGAAATTCTTCTTTAGAAAGTCTAATCACATAAATATGTCCTTGTTTTAATAGAGAGGGCAGCATTCAGACACTTTATTAGCATTTAACTTAGACTTTACACTGACAGAGCTCCCAGGACCCCTCTATGGTTAATATCTTCAAGAACATGTCTCTTTAGTTTACATTCCAACACGTTGATTTAACCAGTGAAAAAAAGGATAACTCCTCAGCTACATTCTTTTCAATCTAAGACTTTCTTCCATTCCCTGTGTCAGCCTCCCAGATCACATTTCTGTACCTTTTATCTAAACCTTATAAACACTGTCTAACTTGTCTTGAGTCTTTGATATTACACTGCCAGACTCACCACCCCCCCCCAAAACAGTTCTAAGCATGTCACTTCCCCCTCCAAAAAAATCACTGGATTTCTATTAACTACTGAATATTACCTAAGCTTTTAAACAAAAAATATAATAAAATTCTAATGTTGATCTAAAAATTACCTGTATGACTTCCATTACCGGCAGTAGAGCAGACTATCCTGATGACTTTCACAGCTCCAACAATTAAAATGCTAAATGAAATGTAAAAATAATCTTGGGCTGAAATTAACTGCTGAGCTAACATGAAAGAATGTTCCAGAAACTAAAACAGAGGTGAAAGAGAGAACTCTGGTAAATAAGCAATTACAAAGACCCCATTTGTCAGAAAGTTTTCTATTGATCCCTAATGATCTTGAACTCCTCTGTAATGGCTACACCATGCCCGAGAGGCAGTCAATAAACCATAGTCCTCACCAAGAGGTGAGGATGGGTAACCGCCACTTATATTTAGGATCCTCAAGGGCACTGTACTTAGTGTAAGGGTGACAAGAAATAAACAGAAGGAGCAAGTCAGAAAAATTGTTTATAAGGATGTTGATAGTGAAGTGGAAGGAGTGAAATTGGCCTTCAGTTAGGATCTACGTGTAGATTCCTCCCATGGTTTTATAGGCCTGAATTCCTGATGCCTATGTAGTCAAAAAACTCAAATTTTACTTAATGTGAACTCATATTGGTAGTTGCCACCACACAACTCTCAAAAGCAAAGATAAATCCATTCTGGAATAACCTACTTCAACTCAGGACTTAAAACTCCCATACTTACAAGGTACAAGGGACTCAGTTGCTTATAGTTTAAAATCTAAAACCATATAACAAATCCTTCTGAGTGAGAATAAGCAGAAAGAGCAGGCAGCAGAATCCAATCTACAAACACTTCAGATGCTGTAATTACCAGACAGATTAGAAGACACCATGTTTAATATACTTAAAGAATGTCTAAAGCTTGAAAAAAGAGCAAGGAATAAGAAACTAAAGGACAAAACAGATGTGAAAAAAAAGAAACAGCACTTCTATAAATAAAAATATAACTGAAATCAAATTTTACTTTTCTAATCATACCTCCCATCACATTTCTAATTGTTCTCTAAAGTTTCCCTGAGTTTTCTTGCCTCTGTTTTTGTTTTTGTTTTTCATTGTAGTTGACACACAATGTTACGTTAGTTTCAGGTGTACAACATAGTGATTTGACAACTCACTACAAGTGTAGCCACCATCTGTCACCATACAGTACCCCTGACTATATTCCCCATGTCTACCTTTCATCCCTGTGACTTCACCTGGAAGCCTGTGCCTCCCACTCCTGTCACTCATTTTGCCCAACCCCCTGCCCCCGTTTCTTGCATCTGTTCTTTTGCTCTCATTACTCTCCTACCCTAAACTATATTTTTCTTACTCTGAATTTTGAACTCACACATGTTAAGGCTCAGTTCCAAAGTCAACTCTTCCATTTACCCACAATAAACATTTCTTATTTGCCCAATTATATATAAACAACTTGAGGGAAAGGCACCATGATACAAGCAAATATAATATCCTAATACACCTGGCTAAGTATCTCACCCAGAACAGATGTTCAACATATTCTGATAGATTGAATTGGAACGAAAAGGTATTTATTCCTCTTATGTATTTCCATTCTATAGCCATAAAAACTTAGGCAATGAGCAGCAAGGAGACCCACTTGGCCTAATTCTCACTGTGGATTATGTACAAAAGTGAACCTAAAATTGCATCCCTGACTATATCCTTCTATTTTTCAACTCAGCCAGACTTATGATAGTGGGAAACATATATTCTTTCTTGCATCAAAATAAGTCCCCGTTTCTCTCAATTTATGTTATGATATTATGTCGATAATTTAGAAATAATTCGATTCTGTTCAACGTAATTAGTGGGTTTTTTTTTTTTAAACTGTTACCACAAGTTACTGAATAGAACTGGATCTGAAAAAAAAATCTTTTTTGTACTCTGGGGAGAGGTGAAATGATACAAAGTAGATGGTAGGCATACCGGGCACTAAAAAGAGGATCACTTGGGCTGAAGTCTTGCTCAGGGAATCTAGAAGACTTTAAAGTGCAGGTTGACTATGGGTTGAAAAATCATAGAGGAGGTATTAAATAGAGAGTAAAAAAGAAAAGAGTTAGGTAAACACATGCATAATGACAAAAAAAGGAGAGGATGAAAAAGCCACAGTGGGGATTAAATATGGTGAATATCTTTTAGAGAAAGGAAAACAGTCACTGAAAAACAACGTGGACAGTCTTATAAACATCAGGTAAACAGTCAACTATTTTTTAATACTCCCTTTGTCTTGGATAATACCGAAGTGGTTTCAATTTTTAAAAAGGAAATTTGGCATGAAAGAGTTCTGTAACATGGCCTGCCCACTTACGGGATTTAGGGTAAAAAATGTAAACCAGCTGTGATATTGAGGTTTAAGACTCATCTGTTGTCCATATTCAGTAGCTTTTCCCATGGAATTGCAAAAAGACTTGTATGATGGATAGTCTACATCCTAATTATGTAATTACACAGTAGAAAAGAACAGCTGAAGAGGAGCCATTTCATCCTTGCGTCCAATGTCTGCATAATCTACGTCTCACATAATGGATGGAGCTCTTACTATACAGTAAACCATAATTTTATTATAAAAGAATGAAATGTTGGCTTTCATATGGGATTAGAATACGTATGGTCAAACCGGTAGAGATAAAAGTAGAACTAATCTAAAGCTGCAACCTGAACATCAACCAAATCCAAAAGAGTTATTATTAAGATTTTAATATATTTTTAGGGGGAAAATGTCCTTAACTTAGTTCCTCTGCTCTTTTCAAGTGCAGCCAGTCCCAAAGCAGGAATATGAAAGGGTATCCCAGCAGATAAAGATATTAAGGGCCAATGCCAAAATTTTCCAGGTGCGAACCTAATGGAAGTTTCTGGAACTAATGGAAAATCTAAGTGCTGAGCTCAGCACAGGTAATCAATCATCTATTTTAGCAACTATTTCTGTGCCCTTGATGTCAAGAGAGGTTATATATGCTGTATCTCTCGGTGAAATCTCTTCCTTCCAGGTTACCAGAAAGCAATTCTAAATGTGGAAAATGTTATCACCACTATTAGTTATTCAAGAATGGCAGAATATGAAGTCAAAGAAATAAAACCATTCACAAGCTCAGCCACCCTGGAAATATGACATAAATGGAAAATATTATTTACAAAGTGTTGGAGGGAGAGTAGATGGGGGAAAATTACAAGGGGAGCTGCAGAAGCCTCACTGTGCAAACCAAGTAGCAGGTGACTTTTCAAGACACCTGTAGCAGAAACATTTGCTGGCCTTAATTCCTAATCTTTTTTAAAACCACAACGAACTCAGGGACTATATGGGTAGGTAGTAAACAGAGAAGGGGAAACTGGCCAAAATAAACAAAAGTGAAATAAATTTTGGCAAATCTGCCACTTAATCTTTCCAGGGTAAAAACATCCTGGGCCCAAGAGGGAAGGAGTTCTTTTTCAGTTCTCTGCTCATTTTTCTTCCTTGTGGTTTGACTTTCTCCATCGTGTGGGGTTTCTGGTCCACCAAAAAAAACCTCCTACAGAGCCCATGTCTTTGCTTACTGCAGCAACATGTCTTTCACTGCTACAGCATGCGACACGCTTAGGCTTGGAAATGGATTCGGATTTAGTCCCGGGCCACCAGTACAAATTGCAGAGAACAGCTTGCTCAAACTCTGGGGGAAAGATGCTGACTTACAGTAATTGATAAGGTCATTCCTGCTGGATGATCCTGTTGCGAAGCAAAGGTAGCTACCGTGCTTAGCTGAGAACTGGGAGCATCAGTTCCAGAGAAATGGCTCCACATTTCACAAGACATCTAAGAATTATATCACTCCCTGTAGTCCGCCGTATAATAAGAAGTCTGTAGCTTTCATTCTGTAAAAATTATTAATCATTTGTGGCTGAAAAATGAATCAGTGAAGTTAACCTACATTGTCATGTTTGATTTATCTGGAGGTAAACAACATTCTAAGAGGATTTAGTGGGCTAGTGTTTAGTAAAAGGGTATGTCCAGGTCGTGGCACTACATAGATTGAATGTCCAAACATTTAAAAGCTCCTTCATCATTGGGCTGAATACAAAAATGACAGCCATCATTTGGTGACCTTAGAATGTCCTGGCTATTTGTAACAGACTTTCAGTAGTGAATCTAACCTCCCATCAGGCTGGGGTTAAATAAATGACAAGTTATTTTTCTAGTTTAAGATTAATATTGAGAAGCCCTGTTATAAATATGTTCTTCTAAATAGAACATTAAATTACAATTATTTGGAGAAGTATGAGAGGGAGGAAAGAAGAGAAAGGGGAATAATTTTTTTTGTTCCTTTCACTTTATTTCATTAAGTTGGTGTCTCTATATCCCATCATAATATTTTTCTGTCAATACAGTGATTGCTACAATAGCCACCTGTGCTAGACAAGCACCTGCCTTTAAAATGCAATTTTTAGCAAAGATTTAAATTGCAAACTAGAATTCCAAGGCCCCCTGCCAAAACAAACTCACTTTCCTTTTGAAGAGTATGTTGTCTCCCAATGAAGGTTTTCCTGTACCGTGCTCTGCATTTTGACTTAACAGTAAATCTCACTTTTTGACTCTCCCACTAAGTTATTTTCTCTCATTAGCTGGCTCTGGGCAATATCTTTACCAAGATCTCAACACAGCAAACTGGGAGGCCCTTTCAAATTCTCGAAACAAACTTCTTGGAGTCATTAGCTCATTCTTATTTGAGAGATCACACTGTTCCCTATATACTCCTATAAAAAGGAAGATCATTCTGAAAAGGCTAAGAGGCTCTGTCCTCCGCCTCTCCTGTCTTGTGGTTCCAATGGTGTAGTGGTGGCCATGGAATGAGCCCAGACTCTGGCAAGAGACGAGTTTGAAGCCCCACTTGGTCATAAGAAGCATCAACCCAAGGGCACCTGGGTGGCTTAGTTGGTTGAGCGTCTGCCTTCGGTTTGAGTTGTGGTCCCGGGGTCCTGGGATCCTCGGATCCAGCCCCGCATTGAACTGCTCAACAGGGAGCCTGCTTCTCACTCTCCCTCTGCCCCTCTGCCTGCTTGTGCTCACGTGTGCTCTCTCTCTCTCAAATAAATAAATAAAATCTTAAACAAAAAACAGAAGCATCAACCCACCATGCTACTTCTTTTAATATAAACTTGTTAATCCAGGTAGTGCTAAGAGATGAAAACAAAGTTCAACTTTTCCTAATATAAATTTAAGGAAAACCCCAAAAATACCTTAAGCAGGGACACTGACTTTCTGATATCTCAGATTAAAATGGTTGTCATAAAATTGATGTTTTATGATGAAAAATGTTACATGGAGGCCCCAGGAAGTGCTTTTGAGAGATGATGTAAATGTGAGTAAGGAAAGCTCACTGAATTCAGTTGTAAGACAGGAAGAAGTCTTTCTGGGCACTTCACAGGATTAAAGTCCCTATCACCATGATATTCCACCATGAGACACACTCATCAGCAAGAGCTCAATAAATAACTGTAAAAAACATTCTAAAAGAAAGTAGATGACTTTGTGTTTGACATGGAATGGGACTAAAATCCCTTTATTATTTGAGCACCTGGGTGGCACAGTCAGTTGGGTGTTGGATTGCTGGTTTTAGCTCATGTCATGATCTTGGGGTTGTAGGATTGAGCCCTGTGTTGGGCTCTGTGTTCAGCTCAGATTCTGCTTAAGACACTCTCTCCCTCTCCCTCTGCCCCTCCCTGCTCTCTAAAATAAATAAATAAATCTAAAATGCATTTTAAGAAATTTAATTATTAATGAGTCTTATCACTTGCCACATTCTACTTTATGACTATTGGGAGACACTCCTCTGTGGGTCTCTTGTATTCCTACACATCTTGCTGGGTACACCAAGAATTCAAGGCCCTAACTGTTCTTTTCTAGGGACATTTCTCAGGGTTGTATTTACAGCAATCTCGGAGGAATGAAGCAATCTTTCCTGCAGGACAAAAAGCAGATTTGCTTAGTGTTTACTATAAAACAATGGGTCCCACAAGCTCCATGTTTCTCAGCTGCAGCACAAACCCTCTGCCTATACACTATCTACCTTGCCACCTCATGCCACCCCCTGAGGACTTGAACTAACACAGGAACTAACACAAACATGGTGCCACTTGCTGTGTGATGAATAATAAAATCCTTTGTCTCGGAAATCTCATGTGTACTACTAGCATCCATGAAACAGCAACAGACTAAATTATTAGTCTGCAAGCAGAGTAAAAGCAAGTCCCACACACAATGATATGCTTTGTGTCTCCTAGCTGTAACTGTAACCTTTTTTAGGACAGCATCTGTGTTGGATTCATTTCTGTACCACATGAACGAAATGCTTGCATGGATTAAGCACTAAGAAATATGTACTGAATATGAACGAACTTGTTTACCAACATTACAACAGCAATTTTTGTGTTCAGTCTCACATGAAAGACTTATGACTGACTCTAACATAGACCTGGAAGAACAAATATTGTTAAAATGTCTATACTACCCAACGCAATCTATGAATTTAATGCAATCCCTATCAAAACACCAACTGCAGTTTTCACGGAACTAGAACATTCTGAAAATTTGTATGGAACCACAAAAGACCCCAAATAGTCAAAGCAATCTTGAAAAACAAAACTGGAGGTATCACAATTACAGTCTTCAATTTATATTTCAAAGCTGTAGTAATCAAAACAGCATGGTACTGGCACAAAAATAGACACAGAGATCAATACAACAGAATAGAAAGCCCAGAAATAAACTCACAATTATATAGTCAATTAATCTTCAACAAAGGAGGCAAAAATATGCAATGGGAAAAACTCAGCCTCTTCAACAAATGGTGTTGGCTAAACTGGATAGCTTGTAAAAGAATCAAACAGGACTATGTTCTTTAACCATACACAAAAAGAAACTCAACATGGATTAAAGACCAAAATGTGAGACCTGAAACCTCAAAAATCCTAGAAGGGAGCACAGGTAGTAATTGCTCTGACATCAGCTACAGCAACATTTTTTCTAGATATGTCTCTTAGGCAAGGGAAACAAAAACAAAAATAAACAACTGGGACTACATCAAATTAAAAAGCTTTTGCACAAACTAAAGAAACAACCAAGAAAACTAATAGACAGCCTATGGAATGGGAGCAGATATTTGCAAATTACATATCTAATAAAGGGTTAGTATCCAAAATATATAAAGAACTTATATAACTCAACACCAACCATCCCCCAAGTAATCCAATTAAAAAATGGGCAGAAGACATGAGGAGACATTTCTCCAAAGAAGACATACAGATGACCAACAGACACATGAAAAGACATTCAACACCACTCATCATCAGAGAAATATAAATCAAAACCACAATGATATATCACCTCACACCTGTCAGAATGGCTAAAAATTTTTTAAAAATTAAAGAAAAAAAAGAAATAACAGGTGTTGGTAAGGATGGGGAGAAAGGGGAACCCTCAGGCACTGTTGGTGGGAACGCAAACTGGTGTAGCCACTGTGGAAGACAGCATGGAGGTTCCTAAAAATATTAAAAATAGGATTTCCATATGATCTAGTAACTGCACTACTGGGTATTTACCCAAAGAATACGAAAACACTAATTCAAAGCTATATATGCACCCCAATGCTTACTGCTGCATTACTTACAAAAGCCAAATTACAGAAGCAGCCCAACATTCCATCAACAGACGCATGTATAAAGAGGGGTGGTGTGTGCGTGTGTGTGTGTGTGTGTGTGTGTGTATGTGTGTTTTTTACTCAGACATAAAAAAGAATGAAATCTTCCCACTCGCAACAACCTAGATGGAACTGGAGAGTATAATCCTAAGCAAAATAAGCCAGCCAGCCAGAGAAAGACAAATACCACATGATTTCACTTATATATGGAATTTAAGAAACAAAACAAATGAACAAAGGGGGAATAAAAAAGAGAGAGAGAGACAAACCAAAAAACAGACTCTTAACTATGGAGAATAAACTGATGGCTAACATAAGGGAGGTAGGTGGGGGATGAGGGAAATAGGTGATATGGATTAAGAGTACACTGACCATGATGAGCAGTCTGCAATGTATAAATTGTTGAATCACTACATTGTACATCTGAAACTCACAGAACACTACATGTTAACTACACTGGAATTAATTTCTTTATTTAAAGAAATTAATTAATTAAATTAAATAAAAATAGACATGGAATCCATATGAAAGATAAAAAGTGGGAAAAATGACAAAAATATACAGTGACCCACCTGGATATCAACAAGCTCCATTCTTATACCTAAACTGAAGATAATGATAACTCACATTTGAATAATGATTTATGTCTTCCCACACTTTTCCACATTTCTTATTTTGCACTTCAAAACACGTAAGTAGGAAAAGCATTATTGTTCCCACGTGGATGAGAAAGTGAGTTTATAAGACAAACCCAAGATCATTCAGCTGGTTAGTAGCTGAGAACGTTCTACAACCCAGATCTTTACTCCTCAGAGTCAGGGCTCATTCTAAAATGTGGCATTATCCACAATATCTTAATTGATCCATATGACTTCTTCCAAAGGCTTCTACTCAGGGACTGATTAAACTGAATAGACATAGTCCAAACAGTGTTTTCAGATTTTTTTCTGGTGTGTGGTTGGGAAGGAATATAATTGCATTATTTTAATAGACAAAACAGGCCTGCAAATCTTTGCCAGTATGATCTGTTTTGAATACCGTATCTACTTATATATTGAACTCAACAGCGCAATGAAGCTAGTAGACCGAATAGATGCACTTATTTCAGTGCAAATTTCAAAAGCTAGTCAATTAACTCAAGATTTTTCTTTTAAAATAAGGCATAAATCCCACAGTGTGGTATCTATGAAAATCATATATTTGATAATAGACTAATTTTTTATTGTTTTATTTGAGAAGGAGGCCAGGATCATACCACGATTAACACAAAGCTTGTTAGTTTTAAATGTCCAAAATTCTCTTTCTAAATGCGCTAAAATCATGTGTGAACTTTTAAAGGACTGCTTTTTGCACTAGTTTTCCACCTTTTAAAATCATCTTAATTTGATACCATATGCTATTGCATGCTAAGTAAAATAAATTGCCTAACAGGCAAGCAAAATGCACTTAAATGTTATACAAATCAGAAATCATTCATATTTCCATGTTTTTCCCAAAGAAAAACTTTAAGTATCAGCAGTTAAAACTTTTCTTCAATGCTCTCTCGCTACTCAGCGCTATCTCCTCCAGAGTATTTGGGATTTTTATCTGACATGTGAGAAAAAACAACCAGTGTTTAAATAGCTGAGTAGTTCTGCTTACAGTGATGCAGCTGGCTGCAAAAATAATCAGCTTGCTATATCAAGATCATATTTTATAATTCCTAACTTCTATATAATTGATAAACTCCGACATTTTAGGCCACGAGAAATACGTATTTTCATGTATCATGGGGCATAAAAGAGACAGGAGCAAGATCATGAAAACTCTGCCAACATAGGCTACCAATGACCTCAATGGATCCCGTGGGTGGCAGGGCATCAGCAGGCTGTTTAAAGTGCCTGTTCAATTCCCGTTCCATTTAGACATCCCCTGCAGAAGCTCATGAACGACCCTGAATTCCCCTGTTTTTAGAAAAAAATGTTATCTGTACAATACTATGTACAATTGGCCAAGTTTTTGGCTATATATATTTCTTTTGTCATGCTTAGTTGTATCACATATCTAAATTAAAAAAAAATACATAGTGAATTTATATTATTTTACCGAACCCCTAGACTAGAAAAAAACACTCTGTAATGATATACAACTGATATATGGTAGTGAATTTTCTAGAGAAAGAGAAAGAAAGAGAAGAGAAATGAAGGAGAAAGTAAGAGAGTGAAGGAGTAAGCAAGGGACAGAGGAAAGTGAACAAGGGACACAGACAGGAAAACCACCTTTCATGGCTGTCCAGCAAAATGACCTTGTGTTCCTATCTATATCACCCTCCGGCTTCTGCTTAATTCCATGCTTGTTCTCAGATTAGGGGCCTGGTCAAGACAATTTTTAGCTAACATACAACCACATGGGATTTTATTTCTACTTTTATTTGAGCTACTACCCAGTATGCGGGCAATAAAATTAACCATACAGTGCTCCAATTTCAATTTGAGGCTAACCCTGAATGGCTGCCTAAGTATTATCTTCATATTAATAAAAACATAACTTAAGTCTGAGAAGACATAATTAATCCTCATAATTACATTAAATCAAACAAAATCCAATGGTAGGATTTTCTTAAGTGAAACATTAAAGCATCACTTAACTGTATCAAATGGTATCAACCATTTGTTGATACACACCTCCAAAAAGGTTAAACCTGCCCCAAAAAACCTCTCTTCTTTAAGCTCACTAATTTTCCATTTACTATCTACTTGGAAATCTACTTTTCTATTCCTAAGATTAAAGAGTTCTGAGCATACTGTTACATTGCACAATATGTAGCTACTTATCAACAATCTTGTCATTTGATAGCAAAGGAGAGAGGAAGAACTAGATGAATGATAATTTTCCTCTTTCTAGGAACATGAACAAAGGGAGCTTCAAATATTATCTTTCCCATGACATTGCAGAATGGAATTGTAACTAAAAAAATTTATGACTGCAAAGGAGAGGAAAGTAATTAAAATTAGTTGGTAAATTTGATGTAATTCTGCTAACATCAAAAGTAAGGTAAACTCTGCTAGAGACACTGTATCCAGTATATAACATAACTGCCCGTCCTTTGGTCTTGTAAATCTTGAGTTATCACCTTGGAACACGGGTGTTAATCAAGAAACCAGACTTACACCAGTTTTAACGCCAGCCGTGAACTAGAGGTTATGGGAAACACTAAAAAGATAGATAGATAAATAGATAGGAAGGAAGGAAGGAAGGAAGGAAGGAAGGAAGGAAGGAAGGAAGGCAGGCAGGCAGGCAGGCAGGCAAACGGACCTCTATTATCAAGGAGTTTATACTTTGTTTGGGAGTGCCAGGCTTTGTCCCCTCTGTTTATTCCTCTCTTTCCTACGTAGTCCATGGATCTCCTTCTGAGCAGCCCTCTGCTTCCTCTCTCAGAACTCAAATGAAACCTTTATTTCCACAGCCATGTCAAGGAAACAAACTTGTTTTTGTTTTTAAGTGAATGAGGAGGTGTTCTCTGATATCTATTAGTCTTTCCCAATTATTAGAGCAGAAAACCATCCTACAACTTCAGTCTCTGTTTGCTTTTCCCACTTCTTGCCACTGACTATGCTGATCTTAGGTTAGGAAATTCCCACTTTTCTTCCAGAAGAAAATAAGAGATTTGTAGAACAGCAGCAGATTCAGGATAGATGACCAGTTACAAGCACAATGCCTTCACAAGACATTTTCTCCCTGAAAGTGAGTGGCAAAACCCGAGTTTTCCTATATAAATGAAAGTGCTTTAGTACTCAAGAGCTCTCTATTCCCTGTGGCATGAGCAAACAAAGCACAATAGGTGCCTAATAAGAACATGAGCCAATGAATAAACTCATAGACTATTTGAATGCCTGTGGGTTCCCTTTTGAGATGTCCAGATCACCCAACAAACACAATACAAGGTTTTGTAGACTTATAATAAGTGGGTTAAAAGTAATGGACATTTTCTCAAAAGATCTAAGATTGTTCCAAAAATATTTTTTCCAAGTTTTCATTAACGTATTTCTTTCCAGCATGCCTGAAAATTAAATAGTGCATTAATGACAAATTAAATCAAAGTCCATGACTCAATTTCCTAAATTTCACAATAGGACCAAAAATAACATATTAATTTCTGTAGGATGACGAGAAATAACACTTATAAACATTCCACATTATCAATAAATTCATGGTTCATTTTCACAAATGGAGTTTGTTTCAATTCTCAGCTGTTGGATGATGATTTGACTTGGAGCAAAGGCAATGTAATTGGGTAACAGCTGAGATGCGCTTGTTTGAGTGAGGCTGAAAGATCCATTGCAGGATTTCCAAGAGTGTGAATTACAATTCCAATGATATCAGAAGCAACTAATTCTGTTCTTTAGAAGTGAAGACATAAAAGAAGTTTGAGGTTTTCTTATTTCGAGCTTTAATTGAGGGCTAGGCTGTAATTCATTTTCATCCCTGAGTGAGTGGTAAAAACATACACAGCAGGTAATTCACACCACCTCAAAAACTGTTGGTGCAGTAAGAAGACTAATCAGTGTAAGCTTCCAGTAGCAAATTATCAGCTACAAATTAAAACCTTGCCTCATGCTTGCTAAAAGCACCTTCCTTTTCACCAACACATACATGTGAATATTAGTAACTGTTGGATTGCAGCAGGTTGGGAAGATTAGGGATCCTACCTGCTTGCATTAAAGAGAGCCCTGGGAAGGTGTGAAATAAACTAGACTTCAAACAATGCTAAATTTTTGGTTTAAAAATGAAAAGTCATCATAATCCCAGGTGGTGTGTTTATTCTGAGAATGGAAATTTAATTTCACGCAAAAATAAAGTAGTAAACTTAAAGATTCCAAACAGAGTTTGAAACAGGTCTGCAGTTAAATCCTTCTGGGTAACCACCCTCTTGAACCATATTCCTCAAAATAAACTCAAAAGACTGCCGATGATAGGAATTAATTAAATTTCTGATGTTAATTAATCTAAAGGAGAGAAGGACGGTAAGATAAAAATTCTTTGATTTTTCTGGCTTTAAGCCATCACCTCAATGTAATTTTAAAGTATATTTTTAGCATTTAACCTTCTCTGTGATTTTTACTTAGATGATGCTGAAAATTGTTTCAAGAAAGCTGTAAAAGTGGCAATGATAATACATAAAGAGTTCAAAATGGCTGCACATATCTGATAAATATATACGCTCTATACATAATTATGTTATTGGCTTAAATGACCATAATTGCACCTTTGGACTGAGATCCAGTTTTATTTCCATCTCCCTGTGAACAAAGCTGTTACAAGAGCCACATAGACATGAGAACACAAATAGTAAAAACAGTGTGCTTATTAGGACTCATTTTCTAATACCCTAAATCTTGTCTATTTTAATTCAGAAAAATCAAAGGAAGAGAAAAACACCTTGTTGTGGATTAGCCAAAGCAAACTTTCCTTTAAAAACAAAACAACCACACACACATACCCTGTGTGTTGACCTGCCAGAGAACTTTGTTTTTCAATCAAGGGTCTCTATCTTTAAAAGGCACCAAAAGAGTCTTTCCAGAAACTCAGATAAATTGCTGAAGAGTTACTAAAGAGTTGCTGAGCTGAATTCCTGAATGCCAAAATTCAAGCCTGAAGCAAATTTGAACACAATCATTGAAATCTCTGGAGGGGGTGAAAGAGGTAGAGAGGAGAAAAGAGGTTTAAAAATGGAAATCTTGAAGCAGCTTTGTGTACCACTAAAACACACTCACTCTGATAACAAGCTAGCAAGTCACTCACTTATTTAAACTCACAGAGACCTGACACATGCTGGACTCTGCTAGATAGAAGATAGATAGATAGATAGATAGATAGATAGATAGATAGATAGATAGAAATAGGGAGATAGACAGTCCTGCGTTCATCTGTAAGATAAATCATTTCCTAGGATTCCACCCTGAGAATCACTTCCAGACAGGCATGGAAATATTTCTGACTGGCTGCATCATAGAAGAAATTCAGCCCAACATGTGTGAGTGTGTGTGTGTGCGTTCAGCTTAGTTTATCATTAATTATGTCTTTATCTGAGGCAAAATTATCATAAATGAGGAAGGGCCAAGAGCTCTTGGCCCTTTTCCAGCAGATCTACCTGGCTGCTTTGTCCATAGTTACACTTAAACAAGTATTTTCTAAATGCTTCCTCTAAGTAAGGTAGCGTGCTCTGATGAGAGAGTCTTCTTGGGAAACTGTATGTTTGTCAGGAGAATATGCCCAAAATCTTATCACATCTGCAATCCCCATTTTGTTCTCCAAAGGCATCTGAGGCCAGCCAAGGTCCCACCATGAGGTGGGTGCAGTGGCTGCTGGGAAGCCACACCCCCTCTAGCACAGTAGCCACCATGGCAGCGGAGCTGGGGCGCTTGGTTTTGGACTCCAGTACAAGCAGCAAACGAAACGACCCTGGGATGTCCGCCTATCTCATTTTAAGGGTCCCTGAACATTTCTCAGAAGAGTTAAGTGATACACGAGTCTCATTAAATCTACAAAGATAACTGTTTGATGTGTTACTCAATAGATGAAACACAAGACTGTTCTTTAAAAATCAGTTAAATTGCTTGAAGGAACAACAAATTCACTTATCAGGCCATTCTTTATGTTCTAAAGTGCAATTTATAGGGCTAAACGAAAGTAAATGTCATACCTTTAATTTCGTAAAAAGTTATGTACAAGTCTATTATTCCACATAATCACATAACAGAGAACTGCTACCTTTCTGCTCAGCGGGGTGCCGTTTTATAGACTTTAAAATTCGCTAAGTTCAAGCAGCTTTCGTTCTAAATAATACATGTGCTAAATATGTCACATTAAAAGTGCTTTTGGCATGTAAATGATCCGTTTTCTCATAGAAATGCTTTTAAAAGAATCTGAGCTCACTTTTTTTTTTTTTTTTTTGGAAATTCTAAGTGCATTGAATTTCATTGTCCTACAGAACCATGCAGAGTTGAGCGAAGTGAACTGCAGGGACAAACCAGCCGTTGTCAGCCTGTGTACTTATGTATCATTTGAACTGTCAGAAGTATATAGAGTTCTATTTGCTGCAACATTATTTTCTGTTCCAATGCAGGCAAAATTTTCTCTTTCGCTCTCTTTTTTCCCCCCGGAACTCAGCGTTGGCAGGCAGTTCCAGGTCTAAAAAGTTAGTGATTTACTGTTAAAACATAAGGCACGTGTATGAACAAGTTTCCTATGTATTCATTTAATTCTTCAAACTCTTTGCTCTTTCTTCTGTTCTTTAATGCTGAACAATAAAGCTGAGGTCTTATGGGTGATTTAAGGTGCTTACCCACCAAAAAACTAATTTGAAAGTCTTGTGCATAATATGAATAAAACTCAAAGAATAATCTCTCCCTTCTGCAGCTTCTAATTATACTGCTGCATACGGAGAAGGCTGCCCAGCTGTACATATAACCTACTAAGGGAGAGTCTTTCAGAACTTCTGGATTGATTATTCCTTCTCCCTCCTTTGTAATGCCATGTAGTGGAATTTGATGATATCAGCTATCTTCTACTTTTTGAGATCTTTGCTCTCACTTATTAAAATAGAGCAATGTAAATGCAGCTTGATATTCATTATGCAGTTTGTAGAAGTTATTTCTCATAGACGATTTTAGCTTCGGGGTTCTCCTAGAATTTTAACTTCACCATCCCTTCCCCATATAAAGAAAAAAATGTCTCAAGAAATAACTCAGAAGAAACAAAACTGATGAACATACGAAAGGGAAGGAAAAATAAGATTAAAACAGAGAGAGAGGCAAACCATAACAGACTCTTAACTACATGGAACAAACTGAGAGTTGCTGGAGGGGAGGTGGATGGGGTAACAGAGTAATTGGGTGATGGGCATTAAGGAGGATCCTTGTGATGAGCACTAGGTGTTATATGTAAGTGATAAATCACTAAATTCTACATCTGAAACTACTAATACACCATGTTAGCTAACTTGAACTTAAATAAAATCTGAAAAAAGAAAAAAATAACTCAGAAATAATATGTATAAAAGGCCTGAGATCAGTTATAAGCAAAGAAGTTGGTGTTATGGTAGGATAATTCATAATATAATCATAAAATGTATAAAAATGTATAGAAAATGTTTAGAATATGAGTGAGGTTACCAGATTTAGTAAATAAAAACATAAGACACTCAGTGAGGTTTGAATTTCAGATAAACAACTAATATTCCCATTCAATATTTAGAACATACTTATAACTAAAAAAATTCACTGTTGATCTGATATTCAAATTTAACTGGACATCCTATAAATTATCTGACAACTCTAATTACAAACTTAGTTAAAAAGCCTGACTTAAATAGTGCAATGGAAAACTTTTACATGAACAGATCTACTTACTTCCGTAATTTAGGCAATCATTATCCATTATACTTCTATGCTTTACCCACTCTGATACCAGTGCATACCTTTTAGTTTTAAAAATACATTCCCAAGGAATAGGTTCAAATATTTTAATTCCATATGATTAGCCATGAATGCAGACAAACAAATGCAATAAGAGAAGAGGTGCCTTTTATTTCTTTAACCGGAATTTTAAAAATTGCAAGTGTGTCTGTTTGTGGAAATCAAATGATTCTTTCTCTCAATTTCTCCATTTTATCACTTAAATATGTTTGTATGAAAACTCGTTTTCTCTAAATGTATTATTGGATTTCAATTTCCTAGTTAAATCAGACTATTCTATTAATGAGAATTGCTTTCAGGAAGAAGGCTTACATTTATTGAACACCTCTTATAAGCCAAGTGCTTCAATTTATTTAACTTTATTTAATCATCACAAGACCCCTAAAAGCTAGATACCAATTATTATCCTCATTTACAAAGCTAGCACAAGTTACAGAACTAATATGGGCAGTTGTATGATTGGTAGCCAAGTAAATTGAATGGCAAAGTCTATATTCTTTCCACTATGAAAGGCTGCCTCCGAATAGTTGGCTGAATCTTACTTCCTTCTGTCTTTTACAAGAAAAAAAATAGACTTGGGGAAACCAAGACGGTAAAATTAGGATATAAGTCTTGCACTAACTCAACACTGTTAGGAGAAACATTTACTTTTCCTCTAGCTGTTCTTTTAGCAAACCTAAAGTAGATCAGTTAATGAAAAATTTTCTACAACTAGGACCTTGGAATGAGAACATTTCTTCTTACATTTTTTCTGCCCTTTAGATTCATTTCCATAACACAGAATAGTAACAATTAGATACCCATGGAGCCCAATTTTAAAAGAAAAGTCTTAAACCATGTCTACATTAAGCCTGGAACTCGTGCATAAGGCCCAGAAGCTACTTCTTTGGACCAGTCCCCCTCTACAACCACTGGGAATTATTCATTAGCATTCACAGTACGGAAAAATGCATGAGTAACACCACTGCATTTTGTAAAATGCAGTTTTTGGCAGGTTGACTAAAATCTTGGCAAGCATTACCATTTTCCCAAAATGTATTTGCATATAGGCTTACTGATTTTTATTACTGTATCTGGACTCTCTCCAAATTCTCCCTGTCCCTAAACTTAAATAAAGCACTTCAGTAAAGGTTTCTTATAAATGAAAAAGCGCTATTAGAACAGGTGGAAACATGAAACTAGCACTTTATATATTATAAAAGAAAAGCCCTTAAATATATTCAGAGGCATTTATTTACTATATTTTTAAACTACATTTATTCTTGATAAAGCAGAAGTGTTTAACCGGTTACCAGAAAGAAAACCTTCCTAGAGAGTGATTCAAAGCATTCTAAAAGGAGGGTACAGCTCCTCAGAAAGTTGTGTGGAGACAAAGAAGAGACCCTATAATTTCTATTTTAATATTACCAACAATCATTCATTACAGGCTAATACCTACAATTCACACAACTGATCTGAACATAGAAATATTTAATATGTATATATTATACACATATTTATAATATATACATATGTTTTATATATATATATATATATATATATATAATTTTTTTTTCGGAGTTTGTTATGCCACTAGGCAAACAGGTACACAAAAGAAACATTGACAAACGGTACATTTGCTCTTTCTCAACTATATTTACAAAAGCAAACGAAACTGAAATAGAATGAGGAGACTTTAAAAATGAGACTCCAAGTCTTTTGATAGCATAGAGAGGAACAATGGTAAAATCCACCAGGATGCCAGTCTTGCTTCTCCCTTCTTGTCGATGCCATCACATCAGCCACCCTGACGAGGACGGCTTTTGAGCAATGTAGAGAATATTTGAGAGGATTAATTGAATTGATGGTGTTACTGACCTTACAATAGGCAATAAAAGCTCTCTGATGTGTCTAAAGATTTTAATTGCACAAAAACAACTCTCTTTTGATATAAAGAGTTTCCAGAACCACTGTGAAATGATGGAAATCTTTTTCTTTGAATAATTTTTCTTACAAAGCAGTTTTTGCCAGGATGTAACAGTAAGAATCTCTGGATGTAAAGGGCTTCTGCATGTTTTCTGAATAAAATATTGTGCCACTTTCAAATTTGTCTTTTGAAAATATTGTCTAAATTTTTCAAATACAGTCTTGCAGAGTTGTTTTCCACAATTCATTTTCTACTTTCAAAGACTATGAGTAGGGATATAGATAGATAGATGATAGATAGAGATAGATAGATAGATAGATAGATAGATAGATAGATAGTTGTATTTTTAATTAATTTAATTAATTTTAATTAAGAAAAATAGGTGCAATAATATGTTTAATCTACTTTACAATGCTGATAAGAACTTAAGCATAGGGGGGCACCTGGGTGGCACAGCGGTTAAGCATCTGCCTTCAGCTCAGGGCGTGATCCTGGCATTATGGGATCGAGCCCCACATCAGGCTCCTCTGCTATGAGCCTGCTTCTTCCTCTCCCTCTCCCCCTGTGTTCCCTCTCTCGCTGGCTGTCTCTATCTCTGTCAAATAAATAAATAAAATCTTTAAAAAAAAAAAAAGAAGAACTTAAGCATAGGGACTCATGAATTTTCAGACATGAAATTTTCTTTTACATTTCTGCATGGTCAAGTTGCTCTCAAATCTTACAGTCGATTTTGCCCTTCGAGGAAAAGGTTAAGTGTACTCACAAGTAAAGTTACATAGTTTTTGTATATAGTTTTTGTATATAAAAACAGAGCCTTTTGTGGGCAGGAAAAAGTTAAGATGACTGTGGCATTTAGAAGTTTGAACACTGACGTAATTTGTTTTTGCAACAAGCTAGAACTAATCTAACGTGTATTATCATGAAGTTTCCCAGACCTCAGCTTTATTACTGCAAAATGGTTTGCCCTTCATGAACAAGGATGGCATTTATTAAGGCCAAGAATCAATTTAAACTGCAGCAAGAAGGTGTCTAGATAGATCTAAAGGAAAATCTCCTGCCAGTATAGTAATCGGTAGGTTGCTGAGAGACTTTATAAAATTTTACCTTTTAAGAGAACTTTGGGTACCACTGCTTGGGCGATCTTATCTTTAAGCTGGGGGATGACCCACATTTCATCATTAAGTCCTTTTTCATAACATAATTCAAGAACTGCTGGGTGATAGTAATGGGAGAGAAATAAGTAAAAGAGTTTCTTTTTAATCTTAAGAAACATGTGGAAAGCTAGCCTGGTGTCAAACAGCATTCTTCATATAGCTTCAAAACACTAACATTTTCCACCTGATCCTAGTTAATGTGACAAAAAAATGCAAATAGAAAATAATCCTGCAACATTGTTTTCTTTCCTCCCTTTGACTATTTCAGAAAATAATTGGTGAACCCTGAGAAAACTCTCAAGTTTTCATAAACTTATTGATACTCATCCCATGGTTACCTAAATTAAGAGCTTAAGATGACCTTTTTATAAGGAAAAAGGCATGCCCACAAATTTCCAGTACTTAAGTGACTGCAGGACTTAAACTCTGTTACCTTGTAGAGGATTTCATGTTCTATTTGTGATCGAGTACCTTTTTGCTTTTTACTATTACATTTATGACCAGCACTGTATAAGAAAAAACCCTCAGGGGGCGCCTGAGTGGCTCAGTCGTTAAGCATCTGCCTTCGGCTCAGGGTGTGATCCCGGCGTTCTGGTCGAGCCCCACATCAGGCTCCTTCGCTGGGAGCCTGCTTCTTCCACTCCCACTCCCCCTGCCTGTGTTCCCTCTCTCGCTGGCTGTCTCTCTCTCTCAAATAAATAAATAAAATCTTAAAAAAAAAAAGAAAAAAGAAAAAACCCTCAGATTTCAATGGCCCCATGGATATTAAAGCAGTAGGAACCAGGGCAAAAATGGAAACAAACTAAGTGGCCAGGTATTAGAAAAAAAAAGAAAAAAAAAAAAAAAGAAAGAAAGAAAAGCAATGTGGTCAAACAGAATAGAGGGCACTGCATTAGCATCCGGGCTGCATTCTTTCCTAGTTGTGTGACCTTGGACTTACTTAATTTCACTGAGGTTCAATTTCCTAGTTAATAAAAAGAATGTTGGAGGTTTTGTTGTTGTTTATAATTATCTGTTTTAAAGAATGAAGAAAATTAAGTAAATATCTGCACCTTATCTGCAATTTGAAACTTAAAATTTTCAGAAAACCAAGACGTTTGTAACTTATGTGGTGGCAACAGAGACCTAAACTAATATGAATATGTACCCATTTCACTGCAGAAATATTAATGTAATGATTATGGGTACTGCCCAAATGCCACTAAAGGTGTTAGCATAGTATATAATATGTGCACTGCATTCAGTTTCTAAAATCCAAGAACTGTGATTCTAAAATACCTCTGTCCTCAAGGAGTTTCAATTACAGAGATTGTGGGCCCACATGGATATTAACAAACAATTCTTCTTTCCTTGGCCTTTTAGGAAATTAAAATATTTAAGTCAAAGTAAGTAAATGGTTAGAGTGGCTTGACCTAACTTCACTTAGCTCATCTGTAAAAGTCTTCATTTCAAATGACTTTACAATGATTAATTATAAAGATGGGAAAGAATAAAGTTGCTTACAAAAGTATACTTAAAGAGGTCTGAAAGTCAAAACAGTCTAAATAAATTGTTGGGCAACATGCCAAAAGAAATTACAAGATGTTATGGGAGTAAAGCTGGCAAGTCATTAGAGCACACTGATATGGTTGTCTGGAAAGAAGAGAGGGCAAGGCTTGTCAAAAACAATCTCACCTTGAACCTGACTACAACAGAATGTGTATTTACTTATTCACTTCAAGTCTTTACCCACAAAACAGACCTACTAGCACTGATCATGGATTTTTCTAGCAAGTGCTGTTAAGGATGAATGAACATGTTTAGAGAATGGTGTATTAATAGTAGTAACGTCCCCTTCTGTCCACTCCTGAATAGGCTTTACTCAACTAGACAATTCCCACTTTTTAGCTAATAAGTATAACACTGCTTGGCATGAGACGGAACACAAAACAGGGTAGGGTTTAGACACCTGCAGTCCCTGAGATCTTATAACAAAGGGCAGCGACTGCATCTCCTGGGTCCTGGCCTCATTCTTACATCAATGATTATGTTCAACCTCCCTAAAACCCTTCAGTGCACTGCTTCGTTTCTTATTCTCAACTGTTGTGTCATGAGCACCTGCCAAGTTTCTCTTAAATTCCTCTTGGATGAATTTTCAGGCAGTTTCCAAAGTATCTCCCTTTTGTGATAAGGACTCTGCAATGTATTTCAGGTGAGGCATTTAAAATCCCACTCATAATTGTTTGAAATCTTCCCTCATTCAAGCTGTCAGAGTTTGACAGCCCCGGTTCTGTTGTTATGCACTATTAAATGGGAGCTGCTCTCCAGCCTAGGGGTACCTCTCTTTTCAGTGGTGGGAAAATGGGTGAAGCTTATTGGGGATCCTTGGGGAAGGCAACACAGTACAAATGGGAGTTTCAGCAGGAGGAATGAAAATAATAAGTCCCTTTCTGAAAGCTCAAACCTACAAAATTTTTAAATGTGTTGACAATGTTGCATTTTGATGCTCCCAGTTCTATTTCCGAGTTTCAAAATAACTTTAAAGTGTGCAATTTTATAGGTCAGAATATAAGAAAGGCACACAATGTGTTTGTATTTTAAGTTTGGGTTTTTTTTTTAAAGCCACAGAATAGTAAATGTTTTGAAGATACTATTTTCTGCATTTAGGTAAAGGTAGAGATAGGGGAAAAGATATGATAGCTTTTCCAATCTGATTTCTATTTCCGATAAATACCCTAATGACTTCTGCTGCAAGACTCAGAGGTCATTACAAAGCAGTATTACTAATCTAGATGGAAACAAATTTCAATCTGGGACAGTAATATATCTTACAGCTCATAAACACATTGTATCCAATTACTTTGATATGCTTTACATGGTAAGAGCAATTACAAAATATCTGGAAGAATTGATGTGCTGAGGGTAATTATTTTAATTTATTCACACCTAGATACTGAGTTAAGATATGAGGTATACTTCCATCAGCAGTTCTTTCTTCTGGAGATATGCATTCATTTATTCACTCAGTAAACATATCATTAGTGTTCTTCAGATATTATAAAAATAGGTACTATAGAACACACCACGAAGAAGTATAAACTCTATCCTAAAGACCTTGCACTGTAGAAGAGATGAAGCTTATACATAAATAACAGCAACAGTACAAAATGGACTAAGTACTATAAGAGGGACACAAACTACTCCTATTGTAAAAAACCCATTTGGAATGAAGAGAGCACTTCTAGCTAGGGAAGCTTCTGAGGAGAGATTAAATTTGAGCTAGACCTTAATGTGGGATTTGGGTAGCAGCGGGCAGCAGAAGAAGACAAACTTGAAAGGAGAGAGTAATCCAGGCTAAAGACGGTGTGAGTCAAGACAAGAAGGTTGGGAAGCACAGGGCATACACAGGGAAGGACCACTGACAACGCAGTATGGACCCAAGGTGGAGAATATACAGGTGAGCAGAGGGAGAGAAAGTTGAGAAGGCTGGCAGCAAGCCAGGTCATGGGGAAAGCTTGTCAAAGCACAAAGCTAAAGTGTTTGAACTTTATTAACAAGTACTGGAGAGCCGTTAGAGGTTTTTGAGGATAAAATGACATAAGGATATTAAAAAGATTAATCAGTCAGCAGTGTGATGAATAGATGGGAAAGGTGAAAAACCTGAGGCAGGAGAACAGCCAGGCAGCCACACACGGGTACCTCATGAGGTGAGACTAAGGCGGGGAGGACCTTTATAAGCCTGGAGACTGGGTCTCTAAATTCAGTCGTAAAGGTGCTAGATGCCTACATGACTGAACCCAGTAAAAACCCTGAACACCAAGGCCTGGGTGAGCTTCCCTGGCTGGAAATACTTTTCGAGTTTTACCCACATCAATACTAGGAAATTTCAGTACTAGCCCTGTGACACCACTGGGATAGGACAACTGGAAGCTTACTCCTAGTTTCTTCTGGACTCTGCCCTATGCATCTTTTTTCCTTGCTAATTTTAGTCTGATTCCTTTACTGTAACAAAACATAATAGTGAGTATAACAGTCTTCTGAATTCTGTGAGTCCTTCTAGTGAAACACTGAACCTGACAGTGGTTTCAGGAAGCCCTGACACGCTAATACTTTCTTTAAAAAAAAAAAAAAAAGATTTACTTATTTATTTTAGAGAGAGAACAAGAGAGAGGGCAGCGGGGAGGTGGAATGGAAGAGGGAGAGAGAGAATCTTAAGGAGACTCCACACTGAGCGCAGAGCCTGATGCAAGCCTCAGACACAACTGTGAGATCATGACCTGAGCCGAAATCAAGAGTCAGACATTAAACCGACTGAGCCACCTTGGCGCCCCACACTAATACTTTCTACTCCTCTTCCCACTTTGTTTTTTTATCATAGCACTTAACATTACCAAAATTATTCACTTACATTTTGTATGGTGTTATGCCTTATCATATTATACATATTTTTCATATTATTTCAATTATACTCTCTCCCTGTGCCCCACCCAAACATGCGCACACACAATGAAGTGTAGATTTCCTTGGGTAGGACTTTGTCGTTTTCACTGTTAAATCTCTAGCACTCAGAATGGTATCTAGCACATAAGAGGTACTCAGTAAATATCTGTGGACAGATTGAATGAATGAATGAATGAATGAATGAATGAATAAAACAAATATATGGTTAGATCTGGAAAGACAAATCACAGTCTAGTTTATCAAGCACCATCACTATGTATAAATAGTCCTCCACACTGGAAAAAGGTAAATCTCAGTCTCCTAATGACTTTGAGCTTGGCTATTAGCAATTGTGGCAACTGGTCACTTTACTTGGTTTTCTGTCCCTACAAAGGAAAGCCCACCCAAAGTGCTTAGGTTAAATAGAATGAGGAGTGAATCTGAATTATTTTTAGTATCTGGCAGAATGGGTGAGTAAAATTACTGTAATAATTACTTTTCTACATAACTACCATCTTTAGGTAAACTCAATCAACTGTTCCATGTTTACTACAGGGTTTCTGTAAAAAAAAAATATATCTAATTAAATAATTAATTAAGTTAGAGTAAAGGCCCTGTTTTATGTTAAAACAGTAAGCCAAAAGGTTAATAATCCTTTCAGGAGTCTATACTAATTCCTCCATTTCTTCACCTGGTAAACCTCCAGGTCCTCTTCAGACCCACATTGAAGCTCACCCCTTCCCACCTCATTGTGAGATCTTTTACACCTCTTACAGAATGTGCCTCCCTCCATAGTACCAAAGATTTTCCATCTCTCCAGGCCACAGGTCACATTGCAATGACAAAGTATTTGTTTACCTGCCTCTCCAATTTATAGGATTGTGAGCTCATCGTGGTTAGGATAGTACTTCACTGATGTTTCTGGTCTGCAAGAACTCTCCTGTGCCCTGGCACATAGAAAGCACTCACTAAATGTTGACTACATAAATGAGCTAATGAATAAATAAGGAAAAGAATAAATAAATACACATTGAACTTGGGCTCATGCAGAAAGCTGTACTAGGTAAGAGAAATACACACTTCTATTTGCAAAGTCTTCAAAATAATTCTTCCTATTAAGAGATTTGATGAGCAAAGTGCTGGACCAAATTTATCCTAGAAAAGTTTGATGTTTTCCAGATATCAAACTTTCATTGATATTATGATAAAACTTCATTGATATTATGAGGGTGAGGAATAAAGCATATGGTCTATTGACTGGCACATGGAAGAATAATAAAAAAACACTCAGGCTAGGGATGCCTGGGTGGTGCAGTCGGAGAGGTTTCTGAGTCTTGGTGTCTACTCAGGTCATGATCTCACGGTCATGAGATCAAGCCCTGTGTCGGGCTCCTGCTCAGCGGCACAGTGCAGAGTCTGCTTGGGACTGCCTTTCCCTCTCCCTTTGCCCCTCCCCATCTCTCTAAAATAAACAAATAAATTTTAAAATAAAAAACACTCAGGCTAGCTATTATTTATAAAGCTGTAATTTTCTTTCTCATACATACCTAGATTTCTGAATTAGGCTGGTACACCTGAATAAACCACAAAATAATAATATCCTATTGTCAAAAAATCAAAATCAACTTAGGATTATGTATAGTTCAAATTTCTATGAAAATTGGCAGGAAGGTATTGGAGGAAGCTACAATGATACTAACGACAAGAGTCAAATTCAAAATATTCAGGGCCTAGTGTATCTGTATCAACCATCAAACTTCGGTGCTTTCACTTCCTGAAATGGTCTTTCTAGAAGTTTGGGGGAGGAAGTCACTTCTCTCAACCAATCTTTAAGAAGCATCTCTCACATGAGAGACTTTGTACTAACCTCTGTGTGGGCTAGGGAGAAGAATAAGCCACGGACACTGCTATCAATGAATTCTGAGGGGCGCCTGGGTGGCTCAGTTGGTTAAGCATCTGCTTTCAGCTCAGGTCATGATCCCAGGGTCTTGGGATCGAGCCCCGTGTCGGACTCCCTGCTCAGTGGGGAGCCTGCTTCTCCCTCTCCCTCTGTTGCTTCCCCTGCTTGTGCTCTCTCTGTCAAATAAATAAATAAATCTTTTTAAAAACCTTAAAAAAAAATTTGAATAAAGCAGTTTTTCCTCAGATGCCAAAAAGGAAGAAACACTCTTAATATCCAAAATAATAATAATAATAATAATAATAATAATAATGCAGAGAATCACACACTAACTCTTGGTTTGCTTGTAAAAGGTATGTTCAAAAGCAGTTTCTTTGTGAGAGTCTCATTTTCATTTGAGTTCCTGCTTTGAGCATCAGGAGCTACAGATCTTTTCATGAAGTAAACCACATGCAGATGTCACCTTCCCATTAGTTTCTAACCCCCATTAACCATCAGATGATAAAAATAGGCTTAAAAAAAAGAGGGGGGAAGAATTTGCCATTTATAACCCAAGTGAGATCTCCTCTGAATCATACCGGGCCTTTAAAGGAAGACTGTCAGGGAACAGAAAGTGAACTGTAGGGAGTTGGCTAGGTTAGGAAAACTGATGCAGCTACATGACTTCTCCTGAAGGTCGTGGCCAGTGCACAGGAATCGCCTCACAGAAGTCCTATCTATCCCATTTGAAGCTGGGACTACAGCTAGAGCAGAGAGAATCCAGCCTTGAGCAGGAAAAAATGCACAATAATAATACCTGAAATAAGTGCTTACTCTATGCCAAGAAATGTAGAAGTACTCAATCTTCAAAACCATATTCTAAAAAGTCTATTTTATTATCTATAAAATAGATATCTATAATATCTTTATCTATAATTTATCTATAACTCTTTATCGATCTAAAAAAATCTTTATCTATAAATTTATCTATAGTAAAATAGACTTTTAGAAGTTAACTATTTTACCCAAGGTCACACAACTAAGAAAGTGTACCAACTTTTTTGATTCTAAGAACCTGTATTTCTGAAGATCAAGAACTTTGGCTGAGTTTCAAGGTCAGGACTCCAGGTCCAACTCATTCACATAAGGTAGAGGCCTAGTCACAGTGGTAAGTATAGAAAAGTGTGGGGAGGGCATGTAATTCATTGGGCACAAATATCTAGCACCTTCAAATTTAGGGCAACAAAACCAATTTTAATTCCCCAGAAGTAAGTTCTAATGAAAACAAGAAGGGGGGGAAAAAAGGAAATGGAATTAAAAATAGCATACAGTATTTGGGAAGTACCTAGCATGAAGAATATTTTCCTTCAGTTGTTTAACACCGGAAATAAATAAGGTCTTATATCTCCTCTCTTAGACATCTTTAAAAATGAGATTCTCATATGGAATGGTTTAAGAACACTTACGTGGGGAAAGAAAACAGACTGGGGAGCCAATTAAGGTGTAAATTCTATAAAACAGTAATCTTATCAATTTGATGAGCAGTCAAAGGAGCAACTGAGCACAGACATAGGAAAATTACTAGCTTTCATTGAATACAAGATGCTACCATAAGTCTTCATAAAGAAATTGAATTGATAAATTGTCCTTGGTTATTATCTTCTTCCTATAAACCTTTCCTTACAAAAAAATAAAAGATGCACAGAAAGCAGATAAAGTATTACATAAGTGAAATTTGAGTCTTAGTCCATTTTAGACAAGCGCTGCACTTCACAAAATGGCTTCTGCTCCCAGCATACTCTTCATCCGTTACCCCACTTAAATCTGGTGAGAAAAAGCTATCATTCTGCCACTAGATGGCACTGCCACAAATTGGGATGGACAGTACTCTGTGGACCCCAAACTTATAAATAAAACAATTTAGAGAAAAAGCAATAAAGATTAAATATACACCAAAATGCAATAAACATTACAGTGATGCAGAGAATAGTGCAACAAACAAAACAAAATATACTGAAATAGTACTGTCCCACTGGGACATACATCACTAAAGATTCTACTTTATGACTAGATTCACTCTAGAAACACGAAGATATAATGTTATTTGTCCAACATATTTTGGTTCTCAATATTTTTCCTTTCAAGCCATTGAAGTTAATATTTAACAAACACATTTTCTGCCAAGTTTTAATGTGATATCATCCTCTGAAGAAACAAAGTCCAGAAATAATTTCTCTTTTTGGCAATATTTATTAGTATTTTGACACAAAACCTGAGTTATTATTGAAAGTAAATAGGAAATCAAGGACTCAGATGTCTTGAATTTTTTTCAGGTGCTCTCAAGGTTAACATGTACTCTGTGGCAATGAAAAGGCAGATAAATAAAGGTTATCTGGTGTCACACAATCTGTAATATTTCCTATAACTGTGGCTATTTTTTAAATAAAATTTTCTAGCTGACAAATTTAATTTCCCCTTTTGGTTTTGTTTATACATTGGAGTTCCTGGTGTCATGGAACTGAACACAAAACTAGGTGTTCCAGGTCTCTCTACTTCCTTTTTGACTCTTTATCTCTCATTTATAACTGTGAACTTCCCATAAAATCTTTTTATCATAAAAAATTACATACACACACACACACACACATACATCCAAAAGAAGTGGGAGAAACTAACAGAGTCCCATTCAGGAAGTTTCTGAAATGCCTACTGGAACAATATGGAAGATAGCAAGTTCCGTCTTCACACAGCTGGCTGTGTTTAAAAGAACTACAGGAAATGAACCTACTTCCAATCTGTCAGGCACTTGCAAGTGGCCGCAAGCCCTTGGGGACTGAGATTTGAGATGGCACACCAAAGCTGAAAACTGGCGTTAGCCCAACAGCTTCAGCCTTGAATGAATGTGTTGTGTGTGTGTGTGTGTGTGTGTGCACGCGCATTTAAAAGAATACACACACACAGAGCCAATAAATGTGATTTGAACTCCACAAACATTCTGGTCTAAATTTAAACAGGAAATAAAGTTAGGTCATTGTCACCTTTCGGTCAGGGCAAAGGTGACAATCACGGTAATTTTGCAAAATACACTCAAATGAGGAAACAGAAGGATGTGACAAGGGTGGACAGTCTACCAAAACAGTATTAAAAAAATTGTTTATAAAAAAAATCCCAGGTCCACAGAAAGGCTGTGAAACCGAAGTGAATTTTTCCATCCTCTAGCTATGCCTTTGCCTTTACTGTGAAGGTCTGGATGTTAATTAGGGCTCTTCTGAATGGGCAATGGAGAGATGGTGAACAGGGCTATTTATGAACACTTGCTTCTGTTCCAAGAGAAAAACAGCCTAGCCAGTCACTAAGAGTCTGACTCCTTCCAGAGCTTTACCATTTCTCCACACTGTTTGTTCTAAGAATACAGATAGACGAAGGAAAATCTGAAGCCCCACAGAAGCATTCCTTCCACAACGAGCCTCTACACTGAAGCATATGATATTTGACAGCCTTTTGTGAGTAGCAGAGTCCGTGGATTTTTTTTTCTCCAGCAGTGATATCCTTTCACCTCATTATAAAATATAACCTGTCATAGCTAAATTGAAGAGTTTTTCAACAGGGCTGGAAAACTCATCTTTAATTACCATATAGGAGAATGCTTCTGAATTATCAACTATGCAGAAAAAGGCTGAAAGGCAATCTGATAACTGTAAGAAACAGATGCTCCTTGATAAAGAAGCCATGTTGTTGGGTTTTCAGTTTCTCAGGTGATGGTGCTTTGATATGGATGACTTTGAGATTCATAGAAGATGAAAAAGGAAAAAAAAACACACTTTCATTAGTCTATAGTATTATGTATACACTTAACTGTCCATGCGCAGATTGGTTTTAAGGATTCTATTTGGTCACCAGTCTGAGATTATAAATATCTAAATATGCACTCTAAGACAATTTCTAATGGAAGTTTTCTTTATACCTGCTTAACGTGTTAGTTACTATAGTAAGTGGTGACAGACCTCGTTCTAAATTCAGGGTCTACCACTGACCAGCTGATGACTTTTGCAATTACTGACTCACTCTAAGCTTCAGTTATCTGATCTGCAAAAGGGAGAGAATCATCATACCTACATCATATGACTAAGTAATGAGGTAATGAATGTGAGGAGTTTAGCAAAGTACTTAGTACATTATAGCTATTCAATAAATGGTGGCTATTATTATTAGAAGCATTCTGCCCTGAATTTCTCATAGTTTTGGTTGCAAATGAAAATACATTTTTAAAGCCAGACTGACTATTAGAGTGTCCCTCTTTTGCAGGGAGCATAGGACAAAATACCTCAAGTGTACATCTCCAGTTACATAAACAGGACAGTGGTTATAATGGAGTCAAACCAACAGACCCTTGGGCATCTGACACACTGAGTCCTATTTTATTTAAGTTTCTCTCAAAGTCAATATTTCTGGAAACAGATTCTGCAAAAGATCAGTCACTGGAGCTATTTCTCAAAAAAAAAAAAAAAAGTTTCCTATGGACCAATGACTATGTAACAGGACATGCAACATCTCAGTCTTGGAAAATCACAATGCACGCTAGCATATTAAAGGCTTTAAGAAGTCCTACAGTGGAGACACCATCTTTACTTTGATTGACACAGATTCCCCAAACCTATATGAATACAACTCTTTTTTCATCCAATGACTATTGATGCACTAATAATAATTCATTAGTTACTGTTACATGCCAGCCACAGTGTCAAGCATTTTGTATGTATTAATGCATTAAATCACAATAACAATAGTATGCAATAGGTACCATTATTAATTCTATTTTACTTGCCCAGGGTTGCTCAGCCAATAAGTGACAGCAGGATTCAAATCCCAGCACTCTGACACCAGAGTCATGTTCTGAACCAACATTTTATATCTCTTCTCACAATGTGAGACATGTCTCTCAGTTAGAATGCTTTCACTTACAAATCACAGAAACCCCAACCAAAACTAATATAACCAGTAGGAGAAGCTTATAGTGTTATTTAACTAAAAAAGCAATGTGAACATCAGGCACCAGGGTATAGTTCCTCACCCTGAAATTCACTCATCTCTATACCCCTCCTTGTGTCGGCTTCATCCTCAAGCAGGTTCCCATATGGAAGTTACTCCCAGGTAGTCCTCATTTACTGCCGAAGAGGAGAGAAAGCTTCTTTTCCCCAACCATCAAATAAACTTATTGGCTTCTGATTAAGTCACATGTCCACCATGGGCCATTTGCTATGGCTGAGGAAATGTGATGTGCTGATTATTTTAGGTTTGATTATTCCTCAACCAATGAAGTACATTGGCTGATGCCAATCAGGGCCCATCACTGAGGCCAAGAGTAAGGCCAATTCCAAACCACATAACAGGAAATAGGTTCCCTCTAATAAAGACAAAGAGGAAATGGAGTCCAACAGATTGTGTTTTGGATAGTACTTCCAATCAAATCTGAGACAAGTGTTGTGTGGAATATACTTTCAAAAATATCACTCTATACTCTTCTTATTCTTACACCCTTTGATTCTTACACCCTTATGGAAAAATGGAAAAAAGGGTAATCAAGGAAACTGAAGTCACTAAAGAAATACAACATACCCAAGATTTGACTTTCCCCTGATGGTTTTGAATTTTCTTCTCTTCATCAATTCTGATGGTACCTAGAACAGAGATAGACTATAGAACTACTTTGACAATTTTTAGATGGAACACCTGAAGCAGAGGAAGCTGATTAGACTTTCTCCAGACCAAATAGAAATGCTTCCCAAATCTATTTATTATTTTTATATAAAAATATCTAAGTATGTTATCTATAGCTTACAAAAGCTCAAAAAATGGAAGTACAGAGTAAAAGTCAAAGCCACCTGCCCTCTTTTGTATTCTTTCCATTCTCCTTCTCAACGGTCATCAGATTGGTATATATATTCTCAGACTTTCCAAACAGTCTATCTTTACATATACACATGCAAAAAAATGTTTCTTTTGTGACATAAATAGGAACATGGCATTCTTTTTCTTCTCCCATTCAAATACATGTCTGAAGAACTCTTCATCAGTAAAAGAGACCTTCATTCTTTTTAACTGCTGTATAGGATGGCACAGTAGAGTCAAACCAACACTGTTCTCCCCTTGGTCTGCTGACAAACATTTAAGGGTTTCTGATATTTTCCTATTGAAAATAAAGCTCAAATGGCCATCGCTGCACATGCTACTTCGTGCCCAAATGGAATTTTTTTCTCTACAAAAGAAACCTACCAGTGAAACTGCTTGGTTCTTAAAAGGGTTTGAGCACTTTAAATTTTGATAGAATTTGCCAAATTGCCCTCCAAAAAGGCTGTTCCAATTGACACTCCCACCAACAGTGTCTGAGAGTACCTGTTTCCCCACTGGATATTAGCAATCTTTTTGCATTCAATTTCAAAGAGTAATCAACAGGACTCCGGCTAACTCTGTGATGAAAGTGGCTCCCTAAGAGCTTTAAGAATGTATCATTAGACAGGAAAGAAAACAATTATTTTGTGTGAGCCCACTCTGTGATTGGTATTATAATAATAATAAAGAAAACCCTCTTGATTGAATAGCTACTTACCTTGGACTTACAGACATAAACTACCTGCCTTACAGTGTTCTTAAGAGGTCAAGAAAAGTCACTTATCCCCATTTTGCAGATGCAAGTTTTAAAGTACAAAAAAATAGGGGCGCCTGGGTGGCTCAGTCATTAAGCGTCTGCCTTTGGCTCAGGGCGTGATCCCAGGGTCCTGGGATCGAGCCCCGCATCAGGCTCCTCCACTGTGAGCCTGCTTCTTCCTCTCCCACTCCCCCTGATTGTGTTCCCTCTCTCACTGGCTGTCTCTCTCTCTGTCAAATAAGTAAATAAAATCTTAAAAAATAAGTTAATAAAATCTTGAAAAAAATAAAGTACAAAAAAATAAACACAAATTTCCATCAGGTTGTGTACAATAATTGAAAATAAGAATCCAGTTCTTAGGAGTCCCACTTCTTCATTTCCTGGTGATGAGGCAGCCTCTCAAATCCAGAAACAAAACTCTGCCCTCCACTCCCCTTTGAAGCCAGCCAAAGTCCAGCTGCTTTCATTAGAAACATATTTCTGCTTTAACTTCCACTTAAAGCTGGGTAATAACTTAGAAATACAGTGGGGCTTAAGCCAATGAAACTTCAAGTTCAGTTCCTAGACATGTGGCGGCCTTTGCTCCCTCTGGCAAAGGCTACTACAATATTCTTTCATTGACTAACTGGTGATCTGAAGGGAAATGAGCAGAAAATAAGGTGCCATCTGCAGAACTCAATATTTACTTCTCTCTGTGTTCCTGGATAGTCATGGAGAATTCACAGGCTTGCGAACTTGAAATCTCTGTGTGGTAGGTGGCAGAAACATTGGCAACTTACTCAGGGCACTGTTGCAATCATCACTTTGAGCTCAACCCTAGATATATGCCCCAGAGGGAAGCCATGTGGGCTTTAATGCACGTCTTGTTCCCTTGCAGAGAAGTCACAACTTACCCAAACATACTCGTTCACAGACAATCTAAATGAAATCTCCAGATTGATGACAGCTGGCCTAGGCAAGGCAAGAACACCCTGGGAGTGAGCTACTTGCACCCTTTGAGACGAATACGTTTTTCTGAGTACTTGGTTGTTTTTTATATTTCAATCTCAGGTCAATGAATTGTAATGGCAGCAATACAAATATAAAGCAGTTGGAATGTTTTGATAAAGTGGCTTTTCAGACCAAAAATGAAATTTTTCTTAAAGCAGCAATGCTTAGCTGGTTTAGGAGTAAATGTCAGAAACCTTATCTTTCTACAAAGACTTTCCTTTTTCTCTCCTTCCTACTTCAGTACCTTGACTTGGAGGCACAATCCTGTTCTACATCTAGCCAGGCTCCATCAGCATCCAGTATTCCCTGTCTAAAGCTTTGACACATTTGTCACAACAGCTAAGGTTGAGGAAAGGAGTTGAAACAATTTCACAAGGGTTGTTATGACTCACATGGCCCCTGTGTAGTCCTCTTAACATCCTTTGTTCCCATCCTTCCAATAAAACATGAGCACTAGCCATTTCCCTCGCACAGTGTGAGCCAGAAAGGCTGGAGCCTTTGAGCTCCGGTTCCAGTCTACAGATCATTAGAGCAGATGATATTGTTCTGTACATCAAGCCTTTCATGCCAGCTTCTAAATGAGGGAGAAAGACGGCAGTGATGACAATGATCTATCACTGTACCCTTTTAATAAAGCCACCTCTTTTAATAAAGATACCTCTCTTAATACATTAAAAAAAATTTCTTTTGAGGTCTTGGGACCATATGGAGAGGGGATTGGAGGTATAGATGAGGAGGGAGAGGGTGACCAGAGGAAACAAGGCAGAGTAGGGAATAAGAACAATAAAGAATACATATTTGGTTTCCTGGGCATATTATCCTGCTGCTCGGTCTCCCACTAAGATCTATAGATCTGCAGTTCTTTAGAAGTTGTCAGATAGCTCCAACTGTTTTCTAAAGTTTAAATATCACAAATTGATGGGCCCTGAGTTAAGATGGAAACCTCTGTCGTTGAATATGTCTATAAGAGACAAGCATAATGACATCTTGTATTTTCAGAGGGCCTTTTTCTCAAAGCTCAAAGTGTTTTATAGATTTGATCTAATTATTCCTCCACAACATCGATGGCATCTAGGAAGAAAGTAAGGGACAAGCAGTGAGTATTATGGGGGTGAGGGTGTAACTACTATTGGTATCTTTCACCTAGGGGGAAAAAAAAAACATGGAATGTTTATAAAAATGCCCTTAGTCAAGACCTGTATTTTTACTTTTTAGCTACTCTACCCTTTTATTCAACTGGAACCTAATCCCAACATAAACAACTAAAAAAATATAAGCCAATCACTTCCCTAAACAATGTACTGCTGAGCTGCACTAGCTAAAACTGTCTCAAGGCCCTGACTGCCTATCCTTTTTCTTAACTACCCTCTAGTCTCAAAAACTCCACAGAGCACAGGATTAAAAAGAAAAAATCACTTCCCCAGGGAAGCAACAAAGAAACTTCCAATGCGGAACATGAACCACTCTCACAAATTTCACTCCAAACAGGCAACACCGTCTTCCAAGAATGACAGAGTTAGCCTCTGTTGCTATGAGAAATGCAAAGCATGTCTTCCAGAGATTAGCATAATGTGCAACCTAGCAGATCATTTTCTTAACATATTCTCCTTTGGGAAAAAATTTTTACTGAGAAGGCTTTTAATGACTGAATGGTTGTGTTACATTCGCCAACCACAGAATTATGACTTTGGTTATCAAGGGCATTCTGAAGACACACACTGACCTTACTGACATTACTTATTATTACAGTCTTTTACATCATGATCACGGACTCTAAAAATGCCCAGTTTTCCAGAGTATCTGTAAACACCATCTTTGGACTTCTCATTTTGACAACGGGAAGTACCACCCTTACTCCCACCCTAACCGAAAAGGTTTCTCTTCTCAAGATGCTAAGGCAGTGTTGGTAGTAGCAGCAAGTACATGTGGACATTTAAAGAGATATGAACTAAAAATATGGCCCTATGGGTCTGTTATGACTTAGCAAAAAAAATGCATTTCTGTGACAGCTAAGTGACATGACAGGCTGGAGCAGATCCCAAGCAACCCATATTTTCTCTTGGTGCCAAAGGAAGATTTGTACCCTAAAATAAACATGATGTGATAAAAATGTGAGAAATCCTGTGGAAAACAATTCAAGCGTCCTCAGGTACTTTCTCCTGTCCTATGTAATGGAATGTCAACCTATATCTTCTATGTTCTCTCCTCCCACACTGACCTCCAAATATGAACTTCAAGAAAAATACACCAACATATTAGGATGAAATTAGCTTATGTCTGGTCTTTTGCTATTCTTATCAGTGCTAAAACATAAAACAAACAAATAAATAAATAATTGTTAAAAAGTCTTTATTGATGAAA
The DNA here is from genome assembly GCF_023065955.2 of Ursus arctos. NCBI lineage: Eukaryota > Metazoa > Chordata > Mammalia > Carnivora > Ursidae > Ursus > Ursus arctos. Next base: position 4,338,039 of record NW_026623050.1, read on the forward strand.
ATGCCTCACATTTCCATTTGTGTCAAAATGCCTTATAGTCATGAGTCATGTTCTCCTGGCCTAGAGAGTCACCACAATGTCTAACTGTCTCACCAATAGGCCAAAAGCAGAGACAAAAAAAATTCTAAATAGAGAAGAAAAAGAAAAGACAAGTGGTAGAATAGTATAAAAGGAAGTGAGTGTGGAAACGAGGATGGGCAGGATGAAACAGAAGTGAGTTTGGAAGGATCACATGCCCAGTAATGTCACCATTGTGTGATAGGGTAGCGTATCAATAGTGGTTACAGATCACCAATCAAATGTAAGAAAAGGAGACTGCTATTCTCTATCCACCATCTATATGAAGAGAATTAGGGAGGTTATGTTATTTTCACAAATCACAGTCATTTTAAAACAATAATATAGAGACTTCAATACCTCTGCAGGTTATAACTAACACTTGTCCTACTGTTGTTGGCTTACTAATCTTTTCTTCATACCATTTCCGCTCCTCAAACCCACAGCAAGTCAATAATAGCACTGGCATTAAAATCCATTCATTTGTAGGTTAGTTTTGGTTTTTTTTTTCTCTAGATCTGGAGAGCTAACATTTGATTTTCCTAACATTTAATTGGTGGTCCATAACTAGGATAGGTAACCCTGACACAGTGGGCACATTGCTTGACAATTATCAGCTCTGGTGGCCCACATGTTCTTATACACCTGGCTTCCATTCTACCCAAGATAGGAAATCTGATTAGGTCAGTGTATTAGTCTGGGTTTTCCAGAGAAACAGAACCAGTAGGATATATTTTAATATAACAAAATCTCTTTATCTGTATCTATATATTATATACATATCTCTTTATAACTGTATCCAGATAACACATACATATACAAATATATGTACTGATATAAAGAGATTACATCTATATCTACCTATTATATACATATACATGATACATGCATATATTTTATGTATGTACTATATATATGTATATAATATATAGATATAGATATGAAGAGATTATAAGGAATTGGCTCATGTAATTATGGAGACTAACAAATCCCACAATCTACTATCTGCAAGCTGGACACCCAGAAAAACCAGTAGTGCGATTCTGAAAATGGGAGGGCCAAAGGTGTAAGTACCAATCTGAGGACAGGAGAAGACTGATGTTCCAACTCAAGCAATCAAACACAGCAAATTCTCCCTTCCTCTGCCTTTTTGTTCTAGTCAACACTTCAAAGGATTGAATGGTACACACCCACATTGAGAAAAGCAATCTGCTTTACTCAGTCTACTGATTCAAGTGCCAGTCTCATCCAGAAACCCTCACAGGCACACCCAAAATAACATTTTGCCAAATATCTGGGTACCCTGTGATCCAGTCAAGTTAACACAAATAATTAACTATCACAGTCAGTTTTTCACCAACCACAATGGTGGGCAGGTTAGTACCTTGCTTACAGTCAGGCTATAAATGTTTGCATTTGGCACTACACCCTGATAAAGATTTGTGGCCATGGTTAGTTGGAATGATCTGAACTGATGCACATAGCAGCAACAGGAAGAAAGACAGATTGGGGGCCACTTTCCTCAATAAGCCTGACAGTTATATTGAATTTCAAGGGATTCCTTCTAGAATAACACTGACCTCATTGAAGAACTGGCAAGGTATCTATACCATAGACCTTATGTAGCTTACATGATAGTGGATTTGAAATGGAATTATAAAACTTCATGTGTCTGAGCCATGGAAAATATTTAATAGTATTGAACAGTATGTATCAGAGGGTCTACACCTTTAGATAGGGAAATTCCTTTTCAGTCTAGTTTTCCAAATAAGTTAGAACAAAGTACTTCAGGTCAAGAGAGAAAAACACTAGACACAGAGCACTAAAAATCAAATTACAGATACGAAACAGTAGTCAAGAAACTCAAACACAGAGAAGCCATTCCCAGGGCATTAATAAATGCGTGGTAGACATTTTGCAGAATGCGTTGGAAGGAAGCAAAACTTTAGAACACCAGTTATTCTAATTAGTTAGTCTAAAACATTAAACATATTTAATAAGGTCTGAACTTTGAGAAATTTCCAACTATAAAATAAAGAAATTTCTTAACTAGGATTAAAAGTCATGATTCAAGGAAACAATTACTTTTATAGAAGATTGTAGGAAAAAATAGAATCACATACAGAGAAATAATTCAAGACAACTAAAACAGAAATAAATACCGGAATGGAGACATTTTCTTTATGCCCATTCCATTAAGCATTTCACTTACGCTTTAAAAAGTAGAATCAGAGGTTGATATAAAGCTGTGATGTAGATTACTTTTGATCTGCATATCTGCATTCATGATTAAGTTAACCTTTGATAAATGGAATGCAGTGTGAAAAATGAACCAGAAACTACAGGAAATGATCATGATATTTTAAAAAGAATGAAAAAGAACATCTAGAAAAGAAAACTAAACTGACCCAAAAATTTTAAAAGCTCAATAAATAAGCTAATCAGCTTCAATATAGTTAAGGAGAGAATAAGAGAACTGGAATATAAAAATGAAAAAACTACCTTTTCTATTGTACAGGGAAGAAAAGAAACAAAACAGAAATGAAAAAGAAGTTCTATAAAATAAAATGAGAAGCTCTAACATATATCTAATTTATGTTAAAGAAGATTTTTTTAAATAGGAAAAGTACAGTATATAATGGAAATGTCATAAGAATTCCCCAAAGCTGATGAATTACAAAGAATCCTCAGTTTGATTTTGTAAGTAACAACCAGCACAGTTTATTTTTTTTATTTTATTTTTTTAAAGATTTTTTTAAATTTATTTATGAGATAGAGACAGCCAGTGAGAGAGGGAACACAAGCAGGGGGAGTGGGAGAGGAAGAAGCAGGCTCACATCAGAGGAGCCTGATGTGGGGCTCGATCCCATAACACCGGGATCACTCCCTGAGCCAAAGGCAGACGCTCAACCGCTGTGCCACCCAGGTGTCCCTACAACCAGCACAGTTTAAAAGGAATTACACCTGGACTCGTTGTTATAAAATTGAAAAGCCAAAGGTAAAGATAAAGTCCTAAAAGCAACAAGAGAGAAAACAGAGTTTACAAATAAATGAATAAGATGGATAGCTGATTTCTTAAAAAGGGGAACAGGGCAAAATAAAATGGAAAAACATCTTTAAAGGGCTTAGAGAAAAACCAAACAACCCAGAATTCTATAATCAGTGAAACATCCTTTGAAGAATGAGAGTAAAATGGGAATACTCCTTTCAAACAAAAACTAAAGAGTTTAGCACTCATAGGTTCTCAATAAGGACACTTCTGAAAGTTCTTCTTAATAAGACACACTAGGGTCTCAGAAAAAATAGTATAGAATGCAAGAAGTAATGATAGCAAAGAAAATTATAATCAAGTCAATAGAGATTAACAGAGAACTGAATAAAATACTAACAGTGTTTTACTTTTTTTAATAAAGAGAAAACTGAAATAAAAACAAAATAGTATATAAGTCAGGAGGGTGATCAGGATAAAGTTTTCTAGGCTGCTTGTACTGTCTGGGAGAAGGACAAAGATGTTAGCTAACTTTGGATTATATTAAAAATGCCTGTTTTAATTTCTAGAATAATACCTAAAAGACAATATATAGGCTACACAACATCTAAACTTGTAGAAAGGGAAAAAGAAGCCAGAAAAAAAAATCAATCCAAATAATATAGTAAAGGACACCACAGAAGAAATACAGAAAAAGTGAAAAAAATTCAAAAGAAGATGGTAAAAATTAATCTCTATAAATCATTAATCACAGTAAATATAAGTGAACTATATCCTTCAATTAAAAGAATAAGATTGTCAGGGTATGGCCACAAAACTTATAAGAGTTATGACTGAAACATACAGATAAAGAAATACTGAAAGGTAGATAATGAAAAAGATATTCCAAGAAAATACTAACCAAATGGCAATTCTGTAGCTGTATTATAAGAAATGTATTTTAAGGCAAAAAGCCTTGCGAGAATAGAGTCTCTATATAAAAGTAAGGGTCCCTTTACCAAGAAGATACTAAAGTTCTAAAAATTTATGCATCAAATAACTTTAGAATATTTTAAGAGCAGAAATTTATGAAATGAAAAGACGTATTAGAGAAGATCAAAGAATCAATCACTGTTTCTTTGAAAGATAAAATTGACAATCCTTTAACAAGAGAGATTATAAGGAGAAAAGCACAGATAATCAATAGTATGAGTGAAACAGAGACATAACTAGAGATTCAGCAGACATGAGGTAAATAATAAAACACTACAGACCAGTTTGTGCCATTAAATGTAAAAAATTAAACATAAACATGCCTTTACAAAAATATAATTCAAAGAAACTGACTCTAGAAGAAATAGAAACTCAATAATCACATAAACAATTAAAAAATTGAAATATCTTCTAAAAAAAAATAGGCCTAGATTATTTTATGAGAATGCTCCACAAAATATTCAAGGAATAGATTATCTTAATCTTATACCAACTCTTCCATAAAAGAGAAAAAGCAGGGGCTCCCTGGTGGCTCAGTCAGTTAAGTGTCTGACCTCAGTTCAGGTCATGATCTCAGGGTCCTAGGATTAAGCCCCATGTCAGGCTCCTCGCTCACTGGAGAGTCTGCTTATCCCTCTGCCCCTCTCCCTGCTTGTACGCTCTCTCTTAAATAAATAAGTTAAAAATCTTTAATAAAAAAAAAAAAAGAAAAAGCAGGCACAATTCTCAAATTATTTTATTTTGCCAGTATATCTTAGATATCAAAACCAGATAATATGAATAGTGTAAAAGGAAAATTACAAGCCAATTCAATTATAACATGGATGGAAAAGCAACTAAACAAAACGGTAATGATGAAAAACAATACATCATGACCAATATGGATTTATTCAAGTAATGAATGGTTGTTGTAACATATAATTATGCAAATTCACTATGCCTTCTTACTGTTACAGTTGGCTATAAATCCTGCCCTAATGAAAGGTTACTAGGGATGACATGTGACATTTCTAGGCAGAAATATTTAATTGCCATCTTAAATACACCAAAGCTATCTTCTGCCATATTGACTATGGAATCATGGGTTTATATAAATATACAATGTTGAGCCATTCCATGAAGGACAACTGCTCTGGTCAGTCTTCCAAACCTGCAACAGATTTTTCACGAAAGAAAAACATATTTTCTGTTGTGCTAACTTATTGAGCTTTCAGAGTTGCTCTGCACCTAGTCCAATCAGATTGATATAAGTATGATAACTAATACAGTTCTGAGAAAGACAAGTGAACAATGAAACAAAATAGAATGCCCAGAAACAGATCCACTTAAATGTGGAAAATTAATAAAAGCTGGAGGGCAGGGGGAAGGAAGATGCAGAAGACACATACTGCTTGATACCATATATATGGAGTTCAAAAACATGACTGTACACTACTTATTTAGTATTATTTACATGCAACATAGAGCAAAAAAGAAAAATAGTACATGCTACACACAAAATTCAAGATAGTGAATAACTCAGGAGACAGAAAGGACCAGGACAGTGTCATCTAGAAGCAGCATATAAGGAGCTTCAAAGGTGTTGATGCTTTATTACTTAGAATGAATGTGGATATACTGTATATACATATATATGCGTGTATAGTTGATTTTCATTATTGATAGCAGCGATGTTCTATAAAGTCACTGTAAATGCTGAATTAGCAAATACTGAACCACTGTTCCTGGGGGACGTACAGAGCTAAGTTCCTGCAAGCCTCTAATCACAACATTTTTACCAACCCTCAATACATACCCTGGTTTTATGTATTTATGTTTAAAGATACTTTCTTTAATACATGTTGCTGATTCATTAACATTGAATTCATGGCCAACAGCACTAATAGTTTATGCCTGAACAGATCTTATCCAACACACATACTTCCTCTGTAAGAATTCAGTGTGGGATTGACTTCCTCTGCCATCTCCAGGTCACTGCCTCCACCAAACTCATCCCTCCTCCTCATCTCTGGCCAATGAAAAGAGATGATGTAGAGTAAGATACTGGAAGAAAAAAGGTAGGGGATCATCTCCACCTGGCACCTGACAGCCCTGTTAGGAAATCTCAGCTTTGTAATCCACTGAAGAATTTTGTGGGTGGAGTTTCCTTGAAGACTACTAATTGAAAACCTTCTTTTGCTCACGCGGTTAAGGTAAATTGGAAATAAATTAGTCATATGTTTCTCATTTTCCCTTCCCATAGCTGAGTGAATATTAAAGTTCTATAACTCAAGCAGCATTGTCCATAATAGCTAAATCGTGGAAGGAACCGAGGTGCCCTTCAACAGATGACTGGATTAAGAAGTTGTGGTCCACATATACAATGGAATATTACTCAGCTATCAGAAAGAACGAACTCTCAACATTTGCTGCAACATGGACGGCACTGGAGGAGATAATGCTAAGTGAAATAAGTCAAGCAGAGAAAGACAATTATCATATGGTTTCTCTCATCTATGGAACTTAAGAACTAGGATGATAGGTAGGGGAAGAAAGGGATAAAGAAAGGGGGGGTAATCAGAAGGGGGAGTGAATCATGGGAGACTATGGACTCTGAGAAACAAACTGAGGGCCTCAGAGGGGAGGGGGGTGGGGGAATGGGACAGACTGGCGATGGGTAGTAAGGAGGGCACAAATTGCATGGTGCACTGGGTGTTAGACGCAACTAATGAATCATCGAACTTTACATCGGAAACCGGGGATGTACTGTATGGTGACTAACATAATATAATAAAAAAAACATATAAAAAAATAAAGTTCTATAACTCAAAATGTAGAAAGAGAAAACCCATTTTTCTTGAAAGGTGGAAACTCCAATGACTGCCTGATAAGCAGATCTCATCAGAGATTTTCACTTTTTTTTTTTTTTTTAAGATTTTATTTATTTATTTATTTGACAGAGATAGAGACAGCCAGCGAGAGAGGGAACACAAGCAGGGGGAGTGGGAGAGGAAGAAGCAGGCTCACAGCAGAGGAGCCTGATGTGGGGCTCGATCCCATAACGCCGGGATCACGCCCTGAGCCGAAGGCAGATGCTTAACCGCTGTGCCACCCAGGCGCCCCGAGATTTTCACTTTTTAAGGGGAAATTGGAATATGTATTTCAACATCATCCTTAATGTTCAACCAAGAAACAGGTTTAGTGATACTTCCAAGGGAACATGGATTCTTAAAATACTAGATATTTACCTTAAATTTAGAGGTGTTTGTTTTTTTGTTTTGTTTTGTTTTTATAAGAGTGTCATTTAATGTTGTATCTCCCTTCAACTCTGAAACGCATGAACTGGATAAATGCGGCTGGTCATCTCTTCTTTTTTTTTTTTTTTTTTAAAGATTTTATTTATTTATTTGACAGAGATAGAGGCAGCCAGCGAGAGAGGGAACACAAGCAGGGGGAGTGGGAGAGGAAGAAGCAGGCTCATAGCGGAGGAGCCTGATGTGGGGCTCGATCCCAGAACGCTGGGATCACGCCCTGAGCCAAAGGCAGACGCTTAACCGCTGTGCCACCCGGGCGCCCCCTGGTCATCTCTTCTGAAAGCAGCTATCATACCTCCATGATGTATGTATCTTTCTTCTACCTGAGAGTCAATCAGATTAATAGTATTTTAATAAGGGTATATGCAAATCAGATAATCATTGATCATGATAAATTTTAACTACTCTTGAACTTACTGTAACTTAGCTTAGTGTGTAGAACATGATTAAAGTCTATACTTAAAATTTAAACATTCCATACTTTTTCTAAGCTTTATGCATTAAATCCAGATCATTTGGAGTTGTCATTATAACAAACTATTTTTGTGTACGTAAAATACAAAAATAAAACCTGTGTTTTATAATAATCTGTTGGCTTTCATTCTTAATTGTCCTAATACCACACAGTTTCTTCGTCTCTAAGCTTCTCAAGACGTCCCAATTTCTAAGGTCCTAAATGTCTTAAAAACACAACAGTGAAAGAGTATATATAACTAACTAAAACTGTTTCAAAGAAAAGCAAATTAAAATTTTATTGTTCTTCCCCTGTGCAAAGAAAACATTTATTTCCTTGAATTAATAGATGTCTAGCTTGTCTTTCATGCTCTACTTGGTGGCAAGCCTCCAGAATATAAGTTTCAAAATTTTAAGCTAAACATTCCTGAGAATCCCGTATATAGTAAAAACCATAGTTTAATATCCAATGATAGTGCATGGATAGTCTCAGGCCTTCAGCAATAACAATGAGACGTCATTATTTTAAGATGTATGGATTCTGAAAGAGATAAATTTAACACTACATATATAATTACAAGGGTGTAATATATTTGATTTCACTGACTGACATTCCCCTTTAAAATATTCCAATTTCTATGTCCATCTTTAAAAAAAACAAAAAACAAAAAATCCCACAGCTCCTTTAGGAAATCCAAGATTGCTCCTTGAAGAAATTTTAATTTACCTCTTGCTCTTCCTAACTACTTGTAATTAAAACCAAAGTGGACCAAAAGTTCTAAACATAATTCTACAATTCCATTTATTTTGTTCTAATGTCCACATTTATTATCTTGTTAGAATGTGCCTGATTTTTTAAATTGTCTTAAACCATTTTTGGAATAAGACAAAGGAAAAGGCAAGCACACATAGATAGAATCCTATTTATGACTCTAATTACTAGGTCTGATTTCCCTTTGGTTGCAATGGAGATGTTAATATTTATTCATTAATTATTTAGCCAATTAGTCATTGTCTACTCTATGCTAGACATGGTGATATACAAATGAAGAACTTTACCTCTGTCAATGTAACACTGACAGCCCTGAAATACAAAACAGGCATCTAAACAAATATACTTAATAAGATATTACAGTTGTTATAATTAAAATACTCATAAATACAGGATGGGCACAAAAGACTGAGTGACCATTTCCCCAGGGAAGTGTTTGGGTGAAGAAAGGTAATCCAGATGAGAAATGTGTGGGGAAGGCTATGTGGAAGAAGTTACGATCTTAGAGAGTTATGGGAAAAACAGAGTAACCTCTCACAATCAAAGCTTATGAGGCAAAGGGGTATTTTCGAATCGAAAATCTGGGAGAGAATTGAGATCATGGCAGGTCACCTGTCACAACTAGAATTTGAGCTTTATTCCATGGGCAAAAGGGAATCATGAGAAGAAGCAAGAGAGAAATTTTACTAATTCTGTATAAAGAGCATTCAGTAACCATGGAGACTGCATAGAGGATGAGAAAGTAGTTTGAAACCATCATAATAGTCTTGACAAGAGGTCTGGCTCCCTACATTTGGGGTATGGGGGGAATAAAGTGGTTACTATTAATGAAATGCCTTAATTCCCTCTGAAAGTAGAACGTAGGGGAGGATGAGAATCACCATATCAGCAAAGAGCCACTCTAGACCATTAGGTGCAGTTTCTACATTTGAACACAATAATGAAATTTGGGGTCTTGAATGCCCCAGATGAGACCTGACCAGCACTTAACTTGGGCTCATGATAGGAAGTAGTAACACGGAGCCCTGGAAACAATTTGCTCATGGCTCTCCCCCACAGAAATTCGAAGTCTTAAGTTTGCATGTGTTGAAAATGAGTTTTTTGAAAAGTCTAAAATGAACAACTAAATGACATTAAAAACAGATATTAGGGGCGCCTGGGTGGCACAGCGGTTAAGCGTCTGCCTTCGGCTCAGGGCGTGATCCCGGCGTTATGGGATCAAGCCCCACGTCAGGCTCCTCCGCTGGGAGCCTGCTTCTTCCTCTCCCACTCCCCCTGCTTGTGTTCCTTCTCTCGCTGGCTGTCTCTATCTTTGTCAAATAAAAATAAATAAAATCTTTTAAAAAAAACAAAAACAAAAACAGATATTACATTCACCCAAACATCTCTCTGAGTGTGCCCAGGCCACAAGAGTGTCTGTTGCTTGCATCCTTGGAAGTTTAGAAGGATATCACAGCAGCAGTGTAATGGAACAATTCCCTGGAAAAGGAGATGAAAAGTCATCAGCACTTGTTTCTAGCCAAGAACCTTCCAGCTTTCAGGACCCGAGCGGCAAAATCACAGCTCCTGTTGGTATTAAACAAATTCTCTTGTCCCTGAGATTCTTCAGCTCTTCTTATATTAAACCAGCAGGTGAAGCAATAGAGTAAATAGTCATTTTGGCCTAAGGCATGGGGAAAAAAAGCTAAAAAGTAATTTTTGTGCTCCTGAACAGACCAGGGGCAAGAGAATCAGCCAGAAAATAGTGGAAAGTAGAACAGAAGAGGTTTTGTTCTCAGTGATATTGTTTCACCCCAAACCTTACGCTAATTTCCCTATGGTTTATTTGTGCCCACTTGCCTAGGGGCAGTGTGTCCACTACCTGTGATAAACGTACGGATGTGCCAATGCAAATTTATGAACTCACAAAGTATTCTACAGAGAATAAAAATGCAGAATTGCACTGATATAAATCAGGAACGGCAGCAGGCAATAACATACCCAATCTGTGAGGTGTGTATTATTTTCCTTAAGAGAAAGATTATACTCAAGGAAGATTATTTATAGTTTCCTTTTGAGTGATGTTAAAAAATATTCATAAAGCCAAATTAAACTTGCATAAGTGATTCAGTGGTTTTCATTTTCACAGATATGTACTGCCTTAGTTCACAAAGTTGGCTGTTGATTGTCACACAGTTAAACCCAATGAACGAAAACATGAACACTCCTTGTTTTGAAGACCAAGTCTAGCTTAGCTCCAGTTGGTCTCCAACCCAGGATTTTTCTATTTGCACAGAAGATCAAATCTTATAATCAGACGGTTTTATAAAGTCCTTCCATAACACAACCTGTAAGATGTTCAGTGAGCCAAACAACCCTATTTCTGGTACCCAGCCCTGCATGAAAGCATTAAGATATAAGAGCAAGAATGTTTAATTTAGTTAGCAGTGGTCCCAAATTAGAAATAATCTAAACATCCTTTTACAGAGAAGTACATAAATATATATTAGGTATGGTCTATATGCATAGGCCTGAAAAGATGTCAATGATCTCTTAAGTAAATAAAAGTAAGTTATGCAACAAGTACAGATTAATCCCATTTTTGTTTAAAAAAAAAGCTATTAATACTGGTTAACGCTAGTGGCTGATGTATGGAACTAGGGGCTTTTACTTTATAAACTTCTATCTTGTTTGATATTTCAAAACAAGTACTATTCTTATAATTTAAAAAACGAACAAAAGATAACTATCAAATTAATCTTCCTGCCTCTAAGAAAGAGATCTCCTGAACACAAAATCTCCATGATACCTTTCAGCCATATTTTTATTATTTTAGCTCTGGGAATTCCAGCTAACACAAACCAGAATTTCTGATGACACTCAAGGGATATGACCTCCATGACTAGGACTTCAAAAATAATTTGCATAAATCTCTGTGGACTAAAAATATTAACTTTCACACAGTTTTAGTAGCAAACAAAGGCAATGGAATTTTAAGATTTCCTTAAGCGTGGCTGGATATCCCTTTATAACTCTCTACCAGCTCCCACTCTCCCTCTTTTATAAATGGATAAACTGGGAATGGGGAACAAATAGTAACTCCTGGAGGAGGTGGACAGTAAGTATTGGTAATTGCAAACATATGTTCAGAAATGACCCAGTATAGTAATGCATCTTATCATGAGAATATCATGTTTTAAAGCAAACATTTTCTTCATCTTCATCTTCTGTGTATGCCAGCATATACCAAAAGCTAAAAGGATTCTCTCAACTTCAGAGCCAAGTGAATTTGCCTAAACTGCTGACTAAAAAATAACCTAGGAAATAGAATAGGCTTCCCCTATAGGGAATGGAAGTTAATTCATATAGCAGCCTCATGCAAGTTCAGATGTACCAATTAAGAAAAAGTTCAGTTCATTTCGAAGTGAGAAAATCTGCAAGGATTAAACATTATCTAGAAAAGTAGCCACTTTTACCCTGTTTCTCACATTATGAAATGAAAATTAAGAAATTACAGAACTTATTTTTTTTTCAAAAGCTTATAAATTAGTACGTGTCAAGATAAAAATAAAAATCTTACTTTCTCTCTATTTCCAAAATCATCTTTGCTGGAGTCATAAATGTTCTTGTTATAAATAAGAATCCTTAATTTATTTTGAAACTAGGAAGGCAGAGTAAAGAAGAGGAAAGAAAAGTACTATCATAAGAAAAACTGTAGTACATTAGAACTAGTTAGAACTCTGAAAAGAGATTGTGAAATAAACACTCAACATTATGTTCCTCCTGACCCTTTACATTCTAATAATTTTTTTTTTCTCTTTTTAAGGCTATAGCAATCATACAATAAGGTTTGCAGGTAAGTGTCAAAAGCTCAGCAATCACCAAATGTTTTACAGGCCCAGATTTCCCTTAAGCCTATAGTAAGTGCAAAGGGCATATTGCATTCTTTCCTAAATAGCTTACTATAAATTGTCTTGGAGACCTGTCAATCTGGATATTTGCTGAGATATATTTAAATAATCTCTCATTTGAGACCTACTACCTTGAAATTAAGAATCATTTCCAAGTCAGAAGTCAGAGGTCATGTCTGAAACAGACACATGTATCCGTTTTTTAAGGAGTTAGTTTAATGTTAAGAAAATCAAAATTCCATTTATTAAGTACATAAGTCCACAAACCAGTAAATTACTATTGATTGATAAGGTAGGTAGAAGCATCATTTTACACTGAAAACACTAATAGAGTGGGATATGACTAGGAATCCAGGACAAAAAGAGTTTCAAGGAAGCCACCCAAATTCAAGTTCAATTTTTTTGCTTTATAGATGAGGAAACTGATGTCCAAAATGTATCTGATTTAACTTTTGAGAGCCCTGCAAAATAGTTTTTCATAAATATATATTACAACAAGTGATATCTTTTAATGTTATGTTTTTGACATTTTTCTGGAAATTTAACTTTCTTTTTAATTAGAATCAATTATACTAGCAAAAACTCAATACATGAGCCCTGAAGTCTTCTCATTATGTCTTCAACATATTGGGCTACCAGAAGGCTTTAAAAATTTAGGTCTGAAACTCCACAGGGCTGGAGAAAAAAAAATCGAAATCAAATGCTTATGAATGGTTGTTGAAACCATCAGTGCATGTGAAATAATCTGGTAAGAGTAAATAGAGTGAAAAGCAAGTCAAGCTTCAGATCACAACCTCCAAAAGTTTTTGATTACTTAACTCACCAGTTTTTTAAAAATGAGGATGCACCATCAATACATTTATTTACTTTCAAATCCTAATTAATCTTGAGTTAATTAACTTTTGTGAACTTTAGCAACTACCTTATAAGACTGTAGTAAGATTTAAATAACCTAACATAGGCCTAGTACATAGTAAGACTCCAATAAATGCTATTTACACACACTCACGTGCATACATAATATACTATATGTATACTGTACTAATGTAGTATGTACATAATAAAGGCCACAGAAAATAAAAATTTGGAAAAGATACACTAAAATTTACATATAAATAGAATTTCTAATATAGTCTTTCCACACCCCAATAGGTTATCTTGTAGAAGCCATGGAATACATTTACTCCAACTTGGAAACCACTCCTTTGGAGAACTCCTATTTAGAGGGGCAAGCTGCCAGGAGTTGGTGGTATGCTGGAGTCAGCTTGCACCACTTGAAGACAAACAACTGTTCACACCTCCTCTCAGTTCAGCATTCAGTGATGTCACATTAGTAGCCTGAAATGGACCATGATGAGAGCTTCTATACCGTGGACATCAGAAAACAGTACACATTAGAGTTTTGGTGTTTTTGTTTTTCCTCCACAGAGAGGGTTACTAGATAGTCATTGTCAAATCACTATCAGCAGTTAAGAAAAGTATTGTGGAGTCAGAAGGTAAAAAAAAAAGGGAAAGAATTAGGAGGATAAATGGTCAAAACTGTCCGAACCTGTGTAGGTGTCACTGGATTTGACAATAGGGTCATTAGTGACTTTTTTAAAAAGTTTCTATAAAGTGGCTGAGTAGAACCAGAAACTAGTGGGTTGGATAGTGAATAAGAAGCTATGAAGAAAAGGAAGACAATGAAAGAAATAAGTATAATCAAGCCAGTCTGAGAAGAAGGCTGTATCTTGGAAGTGTTGAGGATAGAAAGTGAAAAAAGGTCAAAGTTGAAGAAGGTGGAAAAGGGACAGAGTGAAGCCAAGATAAACAGTGGCCAGAGTCACAGAAGCCAAACAGCAGCTGTGGGAGATGTCTGTTGGTCTGTGGATGGTGATCATGTTCCATGAGAGGTGATTACAGAAAGATAAGACCACCAATTAGAAAGCCCAGGCTGAGCCAAGCAAGTGGAAGGTGGAAAATTCTGGAAGGGAGGTGTGAAGGGATTTAAAGAATGGAAAATAGAAATGCAAGAAGAAAAAAACACCTGAATTCTAGATTTCTAAGTGGACAAGAATCAGTTAAAGGGGAAATATAATACATGATACTCTAAAACATTTGTTTCTCCATTTGTAAAGAGGCTAGCTCTTCATCAAAAGCAATGATGCATTAATTCTCTATTGTGGTGACCTAACCATTATTTCATAGTTAAGTTCTCCTATTTTATTTTGTTGAGGGAAAAAAATTACTCTGACCAGGTTATTTTTAAATACCAAGTTTAAACATTTGATTGGAAACTATACTGAAAACTGTACATCTCATTTGTGTGCTGAGCACTTACGAATTCTCTCTACCTGAGAGATCGCTGAAAGCCTGGGCAGAATACTGCACTGATGCCTTTGTAACTGGGACAAAATCACCCTGCACAAACACATCTGTCACTTACAGTCGAAGACAAGCCTTTAATTAACTGGGTTTACAATTCTGTTTTCTTTTTTTATTACTTCTCTTAACCTAATGTTCACTTTCCGTGCCCCTAAAAGAAGAACAAGTAAAGGCCAGGTGAAAAATAAACTACCATAGACAATATTTACAGAGCTGTTTCTGGTAAACAGTCAAACTCACCAGGCTCTTATATCATCATTTATTTGCACCTGTCTTTAAGCATGGGTTTTTGTGCTGCCATAAGCAATTCTTAATTTCCATCAATAACCTTTCATTTCAAGCATGGCCAGTTTGCATTACAAGTGTGAGAGCTGAGAATCATCCTTTTTGGAAGCTGGAATGGAGCACAGGAGCATAACTTAAAGATTAAGCCAAACTCAACTATCGGAGACCAAGTAGTGTCCACTCTGTAAATTGGGTCAGTTTAGGTCACCTTACTGGGGAGAAGAGCTTTCAAGTATAACTGGACTGTTACATTTAGAACATTTACAAGGATGTAAATGGGAAAATTTACAAGGATGTACACTGGCTACCTGGAGTAGCTTTTGCCCTTTATTACACTGTACATGTTTCATTCATACTGTCAACTGCCCATCTATAGTTAACTAGACCCCCACCTCCCAAGAAATGACTATTAAGTACTTATTAAGAACACAGAAATTACTCTGCTGCTGTCTGTGGAAAACTCAATCTTGGCTTCCAAACTGCTACAATTCCAAATAAGATATGAAAATGGTCAAGGAATTTGGAAGAAAATATTAGTTCTGAAATTCCCGCAAGAGGCTAGGGGAAACTAAGGCTGGGCAGAGGCAGAGAGGACTGACCAAGAAATTGTGTTTAATTGGATCTAGAGACAATACTGAACAATGTGTCTATGACTTTAAAAATGGGTATCACCTAGACGGAGTACTGCTTAGAACAGGTTAAGCGTTCAATATATTCTTTTTGAATGACTGCCTGCCTACCTTTCTGATTGAATCAGGCATTAGAAAAGTTGCCCTTCAGAACTCTGGCTGGAAACAAAGGTAAAAAATTATGACTCAACATGGAAAACATACCATTTAGCACCAACTACTAGTAGGAAGTAGGAAGAGTGTTCCCTGTGATTAAAAATGAGTCAATATTAACTTTCAGTATGCTATGGTCAGAATGTTTGTATCTTCCCAAAATTTGTATGTTGAAATCCTAACCCCTAAAGGTGGGTGTATTAGACCATGAAGGTGGAACCCTCATGCATGAGATTAAGTTTTCTAACAAAAGAGACCCCATAGAGTTCCCTTGCCCCTTCTGCCACGTGAGGATGCAATGAGAAGCTTGCAACAGGAAAAGGGCCCTCATTCAACCATCCTGGCACCCCGATCTTGGGGTTCCAGCCTCAAGAACTGTGAGCAGTAAATTTCTGGCTGTTTATAAGCCATTCATTCTTGGTATTTTGTTCTAGCAGCCTGAATGAACCAAGACACAATCCTAAGGAAAAAAAGCATGTGATAAGGTAAATGGAGAGTTTTTTGGTTTATTGTTTTCACCTCTCCAGCTTATAGTAAGCATGATACATTTATTATTCCCCTTTAAAAGAAAAAACAATTAAATGCAACTGCGTTACTTTCCATTCTTTGTGGTCCCAAATTAATCATTTTGCATTCTCAAAATCACATGCTGGCTTTCAGAAGAGAAATGAAAAATGACTAGAAACAGGTTCTGTCTTCCATTTTTTGCTCAAATGAGTTTGGTTCAATGCTGTTTAGCATACGTAGTGGGTTTAACCAGTGGGATCATGACTCTGCCAAGAACAGTTACATGAATTTTCACATGGCAGTTAAATAGTAGAGGCTCCTCAAGATGTATGCAGCACCAGATGGGGGCAGGGGGAAGGAGCTGAATTCTATGGAAACACTACTGAAGCATATTGTGCTCAGAGATTCCAAAAATAATCCTGCCACAGTTTTTGGCAAATGTAAGCACCTCTTAACATCTAACCTAACAACTTAATTAAAGAATTATTAAAATTCAGTTTACAAATATTTTCAGTACTTTGTATTTGGTGGAATCAGTCCCTTCTAAACCACTGATGCTATACGGTCACAGACATTTACTACAGGTGTTGTCCTTTCAGTGTGGGGGCAAATCATACTAGAACACAGCCTGCAGAGCAACAGGGACTGGAATGCACTTGGACCTGGGTAAAGTCAGGGGGGATAATATATAACCAAGAGGTCTGAGGCAGATTGCAAGAATGACAGAGGGTGGCAGGAAGACCTGAATCACTACCTATGAAGAACGGTGATCACAGCTATGAAGACAGCTCGGAAGAGATCCAGGGCAGAAAACAAGCAATGCTATCAGAAGCTGTGGAAATGGAGACCAGGTAGCTATGCAGAGAGAGGGATGAGTAGGACAAAAGGATCAGAACTAAGGCCAAGAACTGAGAACTCCATAAGGAACTGAAGTTTCCTTTTATTTATGGACTGGTGCCAAACCCAACTAGAGTAGCACAAAGACTCTAAGCCATTAGAACCTTTGTCCATCAAAATCCTACACCACTTCACCAAGGAGAAGACTGTGACAGGTATGGAGTATGTTTGATTTAACCCAATGTAACCCTCAGATCTGAATTTTCTATCTTTATTGCTGGTTCTGCTTGAGTTTAAAATGCGTAGGATCTCTCATCAACTGAGGCCACTATCTTTTTTTAAATCTACTGCAATATTTTGATGAATGTAAGTAGAGGAGTAAGAAATTTGACTTTGTTCAAGATGACAAAAAGGGAGATCTGCATATCTTTTTGGTTTTATTCTGTACCTTTTTAGTATCTTCTAATATGCTTTAATATATTGATTATGACATGTCATTTCATATCTGGAATAGGAGATCATGTTAGGATGTGTCAATAAAGCCCAGCTAATTATTATTTTATTTGTTATTCCTATTTTCACTACTGCACTTTTCTATATTAGGGAGAAATTTGAACATAGAAGAAAATATGAATTTTGTAGGAAAAGTACACTTAACAGATTTTATCATAAATAGCCAAATCTAAAACGGCTTACTTTGCCAAACATTATTCCAGAATTTTCTAAAGTTCACAGATCTAAAACAATTTGTCAGTTCTTATTTTTGCTTATCACCTTTTCTCCTTCGTTTTCCTGACCAGTGAGGTAAAGGAAATAACCAAGAGGCACTAGAACACTGTGGTTTTGACACCGTCATGGAAAGTATCACATGGAGGAAGCTCAGTAGGATTGATATTTCAGTAGGCTTGGGGTTGGGATAGGAGAGTGGCAGAACTGACAGAATTCTGCACACCAAGGAATCAAGAGCCAAAGGAACAAGAGATTGCAACCCAAAACTCTGTCCTCAAACATGAGTTGAATCAAAGCTGACAGCAGTCACCTCCTTATTCTTCCCCCTTTCTTAAAATCATTTTCCTTTACATGAAGCTGAACCACACAAGTTTCATGATTCACTGCTTTTATCTCCTTGTTATTTCCTTCACCTTGAATACCAACCCTGCTTTTCAAAATCCTATCAAAATTCATTTTGCAAATATCAATCCCTGAGTTAATCCAGATAAGAAAAAGCAATTAAGAGGTGTCTTTGTATTTAATGCAAGTGGGGTGAGGAAATTAGAACTGTACTGAAACGTCAGAGAAAAGACACTATAAACTCTAGTCACTGTGTGCTATGAAACAGTTAAGAGGGGCTTTTACAACCAGCTACCAAAGAATTATTTCATCATCACTGTCATTTCTTCAAAAAACAGACAAAAGTGACATTACCACAAATATTTTTTTAGCCTTTACTTCTCCAATTTCAAATCTTCTTACTTGGTATCCTTACTGACCAGTTCAGCAAATACAAAACAAGAGCTTGACAGGCTCAGCTTCTTTAATTTCTTTAGAATCAAGTTGTCAGAACTTGCCAGGACTGAGTGAGCCTCACCTGCCCAAACACCAACTTGAATAAACTAACAGTTCCTGAAACAAAAGGAATTTCAACCATGAGTACTAAATAAAAGCCCATAAAATGGCAGAGACCTATGCCTATTATTGCTTAGTCTCAACAAATATTGAAATGTTATCATAGCCCTCAGTCTGACTGTCAATGTACATACCTGTCGGGGGTGGGACAGAGTGGGGTGGGAGTGAGGGGAGCCCACACTGCTCAAAGCAGATACTTTCCTAATGCTGTGTTCTTACATTCTCCACTCATGCTCAGCCTGACGGTATACATGAAAAAAAATTAAAATGCCAGAACTTCTTTTGCTATCAGGTACTCCAGAAGAAATGTAAATTAGTGTCTGTCATAAAGTTATGGAGAATGAATTAAAGTCATTAATGCTAACACATTATTCACAAAATGTAACACTTTTTCCAAAGTAGAAACTCAATCAATATAATGCAATAAATCAAACATGATTCAGTACAGGAAGCGACCGATTTCTAGTTCGCTTTAAAGGGATTCGGGATAAGGCAGCAGAACAGGTTACTGTTTAACACATTTTTCACTAAAAATAGATAAAATGTCTAATTTCAGGCTCAGAACAGAATGTGTTTTAATGCAATTTCCTTGAAAATTGCTGTTTCTTGTGCACCTCTGAAAATATACTCAATGTGAATTAATTACCACTGGCTTCCTAGCTTATATTTTAGTCACTGCAGAAAAATGAAATGTGCCCCCTTTGTCTTTTCACTAGAGAAAGGAAAGTAGTGCCTATGTTATTAGCATGGTGTATGGCCCTAGAATCAAACTGACACATGGAAAGTTTTTCTGTAAAACTGGGTTACATAGAACCATTATGTCTTACGTGATTGTATCTCTGAGATATGCGATAACATTTGCTCAGTTTCTTTTGTTTTTCCTGTTAACATTTTCATTTCAGTGTTGCTGATAATTTTCTATTATCTCTGCCTTCTTTATGTTTCTCATGCATTTCCCTCTCAGATCGTCTCGTTGAATTAACTGAAGAATAAAACTATATAATATAGTCTTATTATAAGCAGAAGAAAATGAAGATGATCTGATGAGATAAATCACTGAAGGTTAATAGCTTTTTTAAAATCAATCTTCCTTCAAAGGAAAAGGCTAAATGGCTTAGCAGATGAAACACTAGCCTCTCACCTCTGAGACCATAGTTCAGGTCTAAACTGTGAAGCCTTAAGCCGCATGTTTACTGGGCAGACATCAGTCTCTAGTGGACAAAAATCTGCACTGCATGAACTGGAAGCTGCCATAATAACCCTCACCCCAGACACCACTGACCCCCATCACTGGGACAGATGTGTTTTGTGTTTCCAGGCCATCTTGTCCCTCTGGAAACAGTCCAAGTAGATGCTAACATCACTATCAGGAAACCCTTTCCAGACCAGCCTCCTCAAATAGCACTCCAGGTTGCTGCTTCACCATTCTGACCCCTCCGTTGCCATCCAAATAATCCGGCCTTCCCCTCCCATGAACTGAATGACACCTTTTCCTGTCGATTAACAAACTAGAACAAACAGAACTGATCACTTGGCAATTACAGACTAGCTAAGGACTCACTTACCTGTGGATGGCTACTCATGTGGAAGGCAAACTTCAATAATTAAGTTCAAATACATTGGAATAAAATGGGAAGGCATAACTACACGTGTATGTACTCATATACAAACATGTATATTCCTAAAGTGTGTGTGTAGTCATGCTTGAACAGATACAACTTGGACCATCCGTTGGTTCCCATGGATAATCCTCCATTGCTGGCTATTTGAAGGGCTTCTTTGTGCTCACCCCTTAGTAATGTGTTTTTCAGTTTCCATCCTTCAATAGCATAGTACACTGCATTTTAAGCCTTCAAAAGAGATATCCAAACTGTTTACAGAACACACATGTGTTACAAATAGCTGTTATTTAAGGAGATTGCAGTCAGCTCGGTTTTATGAGCAAAGATGTGTGTATCAAATAATCCTACTGTAGTGTCCAACTAAAATCAGCACTTGATCTCACAGTTTTATGGTGAGATAGGTTTTCTCTGCACTTTTATGCATTGTGCAATAACCCACTTGAAAGTGGAAGCAATGTCTAATTTGGAACCATTTGGACAGGGGATGGTATTTGCATACAATAAGCCGTGTAAGAAAAGTTTAAGAGTAGAATCATATTAAAATGTCGACGCATCCATGACATTTCCATATTCCTCCAAAATGATTTATTAATGATTGTTGTTTACTGCTAATTCAAACCACCTGCAAATCTCTTTGTTATGATTAAAGTGAGCTTTTTTCCCCCAGGCTGATAGATGGCTCTGTAATTTCAGAGGAAATATGCTAAAGGTCATGAGTTAATACATCCTCTGGTACTTTCTCTTCCCATCCTTGCTTTCCCAAATGGGAGGAAAGCTGTGTTGTATTATTTCCATGTCTTTGTAATGTCCATTCAAAATGAAATTAGAGAGTGCATTAGAAAGAGTATCTGTGTGTACACACAGCAAAATCCACACGCATTCTGTATAGTCTATTACTAAAATTATACAATTGCCTTTTGAGAAATTTCATACAAAAAAAATCTTTCCTTAATAATCTATGAATATCACTGTCTGAATCAAGTATTATTATCCCTTTTAAAATTAAACTATCCACAAAACATGCATTTACTTTCTGCTATACAAAATGCTAATAATGCTTTTAGAATGGTCTTTAAAAAGTCTAATTATATCATTTAAAAACTGAGAGACCAAAGGGCAAGCTAAATTCTACTAACATAAATCAGACTTTTTTTATTTCAATGACTTTAAAAACCTCAAATGCAGTAATTTTAATAGCAATGAAAGAATGAATAAGTCATAACTCCGCCTGATCACATAACTGTCTATAACTGTTATTAAATGCTCCAAAATAAGTGAACTCATTATGTTTCTGCACTGCTTTTAGCTAATCTAAGATTCTGCTCACTTAATCATGCAGAAAAGGCTTCGGTGCAGTTTTAGACCCTCAGCAAGGTCACTTCAATGCCTTTTTTCTGCGCTATACTGATCATTCAAGAACAGCACTTTGACCTGAAACTGATGCTGTCTCATATAAGCTTGAATGTTTAACCCCCACAGAGCTGCATTTTAGACATACATTTGCACAGCCTACTGTCATATTTGCTGCAAACTGAGCTAGGTTCTCTTTTCAACAAAGAAGGAAATGCCAATCAATTTGTAAATGCCATGTGCCCAGTGAAACTCCCTCTCATGATACCTACAGAGACAGAATTCGATTTAAAAAACACACCCTCCTTCAGTGAACAATTTATAAAGTTCTAATTGACTTTAAAGGTGTAGTGATTCTGCACTTTTTACTATATATTTTTGTCAGGCTATATGTAAATTTTATGTGGATAATATACCTACTGAAGGGGAGAATACATGACCCCAAAATATGCCACTTTGGTATGTTGATTCTTTTGAGCTGAAGGCAATCACGATGCAGCAGACTCAAGACAAACAAACAAAAACAAAACAAAACAAAAAACCCAAAACCTTTTACTTCTCTCTTAACTACCTAAAAGCATTTAGATGGGGCCTGGCCCAGAAAGAGAGCTATTACCAGAGATAACTTTTATTTGAAAGACCTAGCTGTATGACAGAGCAAACATCTAATTACCAAACATCTGCTCTTCTTATGTGCTGTGAATTACCTGCCTCCCCTTTGAAGCCCCAGGCCCCTATCCCATTCCTTAGCTCAGGATGGCATATAAGCCTCACTGCCCGCTTGCCCCAGAGTCATATCTTTGGGGCTCCCACACAAACAAAATTAAATTTGTTTTTCTCCTATTAATTTGTCTTATGTCAATTTAATTGTTAGATCAGCCAAAGAACCTAGAGAGTAAAAGGAAAATTTTTCCACCCCTCCACTAACAAAGCAATTCAACTGGAGAAAGCCTGAGGTTTTCCATGCATTTAAGGAGGTCATAAGATAAAGAGCCTGGTACTGACCTTGGTCAGGTTCTGGTTCTTTGCCAATGAAACCGATGCCAATTTTAAACTTGAATAATATTCCTTCATACTTGTTAAGCCACAAATATGAAAATGAGTATTCTAGGAAGTGTCCTAACAGTTGTTCCAACACCTGGAAAGAGTACTTCCTATTGTTAAACAAAAAAGGAATCTGCATGTGAAGAGAACCAAAGTGTAGCCGTCTTGAGTACACATGTGAAAAAAAAAAAAAAGACAAGATGAAAAGGAAAATGGAAGCAAGAAAAGGTACATATGATAAGAAGTTTAAAAGAGAGAGAGAGGAGGAGGGAGCAAAAGTGTAAGAGGAGGGAAACGAGAAGAGAAGAAAAAGGAGAAAGCCAAAAGGAGATTATTAAGATCCAAACAAGAGTTCTTCAAAAGGATGATTCACCTCTGGAAAACAAGCAAATCAAAAGGAGTTTTAGTATTTTGTGGACTCTCCCTGGAGGCTGCTAAAAAGGGAAGGACACCCTTTGAATCTTATACCTGAAGCATGGTGCTAGACTTGATGGCTTCTTAGGA
This sequence comes from Ursus arctos, assembly GCF_023065955.2. Taxonomy (NCBI): domain Eukaryota; kingdom Metazoa; phylum Chordata; class Mammalia; order Carnivora; family Ursidae; genus Ursus; species Ursus arctos. The sequence continues at coordinate 4,361,386 of NW_026623050.1, forward strand.
GCTACTCCCTGGGGCCTGACTTCTGGGAACGTATACTTCAGTTCAGCATAGCCTCACTAGCTAACAGATGTAGTGCAGGACTCAACATACAACCCCAATCTCAACAATTCTGAATGATCATTTCTCAGACTAGAAAACCTGGAAGTGAATTTCAATCCTGACTCTTACTCAAGTGTGTTTAATATTTTTTCTGCACTGTTCTGAAGAGTATGCACCATAGCAACAACACTGCTAAGCAGAGATGCACATGGAATCAATATGGAGACACAGTGTGGTATAACTAGTTTCCAATCACTTCCAACGCCTGGTGTGTAAAACCTGTTAACAATGTCTGGCTTAAGTGTACTAGCTTAAGTATGTGTACTCACTTGAGTGTGTAAGTCCTTGATCATCAGATCACAGTTGAACAAATCTAACTCCATTAAGCAACCACCATGAGTAAGTAATGCACTGTGCAAGATGCCAGGGTGGGACGATAGCAATAGGAATAAGTGTATACCCACTCTTAGGGAATATAGAACATACTAGAATTAGGGCACTTCCCTGGGAGTCAGAACACCGCTGTTCCTTCATTAGTTCATGTTCTAACACCAACTGATTTACTGCAATTCAATTCTGGCAATAACTACCTGGAGTTAGCATAAACCCATAAGTTAAGGGCTCAGTCCTCTATAAAACTGCTTCACTTCAGATACGAGGAAGTTCTAAGGATTTAGTCTCCTCTCCAGGAACTGAGGATAAAGGCCAAATTCTTTATTATAAAACAGTTTATTCATTCACTCGTTAATGAATTTATATAGTACCTACTTAGCAAGGAGTCATGGTTGTCAATAAGGGAAATGTCTGAATGCATTTGACATGACCTATGCTCTCTAAGAATTCATAGTCCATTTGGGGAAATAAGTCATACACAAATGGTAACAAAAAGGGTTACCCATAAAGACAGTTCTCTTTACTCATCCATTACTTATTCACAGAACAACTGCAAGCAAATCAGAAATAGCAGTCAGGAGGATAATCTAAAAAAGCCAATTGAGTTCCTAGAAGAAAGTTTCTAGACAGTAGTATTATGAATATGACAACTCTGCAAACACAGTGCTTACATCAACAGCCAGACTGACAGTGTAGCATGCATCTTCCATTGCTCTCTTTGCATCCCATCCCTACATTCTCCCATCAGTGCCCCCACACTGTCCCCTCAACTGCAATGCACCTAGTCTCTGTCGCCTTGCTTTGTCCTTCCTAACCTACTCATTCCTTGAAACTAACTTTAATCGGGGCACCTGGGTGGCTCAATCCGTTAAGCATCTGCCTTTGGCTCCGGTCATGAGGTCATGATCCCAGGGTCCTGGGATTGAGCCCCAGCAGGCTCCCTGCTCAGTGGGGAGCCTGCTTTTCCCTCTCCCTCTGCCTGCTGCTCCCCCTGCTTGTGTTTTCTCTGTCAAATAAATAAATCTCAAAAAAAAAAAAAAAAAAAAAGAAACTAACTTTAATCAACAAATATTTATTGAAAATCTACTAGGTAAAAATATATTGCACTTATAAATCAAAATCTTTCTCTCCTAAAGACCATACACTCTGGAAAGAAAAGAAAAGAAAAGAAAAGAAAAGAAAAGAAAAGAAAAGAAAAGAGAAAAGAAAAGAAAAGAGAAAGGAAGGAAGGAAGGAAGGAAGGAAGGAAGGAAGAAAGAAAGAAAGAAAGAAAGAAAGGGAAAGGAAAGGAAAGAAAGGGAAAGGAAAGGAAAGGAAAGGAAAGGAAAGGAAAGGAAAGGAAAGGAAAGAAAAGAAAAGAAAAGAAAAGAAAAGAAAAGAAAAGAAATGAAAAGAAAAGAAAAGCCAGTGGCTAAGCTGTAATAGTGGTACAATATTAACAGGTGCTACTGATTTGAAGTAGTCAGTACCAAACTAGTTGTGCCTTCTAAGAGAGGTCTTTCAACACTTTGATTCAGAGTTTCTCCAAGTTTTGCAGAACCCAGGTAGCTCAATGAGATGTTTCTTGAACAAATGGGTCCCCCATGATCAAAAATGTTTGGAAAAATATAGCATGCCTTATAGATCCCTGTAGGATAAGTATTTCACGGTCCTACAGTAGGAGGCATTTTTAACTATTTAACCCAGTGTTTCCCAAATGATCGTTCTCTTGCAAAATACTTAGACATTGTTTTTGTAAAGCCTGCTTCAACTGAAAAGAATTTTACCCCTTCTGTCAGATCCTTCAAGGAAGTATATTTGGAAATAAATATTCTAGATTAAACCACTTATTATAAAGCAAAATATAAGGAATTATTATTATTCCTTGAAAAGAAGATCCAAGTGTGATTAACTCGTTATTAAACTAATGTTCAGCAAGAATTAGGAAATCCTGTTCATGAAGAATTATTATTAGCATTTATTATTATTACCACTAGAAACACCTTTTATAAACTACAAAATGTCCACAGTTAGCAGAAAAATATAGTTGAGGAGAAAAAAGAATACAGTCACATAATTACCCCCATCCTATATTTGGTCCTTTCCATGTCTTCAAATATATCTTCTATTTGCATCTGATTAAAGCTGTACCTGGGGATGTGTCAGGTGTTTCTGCTCAGTTCCACTGGAAATACAACCAAACCTCAGGTACAGTCCTTGCCTTCAAGGAGCTCATAGTAAGGGGACAGGCAGATAACGTCCACATTGGATGGGAAGAGATACTTCAGAGATTAGAACCAAGAGGAGAAAGCTATAAGAGCATAAGAGTCCATATAAAAAAAAATGAAGATGAGCAAAGACAGAGAGGGGAAAACCCACTGGACCAAAGCAGGGGAACTGTTTCAGACGCACTGGAGAAAGCGAGCCTGGAGATGTGACTGTGTATCACTTCTTGAAGAAGCTTTTATGTCATGCTGAAGAGCAACTTCTCTATGCTCTAGGACTGGGTCTCCAAAGGGGTATACAATGATCTTTTGGAAATTAGAAAGAAAATAGTATTTCTGATTATATTTAGTTTTATTTTGTGCTTTTAAAATTTCTGTATATATGTTTTTTAAAGCACTTAATACACTAGTACTTGTCATGTGTGTATTTATAACTGAATAGATATATTGGCATGGCAAATTCTTGAGTTTTTTTCTTTACTGATAAGAATATGGTCAAGTAACCTCGATGTGAGACAGGAATCCATCAAAATCCTGGAGGAGAACATAGGCAGCAACCTCTACAACACCGGCCAAAGCAACCTTTTTCATGACACATCTCCAAAGGCAAGAGAAACAAAAGAAAAAATGAACTTGTGGGACTTCATCAAGATAAAAAGCTTCTGCACAGCCAAGGAAACAGTCAAAAAAACTAAGCGGCAGCCCACGGAATGGGGGAATATATTTGCAAATGATACTACAGATAAAAGACTGGTATCCAGGGGCGCCTGGGTGGCACAGCGGTTAAGCGTCTGCCTTCGGCTCAGGGCGTGATCCCGGCGTTCTGGGATCGAGCCCCATATCGGGCTCCTCCGTTATGAGCCTGCTTCTTCCTCTCCCACTCCCCCTGCTTGTGTTCCCTCTCTTGCTGGCTGTCTCTATCTCTGTCAAATAAATAAATAAAATCTTTAAAAAAAAAAAAAAAAAAAAAAGACTGGTATCCAAGATCTACAAAGAACTTCTCAAACTCAATACGCGAGAAACAAATAAATCATAAAATGGGCAGAAGATATGAACAGACACTTTTCCAATGATGACATACAAATGGCTAACAGACACATGAAAAAATGTTCAAAATCATTAGCCATCAGGGAAATTCAAATCAAAACCACATGAAGATACCACCTTACACCAGTTACAATGGCAAAAATTGACAAGGCAAGAAACAACAATTGTTGGAGAGGATGTGGAGAAAGGGGATCCCTCCTACATTGTTGGTGGGAATGCAAGTTGGTACGGCCACTCTGGAAAACAGTGTGGAGGTCCCTTAAAAAGTTAAAAATTGAGCTATCCTATGACCCAGCCATTGCACTACTGGGTATTTACCCCAAAGATACAGACGTAGTGAAGAGAAGGGCCATATGCACCCCAATGTTCATAGCAGCATTGTCCACAACAGCTAAATTCGTGGAAGGAACCGAGATGCCCTTCAACAGACGACTGGATTAAGAAGTTGTGGTCCATATATACGATGGAATATTACTCAGCTATCAGAAAGAACGAACTCTCAACATTTGCTGCAACATGGACAGCACTGGAGGAGATAATGCTAAGTGAAATAAGTCAAGCAGAGAAAGACAATTATCATATGGTTTCTCTCATCTATGGAACATAAGAACTAGGAAGATTGGTAGGGGAAGAAAGGGATAAAGAAAGGGGGGGTAATCAGAAGGGGGAATGAAGCATGAGAGACTATGGACTCTGAGAAACAAACTGAGGGCTTCAGAGGGGAGGGGTTGGGGGAATGGGATAGACTGGTGATGGGTAGTAAGGAGGGCACGTACTGCATGGTGAACTGGGTGTTATACGCAACTAATGAATCATCGAACTTTACATCAGAAACCAGGGATGTACTGTATGGTGACTAACATAATATAATAAAAAAACATTAAAAAAATATATGGTCAAGTAGATTGAAGACTGTTTTCTAGGCAATATGGAGCTTATGAAGAGTTTTAAATATGGGAGTTAACTCACATATGGAGTTTTAAATATGGGAATTAAATTCATATTTTCAATAGATCAAAGTTTATTTTATGGATTCACTGGAATCCTTGTCATCTATTCATTATGAAACAAAATTTAGTATAAAGGGATTCTGTATTTAGCTTCTACCCCCTCCATATGCATTTTCAATACCATCAGTGGAGTGAATTTTCCAAATGCAGACATTATTATGCAAATTCCCTTGTTTAAAATCCTTCAATAGATTCCCATTGCCTCTAGGAGAAAATTCAAATTCCTGAGAAGAGAAAGTATCATGCTGTCTCTTATCTCTGAGCTTGTGCACTTAAAGTGCTTTAAGGATGTAGAGAGTTAGGTCCTTAGAATGTCTTTAGCACTTGCTCTAGCCCAGAATGTGGGGTCGACTTCCTGCAAGTAGAGATGACTAGCATTAAGTGATCAGGTGTTTAGTACCATCCCCCACAATCTCCAGCTCCCACCCTCCCACAGTCCGGGGAAGCCCGTAGCCCAGGGAAGAACACATAGTAGGGCACAGTATATATAGTCCTTTTGAAAATTTGAGTGGGATGTTTATACCTCCACAGAATGTTCATAACTTACTGGGCTTCTGAACCAGTACCAGTAATGGCAGAAGCAGGTCTTATTATGCTTTGGAAAGTCAGGTCTATTTCACATAGCTAATCATTAACAAATGAGTTATTTCCAGTTTACTGTCAGTCGTGTGGTCTCTTGAGATAAAGTGATGGACTTTCTGATGACAGGCTGTTTAGGTACCAAGGCCTAGCTATTGTACTTGATTTGTAGGAAATCTGATGAGACCAGGAGGACTCAAGTGACCGTTGTAAGGCTTTACCTAAACAGTGGTGAACCTTAAGAGTCCATGCTTACTGTGACAACCCTCCTCACTGCCATCTTAATGACTTACAAAGGGGAGCTTAAAGACCCTAACTCCAGGTCTTTTTTGCATTATCAAACAATCCATAATTTTACACTCAATTCATAAGTGTAAACAATATTTCCACAGCCCAAATGCACTAGCACTGGACCCATGACATGTTTTCTTTTGTACTGAGAAAGCCTTTGATGTGGGTAGGAATTCACCATAGAAACTGTTCTCCTATAAAGACAGGAATTTCCAGTGCGAAATTCCCTGCAGATCCTTGAAACTACTCAGAGATCTCCTCTCTCTGCTTTGGGGAAGCATTCCTTAACAGTGCACTCTATAGTTCCTCAGCTGCCATAAAGCACCCTGGACCTGGGTCTCCTCCCCCACAACACTTACTCTCCACTGGGTCACATACCTCCCTCTCAAAATAGACTGAAGTCAGCTGGAACTGAGAGCTTACCTCAAGAGTAATGAAAAGAGTGCTCAGGAAATGCTGGATGACCGAGTAGCTGGCCCTGTCTAAAGATGTTAGTGGTTGTCGTGATGTTGAGATTGATTACAAGAAATACAATCTCTATCTCTGTTTCCAGCACAGAGCTCGTAAAACCATGGAGTTTCCTAAGAGTACTATAAAGGTGTCTTTTGTTATGTTAATGAGGTGAATTTTGTAACGTGTCTAAAGATGGAGGCTGATCACCAGAGGAGCCAGCCAGGTGATAGAGGGTTGGAACTTCCCTTCCCACCCCACTGACTGCCAGGGAAGAAAGAGGGTCTGCAGTTTAAAAAATCACCAATGACCAATGAGTTAATCAGTCACGCCTATGTAATAAAGCCTCCATAAAAACCCAAGAGGACAAGGTTTGGAGAGCTCCCGGATTGGTTAACAGGTGGAAGTGTGGGGAGGGCAGGAAGCACAGAGAGGGCACGGCAGCTCCCCACCATTTCCCCACACTTTGCCCTATGCATCTCCTCTGTCTGGCTGTTCCTGAGTTATGTCCTTTCATAATACACTGGTAATCTAGCAAGCAAAATGTTTCTCTGAGTTCCGTGAGCTGCTCTAATAAATTAATCAAACCTGAAGAGGTGATCATGGGAATCTCTGATTTATAGCTAACTGGTCAGAAAAGGCAACAACCTGGACTTGCAACTGGCATCTGAAATGGGGTGGGAGTGAAGAGGTGGGAGGCAGTCTTGTAGGACCGAACCCTTAACCTGTTTTGGAATCTGATGCTACCTGTGGGTACAGAGTGTCAGAATTGAGCTGAATTTGTAGGACATCTACTTGGTATCCCAGAGAACTGCTTGGTGGAGGGAAAGACTTCCACATATTTGGTGATCAGAAGTATCAGAAGTAAAGTGTTTTGTGTGAGTACTAACAGAGATGGAGACGACTCACACGGAAGAAACTCACACTGGGTTTTTCCCTGCATAGGAGAAAAAAAAAAAAAAGCCGAGTTTTTGCTTAAGAGTTGCTGACAGAAAAGAAATGTCCTCCATTATTAAGCTGTTCTCTGACATAAACCCCTTAGGCAATAGGACAGGTAAGGAACATCCAGTAATTCTAAAACAGGAAAAGAGGTTAAGAATCACTTGGTAAGTTTTTTGTTTTCCCCAAATTAACTTTTTTTTCCAGAACGATCTCCCTCATACTTCCCTACCCCCAGCCAAGTAAATCCATATCAAAAAGGTGCTTGCAGACATTCAAAAGGATTGAGCTACCAAAGGATTAGGACCTAACTGGCTGACTAGTGTTAAGGAAGCATTTAATTAAAAAAAAAAAAAAAAAAAAAGGCATTCCTGTAGCTGCAGGTAGGCTTCCCCAAAATGGATCAAAGTATCTAAGGCCAGACCACTGCTCTCTGAGTCATATCCATCTCCCTGTTAGCCCAGTGGTTCTGAAGTGTGGTCCCTGGAACAGGCAGCATCAGCATCACCTGGAAACTTGTTAGACCTAGAAATACAAACTCTCAAGTACCACCTCAGACCTCCTGAATCAGAAAGTCTGGGGCATGGGCCCAGCCATCTGTTTCAATACTCTATGGTCTTTATTCTAGATATAAGATCTCTCTGGCCTGTTTGCAGCCACCTGAAAAAAACACTTCTCTGGCTTGATTCTTCATTCAGATCATTTCAGTGAAACACACTGCCTATTCCACATGGTCTATTTGCTTTAATCGAGTATTACAGGTGCTTGAATAAAAAGTGGAAATGAGCTACCTTGAAGAGTGAACCTAAAAAAAGAAAATGACCAAAATTGAGACCATCTGCCCCTACTGCCACCCCCACATGATAAACACACAGGCTGTTGTTAGCAGGACAGGTTTTTCTCTCACCGTGACACCATGCATGGTATCCAAACAGTACAACTGTGTATTCAAACACAGAAGCTCCCAATGACTAAAGATACAAATGATATAAATTTACATGGTAAGTGATACATTTTAAAAACATATGTTGGGCTTAAAATAATTGATCTTGGCAAAAAAAAAATATTAAGATGTTCACAGAAAGGATTCAAGGATATAATGATATTAACGCCATCTGTGCAGTAGCCATCATAAATGAATCAGCAACACACTTTTGTTCATTTTTTTTTAAACCCTATAATGGATGCTCCTGAACAACACTGTAATTTCCATGAAAACGCTCTTGAAATTTACTACCGTATTTTAAATACATTAATTCATTATAGTTTTCTCCTATGTTTTCCCCTCCTCTTTCCCGGAAGGTAGTAAAATCACGAATCATGTTTTTCAGATGATTTTCATCTCTTTAAAAAGCATTGTGGGCCGTATATGTTTTTCTAAACATATTACCATTCCTGATATATTTCATTATTTTGCTCAATATTCCACTAAATATTGTTTATCTTTAAAATAACACACACAAAAAGTTGCTATTCCCCAACGTATTTTGAGCCCAAATCATTTCACAGATCAAATGCATTCAAACTCTCAGCTCACTCCTTGAATTTCCTATGTCTACTGAGAATTACTATGAGGCTTTGCAGTTTTGCTCCTACAAAACTGTTAAAAGGATAAAAGATGTTAAAGAACTTAATTAATTTTTTTCTTGGTAAAAGGATTCTAGGACCTTGGAGAATGGGCACCAAACAAGGGACAAACACTGTGAACAGAGAATTTAAATGAATACTAAAATAAAGATTTGTGAAAAAATAGATGAAATTAATCTACGTTATTAGAAGCCAAAGTCATGGTGCCCATGGTGGAGGGGTGAGTAGTGACTGGAAAGGAACATGAGTGGGCTTCTTGGGTGCTGGTAAAGTTCTTTTTTCTTAATCTGGGTGGTGACCACACAGTTGTACAGTTTGTGAAAAATTCTACTTTTTTCATTTTTCTGAAATATAATGTTTTAATCAAACTTCAATATTCAATAAAAATACTTGATGATCCTTCGGTAAAAGTTAAAAATAATAAAAACAATAGGGGCGCCTGAGTGGCTCAGTCAGTTGAACATCCGACTCTTGATTTCAGCTCAGGTCTTGATCTCGGGGTCATGCATTCAGGCCCTATGTTGCTCTCCATGCTGGGTATGGAGCATAGATAGATAGATAGATAGATAGATAGATAGATAGATAGATAGGAGATAAAATAAACTTAGCCCTACTTTAATATTCAAATCAGCCTCTGCTAAATACTGGGCTTCCAAGAAATACCCACAATAACATACATAGCCACAGATAAGGTATGGGATCACTTAATTATTTAAAAAATGAATATTAGAAAATAAATAAGCAAAAATAAGCTGAGGCAATCATATATTCCTTCTTTTAACAAAAGCCCCCTGCATATACACCCTGCACCTGGCTCTGTTCTAGGCTCTGTGATGCAGAGAAATAAGTCCCTGCCTTCGGTAGCTTACATTCCACTGGGGGAGGCCAGCAACCAGGTGATACCTAAGTAAAACCTAAGTCCACACTAGGACATGAGGGAGGGCCAAGCACTGGGTGAGGTGAGCTGGTAAAAAGTGAGGCAGGGTGAGGAAGCTGAGTGAAGCAGTGGGTTAGGACGATCAGATGAGGCCTTACGGCCTCCCAAGAGAAGGTGAATTTTGATGAGACCTGAATGAAGTAAGGGAGCAAGCCCTGAAGAGATCTGCTGAAGTGTCCAGGCACAGGGAAGCAAATGCAAAGGTGTGGATGCCTCTCAGGTTGCTGGAACCTTCATGAAGGCCAGAACGGCTATGGAAAAGTGGGCTGAGTACGTGGAGTTGATGAATGGCCAAATCAAACAGGTACTGGACAGTATCATGTAAAGCTTGAATTTTATTCCAAGTGTGCTGGGAGCCACTGCAGAATTTTGAGCAGGGGAAGAGAATGATGTAATTAGAAGACAGAGGTTTAGATTCTGCTCCTAGGACTGCAATGACAAATAATTAAGATTTAAAATATATCTAATCATGCTATATAAATCCTTGTGGTTTGACCTGATTGGTTTGTCATCTGACCATTTTTCGTTAGCTTACTGAAAGAACAGAGGTTTCTGAGTCCTGCCGATTCTTAAATTTTTAACTTTGGGCATGTTTTTTAACTATCAAAAATGGGAACAAAAGGCACTTGGTACATAGTAGATACTCAACAAATGGTCATTAGTGCATTTTTTTTTAAGGTGAAAAGAAATCCAGAAGGAAAAAAGAACTTTTTAAAACATATTCCTTATTAATGAATTATATCCTACAGCAGAGTCATAGAAGTCTCAGGAAAATTCCTAACTAGGTTGTCTTAGTCTATTTGGGATGCTAAAACAAAATACCACAGTCTAGGTAACTTGTAAACAATAGAAAAGTATTTCTCATAACTCTGGAAGCTAGGAAGTCTAAGATCAAGGCACCAGTACGGACACAGTCTAATGCGGGCCCTCTTCCCGGTTCATAGGGCATCTTTCTTACGTGGTGGAAGGGGTGAGGGAACTCTGCAGAGTCTTTTATAAGAACACTAATCCTATTCATGAGGGCTTCACTGACCTAAGCGCCTCCCAAAGCCCCACAAATTCTGAAAAACAAATTCTAACTGTTTGGGAAATAAAAAGCCTATCCTGAAACACTGAAGGTATCCTAGTTTCCTTTCACTAAGGAGAATGATTAAAGTATGGAACTGATGGCTACCATAGTATATACTATGCAGTGGTTAAAAAAACAAAGTAAATCCAGTGTACTTGTAAAAGTAAGATGCAGAACTATATAAACAATACAGAAGTAAGTAGAAATCATTCTCTATGCATCTAAAGAGATACTTTGGAAAAACTGTCCATCACTTTTTCACTTTTTCTTTTTGCCATTTATACTTCCACACTATTTAAATACTTTTCAACCACAAAATCTTTAAAATTGGTAAATATAGCCTCAAGAAAAGTAAAATTTATGTAACAGGAGTTAAGAATCCAAATCAATTGAAATAATTTTAAAAACAACAACAGTATTTCAGTATTCATTGAACACATATGTGCCAGGCACCATGCCAACTGTATTCTCCTTTATTCCTCACAACACTCGAGAGTAGCTACATTCTGTAGATAGAGCAACTGAGACATGAGGCAATAAATAATTTGTTCAGACTCAAAAGCAGAGCCTGAATTCCATCCTGGTGCATGCGTTCCCAAAGAACATTCTTTAGCCATAACTTAACTGCCTCCAAACAAAATGGAGATACAGCTAACTTTACAGGATCATGACTTTTGCAGATTCTACACTCTGCCTCTCCTACTAGCTAATGTGCATCTACATTGGTGACAGTGACTGATTCATTTTAGGTACTGGTATAAACTGGGACCTGTAAACTCTTAAACAGTGTCTTATATATAACAAAAGTAGATTTAAATATTCAGATGATGATTACAATGCTGGTGAAATAAGATTCCCTATTAAAAATTTCTGATTAACAAATGCTACTTATAATCTTTAGTTTATACTAAAATTCAACAATTTTACCAAATTTAGTCTTTTTTTTTTTTTTAACTTGTCATTCTGTCTTTTTGTTCTATGACAGGTCTTAGAGTATTCTACTGATTTTGAGTAACAAAATACCTTTAGTAAGTTTAGTGATTCAGTTAATTTTTATAAACAAAATGGTAGCCAGGAACACTTTTCAAATAGGCACATCTTCTGTATTTTTAAGAGATTGCCATGCAATGTGGTAGAGGATATAGAGAGAAAATGTCTCAGATGAAAAGGAAAGTTAACATTTACATCTGAAAACTGTTTCCTTGCCATGTTGCTTGACAAGTGATGTGGATAATTTTATCCCCTAGTGAGGTTTACAATTTGCAGAACTAGTAGTTATGTTGATCTCATCAGAACCAAGTGAAAAAGAGTAGACATTACCTAAATATCATGCCTAAGATGGAAATAATCCATATGGCAAATGGGTTCCATTTTTTATCAGGAAATTTTTTTACTCTGGAGACTCTCTCACAGGAGCTTGATTGGTTCCTGGGATCCTCTCTACTGGTAGAAATCCCATTTTTTTCCCTATTTGTATAAATCTTTTCCCATGATCATCGCAATCATTGGTTGGGTCACAGTTAGCTGGCTGGGTGAAAGGTGGTACAGGCAGCGGTCCTGTGTAGCACATTAGACATTGTGTTAAGTATGAAATCCATTTTGTAAATGTGTGTCTGTGTTCCAAAGAATAAATAAGTGACCCTAAATCTTATGCCTTAAAAAGGGATTTCATACATATCATCATTACATTTAACACTGAGTCTATCCTATAAAAGGCACTTAGGAGGTTCATGGGAACAGTGACTTCCAGTTTAACTTTCACTGTTTCATTCTTGTGAATGAAACACCTACTCTGACCTCCACCTTCAGCTGCAAATCAGAACAGATATTACACATCTCAGCACTTACCATGTATCATTCTTCCACTCAATGACAGTATCTAACCTGACTGTAATATAGTCCAGTTGACCTGCTATGGTTCATGTTTCTCCTAATTAACATGCACAAAATTCTGTACCTTTTCATTGTTAAACACAACATCTTGGAACATCTTCATATATGTGGGTGTGTATATGCGTGTGTACATACTGCTGGGCAAAATATCCTGCCAGCATTTTCCGACATATTAATTAGTTACTTATGTGAGAGTTACCAACTGTTCCCTCTCACTTATGTGACAGAGCCACTCTTACGTTTGTTTTTATTTCCCATGTTTTAAAATACTGAGTCACAGATAAATGCTACCACAAGCTCATTAGGTTCATACCAGCATTTTTCTAGACTACTCAAGTTCCTGTCTTAGGATATGAGTCAGCCACCTCCCTTAAACCTTCCACTCCCCTCACCTTTTAAGACCTCTCCTTCCTTAACCCGTGGACCAGACTCAGCAGACATTTGTACAACTACTTGTCCTGGAGGGAACAAGATCATTTTATTTTTTTTTATTTTTATTTTTTAAAGATTTTATTTATTTATTTGACAGAGATAGAGACAGCCAGCAAGAGAGGGAACACAAGCAGGGGGAGTGGGAGAGGAAGAAGCAGGCTCATAGCGGAGGAGCCTGATATGGGGCTCGATCCCACAACGCTGGGATCACGCCCTGAGCCGAAGGCAGACGCTTAACCGCTGTGCCACCCAGGCGCCCCAGAACAAGATCATTTTAAAGCCAAAATAAATAAACAAACAAACATACATACATACATACATTCTTGTTTTAAAAAATTAAGTAAATGAATTAGTTTAAAATCAATGGGAAATTGACCCAACATCATGGTTCTCAAACCTGTGAAGAACAACGCAAGGTTATTTTGTTAGTTTCTTGGGACCCACACTTGAATGTGGCTGAAACAGCCAAGGAGCTACATTTTTAATTTTCTTAACTTTAAATTTAAATGTCCACATGCAGCTAATAGCTACCGTATAGGACAGTACAGACATAGATCATTTCCATCATCCCAAAAAGTGATACCTTGGAAAGTTCAATTAGCAGGTCTAGCATTTGGCCTAGAATTTATATTTTTAGGAACTCCTTGGGTACTTCCAGAGTAGAGTCAGATTTGAGAATCATAGAAATATGTGGTGGTGAAGCATAAACAGAACTGGAAGAAAGTGGAAAGGCAGTTGGAAATTAGGTGTTAGAGTTGTGTTTTTATTGAGGGCACCAGGGCCAAATCCAGATGAAAGGGATATTTTCTCAAAGTAGCCTAAAGTAGTATAGCCACACTGAGGGGAGCTAAAGTTTTTAATAGGCAGAGCCAAAGTATAGAGTGATTTTAAAATAAGATTAAAACACCAAGATCTCAGCATATAAGCCGTTCTGAAGTAAGAGAGAATCGGTGAGTGCAAGAACTGGATAAATCATGAGATTCAGTGCTAGGTCTGTGAAGGACAGAGCACCCATGTTATCTGATGCTTTGTTGCTGCAGGGACAGGCGCAACAAGTGGAAGGAGCCATGCAAGGTAGGCCACAGGAAAAAGGGAAAGAGGGGATTTAAGTACAATAGAAATCAATGTACATACAGTAAAGACAAGGCCACTAACAACTGTCTGAGGTGCCTCTAAGCAATCTCAGAGCTTGCCTACCTTAGCATTACTATTTAGCCAAAGAGATGCCCATGTTACATATAGCATCAACTGAACACCTGTTATTTCATGTACCTGTAATCTTTATTCCATATCGGTTGATTTTCAATATAAAAATCTATCTTTAAGCCTCCAAAAAAAGTATACATAGTAATAGTAAGTCATTGTTTTTGATAGTCACCACATATCATAACAAGGGCTATTTAAAAAAGAGCCATAATATCCTTGGCCCACTGAACACTTCTCCGACCTCTTCCTTTCTACATTTCTTCTCTCAAGTGAGATAGATGTAGGTGACTGGAGACATGACTGAAGACGTAACTGCCAGTTGCCAAGGTCCACTGTTGATAGTAGCTCTTAAATGTGTCTCTTTGTCTATCAATTCCTAACTAATATGAAATACTGATGCCAGGATGAAGTATCAATGTCTCCACAATATGCTCTATTAGCAAATGTAAGTGGAAAGCTACAGAAATGGAAACTCTCTTTTAAGCTAGTACATGAATTACCCATCAAGCTCAGTGCCTAGCATATGGTATATTCTCAAAAGTATGTGATGGCTGAGCAAGTGAGTAAATGAATAAATTTACTCCCAAGGGTATTGGTTAGTGGTTATCAACCAAGAGATACAAACCAGAATCATGTGGGAGTTTATTTCTGTTGTTTGGTTATTTACAATATGCACACACGTCTCTCTGAGATTCTCATACATCTTGAAGAGTGGAGGAAGGTGGGAGAAGAGCTAGGATTAGTAAGGGCATGACACGTATTTTGAAAATTCTTCCTGGATAATTCAAATATATTCTGTTCTCCTCACACCTTATTCCTGTTGAGAAGCACAAGTGTATGCAGTAACTGAGCCTATATGTGATAGTAATAACCATAACAATAATGTTGTTCATAACATTTCACCTCACAATCAGGTTTATATTTATAGATTTGTCAAAAGACCTTCATGTATGTCATCTCACTAGACACCATTGCAGGATTAACATGATGGCTAATATTCAGTGTTTTCATAGGAAAGTGAACTTGTAATGCACAGAAATATGAGGAAATGGCAAATTAGATTACTAAAAAAAACCCATTTGAGGAAGAAGTTTTTTCTAAAGGACCTCGAATACTATCATATTATAATTATAATATTTTTGCTACTTCTATCATTATTAACAATTTCTGCTGGTTAACATTACTGACTTTCTCCTTCCAGTGAAAATGTCTTTGAATTAGAGGTTGAGAAATAAATTCTAGTTTTTGTTCTGCCATTTATTATATGGAGCTGTAGAAAATAATATAATTCACCTCTGAGTTGAGGTAATAAATAATATTTTCCATCTAAAAACTAAGATAGATAGCACCCTTTCAGTCCTCAATTTCCTCATCTATAAAATGGGAATAACTCTACACCTGCCTGGCCATCCTCAAAAATTACCAGGATGATCAAATACAACAGAAGTCACATAATATAATAAATGCATTTTTATCCTGCTTCAATTCAACTAAATATGCTCAGCCAAAGTTCAGAGACAGAGAGAACAATTTAAATTGTGCCGGTGTTTTCATCTTTTGTATCCTATGATGACTGTGAAATAGGTAGAGAAATCTGGGGCTCAGCTGGAAAGAAGGAAAACCAACTGCCTGGCCTTTTCAAAAGAAAGTCTATCAGTCTTCTATGTGCTTTCGTAAGAAATTTTTATAAGTAATTTGGACATCTTGTGATTTTTGCCTCATTCAATGACTTTGGTACCAACACCAAGGTATGATAAAAATTCAGTGTTGATGGCTCACTTACCTATTAATGATCTTGACATTTGATTATCAAAGTTGTTATTAATCTATTTTTCAGTCACAGACTCAATGAGAGTCTCCCCACACACAGACACAGGCAAATGCTCATTTTGCAGAGTTTGCACACCATTCCACAAGGGTTTTGAGCCTGCTGAAGTTAACACTAAGGGTCCTTTAACTTAAAGGAAGCTATCCTTAGTTATATCCATAGCCCAAGACTCTATTGATGACACACTTGGAGTTGTCAACTGTAATTCCAAATATAACAGCAAAATATTGCCTAAGTAATTCTTCTCAATCAAGGCATTTCTTGCTGTCTTCTAAGTAAAGCCCCGATGTCACTGGTGATCTTTTCCAAAGGAGCACACACATCGATCTCTGGTGTTTATTCATTACCAGGCAGGTGACAACACAGCTTTATTTCATTTTTCCCCTCTGATGTAAAGGCATAAACTATCTTTTAATTCTGACACATTTATCCATTCAGGAGACAGTATGAAAAACAGTTGAGGGTCACCCAACCATCTATCACCTTGGACTCTTCAGGCCAAAATTGGGCTGCTGTCTCATTTATAAGCCAGGGCAACAAGGGTGATCCCAGGTGGACAGGTTAAAAATTGAAAACCCAAGCTATTCAACAGTGAGATCTGATGTTCTGCATTGCCACAGGCTAGGCCAGGAGACTTTCTGCACAGGACCATAGAAGTCCAAGTGAAATAAAAGAGGTACCCTAGGACAACTGAACCTTAAGCCCATATCTGTCTGAATGTGCTAAAAAATGACACAATCCAATGTAAACATGGCTCTAAAATGCAGCTGTGACTGTCCTTTTCATGTGAAAACTAAAATGTGTCTCTGTTTGTCTTCTCTCCCCCTTTTTAAAATCCCCAGCAATTTCTGCCAAATCTATTCGTTGCTACCACAAAACAAAACGGGTAATGGGATTCCAAATTACGTTCATCCTTACCCATTTTCTTGGCAACTTTATCTATAATGATGAAGCCCCAGACGGCTCTGAGAAAAAATACATGGGAGGATACAAAGAGAGACACTTGTCACCTGGGAAGGTGCCTCATACGAATAAATTCCACATTCCAGTACTCACACGCAAATTGAATGGAGCACTTAGAAGTCCATTTAGAGATGCACTGAGGTCAGTATACTAATAAAGTCATCCTCTTAAGAGTGGGTACCTGATGACGTTATGTGACTTTCCAGTGTCTAAAGTTCCTGGACATTGCACTACCCATTCAATGAAAAAAAAAATTCTCAACCAGTTTAGCAAGTCCTTTTTTGCAAGACAAGTGGGTAGTTCGTTAACTTTGAAATCCACCC
Organism: Ursus arctos; assembly: GCF_023065955.2. Taxonomy (NCBI): domain Eukaryota; kingdom Metazoa; phylum Chordata; class Mammalia; order Carnivora; family Ursidae; genus Ursus; species Ursus arctos. The sequence continues at coordinate 4,378,576 of NW_026623050.1, forward strand.
GCAGCTAAAAAAAAATAGGTGATCCTTGAACCCGTGTGCAGGAAGCTTTTTGAAATCACAATTAATTTTCTCCCCTGAAATACACAGTAGTCAGAAGCTGCTTCTTAATCATCGCTCTTCCTCTATTTTATATGAATACCAATGAATCGTGCAGTACTGTTTTAAAAAACATTTAGAAGGAAAACTCATCACCGGTTGCACATTATTTTTTTATAAATGTCATTCTACATTTATACCGGCAACTGCAGCAATCTATGCAAACCAGATTTGAATGGTTAGCAAAGCAGAGTATTTACAAACACCTTGGATACTTTAGCATTCACACTCTTTCTTCCTGCCACAGTGAATTTGAATTGGATACCACAGCTGCTGTCAGATCCAAACACAAGTGCATCCTTCAGCTGCCGCCCCCTACCATGAAAGCCAGGCAAAATCTGCCCATCTTTCATCCATATCTCCCACCCTGTAGCTCACAATTAGTATTTTCAGTGGCATGGGAAAATCAAAGGACACCAGAAGTACAACCCCTTCCCCACCACGGATGGACATGAGAGCTGTCAGAAGCACCAGCTGAACAAAATCCACTCCTAAGATGCTTCTGCACCCCTCTCCAGCTAACACTCGTTTTCCCAACCACCACCACCATCATTTTACTTTGTGATATATAATCAACAGAGCCCACTGGAAGTTACTTCATTTTAATGATTGGAATAATGTCTCATAAGCCTTTGTTTGAAACACTCTCCCCATTAGGCCTATAGCTAAACCCCCAAAGACCATGATACCACATTACGGTATTGAAGACGTTCTTTAAGAGCTACAAAATAAAACAAAAATCTAAGTTCTGTTTTTCTTTCCACCCAGAAATCATCAAGATATTTGGCCTTACTAGTGAGAGATTAACACATTACATTATTCATCGATGTACCTCTCGTACCTATTTTAATCTAAATCTGAGTATGTTCAGGAAGACTTAATAACCACCTTTTCAGAGCAACTCATTATGGTAGGGATTTTAATATCTCTTGCGGCCCATTTTTCTACCGGTAACAGGTAGTACTAGAGCTGCATGCACCAAAGTAGGATTTAATGAAACCTAATGTTGATCCAAATGAATCTCTCATGGCTAAACAGGTAATACTGAAGAACAAATATTTTCGTGTTTGGAGCAGATTCTCTAGAGAAAGGCACAGGCGATGTGAGTAATGAGTGACAGTTCCTTAAAGGTTAATATCTTCCTTAATCTATTTCCATAACTGAGAAGGAAAATACTGTATTAAGCATTGGGTATGCTTTGGGGATTACAGAAACAATTTCAAGTATTATGTATATGTTAAACCACAGGGAAAACAAGGAATCCTACATATACATTTATTTCACAAAACGCAGAAGTGCCTTAAATATATTTTTTCTTTTTTATTAAAGAAGTGCCTCAGATGTGTGTGAGTGTGTGCATGTGTGTGCAGAAAGAAGAAAAATAAAACTGCCCTTAATGCTGGACCAGAAACTGTGATTGTCACGTCAGGTAATGAAACCATTAAATGCACGGTATTAAGAAGAGACAAGATGCAATTAGCCAAGAAATTACTCTGATCTCAGTGACATTTTCAAAAAATCATAATACAATATACATCGGAAGATGTGATTGACAGCCTAATCCAGTTTTGATGGGACGTAGTCCACATACTGTGAGTAAAGCAGTGCATGTCCAGATAAAGCTCACAGCTGTGAATCTCTGATATGTCCTTACAGTCTTGTCACCCAGGAAATTCCTCAGGTTTAAAAGATGATGAAAGTATCGACCATTAATGACAGGATCATCTCCTGCCCTGAAATAAAATGTACTAATCCCTTTTGCTAGGTCTATGAATTCCTAATATAAATTATATAAACTCTAGTAATTCACCTCTGTTAGCACAGTTGTGTTTGGAAATTGTACAGCAGTCTTTGCCCTATTTGAAATGTTAGATGAAAGCAAGACATGTTCGTTTAAGCTGCAGCATAAAGTAATTTAACAGAGGGGACAGAATAACTTCTGGATAATGAGAACTACAAATGTAAAAGAAGGGAAGTTTAAAAGTTCTAAGGTGGCTTGATGGATTTATGTTTCATCTTTGCAGAAGCCAGAAATACAAATGTACAATTTCTAAATTAAGCATAGGTTCCTTAACTTTGAATGGCTAAATAAATGATATCAAGCAACTGTTTGTGGCTTACAATTACATGAATCAACAATTATTAACCAGACACCTTAGATTTTTCAAATAAACAGAGTATTAATGAACAGCTTACGTGAGATGATTTTCACCAGTTCTATAACTGTATGTGATTATGTTAATGAAACATTCCAACACAGACCCACATATACATTCTGCATTGTATAGAAATGATACCTGTTATGAGATATCTATGTACCAATACACAGCAAAAAGAGTAAATACAGAGTGCTTCATCTTTCAAAATCTGCAATCATTCCATGGTAACAAGGCACTTAAAGAATAATGATAATATTATCAATGTATTAATAACCTGATTATAATTCCTGATTTTAAAAAATTTGAACACTAAATACTTTGAGTTATATATCAGAGTTATTAATCAAGACAAAGTGTAGAATGACTAAACTATGTTCTCTGAAATGTAACTTGGAAAAATTGAATACATAGCTCAGGACGTGACTCCACAGTACTCAGATTCATTTTTTTAAAATAAATATACTAGATCTAATCTATGTAGAGAATAATTAAATGATAAAGACACTGACATTACTAAAAATACGTTGATAGCTGCTCTTTGGAAATGCCCCCGGAACAATTGGCAGATCACACCCATCTTTCCTATAATCACACTTTACTTTTAATAACAATCAATACTTTCACTCTTTATCTGCCTTATCAACTAGACTTCAAATGAGTTTGTTCTGTTCTCCAAACCCAAAGCTATCTTAAGTTGTTAAAGATTTACTATCACTAATACTCTTTCGTGAATTTAAATAATACCGTTATTCATAATAGCCAAAAAGTAGACATGATCCAAATGTCTATCAGCTGGTGAACAGATAAACCAAACTCTGTATATCCATCCATACAATGGACTACCACTCAACAATAAAAAGGAATCAGCTACTAATAAAATGCTACAATGTGGATAAATCTCAAAAACATTATACTAAGTGAAAAAAGCAAGATACACACACACACACACACACACACACAAATATTGTATAATTCTATTTCTATGAAATGTCCAGAAGGGAAAATCTGTAGTAAAAGACAACAGATCAGAGGTTTCCTGGGGAGAGGGGTGGAAACAGGGATTGATTCCAAATCAGTATGAGGTTTCCTTTTAGGTAATGGAAATATTTTAAAATTAGATTGTGGCGGGGGCTGTATAACTCTATAAATTTACTAACACTCATTGAAATCTACACTTACAATGGCTGAATTTTATGGTATGTAAATTATACCCCCGTAAAGCTCTTTTAAAAAGAGAAAGAAAAAAATTAAATGAGATACTATTTTTTTAAAGGCAAGAACAATTTAGAACAGAATAGGAAGACAAATTATAAAGAGGGCCTTTAAGAAACTAGCATTACTAACACTTCCTAAGGTGATTGCTGATGGGAATGATATTAATTTGAAATAGCAATCATTACCTTTTTTATGAGCCTTTGTGTTGTCATATGGATGGTTACTATTGCCTTAAATGGCTTACTAATGGTTACTATTGCCTTGAAATGAGGTCTCAACCCAAGCAAAGCAACTGAACAATTTTCAAATAAAATAACAATCATACAGCTTAGTTGGAAAAGAAAAGCAAAGATAATTTTTCACCAATAGCCTATCTACCTTCCCGTAAAATTCCAGCAGGAGTCATTAACACACATATACCCCTCTTTCTATCCATGAAAATTTACCTCCACAAAACCCACCCCTAACTTCAGATTTCATAGTATATCCTATTTTGAGAGCCCAAGAGGAAACAGAACAGGGAGAACCAATTCTTTTAGATCTGCCTAGTGAGTGAGTTACAGGCAAAACCACTGTCATAAAATCAAAAGCTAACAATTACACGAAAGCTCCCGCTACTTCCAGGGATTAATGATACCCCACAGGTAGGATGGGTTACATCTGATTCAAGCCCCTCAAATTTCAGCAGGTTTCAGCAGACTTGGAATTTGAGCCAACCCAAATGTCATGGTGGGAAGAGGAAAGGGAAATGACCTGTTTTATGTTAGTTACTTGAAATGTTTAAATGTGTGCACAATAGTGTCAGGCCGTAAAGTAGAAGCGCATCAAACTTTAAAAGTCAAATACAAAGAAGGTAATGGATTTTGCCACTTATGACTCAGTTTTACAAAATAATGCAATTGCCCTGCTCTAAATGGCTTTAAATTTATTCAGGATGGGTGGAACCGTGGGTGTTAACATGCTCAGCAACTTGTTAATGTTAAGAAGGTGCTTGTTCTAGAATCGTTATTTGCATCTGAATGCTTAATATACTGGATCTTAAACCCCATGGTATTTTCTTTTTATTCCAAGTTCCAGCATCTTTTAAAATTACCTGCAAATCGTGTTCTGTTTACAATTCTTGTGGCAACTTTTGCTGTAGTTTGAAATATCAATTTCTATTACTCTCGGGTTTTTTTTTCCCCTAGAAAAGCACTTTTAAAGGAAAAACAAAGATTAAACTTCTTCAACTTGTTACCAAGTTTAAACAGCAAAGAGAAGGGAAAAAAACTCTCATCTGGAATAAATAAAAAAAATATAGCCACAAAAAACAACAATAGTATGAAACTCTTGATAACCTCCTCGATTTTTTGCCCCACTTGTTTATTGATAAACATTGATCCTATAGTGAGAATATATTAAAACTCTTTATTATTTTTTTTGTTTTGTTTTCATTTTGGAACAAAGCTCCTATCCATCTTGACAAAAAAGTATATGTAATTTTCCTAAATTTTTCTATATGGCATTTTTTTCACTTTGAAAAACCACAATTGTACTTTATACGTGACTAAGTATGATTGTGTCTTTATTTAAGGTAACTAAAGATCATTGACCTGAATTATTCCAAATTGCTTTATATTACCCACTTTAATCCATCTGAGCAAACACCATTGGAATTTAGGATTTTTTTCTTAAAATATAATCTTTAGTGTATTTTGTGTTATTTAGAGAAATATAGTATAACTTTTAAAAGATGACTCCATGTAAAATGGGTCAAAAGGGAAACAAACATGCTTAGAACTGTGTAGTAAAATGCATACAGATTCAACTAGCATTTGAGAATTTTTTCAAAGGTTTTACCAATTTGTCATTTATATTCCACTTCTGGGCAATCAGCTACAATTTTGACCTTCTGTTCTAAAGCAGAAAACGGTCTACCTAAATTAAAAGCAACCTCATCACTGCCCACTCAGGTTGCTATTTTAGTCTATATAGCATGAGGGGTTAAATGGACAATAAGAATGAACTATTTCAGGACCATTAACATTTCTAACTTTAAAAACGAGTACATTTCTAGTGTGTACTGATTATCAAATGCCTCCCGTTAAAAATACAGTGCTCTACGTAAAAACATTGCATGTTTATTCATTGCCATTAGCCTTTAACAATTCACCTGACATTTCTCTTTCAATCTAAAAATTCATTTGCAAAAGCTATTTCCACTAGCAAAGACCAACTCCTATATCTCCCTGTGCCATGATCAGACCTAGATAGACAAGTAGGAATGAATAAAATACAGGAAAATCTTTGGAAATAAATTTTAATTTCTAGAATAATGGCTCAGAATTCTTGTACTATAGATCATTTTTTTAAAATATTTTATTTATTTATTTGACAGAGATAGAGACAGCCAGAGAGAGAGGGAACACAAGCAGGGGGAGTGGGAGAGGAAGAAGCAGGCTCATAGCAGAGGAGCCTGATGTGGGGCTCGATCCCACAACGCCAGGATCACGCCCTGAGCCGAAGGCAGACGCTTAACCGTTGTGCCACCCAGGCGCCCCTGTACTATAGATCATTATTCCTTTTCTTTACCTATCGGAAACAAAGGCAGATGAAATACTCCTTTCATAAGGAAACAACTTCATCATTGGTGTATCATTCCAAAGGACTGTATCATACGAATGCCATTCTAGGGACCTAGCTTAATATTTAAGGAGGGGAAATCCAATACACAAATAAATCACTATTTTAGACGGAAGGAAGGAAGAACAGAATAACACAGGGAGGCCAGGAGAGAGAGAGGAAGGAGGGACTCTCCAGCTACCATGGACTCCTTTTTTTTCCCTCTAGCTTTACTGAGAAATATTTGACATACATCACTGTAACTTTAAGGCATACAGCATTGCTGAGGTTGTGGGATACAGGTAAGGTTCAGCGGAGTGGAGTCCGGAGCAGACGACCAAGAAAGAATTCTTGAGGCGTCTTTGGTGCAAAATGGTGGTTTATTTAAGCACGGGGACAGGACCTGTGGGCAGAAAGAGCTGCACCGGGGTCATGACGAGTGGCCCATATATACCCTCAGGTTGGGAGGGCCTTAGGGATAGCGGAAGTCTCTAAGGAATTTTGGAAGCAAGGTTTCCAGGACCTTGAGGGGGCTAGCTATTGTTGGGAAAAGGTCATTTATTACCATCTAATAAAACCTTAGTCATGAGACCCTTCAGATGTATATCGGTGGACCATATGCTTGGGGGATGATTGCCAACATCTTGGGGCGGGGGGGAGATTAGAGATAAAGGAAGTTTCCAAAGGAATTTTTATACATTAAAGTAGACTTACAGGATCTTGGTGGAGGGGAGGGGGTCAGGCTAGGACTGCCTTTGGCCCTTAGCAAACTATTAACATCCAGGCAGCTGAGTTCCTAGTGGAATGTCACTGTGCCTGTTTCAAGGACTTATCAATGGGCTGTAGGTAGTAAGGAAATTTAACTGTGTCTACATACATTCCCTTCTGGAAGCTAGGTTGCTGATAGCTTCGTTCTTGTAAACTGCTAAGACATTTGTAAACTGAGGGAGACTCAAGTCTTGCAGGATTGTGGTCTCTATAGGTTAACTGTTTCTTTGTCCTTTAGGGCGGCCAGGAGTGCCTGAGGAATGGTGTATACATCCCAGGGGGAGGGGGTTGCAGGGTGTCAGCTTCTGCTTTGTCCTTAGCTTGCTTTCCATTCCCTCATCAGCATGATGGCTTCATTTACATATATTGTGTGAAATGGTCACCACAAGAGGTTCAACTTCTCATACAGATACAATAAAAAGAAGAAAAGATTAAAGGAAGAAAATTTCTTCTCCTTGTGATGAAAATTCAAGATTTACTCTCTTAATAGCTTTCCTATATATCATACAGCAGTGTTAACTAGAGTCATCATGCTGTACGTTATATCCCGAGTATTTATCTTATAACTGTAAGTGTGTAGCATTTGACCACCTTCCTCCAAACCCCTCTCCTACTAACCCTGCCTCTGTTAACCACATGCTGATCTCTTTTTCTATGTTTTCTTTTGTTTTAGATTCTACAGGTAAGTGAGATCATACAGTATTTTGTCTTTCTCTGACATATTTCACTTAGCATAATGCCTTCAAGGTCTATCCAAATTGCCACAAATACCATGTACTCAGAATTATTATTTAAATGATCAATGTATCCTATACCTACTTTCTGAAATTTTTTATTTAAGAGCAAATTTTCCCACCTAGGGCTTCTTCTTTTTTTTTTTTTTAAATAGGTATCAACTATAAAAGCATCATACAAGTAATATAAGTCAAAAGAACTGGAAATTAATTTAAATGCTACTTATCATGTAATTAAGAGAGAGTAGTAATAGGAAAGCTTGCGTAAATAGAATTGCTTCTGAATTTTCTGAGCTAGACGATTTTTGTTTTCCACTTAAAGCAAATGTTAAATTTTTTTTCTGTCAAAATCCTAAATAGCTTTTTGACAGGTTTGTTATGGTTAATTAATTACTTTCATTTGCACTAAGTTGTATACTTGAAGATGAATAGTACATGATAACAAGGCCAGCCTCTGTGAGGGAGACCTTTGGTGGTCTATGCAGTCTGCTGCCTCATTACAGAACTAGCTATCTGCAGGAAGCCTGACTTTGAAAGGTACAGCACATCCCATAACACCCTCCCCTAACTGAGATGATTGTAGCTTCTTCCGAAAAGTGATGATTAGGAGAGAGAAAAGCAAAACGGAATGCTGTATGAATATTTCATGTAAATGAAAGCAGGCACTTAGCGACGTGCATCTTGATTGATGCTAGAGTGCCTCTAAACGTCTTGACATTGAAGGGTTCCGACTCCCCTTCCCTCGATGACTGCTTCAAGAGCTGCAGTTAATAGTGGAATGTGGCCGTAGTTAGCTGAAGGGCTCTTTATTACCAGCTGATATTAAATAAGACCACAGGCCTCGGGTTAGCATAAGTGAATTCTAGGTGAAAGAGACTTCAGAGGGAACCCTAAATGAGATATGATAGTTATGTCTTATTTGGATTTCTATTTTTTCCCTCCCGGGAGCATAATCGTTCATATTTCACTGTTAGCCCCCCTGAAGAAAGAGTCAAGGACTAAAATTGCTAAGCAGAAAAAGGCCCAATAAATAAAAATGGGATGGAGTCTACATGGATGAACGTGATCTCCAATTCTTTTTTTTTTTTCATTGTATTTATTTATTTGAGAGAGAGTGGGGGGGAGGGGCAAAGGAAGAGGGAGGGAGAAAGCGGGAGGGAGAGGGAGAGAGAGAGAAGCAGACTCCCTGAGCTGAGAGCAGAGCCTGATGCGGGGCTTCATCTCACAACCCTGAGATCATGACGTGAGCCAAAACCAAGGGTCAGAGGCTTAACCAACTGAGCCACCCAGATGTCCCTGATCTCCAAATCTTAAGTAAATAATAGTAGTGGTAGTAGTAGTAAACAAGAGGAAAGCCCTTGTCATGGGGGTTTTTAGAAATATAATTATTTTAGAAATAAGTAGCATTCTTCTAAATTTGTGCAATAAACCACCAGTCCCTTACCCACCCCCAACCCCCAAATATCAGGATTTATCTTCCTGACAAGTAAGGTAATCACTTAAGAAACTCAAGCAACAGAAATATTTCAAAATGCAAATTCGGTTGGGTGAGTTCAGAACTTCAGAAGTGCAGTTCTAAGGCAGCAGTGAGAAGGATGACAGTGATAGGTTTGCTGACATCACCACAATCCCGTCCTCACAATGTCAGTCTTAGGTCATTTTCCTGCAGAAAATGCTTGGCTAACTGCTCTTTGCTCAGGTCAGGATTGCTGCCTCTATCGGCTCTTCACAAGTCATCTGTCATTGAAAGGTAAACAAAGTCTCCATGGGCTGTGACAACTAGAGAGCTTTCTGCCCATGCCTCAAATCGAACAGAGCCCAGAGAGAGTCACTGGCAATTTCCAGGCATGCCAGCAGTTCCTAGCCTCAGATGCCACTACTCTTCTGTGAGAGTACCCTCAAGACAGAAAGGAAAGGAAGGAAGAAAGTTCAGGAAAGTATCTCAGAAGCCCTGTGCTCACTCAGAGACTTCCAGTTGCATTTAAATTATCCAATTCTGCAAAATGTTGGGCCACACAAAACCAAATAACCTGTTCTGTACTTTCCCACTGTCCTTTCTATTCTGACTCCCACTCTGTAACTCCTGAGGCTCCTTTAAGAGGAGACTTAGTATTTCACATAGGAACAAAATAAAACTCCAAGGTGTACAGAAACACATACATATGGATTTAAGAACAGAAAACTTGATATGCTTTTGAATCTGCTCAGATCTGCATCACTGAATCACAGAACTGGAAAAGACTTTTCAAAATCACTTAGTACAGTCTCCTGATCAAATGAGGAAAAGAGAGGGACTTGCCAAAAATCACATATTTAAGGAGTAGCAAAGCCAGTACTCGGTTTTAGATCTCATGATTCTCAATCTTTTTTTTTTTTTTGATGTCGCCAAAATTATTCTTTCATTAAAGTATCAGTTTTGTTTGAATTTGCATGGTGTCCTTCTCTCAAAAACCCAATTTTTAATTGGTAATAATTTATCTTTTGTCCTAGACCCTCTCACACTTGTTTAAACAGTAAGCCATGAGTAGCAATTTCATTAAAGAATAACAATACATTACATATATTTAAACAAGTTTGCAAAGCACTTCCATATTAATTATCCAATTCAGCCTATCCAGAAGTCTTGGGAAGCAGCTATTTCTTCTACTATTGAGAGGAAGAAATTGAGAGTAAGTTCCTTGCCTTAGCTACTGGAGATTGTGGTTGACAGAGCAGTCATATTACCCACATCTTCTGGATCCAAGGGCATTTCTCATTATCCTTCATTCCATCATTTGATAGATATTACTAAGTTACCTACTATGCACCAGGCTTCTGATTCAATCCTGGGGTCATCCATTACCACTTAAAGAAGGTTTCACATTGTTCCTACATTAGGATACAATCTTCCCATATTCGTCTAATCAGGTTCTAATGGCCAGTTAGATAGTGTTGAAGAACTGACCATATCCTTATTTAATTTTTATCTACCACATTACCACTGTTTCTCATAGATGCCCCATATGGTACACATATGGCTTCCAAGTGAGTTCTTTGTGTAAATTCTAAATACAAGGATGCATGGACTTTTCAAATAGCATTAGTACTATAAAACAGAACAAAGAAATCTGCAGTCCTGTCTGCTTTTAGCGAATTACAAAGCCTGACAGTAACACAGGCAGCTCTCAGGGCCACAGGCATCAGACATAAAAATAGTGGCATTTGGAAAATGACAAGTTGCAGACCCTGGATGCCACCACCATCATCATCACCATCATCACTATTGAGCAGAGATTTAACCTAATATTCCATGGATAGTCATGCAACTGATTTTATAACTGTAAACTGAGGCACACATTGTACTGCACTGAACCTAATGCTTTAATTAAGTTTCAATGCAGCCGATGACAACCCTGGTGCACACGGAGGCTACAAGCTGCAGGCCATTCTCTGCCTGCCTGAGCAGGGCCCCTGGGAGCCAGGTGGGAGCAGCGGCCACTGATGCCACAGTTAGATATTTATGAAAGAGATGCTCTGAATTTTATTGTAGTGGTATAGATCAATTTTCAGGACAGAGTCCTTAACAGTGTATTCTGAGGCTAGGTACAAAACCAATTTTATCTGCTTCAGTGATGTGTGAACTGTATGAGGAAAGACATCTCCCAACTCTCTGATAGCTTATCTTCCCTGGTGACCATTTATGCATGCTCTTGTAAATATACATATTTTACAAGGGAAGGGAGGGGGAGAGGAATGTTCTTTAAACTCTCCTTTGAGATGACCTTGAAGTAGGAGCATTTGAATCTTCCAGGAAATTAGCAGCCAAGTATATTTCAATAACGATGGGTAGGTGGGAAGTGCCACTCAGGAAACTGGCAATATCCTGGGTTGCAGGCTCTTGACCAGAATATCTTTCCCACTGAGGCTGTCTCTTCAAGGAGGCAGAGAAAAGCAGAGCTGCCTGGACCTAGAAGTCAAGTCCTTCCCCTACACTGGAAGGCTGTGCTGGTAAAGAGGCTATTACAAAGAAAGTAGCAACGAAAGGGATGTTGATCTGGTATTTTCTCAGGCATGTAAGTCTAATGAACATCAAGAGGGAAATAAAAAGCCCTTCCAAGCAAATGTACAGGTGATCAGGTGCCCTCACACAAGAGCAAGGATGACAAAACAATGGCATTAAAACTAACCTTTGCTCCGCATTGTTTATACTAAGACTGTGGAGTCCATATGTAAGCCAGACTAACTAAAACAAATTTTCATCTTTTCTGTTTCTAGACTGTCTGGGTAAAGGATGCCACTTTAAATCTTACCTTTTTGTCAGCAATATCACCAACTTTTGGATCTGCATCTGAAGAGTAATTCCTCTCATACACCCAACACTGGGCTCAAATATATACCTAGTGGGCAGATTTCATAATGTTGCCATATACCTTTGAATAAGTACCTCTTTATTGCCTAGGCCAGAGGTGGGCAATCTTCTCCGGAAAGGGCCAGATAATCAATATTTTAGACCTTGAGTTTCCATATAGTCTCTGTCACAACTATTCAACTCTGCCATCCTAGCATGAAAATGGCCATAAACTATACATAAATAAATTAATGTAGCTGTGTTTCAATAAAACTTCATTTGGGGACACTGAAAATTGAATTTTGTGTAATTTTAATATTTCACAAAAAAATATTGCATTTTCAACCACTTAAAATGGTTTAAAACCATTATTGGCTTGCAGGTCATACAAAACAAAACAGCAGGTGGAATTTGGTCCTTTGGCTATAATTTGCCAACTGTTGGCCTAGGGAAAGCACAGAATCTCAGAACTACATATGCTATCATACTTAGACTGTTACAGATGTTTTATACAGGTATTTTTTCTAAAGCATGTGCACCATCTTACAGTTATAACCTAATTAACTTTTACAATCCTGTAAAGAGGCAAACAACGGGTAAAGCATCTACCTGGCTTATCATGGAACAATGCTATGCAAATCCCTAGACACAATCAAGTGAGGTGACCAAGAATAGAAATGAGGACTTTTGATATACTGAATCTACTACTCATACATAGTTCTGGATATATGCTGCATGCATAACCATTTGACTAGTAGGACTCCATCTTTATATACCTTAGCAATCACACATACCTTCCATTTATATCCAGATATTTAAATATTTCAGTCAAAATAAATTATAACAAGTAACTGTGATCTTCTTACTTATCTTATCTGAAGATGTCTGAGTCCATCTACAATCAGTGTAATTTTGTAGAGGGAGGGGAAAAGGCAGAGTGGGAGGGGTGGTTACTATTTTTCAACCTTACATAAAAAGCAACATGGTACAGTGGATTTTGATGTTAGGGAGACCTGGGTTTGAATCCTGACACCTTGGACATATTACCCTCTGTGAGCTCTAAAGCATTAGAATTATAATATTTAATGTATGGAGCTTTTTGTGAGATGAAAGACAATACATATAAAGCTTGGTGGTGGCAGTTGCTAAATCAGTCTTTGTACCCATTCCTCTTTCCAAGCAACCTTAGAAAACAGAGAAAAGTCCACTGTAAATTGGCAAGCTGACATCCTCGCTGTTTTTCAGGTTCATCTTATCTGCAATGCTACACTCCTATTGTTTTTGAGAGGACATTTCTCCCATTTGCTCCTACATATTCCATAAAAGGAAACCCAGTGCTAATGTGACTTTATTTCCCCTTTCATCTAGGTTCATTCCATCAAATTCCCAGGATTAAAAAAAAAACAAAACAGAAAAGAGTTTCCAAATGCAACACATTTTCTGTTTCATGAGTGCGTTTGTCATATCAGCTTGGTGGTGCCAATTCCAGGATTAAATCGCCTGTTCACAGGCAGACATCATTATAGATTCAATAGTAACAGCACTTCCAGCTATATAGAGATCCATTAAATTATGATTTCTCAAATGACCAATCTGAATAATGAGAAGAACTCCATTCTGGCCAGGAACCTGAGACAGTCTATGACATGGATTTTTTTTCAGATAACAGTGGCTGGAAATGCACTTTCTATTACTTGCTCCGATCTACCTTTGTTATTGTGCCCAGACCCTGTGCTCAGCCCTGGGAGCACCAAAATTATCAAGTCACAGTACCTGTCCTCCCCACCTCCCAGTCCAGTAGTGGAGACAGACACATACGGAGACAGCAGCGCCCTGTGAGCGCCTACACAGACTGTGCAACACTGTCCATCTGCAGGAGTCAGAGAAGACATCACCAAGGAGGGAAGCCTGGATCTCAGCCTTAGAAGACGAGTAGGAGTTTGGCAAGGATGGAGAACATCCCATACAGAACAGAGAAGAACAGGTAAAGAACTTCTCCACTGTAACAAGTACCCAGACACCTGGTGGGCTGAGGTGAGCACACTCTCCTGGCCATGATGAACCTTGTGAAAGCCTCCACTCCAGAATTAATTACATGGTACTTTTTTTCCCCCTAAACTGTAGTAGAGACTCCCTGAAGGCAATATGTATCTACCTAATGAAAAGGAGAAAATTAAGATACTTCAAAGATGAACAAAAATGTAGAGGAAGATATATTTTGACCTCAAATGTACTTCCAAAAAAATTATAGAGACTGGTAATTTATAACTTATAAAGTTCACTTATAAGTACTTGTGAGCTCTACCATAAGAATTAGTTAAAAAGGCACTCAGGAGGCACCTGGGTGGCTCAGTCGATTAAGCGTCTGCCTTCAGCTCAGATCATGATCTCAGGGTCCTGGGATGGAGTCCCATATCAGGCTTCCTGCTCAGTAGGGAGTCTGCTTCTCCCTCTTCCTCTACCCCTCTCCACTGCTCGTGCTCACTCTCTCTCATGCTCTCTCTCAAATAAATAAATAAAATCTTTAAAAAACATTTTTTTTAATTTTAAAAATAAGAATAAAAAATAAAAAGGCACTCAGTAAATGATCAATCAGTATTCGTTATGTGAATAAATGAATGAAAAACATTAGGCCAAAAACACATCAGGCCTTTTCAAATATCAGACCATAGCAAGATAAATAAAGCTACAAGACCTGACACTTTTTAGAGGAAATCTGAAATTCTGTCCTACAGCAGAAGTAACTGTCTCCCAGTCCCTGCCCCAGTGAGCTTCAAGCATTGGGAACCTCCAGCAATGCCAATCCCACTGGCCGGCAGCATCTGGAATGAATCCTGCAACCCAACTCCCAAAGCCCACGTGAATCCTATCTGGGGTAAGCTGGTCCAGCTGCCACTTTTTCCGTTCCCAAGCATGCTTCCCCAGCACTCATGACTAGACTTCTACTCAGCACTCTGAGAGTCCCTGACTGGGATTACAGCCCTGAACCACAGCTTGCTTAGCTGAAAACTTGACATCCCGCCTTGACCTTCTCTAAAGGCCAGATTACTGCCTCTAAAAACCCCAGCTACACACAAACCATAGTCCTGGGAAGCATGCATGGACCACCCAGAATAGCACTGATGACAGCCTCCACTCTCCTCATCTTCTCCTCTATCAGGAACCTCTTCCTGTTTCACTACACCAATTACTTTATCTCAGCCCTGTCTGCATCAGCCAGCCAGGACTGAAATAGTGTTTACCTCCCTGCCCCACCACACACACTGACATTGGGACTTCTGGCTCCGCACAGTAATTTGAACAGTCCTGCCACAGATTAGGGGCCCAGGACCATGCTCAGCATTCCCCAACCCACATCCCAACTCCAGACGCCCCCTGCACAGACGCAGGCTCTCAGTGAAGCTAGCCCATGGCAGAACACTCACAGTCATGTTGCTTTCCACTGACGGTCTGTTTAAAACACTAAGTAGCTGTGGGTGTTTTTAAAAAATAATGGGGGTGACAATTTTGCTAATGTAAGTGTGTCATAAACCTCTGTAAACTAGCAGATGGTGAGTGTGGCTTCATTGTGGGACTGAGATTCAGCTTTCAGAACCTATTAAATTATTAACTTCACACAGTACAAGTCTTTGCTAAACTCCCATACCACGTGCAGCTTAGCGATACATAGATGGTGCATGAAGACATAAGCAAAGTTACTCCTATTCCCATCCATGGTTTTAAAGTATACTCTCTTACAACTTAATTTTGCAGATTCATTTCCCCATAATTTAGCAAAATCTATAAAACAATCAGGTGAACAGCAAGGACACGAAAGAAATAACCTGAAATAAATTCTAAAGAATACATCCTCATATGTAAAGAGAAAGTAGGTTTGAATATCAAGACATTTTCAGTATTCTGGAGTGAAAAGTATGAGTCCCACAGACATATATATATATTTTATAGCAAAATTTACATTTATCAACCTGAACGTTCCTTTCATTATAAACAACCATAACCCCGAAATCCAGCCAAACTTTTAGGTACATTAAACAACTGTTCTCATTTTAGAAATCAAAATAAGCCTCATTAAAATCATAAGAGTCTTTCTAATCTTAAAAACTGAGGTTTTAAAGAAATTCTTTAGTGTGTTTAGATTGTCATTTACTTTTTATACCCAATTTTCTGTCTTCCCTGGTTAGATAATTAACCAGTATTCAAGTTTGTGAAATACTGAGAAGCATGAAATTTACATAAATAAAACAAATTAACACAGTTAAACAATACAATATTGCCTCCTGACATCTCCATTTTCAGATGTCATCAACAAATAATCAAGATACCAAGTCAGGGCAGGCATTGTTCCTTAATAATTGCTTAGATTATCATAGATTCACTAATCATTACAATATTATTCAGAAATTGTTTTTAATCCAGTGAACATATTGCTAATGACTGAAACATCTAACAGCATCATCTTTTCTAACAGCAGCAAAATGCCAGGGAATTGATTTTAATTAGTTTTTAGAAAAAGAATTATGTGGAATTCAAATATGTCATTCAATTTATATGTCAAGGAGACTTTAGAAAAGGATTATGTGGTTAACTGGACTTTGGGATAAAGGGAGGTCTGTTTTGCAATTCTGCAATTCACTCTGAAAGCTCTCATATATATACACGCATACTGCTGCTGAGGATCTTACACCACTCGGCAATTTCCAACAGGTTTCCTTCTCTCTCCTTCTTCCATAGCAATAACCACCAAGGCAGATCATTGGGATGTCTCAGTATCAAGAAAAATGATCACTTTCCCATATCTTTTGTTTATGTAACCACAGGGGGTTCCAGCTTTAATTTAGTAAGGCAGTGCAGAATTTTGAATCAAGAACTTATTTAATGAGGTTTAGAATAAACAAAGCCTTCCAAGCAGGCAGAATAGAAGGGAAACCGGGGAAATGTCACTACCACTAAAAACAGACCATTTTGAAATGTTTAAATGGGGGGGGTTGGCTAAGTTAGATATATCTTTGCCCTCTAAAATTTTAGCAATCCACATGTTTAATGATTTTAGATGACCTTTCAGAAGATGACAACAGTATTGTTTCAGGTACATTCTGACCACCTTTGTTGCACTGGGATCTGTGAGGCTAATATTCATTCAGTGAGATCCATAAAAGCTCTCTGGGCTTCTTGAAGGCAGATTTCCTAAATTAACATTATTTCAGAGTATGACTAAAATACAATGTAAATGTTTCAAATTTTTTTAAAAGACTGCACTTTTATAAATGACCCATTCTACTAAATAAATAAAACCTGTGAAGAAATTCTGACCTCCCCCCCCCCAGTCAGGAATTTGAGCTCCTAAATTCCCTCAAGCCTTTTGGGAAAATTTTATATTTTGTTTTGAAAACCTTAGGAATTCCCTCTAACTAGCAAGTGACTACCTTTTGAGTTACTATATATCTGATGTATGCAAAAGATTTTAAAAATTAATGCCCAAAGCTGATAAAGTTTCCATAAAGAAAGGTTCAATCTCTCATTATTTATTCACTCCTTCTTTCATTCATGTACTCATCCTTCTACCCACTCATTCATGTAAGAATTACTGAACACCTACTACCTAGCTACTCTGCTCCCCAGTGGTAGAATAGTTCTTTCCTGATCTCACACAAAGCTAAGATACCCATGCAAGAATCCTGCAACAAGGTAAACACAAACACAGTGGAAATCCAAAGCTCTAGGAAATGAGTGTCATGTGGTGATAAAAGAAAAACGAGTATCATTGCCAATCACTCTATTTCAAACTGCACCTCTTGCAGATTAACAAAAAGTCTAAATAGAAAGGTCTTGCTATTCCAAATTCACTTAAAGCCAATTCATAATAAGAAAAATGTCTAAAATTGCAGTATGATGTTGTACTCGGCAGAGATATGTACAAAGTACAAGTGAGACAAGAAAAGAGGGGGGGAGGGGGGGGCAAGGGATTCAGCTCATGAAAGATTACTCAGAGTGAATTTTTGAAAAGATGGATAGGAGTCTACAGGAAGACTAGGAGGGCTATTCTGGTTGAACGAACCAGCAAGAGGAAATGCTCGAAGAGCTGCAGGTTTTTCTGTACAGGTTCTAGTGGAGGGGATACTGCTGGAGGGCGATGGAACCAGATCTAGCAGGGCCTTGTCCATCTTAATAAAGAGCGTGAGTTTTATCCTATATGCCATTGGTTCTCAAATGTTTTGGTCTCAGAATCCTTTTCTACACCTAAAATTTACTAAAGACCCCAAAAACTTCTGATGATAAAGTTTTATTTATCAGTATTTATCATATTAAAATTAAAACTGAGAAACATTCAAAATATGTATTAATTTATTTTAAATGGTAATAAACCCATTGTATAACAACACAAATATTGTATAGAGAAATGCCATATTTTCTTTAAAAAGTCAGTGAGAAAAATTTAGTTATCTATTTTTGCAAATCTTATTAATATCTGGCCTAATTAAAAGATGGCTGAGGGGTGCCTGGGTGGCTCAGTTGGTTGAGCATTTGCCTTTGGCTTGGGTCATGATCCCAGGGTCCTGGGATCAAGCCAGCAAGCTCCCTGCTCAGTGGGGAGCCTGTTTATCCTTCTCCCCCTGCTGCTTCCCCTGCTTGTGCTCACTTGCCCCCCCACAGCAAATAAATAAATAAAATCTTAAATAAATAAATAAATAAATAAATAAATAAATAAATAATAACAGACAGCTGAATTCTCTTATTTCTTCATTCAGTCTGCTGTGATATAGTGTGACATCACAGAGCACTGATAAACTTGACTATACATTCATGAAAGAATGAGAGTGAAAAGGATAAACAATGCTTTAAGATTATTATAAAAACTGTTTGACCTTCCAGATCCCCTGGAAGAATTTCAAGGACCTCTAGGGGTATCGAGGCCATACTCTGAGAACACTAAGACTATCGTAGTTTACAAGTCATAAAAGTTTCATTTTAACAAGGGGGCATAAACTAACCACATATGCATTTTAGAAAATGATGTTTATATAATACAGACATGAAAAAAAGAAAGTAAAGCTATTTTAGGGAATACACCCATTTCACACATGGTACAGAAAATTTTCATGTTCTTTAAGCCATGGCTTTTCGATACAAGGTATGTTACTTTTCAGCATCATCAAGATAACATATACTTCCCCAAATATGTTCCATATCTGTCTGGTCTTATAACTGACATAATAAGAAAAGTAACTATGGGTAACATTATGCCAATCAACTTGAAAATTTAAACAAAATGTACAGATACCTAGAAAAACATAATTTACCAAAACTTACACAAAAGAAACAGAAATCCTAAATAGTATGATAATCAGGACTGACAGTCATCCTGTAAGCATCAGTTGAGTCCCATCATATTTATAGCTGGCATCCATTTGATCAATCAGGTGTCACTCTGGTTGGCCTAGGCCTATTTCCTAGCTAATGTTAATGATATAAAATATCATACTGACCTATATCCATGAAATAATTGAATCGAAAAACTTTTCTGCAAATGAAACAAATCCAAATGACTTCACTATGGAGATATGCCAAACATTCAAGGAAAAAAATAATTAATATAATTCTAAACTTTTATGAATTATTCCAGAGAACAGGAAAAGAAAAACCACTCTAACTCATTTTAATAGATTAACATAACATTGATGCCAAGCCTGACAAAGAGTGTACAAGAAAGGAAAATTAAAAGACAACCTCAGTCATAAACCTAGATTCAAAATTCCAAAATAAAATAAAAGCAAACTGAATATATCCATATACAAAAAGGATAACACCATCATGACTAAGTTATGTTCATCTAAGAAAGGTGAGGTTTCTTTAGTATTAGAAAACCAATTAATGTAACTTACCACATTAACAGATTAGAGGCAAAGAATGGTATGACCATCTCAATAGATACAGAAAAAGCATCTGATAAAATTCCACATTTTTTCTTTTCAGCATTGGTCTGGAAGTCCCATGTGGCACAATAAGGGGGTGGTAAGGGCTTAGGGGGGGCTGGTGGGGAGTCACTATTTGCAGATGATATAACCACGTAAACCCAAAAAACTATGCATATAAATTTTAGCACTAATTATAAAATTTAATAAGTTGCCAGGATATAGGGTCAATATAAAAAAATCAATTCTATCTCCACGTATCAGAAACAAACAGAATATGAAATAAAATTTAAAATACCATTTAAAATAGTATCGCATATATGAGATACCTAGGAATGAGTGTAACAAAAGAGTCCAAGAATTTCCATTGCCCTTTAGGAAAGAGGAAAATAATAAAGTATATTGAAAAAGATTAAAGAAGACCTAAATGAATGGAGAGATGTTCAATACTTATACATTAGAAGACTCAATATCATAAATTTGTCAATTATCCCAAATTAACTAATAAAGTTAAACCAATCACAGTTTCTACAAGTAACCTGTTAGTTTTTTGACTAACAATCTGATTCTAATATTTACATGAATATTCACAGATGAAATTATAAAAATACTATGGAAGATGTATAAGATGAGAAGACAGGCTCTACCAGATATGAAGTTATTTTTAAATAGAGTAATTAACATATTGTTGACTCTCAGATAAACAAATTGCCCAAAGTAGAACCAAAAAACAGTTTTACATATGTACGGGGATTTGATTTATGACAGAGATGGTATTCCACAGCATCATGAAACAAGTTTCTTTTTTTAATAAAATATGCTGATGACATCGCATACGTATATGGGGATCCATACCTCAGAGTGAGCACAAAAATCAATCTTAAGTGTGAATAATAAAACTCGAAAGCTTTTAAAAGGTAATATAAGTGAGTATCTTCATACCCTCAAAGTTTGGAAGGGATTTCTCAAACAAGACGCCAGAAATACTAATGTGAAGGAAAAGATTGATATATGTGATCAAACATTAAAGTTGATTTTTTTCTTTATGAAAAACAATGAAAAGGTAAAGACAATCCAGTGATTAGGAAAAGTTATTTGCAAAGCATCTACCTCAAAGAATTGTATCCAGAATATATAAAGAATTTCTACAAATAAACAAGACAGACAATTCAACAGAAAAACAGGCCCCCCAAAAAACCCCAAAAACAGAAACAGTAAACAGATATTTCACAAAAGAAGAAATCCAAAGTGGCCAATAAACATGTGTGCCTCATATACAAAGTCAGACCTTCTTGGCCTTAAACCTGTCTCCATGGCCACTTGGACACTTGTTCCAGCCCCAGCCAGTGCTAAGGCCATCAACTATGACGGGACCAACTTCATACACATATAGGCCAACAGCACCTAACCTCAAACCATGCCAAGCACCTCTCACCTCTTTCCCTAAAGACTTCTAGGTTGATAGTTAGGACTACTTAACACCCACATATGTGTATGAGATTCAATGTCCCATGCAATCAATCTTTGACTAGAAGATAGCAGCCAATAAATGAGCTCTTCCTTCCTCCTGTCTTTCCTCCCTGCCAACCTATTAACCACAGATAGTCATGAGAAACAATCCTTTACACAGCCTCTCAGAAGATAGTTCCATGAGATTGACAATCATTTGCACTCAATAAGAGAAATGGCTAGTTTAAAATGTATCTTTGCACCTGCCATTTCTCCTCTGCCTCACTCCCTGGCCCCTCAATACTGCTCCTTTGGATTACACCCTCTATTAAAGCAATAGCTCATAAGCCTTTACCTCAAGCTCTGCTTTCTGGGGAACGCAAGTTAAAGCAATATGAAAAGTGACTCAATCTCATTTGTAACCAGTGAACTACCACAATGAGATACTAAACCTACCCATCAGATTAGCAAAAATTAAAATTCTCATAGTACCAAAGCATTAACAAGACTATGGAAAAACAGAAACTCATACATTGTTCGTAGGATCACAAATTGGTGCAACCACTTTGGAATACTGTTTGGCATTAACTAATAATGGTGAATATTTATGCATCTTAGAATTGAACATTTCAACTCCTGGTTATATTCCTTAAGGATGCAGCAGATTTACCATGAAGCTAATTAAACTTAAGCTTCAAGGCATGGATCCCCTCCAAGTCTTGGTACCTAATTTGTGTGTGTGTGTGTGTGTGTGTGTGTGTGTTTTAAAGTATGACCCCCAAATTGTATGAGTTTAAGACTCCAGACGTCCTGGGGCGCCTGGGTGGCACAGCCGTTAAAGCGTCTGCCTTCGGCTCAGGGCGTGATCCCGGCGTTCCGGGTTCGAGCCCCACGTCAGGCTCCTCCTCTATGAGCCTGCTTCTTCCTCTCCCACTCCCCCTGCTTGTGGTCCCTCTCTCATTGGCTGTCTCTATCTCTGTCAAATAAATAAATGAAAAATCTTTAAAAAAAAAAAAATATTAGACTCCAGACGTCCTGGATCCACCCTTACCTGGATAAAATTGTTCAGGATACAACTATAAGAGGCAACTGTGTTCCTAATAGCCCCAAACTAGAAACAACCCAAATAACCATCAATTGTTGAATGGCATATCAGTCAGGGAACTCTAACTGGAAAAAGAGATTTATTATAGGAATTCAACCTTACATAATTGTGGGACAAGCTAGGGAAATAATGGCCCAGAAGGGGGAGTTGGAGGATCAGAGAAGGAGTTGCTAACCAAGCAATCTTAAAGTGGAAAAAAGGGAAAGTCCAGGAAATGTCTCTAGTCAGCTGCTGCCTCTGCGTAGCTATCACCTGTCTGGGTCCATAACCAAGAGAATATGGAGGGTCTGTTGGTCTGTTGGTGAACAGGACCAACGCTCAAGAAGAGATGGACAAAGAGAAGAGTGTGGACAAACTGGGATCTTCTGCGCACTTCTGTCACCATATCTTCATCACTATGCAAACTTTCAGAGAATAATAGTTGTTTTATTTCTGCCTTCAAAGTATCACGCACATTCTCCTTTTGGCCAACTCTATCTCATAACCCCACAGGGAAGCAAATTCTGGACAATGTAGTTTATAGCTTATCCAAATTAGCACAACACCACCCAGCACAAATGGAATATACATGCAATGGAATACTATATTATACTAATTATGAATAAAGTTCACCTACACACACAATAGGGATGAATCTTACAAACTTAATGTTAGGGAAATTAAGACACACAGTAAGCTCCATTTAAGCAAGACTTCATAGTGTGTAATTCCACTTACATAAGGTTCAAAAAGAGGCTAAACTAGCCCACACTGATTGAAGATGCATACAGAGGTGATGATACTAAAGAGAAAAGAAAGGAGTCAATGATCATGAAAGGTTGGATAATGATCATCTCTAAGGGAAAGGGGAGGTTATGATATAGAAGGGATTCTGGAAAGTTGGTACATTCTATTTTTTGACCACAGTGTTTGTTACCCAGCTTTTATTTTTTAATGATTCATTAACTTTGTACTTCTATTTAATGCATTTTTCTGTATATATATTTTATAAAATTAAAGATATTTAATAAACTGATTTCCACCTCTGTCTCCTTTGGTCTTTATGAGACCAAGATCATATTGAGTCCTAGACGAATATGGCAGTAGGAAAGGGACTGTTCCCTTGCAGAAGGTCTAAGAGTAGGGTCCTCACTCATGGGTCTCCTTTCACCAACTATGATTAAATCCAGGAAGGTTACTATGGCTGGATTTGTATAATTATGAATATTATCTATTCCTAACTATATATTTTTTGTGTCCTCCAAAAAATTCATGTTAAACCTAATCCCCAATTAGGTGGGGCCTTTGGCAGGTCATTAGATGATGAGAGTGGAGCCCTCAGGAATGAGATTATTGCCCTTATAAAAGAGATCCACAAAGTTCTCTCACTCCTTCTGTCATGTGAAGATACAGAAAAAGATAGCCATCTATGAACCAGGGAGCAGGCCTTCACCAGACACCAACTCTGCCAGTACCTTGATCTTCGACTTCCCAGCCTCCAGAGCTATGGTATTTTGCTACTGCAGCCTGAACTAAGACACTAACTAAATTATTCTGCAAAACATGAAAGCAGTTAAAATGTTTTATGCAAGAAGTCAAGGAGTCATGACTACAAAATAATAATATAGGCACAAATGAACAATGAGAAAATCGCACAGCTGATGTTTCTTCTCCTAGCATGAGCCTTTTTGTAGCCTCAATATAAGGTAAAATCAATAATGATCAGTCTAAATACTTAGCAAAGTTATCAAGAATATAATTTGATGAAGATTTAAATTAACAATTGCTTACAATGAAACTTGCCCTAAAAAAGTATATTGTTCACAAAATTAAAAAGCTAGAACACTAACTCTGTTGACATTGAGCAAGCTATTTAATTTCCCTAAGGTCAGAGTGCCCTATAAAATTAGTGAGAAAAGAGTCACTATATCCCATGTGAGGATTAAATAAGACAATCCGTGTAAAATGTTTAGTACAGTACCTGGGAACCAGCAGGCATTCAGTGTTATCAGGTATCTTTTTTAACTTTTTTCCTTTAGTAGGGGGGAGTTGTTATTCAAGGAGTCTATAAACACCCTGAAGAACGTAAGAGTAGATACTGAGGAATAATAACTTATTTTTTTATAATAATTTTTATTATGTTATGTTAGTCACCATACAGTATATCCTCAGTTTTTGATGTAGTGTTCCATGATTCATTACTTGCGTATAACACCCAGTGCACCATGCAATATGTGCCCTCCTTAATACCCATCACCGGCCTATCCCAGTCCCCCAACCCCCTCCCCTCTGAAGCCCTCAGTTTGTTTCCCAGAGTCCATAGTCTCTAATAGCTTAAATGGCTCTACATTAGAGGGGAGGGGAGGGGAGGGGAGGGGAGGGGAGGGGAGGGGAGGGGAGGGGAGGGGAGGGGAGGGGAGGGGAGGAAGGAAGGAAGGAAGGAAGGAAAGATATTTAAATCTAATCCCTGTTTTCTGAGGAACTACAAAATCCACATGAAGAAAATCACTCTCTCAAACATTTAAACCTGAAACAAGAAGAAAAGGAAAACACAGCTCTCCAGTAGATACCCAGTATTAGCATCTGGGTATTATATGTTTTATATAAAGCCTTCAAATATAATGGTATCAAACTTTATATGATATGCATATGGATAAAGCCATTTATCTTCAATAATAATCTCTCTAATTAACCCTATTTGCTTTCAGCTTGAAGATCTTATATTTTAAAAAGCAAGAATAAATTTTATTTGTGTTGGAATATTAAAAGAATTCTCTTTATTTATAAGATAAAACATAAAACATTTCAATAACTCAAAGGTAAAATACCCAATTTAGCAAGAAAGTAGTCTTCAATGAAGAAACATGCTTTTCAATGGAAAAAAAAAATACTGATTTGAATTCCGTTCAATTGGCTTCAAACTGTATCACTGTGAAGTGAAAAATATTGTGAAGTAATATTATTGACTTGAATAGATAGTTTGCTAATTTTATCATAGTTGATGCTTTAGCTATCATTCCTGTGCATATACCACAAGCAACTTTAAAAAGCCACAGAGGAGACACCATAGCAATCTCCCCCCTAGTTTTTAGGATGGGAGAGAAAGTCTTTTCTCAGTGCTCAAAATCCCACTTTTTGACATGTCTCCATGACATGGAGGATCTCTGGAGTAATTTTTCTCAAGACCTGGGACTTTAATATATGGTATGACTTAGTGGTACCTCACATAGCTGTGCTTAATTAACATGTATCCATAGCCTACCTTTATTTCAACAATTTTTAAATAAAATTCAACCAAAATAAAAGACAACCCCATCAGGGAAAAAAACATGACCTAAAGGATGTGAACAGGTAACTCACAGAACAGCCATCTCAATGACCTGCAAGATATGCTGATAAGACACTGAAATTCACTGGTGGCAAGGGAAGTGCTCTAACAAGAGACATCACTGCACAAAAATCAGACTGGCAAAAATACAAAAAAGCAATGACACCTGTTTTAGGTTGACTGAGAGGGAGGGACACTTGCATGCATTGCTAGTGGGACTAAATAAAGTGTTTCAGCCAAATGAATGAATAAATTAAATTAAAAAAAAACAAACCTAGACCAACTTCAAATTTAGCCAACCTAGATCTGATCAATGACTCTTTAAAAAGATATAGCATAAGCCACACATTGATTCAAGAAAGCAGCTTTCAACATGGACAGATTCTCCCCATTGTCAAACTGAAGAGAAAAACTATGGCCAGGTGACTAGTAGATTTCACTGGAAAAAATCACCCTGTGTGTCAGTGGTACACAAGAAAATGAAGGTTTTTGGAGTCCAAGAGCCCCAAACTTAGCAATTCATTAGCTGCTGAACTTGGAAAGTTTTTTAATCTCTGTAAATCTTAGCTTCCTCGTCTCTAAAATACGGCCCTAACTTGTTGGGTTATTGTGCTTATTACCTAACACAATATGGCACATTGAGTGTTCAACAGATACCGTGTCTTTCCTGAGGCCAGAGGGTCTTGACCCCTTTTTATTGTATCTTGCTAGCAGTTACGTCTCATATTTCTCAAATGAAGAACTAAGGTTATTTTAGGTCATTTCTAATCCCAACCATGAAGAAGTAAATCTATTCTTTCATTGATACACATGTATAACTAACAGTGATTCATGTTAAAGGAAGTTAAATGTCTAAAATTCTTTCTAGGGCTTGCATAATATCCTGTCTTCATACTGACCATTTTCCTTCAGAGCAGTGACTATTCAACCCCTACCAATTCAGTGAATTTAACCAGCCTTGACGTTCAATAATAAACCTAAAAATAATTGATCTATAATTTCAGTTTAAATGATCTGACATAGCCAGGCTACTTTTAAATGACAGCAAATGGGATTTTTTAATGGAAATATTGATAGGCCCTTAAGTGTATTGGGGAGTCGAGGACAATGACAATGATATTGCACTAATAAACCTAATGCCATGGAGATTGTCTTTTTTAAAAATGTGTCTTTTCTTTATCACAGCATAATACCTAGCTTGACAACAGAAATGTCAACAGTTAGGGCTCTATTCTTCAAACCGTCATGCTCTATTAATGCTGTTTTTCAGTGGGATTTACTTTGTCAAGAAAGGAAGGACCGAAGAGGAAAGTCTATGGTCTTCCTATTCACTAAATCCCTCCTCTCACTGATGCACAAATGACTAACTACTCCCAATGCCACAGAAAGAATGAGAGTTGAAAATGGGCCAAAATCATCCAGGGAGCAGGCGGAAAAAGCTAGCCTATATAAGCAAAGTCATGCTTAGACAAGAAGAAAAGGAAAACAGAGTAGGTGATAGGAATGCCAAGGGGTGTTCCCTGTGCTGTGTTTGTGTTGGGGGGAGCAGTAGAGAAAGGCTTCCCCATGCAAATACAATTGAGTACTATTGGCTGGGGCTGCAAATAGTGTCTTAGCTTAGGTCCTAAAGAAGTCCATGCAGCTTAACCCCTTTAATCCAGAAAGAAGGAAGAAATGGCTGGCAGAAGACACATAAGGCTGTAAAATAAAGCCAAAGAAGGGTTAAAAGGATTACAGATGGGGACTGTTCATTGTAATGGGGGGGGGGGGGGCATCAAGAGCAGTAAGACAGCAGGAAGAAGGCAGAAAGTTTTGTTTAGCTTAAATTGTGAAATTTGGGTACAGAAGAGATTTTGGATTACGCTTTGTGTTTAGAGAATCTGATAATTTTTTTATGTGGAATAGACAGAATAAACAATTCTAAATAAGGATCCAGAGCTCAGAAATTGCTTGAAACTTTGAATATCTGAGTCAAAGAATCTGCTGTGTCACCATCTATACAGTAGCTTCTTGTCCCCAGACTATGTGTGCGCAACACACTTTTTCAATTTTCACAAAATTCCCATGAAAGAAGCAGGGCAGGATTTATTATCTCCGTTTATCCTCCATCCTGTCACATGATGACAACTGAGGGTGACTGAGGGTATAGTCTTCCTCAGAGCGACACAACCAGAAAACACTTCCTGTGACCATCTGTTGTCAGCCTCCATGTGTATACCTAAGATCTCCCTACAGGAAACACCGCCTTGCAAAAAGTTTTTAAAAACTATTTAGCAATGAAAAACCTCAATGCCAAGACAGAAATCTCCCCTACTAATTTTTAATTTGTCCACGTAGCAATCTCCTACCCTATTTCTAGAATTTACCTAACTTCTTTCCCAAATATTCATTGTAAGAAATAAACATAAAAGCTAGAATTTTTTTCATAGAAAATTGCTTATAGAAATATGAATTTATCACTATATTAGCCTCATTATATCTTCCTTTTTCTTTGTAAATGGTAGAGCAAATTATGTTCTTTATCTTCTTCCACGTATAACTGAGAATTAGGAAATGTCCAGAAAGCATTTGAATTATTGCTACAGTGACCAAATCCCAATATCTGTGCTTTTGCATACACACTTACAAATGGCTTCATTAGAATTAAATAACCACAGGGTATATGGTCTTCCCAGATGTTTTTCAGCATTTCATAACAAAGGGTATGTTCACAAAATAAAAGGCCATGAGAATTTCCCTTTTAGCTAAGGTCAAAGAGCTGATGAGGCAACAGGGTTTGGGGGACAAGAATCCTGGAGAGAAGAAAACTTCACCGAGGTGAACCCATATTCTGCATGCTTCTTTTCTCCTTAGGGAGCTTGCTAATCTTTGCCCAGAGAGAGGGAAAGAAATTGGGTAGAAGATTCGATGCTTAGCAGCAGAGAATCCACCAGGGCTTTGGCAATCTCATGAGAGTGGGGTAACGACTGAGGTTATTGAGGGGCTAATTCACAGAGATAAAGGAGGCACAAAGAAGTAAGGCCAGCACTCTGCACAGTTTTGCTCTCTCCTATCCCCACCAACCACCGCCAGCATTGCTGATCAAATGGGCAAGACAAGAAACTAAGAAACCATAAAAAAGAAGTGACAAGTGGGGTGGAGTTTTTGGAAATCTCACAGTGTACAGGAGACAAAAGTAGACTATCAAGACCCTACAATGAGACAGGACCCCAGTAAAGACCCTGAGTTCTCTGTTACTATATCCAGGAGTCAATGCGTATTCAAGTAAAACCAAGCCTCAGAAAGATTGAAAATTATCCTTGAAGTACATTTGTCCCTGACTAGATTCAGATGATTGGCTTGCATTTTTGCTTTCTGCCAGAGTATAGGATAAATGTACTCTAGAGAAAGAAAACATTCAGAGTCAAAATGTTCTCATTCAAAATGTCCAGCACCCCATCAAAAATAACCAAGCCTGCTAAGAAATAGGATAAAAGAAGGAAAAAAGTCAGACAATAAAAATAGACCTATAGGTGATCCAAATGTTATCAAGTAAGGATTTTTTTTATAATTATGATTTAGTCAGGAAAAATAGGCAAAAATTTTCTGGCAAAAATCCCCAGAGAACTGGAATCTATAAAAATGGTCTAATGGAAATTCTAGAACCAAAAAATATAATAACTGAAAATAAGAATTCAGTAGGTGGATTTAAAAGCTAAGGAGCTAATGAACTAGAAGAGAAGTCAGTAGCATTAAGAACAAAAAGTATGGGAAATACAGGAAACACTGCAAGAGACACAAACAGATGGGATAGTGGAGCGGATGGGGGAGGATCTTGCAAATATGTAACTGGAACCCAAGAAAGAGAAGAAAGAAAGAACGGTATAACACTAGAAATGAAAAGCAAAAATGAATAACTAGAAAATTTTCAATTATTTATAAAATTAAGGAATATAATTCTCTATCATTCATGAACAAAGAAAAAAATCACAATGGAAATGAGAAAACTATCTAATTGAATGGACTTGGGATAAGGCTAAAGCTAAACTTAAAGGAAAAATTAAAGCCTTATAATGTATATTTTTAAACACATGGAAGACTTAACGTCAATGAGTTAAGTATAAAACTCTAAATATGAATAACAAGTTAAACAAAAAGGTAAGAACATATTAATGAAGTTGGAAATGAACTTAAAATACAGAAAAACCAACATTTGATTCTTTGAGAATATGATAAAAATTGTTAAACTTCCTAATAATATTAATCAAGAAAAGAGATAATGTACTATTTATTAAAATCAGATACTTGAAAGTGAATGCCACTACTAGATTTTCACAGACTAAAAAGAATATAAATTATATTCTGAACTCTTTTGTGCCAATAAATTTGAGACAATTTGGATGAAATGAGCAAACTCCCTGAAAAACATAATTATCAATATGAAATAGGAAGAATTTTTTTAAACAATTCTATATCTAAAAAAATTAAATCTTTAATTGAAGACATACCTACAAAGATAACCCGACTTCACTAGTGAATTATACCAAAAATTATATCAAAAATTTAAAGATAATACCAAATAAAAACAAAAACAAATAAAAATAAAGATAATACCAAACATACACAAATATTTCCAGAGATAAACTAAAGAGGAGACACTTCCTAACTCATTTTATCAGTTCAGAATAACCTTGATGGAGAAATCTGACAAGTACTTTACAAATATATATATATATATATATATATATATATATATATATATATATATATATATATATGAAACAAAATATTAGTAAGATAAATCCAGTAAGATGGATAAAATGTCATGACCAAGAGGGATTTATTCAAGAATATACAGTTAGTTTTCATTTTAAAAAGTCAGTGTAGTTAATCAAAATGAATGAAGAACAAAGGAGAAAAATATTATCATCCTCACAACAAAATATTTGATTCAAATTACTGTCCATTCTTGATAAGAAGTCACACAAAACTTTTATATCTGACAAAAAGACATGAGAGAACTTCTTCTATTATTGAAAAGTTTATTTGCAAATTTACCATTATAATCATCACCCAGATCAGATGACTTCTAATTTTGTATTTATATATTTTAATAGACTTTATTTTTTAGACTAGTTTATGTTCACAGCAAAACTGAACAGAAAGTATAGAGTTACCATATATCCCTCTTCTCCCCAACATGCCCAACCTCCCCCACTATCAATATCCAGCACCAGAGTGGTACATTTGTTACAACTGATGAACCTGTATTGACATACAATTATCATACAAAGTCTGCACTTTACATTAGGGTTCACTCTTAGTGTTGTTTCATCTATGGATTTTGACAAAAGTATACTGACATGTATACACCACTATAATATATGGAATAGTTTCATTGCCCTAAAAATCCTCTGTGTTCTGCCTATTCATCTTTCCCTCCTCATCCCCTAGAAAACACTGGTCTTTTTACTATCTTCATGGTTTTGCCTTTTCCAAAATGTCCAGTAGTTGGAATTGTATTGTACGTAGCCTTTTCAAGTTGTTTTCTTCCACTTAGTAATATACATTTAACGTTTTAGTGTTATATAAGATGACTTGATAGCTCATCTCTTTTCAGCACTGAAAAATCACTTATTGTCTGGATATAAACTATAGTTTATTTAACCATTCACCTACTGAAGGACAACTTAGTTATTTCCAGGTTTTGATAATTTTTTAAAGATCTGCTATAAATATCTTTTGCAGGTTTTTCTGTAAAAGTATGTTTTTAATTCCTTTGGGTAAATACCAAAGAGCATAATTTCTGGATTGTATAATGAAAGCAAGTTTAGTTTTGTAATAAACTGTCAAACTGTCTTCCAAAATAATCACACCATTTTGCATTCCCATCAGCAATGAATCAGAATTCCTGTTGCTCCGCATCCTCACCAGCATTTGATGTTTCAATGTTTTGCATTTTTACCATATCAATAGCTGTTTAGTGGTATCAAATTGTTTCAATTTATAATTCCTTACTGACATATGATGCTGAGCATAAAGGAGAATATTTTTATTGAAGCATAATTGATATATAACATTATGTTAGTTTCAGGTATACAACATAATGACTCAACATTTGCATTCACTGTGAAATGATCACCACAATAAATCTTACTTACCATCTATCATCATATAAAGTTACATAATTTTTTTCTCTGGTGATGAGAACTTTTAAGGTTTACCTACCTAGCAAGTTTCAAATTTGTAATACAATATTACTGACTATAGTCACCATGCCATATGTTACATTACCATAACTTATTAATTTTATAACTAGAAGTTTGTGATTCTTGATCCCCTTTACTCATTTTGCCTATCCTCCAAGCCCCCCAACTCTGGCAACCACCAATCTATTCTCTGTATCTATGAGTTTCATTTTGTTGGTTTGTTTTATTTTTTAGTTGACACAAGTAAAATCATATGGTATTTGTCTTTGTCTGACTTACTTCACTTAGCATAATAATCTCAAGATCCATCCATGTTGTCACAAATGGCAAGACTTCATTCTTTCTTATGACTGAGTAGTATTCAGTTGTATGTGTGTGTGTATACCACATCTTCATTATCCATTCATCTATCAATGGACACAGGTTGTTTCCATATCTTGGCTACTGTAAATAATTCTGCAATAAACATAACAGTACATACATCTTTTCAAATTAGTGTTTTCATTTCCTTCATATAAATGCCTTGAAGTAGAATTGCTGGATCATAGAGAAGTTCTACTTTTAATTACTTGAGTGAACTCCATACTGTTTCCCACTGTGGCTGTACCAATTTATACTCGCACCAACAGTACCCATGAGTTCCCTTTTCTTCACATTGTCACTGACACTTATTTCTCAGTTTTTTGATCATAGCTATTCCAATAGGCTTGATGTGATATCTCACAGAAGTTTTGATTTGCATTTTCCTGATGATTAGTGATGCTGAGCATCTTTCCATATGCCTGTGCCTTTCCATGTGCCTGTGTGTCTTCTTTGGAAAAATGTCTATTCAGATCCTCTGCCCATTTTTTAATTGGATGGTTTGCTTTTTGTTGTTGAGCTATGTGAGTTTTTTATATATTTTGGATATTAACCCCTTATCAGTATGTCATTTGCAAATATCTTCTTCCAATCGGTAGGTTGCCTTTGTTTGTTGATGGTTTCCTTTACTATGCAAAAGCTCTTAATTTTGGTGCAGTCCCAATAGTTTGTTTGCTTTTGCTTCCCTTACCTGGGGAGATTTATCCATAAATACATTACTAAGGCCAATGTCCAAGAGATCACTGCCTATGTTTTCTTTTAGGAGTTCAATGGTTTAAGATTTCAATGGTTTAGGTCTTTATCCACTTTGAATTTATTTTTGTGTACGGTATAAGGAAGTGGCCCAGTTTCATACTTTTGCATATAGCTGTCCGGTTTTCCTAGCACCATTTATTGAAGAGGCTGTTTTTCCCCATTGTATATTCTTGCCTCCTTTGTCATAGATTCATTAACCATACATATGGGTTTATTTCTGAGCTCTTTATCCTGTTCCACCAATCTATGTGTCTATTTTTGTGCCAGTACCATACTATTTTGATTACTACAGGTTTGTAGTATATCTTGAAATGTGAATTGCGATACCTCCAGCTTTGTTCTTTCTCAGGATTGCTTTGGCTACTTGGGGGTCTTTTGTGGTTACATACAAATTTTAGGATAATTTGTTCTAGTCTGTGAAAAATACTACTGGTATTTTCATAGGGATTGCACTGAATCTGTAAATTACTTGTAATAGTATGGACATTTTAAGAATATTAATTCTTCCAGGGGCGCCTGGGTGGCTCAGTCGTTAAGCGTCTGCCTTCGGCTCAGGGCGTGATCCCGGCGCTATGGGATCGAGCCCCACATCAGGCTCTTCTGCTATGAGCCTGCTTCTTCCTCTCCCACTCCCCCTGCTTGTGTTCCCTCTCTCGCTGGCTGTCTCTATCTCTGTCGAATAAATAAATAAAATCTTTAAAAAAAAAAAAAAAAAAAGAATATTAATTCTTCCAATCCATGAGCATGGTTTATCTTTCCATTTGTGTTGCCTTCAATTTTTTTTCAATGTCTTATAGTTTTCAGAGGAAATGTATGTCTCAAGGTATGTTTTTTATTTCTCCTTTGACTTTTTTTGTTGACTCTTTAGTAGTTCAGTAGCATGCCCTGTGACAGATGCTTTAAGATAGCAAATGAATCCCTTCACATAAGGTCTAGGTTCTTTCAAACTGCTGCTTTTGCATAAGGTCCTGGGGCAAATGAGTCTGCATGCAAGCCCTTTAAGAGAGGACTCTCCATTCCCTAAGGTCCTTTGGTTCTCCAGGACATAAGCCCCATTGGTTTTCAAATCCAGATGTTTTGGGGGTTCATCCTTCCCGTGCAGGTCCCAAGGCCTGCGGTGTCTAACGTGGAGCACAAATCCCTTACTTCTCATGAAGAAGTTCCATATTTGTGAGATGTCCCTCCTATTTGTGGGTCCCTGCACTCGGGTGGGGTTTTGGTGAGATCATGTCTCTGCCTCTCCTACTGGTCTTGACATGGACCTTTTATCCTTCATTGTAGATTAGTTGTTCAGGTAGTTCTTAGGTTCTTTCCAGAGGGGACTGTTTCACATGTAGCTATAGATTTGTTGTGTCTATGGGATGAGGTGAATTTAGGATCTCCCTACACTGCCATCTCAAACCACCTCCTCTCTAGGAATTTTTAATATTGTAAAGAGTATCTATAAAAACCATACAGCAAATATAATAATAGCAAACTATTGAAAGTTTCCCTCCTAATATTGGGAACAAGATGAAGATGTATGCTATCACTAATTATGTCCAAAATTTTACTAAAAATCCTAGCAGTCAATATGGCAAGACAAAATAAGATATAATA
The DNA here is from genome assembly GCF_023065955.2 of Ursus arctos. Lineage (NCBI taxonomy): Eukaryota > Metazoa > Chordata > Mammalia > Carnivora > Ursidae > Ursus > Ursus arctos. Next base: position 4,413,153 of record NW_026623050.1, read on the forward strand.
AATGGAGAGGAAGAAACAAAACTATAATTATTCAGAAATGAAAAAAAAATCCAGAAGAATCTACCTATAAACTATTAGAATTACCAATTTGATTTAGTAATTTCCCTGATTCATTGTCAACATGCAAAAATTAATTCTATTTCCTTATAGCAGTAATGAAACAATTAAGAGAATTTTACCAAAAAAATCTAAATAATTGCAGGATATGCCATATTGAGGACCTGAAAGACTCAATAATGAAAAAGTGTCAATTCTCCTAAATTTGACCTGTAGAGTTTTACTGTTATCTCAAACAACTCCTAACGGATTTCTGTGCATGTGTGCAATTTGATATGCTGATTCTAACATGTATACAGATGTGCTGATTCTAACATGTATACGGATGTACAAAAGACCAAGAATAGTGAAAACAATCTAGAACAAAACCAAAACTGAAGGATTTGTATTAAGATATACCCAAAATTACTGCAAAACTACAATAATTAAGAAGTGTAATGTTGGGACTCCTGGGTGACTCAGTCGGTTAAGTATCTGACTCTTGATTTCAGTTAGATTATGATCTCAGAGTCATGAGACAGAGCCCTGCATCAGGTTCTGTGCTCAGTGTGGAGTCTCCTTGAGATTCTCTCTCTCTGCCTCGGCCTCGGCCCCTCCCCCCACCGGTGTGCATGCATGCGTGCGTGCACGCTCTCTCTCTCTCTGAAAATCAATCAATAAATTAAATTTTTTTAAAAAAAGAACTGTAATGTTGGCCCAAAGAAATATAAATAGACCAATGGAACATAACAAAGAATACATACATAAATCAAATCCATACATAAATCCATGTGGTTATTTGATTAATGATAAAGATTACCTTGAAGGCTATGGGTAAAAGATGATCTTCTGAATAAGAGTCACTGGGCCAACTAAATGTCTATATATAAAAAAATTATATATAGTAAAAAGAAAATACATATTTTAAAAAGGAAAAAATATATTGATACATACCTCATATATATATAAATTAATTACAGATGGATGAGAGATTTAAATACGAAAGCAAAAACAATACATCTTTTGGAAGAAAACAGAGTATCTTCAGGATGACAAATATATTTTAACTCTATACAAAATACTAATCATAAAGAAAAAATTGATAAACTGGACTACATTAAAAATAAGAATTTCTGTTCATCAAAAGACATCATTTTAAAGAGGCAAGTCACAGAGTAGAAGTATTTGCAATATATACCTGACAAAGAATTTGTGTCTAACATGTAATTCCAACAAACTGATAAGAAAGTAAAAGACAACAGAAAAAAATGGGCAAGAGACTTAATAGGTACTTTACAAAGAAACAAACCAGCCAGTAAACTATAAAAAGTGTTCGACATCTTCAGTTGTTGGAGATTCAAAATAAAATGACAAAAGACTGAAATGTAAAGGCTGACTATACTAACTGCTGATGAGAACATGGAACAATAAGAATACTCATAAATTGGTGGTATCACTTTGGGACATTGACTCAACAATTTCATTCTTAGACGTATACCCAACAGAAATGCATACATATATGCATCAAAGGACATTTCCAAATGTCTATATTACCATTAAATAGCCAAAACTGGAATCTACCCAAATGCTCCTCAACAGTAGAATGGACAACTGTGTATGTGTATGCAGTACAATACTGTACGGCACTAAGAATGAACCAACTATTGTTACTCCAAGCAACATGGGTCTACTAGCATTACATTTCCCAGCTAATAATTCAAAGAGAAAGAAACCAGACTGACAATAGCACAAACTGTATAATTCCATTTGTACACAGTTAAAATCATGTAAAACTACTTAATTATGACATCAGAAACCTTCTTTCACCTTCAGGAGTGGGTAATGAAGATAGAGAGAATGAGAGGACTCTTGGAGAGTGTTGATAACTATTTCTTAAACTGGGTGATAGTTACATGGGTATGTTCACTTTGCAACAACATGTTACTTAATTTCTCCGTACATATGTTACAATCTAGTAAAAACTTTACTTAATAGAAGTCACAGTGAGCTTAAAGGGACATTTGGTTATAAGTAGGAAGCTAACTTAAATTATAAAGGGGAGGCATAAATAAATTCTTCTTTAGCCAGATAAGTTTAAGCATTGAAAATTCCTAAGGATCAAAGCCAAGGCATATTTATAAATAATCTAGACGAGGGAGTATCTAATGAAATCCCCATGCTTGCAGACAATTATCTTTCAGGTTGTAGAAAACCCAGTCAATAGGGATAAACTGCACGACAATTGAAAAGGCTTTGAAAGTGAGCTGAATGATGGTAAATGTGTTTCTCTGTGGTCAGCTAAATAGTAATTCAGGGAATAAAAAGAATATAAAGATGTCTTATTCAATTTTATATATGCATCAGAACATATAGGATAGAGCATTTATACACAGTTGGTACTAAAAATCATTGTTGATAAATGAAGGATTAAATGAAGGAATAAAAAACGGGCTCAGACTATGCTATCAGTTTGAACTCAGGAAAATGTCGAGATGAGGAGTTATTACAGACTATTCCCTGAAGAAATGGACCTAATGTACTAGTGAATTTGGGGTAATATTCCCAACAGCAAGAAAGATTTTAAATATAAAATAAAGGACACTGTTCAACTGATGTTCTTAAAATATACGTATAGGACCTCCAAAGTAGAGCAACAGGACCTCCAAGAGCAGAGTGTGTAGAAAGACCTGGCCTGTAAAGATGAAGACAGGTTAAGAATATAACTGAAAGCCATACAATTATCACAAACTACTTGAACATAGATATTAATCCCTGTGATGGTTAGTTTTATGTGTCAACTCGGCTGGGCTTTAGTACCCCTTATTTATCAAAGGCAAATCTAGGTTTGCTGTGAAGATAATTTTGTAGATATGGTTGACATCTAGAATTGGCTGACTGTAACTGAAGGAGATTACCCTCAATAATGTGGTTGCACCTCATCCAACCACGTGGAAAGTAGAAGAGCAAAAAACAAGATCTAGAGAAAAAATTCTGTCTCAAGACTGCAGCATCAACTTCTGCTTAGTCCTCAGCCTGTGGGCTGCCCTACAGGTTTCAGACTTCCCAACCTTCATGACAGCATGAGCCAATTCCTGAAAACAAATTGTGTGTGTGTGTGTGTGTGTGTGTGTGTGTATCTATACCAATACATACAGAGATAGAGATAGAAGTAGAGATAGGTAAAGATTGAGGTAGGAATTAGTTATGACCTATTGGTTCTGTTTCTCTAGAGAACTCTAATACAATGCCTCAAGAACACCAATGCCCAAAGTATATCACTTGAAATAACAGAAGTAGAAATGAGAAAGTAGGAGAATTTATTGTAGACAGAGAGAACAACATGTAAAAGAACCTGAGAAAAAGGAGTATGACTCATCTGATGAGTGTAACACAAGTGCAGAGAGGTAGTCAGGCTTATCCTGAACTCCATGGAACATTCTAACTCCTGTTCATCCTTCAGATCTCAACTCGAGCATCACCTCTTCCAGGAAGCTTTTCCTGACTCTCTCAGACCATACAAATTCCCTTATTCCACTCTCTAGTCATACTAAATTCTTTTTCCTTCATGGCAAATAATTAGGAGGACCTCCTTATACAGACTGAGTTCATGAGAGCTCAGTAATACAAATGCTTTGCTCAGGGCCTAAAACATTGTAGGTACTCAGGAAATAATTGTTACGTGAATTAACAGATATTGCTATTTTGTAAAATGTTCCTTATTCACTAAATATGTAAGATTAAAGGTATTTCAATATCACAGAGAATAAGGCAATACTAAAATTTTAGTAAAAGTTCTTGAGTGAAATCAAATACCAAGTATAATTTAGTTAGACAAAATGCACAGTGAGCTGCCACTTTATGCTAGAAATGATGATTATGAAAACTTACATGTGCTTTAGACAAGTTCCTGATCTCAAGAAGATTATAATGGCAATATCCAGTCCATTTATGAAAACTTTTGAATATGAGAAAATATTTAAATCAGTAGAAAACAAAATGCAAGCATAATAAAAGGATCACAGGTTGAACCCAGACATAAAGACATAAAGAATAGACTCTGGAGCTAAATTGCTTGGGTTTAAATCTTTGGCACTTCTTAGCTGTGAACCTTGACCTCAGATTCCTCATCCATAAAATGTGAAAACCATATTACTTACTTCATACAATTGCTTAAAGATTAAATCAGTCAATGTATGCAAAGCTCTTAGAACACTGCCTGATGCCTAATTGCTGTGGACATGGTTGTATAGAAACGGCTGAGGCTATTATTATTGACACAGAAACTGAACTGAAAGAATCACCATAATGTGTAAGTCAAGAAAAGCTTTTAAAAATTGTTAATTTTTTCATTATGTTTTCAAGGAAGGTAGAGTTAAGAATTAGTAATGAGATGGTGGGTTCTTCCTGATGGATAGAATATTTAATGATGGTGATTTTAAAATATTAAAAAATTTCCCTTTGAGTGTGTTGATTTGATGACCTTTGCCCCCATAAGGCCTGAGCATCCCTCTGCCTTGGGAAGATTAGAAATGACACATAAGAAATGCACAGAGAAAGGTAATAGTTACCTTCTGATAAGCAAAGAGGATTATATAACAAAACACTAGACTACAGGCTTGCCCATTGTCTTAAAAATTTTTTCCTCAAATTACGTAATTCCCTCTTGAGCTCATCTACACTTAGGTCACAGGCATACCCTACTGATCACCCCTCTCTCTGGCCGCTCCATTGCCACTGTGTTTTAGGAGCCTGCTCCCTAACACAGAACAGAGTCCTTTCCCATATTTTCCTTCCTCTGAGTCCCAGATACCTCACACCCATGTCCACCAGAAGAATCCCAAGTTCCTTCACTAAAAAAAATCTTTGCCAAGTTCCATGGGACTCTCTTAAATTGTTTGGGAGGTCAGCATCCCAGTCTGAAGTACTGGCCCTCAGGCTTTTTTTAACCAATGTCAAAAACAGTCAATGACAAGTTCATGACTTAGAGGTTCACAGCTAAGACAAGAGAGTCCTGCAAAGAAGCCCCTTGCAGAATCAAGAAAACATCTCCCCCAACGATTAACTCCTGTCCTGCTCTTAAAACTATTGGAAGCCAGCTCCTGGGGTACGGGAATAGTCACTTCACCTCCTCAGTTAGCCATCAGAGTTTTGGGAATGGTCAGCTCAGGTCTGGTAATTACTCCTTAAAAAAACAAGTTGCCAGAAATCATAAAGATTAACTGTAATCAGGAACTTGCTATTTTTTTCCCCCTAAAGCCTGTATCTACAAAATCAGGCTTTACCTAAGATGACTGTTAACCCCAAATAAGGAAAGCATCTTAGGACCTTTCAAAGAACGGAATGAGGGAGGCCCTGGTCTTCACTCACTGCTGAAGGAGGGAAAGGATGGAAAACACACCCTTTCATAATTATGGATGAACTTTCCCCACCTCCCCTCAGGTTCTCCCATCATTATTCAGGACTTGAATCACTGGAATCTCTTTTTTGTCAACTGATAAATGGTTTGAGTACTGGGCTGCATGTCACTAATGGCTGAAGTGAACCATCTGAGTCGTCTGAGTCAGTCTTTCAAAGATACAGCATAATGAAGAAATCCATCATCTGCCTGCCCCGCCCCTTTTGTATTGCTTCCCAATGCCCCGTTGTGCAGTGGCAACAACTCTAGATTAAATAACTCCCCTCCAGCAGCCACCTTCGGATTTCACTCTCCAGCTCCCAAATCCTGAAGATGTACCAATGCACAGTTCCGTGCCCAAAATATTACCTATTGTCCCACTATGGGCAGCAGATGAGAGTAGATTCATTTGGATGACGAAGCAGGCAAGAAAATACATGTAAGATATAGAACTTGGATATGTATATGGGAAACAGGTTGAATACACACTTGGAAAAATATTTGCAAACATAAAATGAATAGACAGTAACTCGATTACATAAAATCTCTCTAAATAAGGGACTCTACCCATCAATCAATCAAGAAGCATTCCTTGTGTAACCCACTAATGTTCCTAGTGGATTGCAGCATATGCTATGAGGTATAAAACTAATGCTTAAAGAGCTAACATATGAAATAAGTGCTAAATTATGTAGCTGACTATAAGTTTAACAGGATTTCAGAGACAGTGAAACGGCTACTGTCTCTCTCAGCCACATCCTTTTCATTACCCACCCCCAGCCCAGCAGTACTGCTGGTGAGATGTAAAGTGTACCAGCAAATAATTTAACCTCCACATATTCAGCTCCCTCTTATTGGATGCTAGTCTTATTGCCAACTGTTGCTCATTCTCCAGGCCCTGTACTGCCCAGATCTTCCACCTTGTTTACATTACCTGCTGCTAGTCTGTTATCTTCATTTTGGGATTCTGATTCTATTCTCTCTCTGGTAAGCATTCCCTTGGATAGATAACTCAGTAAATCACCTCACTCACCCCCACTTGTTTGAGCTCCTACACTTTCATTATCCATTCCAGTTATGACTCAACCCTGTGGTTGGGAACCAGACTGTATTTCATTAACTTCTCATCCTTGGGGCACAAAGAACAGTGTGGAAGCATGTGAGTATGCTGGATGCTCTGGTTCTCTGGATTAAGAGCCCAGCTGAGATGACTTCCTCTGGGTGAAAATAGACCTCTTTCAGGACACTTGGGCACATTCTGTGATTGACTGATATACATACACACAATTCACTCCCACCAACAAGGCACAATGTCACATCTGAACACCTTCCCAACAACTATACCTGAAACATTTTTTTAAAAAGATTTTATCTATTTATTTGAGAGAGAAAGAAAGAGAGGGAGCATGCGCAGGAGGAGGGGCAGAAGGAGAAGCAGATTCCTCACTGAGCAGGGAAGCCTGATGTGGGGCTCGATCCTGGGACTGTGGGATCATGACCTGAGCTGAAGGCAGCCACTTAACCAACAGAGCCACCCAGCTGCCCCTATACCTGAGATATTTTTAAAAAGTCTGGATGTGCTATCTCGATTTCTAATTTATGTGGACAATTTTATGACCAGCTCAGTTCCCAACTGAGTCAGCATAAGAAACATTTTTTATCTTCTCAATGTGGCTAAATGTACTAAAGTGCTAGAGGGGTAACTACTCCTTCAAATATTCAACCTGCTACAACAGCTCCAAGGGATAAGGCTTTAATGAGCCTTTCTCTCCAAGGGTAAAACATGCACTCTCATGAGAGGGTAATGAGTAGAGGGCCAAGCAATACTTGAACCAATTTGTTATATTTATCCCTTTAGCTTACCCAGTGTCTAAACAATGCTTCAGCACCTAATGAACAACAAGCTTTACAACCTCGTGCAGAAGAGGTGAGGAATGGAATGTAGTTCCTGGACTTGGGTTTTATACCCATATATTCATTAATAAGACCTGTCCTCCAAAAGCCTTTCATAGAGAAGGGCCTAAGACAATAGCGAGATGTTATCCTGGTGTAACATCAAATCATTTCATTTTTCAGTGACCCAAAGTTATATTTCTGGGCTATTGTCCTTGTCCCTTAAGAGATGTGGATAATGCCAACAAAAATGTCAATAGGCTGTCAATCAGATTACCTTCCCATTCACAACCCACTTCTAGCCATTAGATAACCAGGTATTGGGTCCTGTGGCTCTAGTCTATCCACTTCTGGTGAGAGGTGATGAGGCCAGGGAATTCTTTGGTCCAGATTCCCACAGCTCAAAGGTTACCCAGAACTCTCAAGAACGCTAAAGCTTGACTTATAGAACAAATAGGTAAGTAATGGGAGAAGAAGTTGAAAAGAATCAGGCCCATTCATGGGTCACTTGTCAGCTGAAGTTTAATGGAATTTATAGAGAAGAGAAAAATATATATAGATTAGCAAAAATAAATAAATAAATAAATAAAAATAATTACAAAATAAGGCTTTTCAAAGTGGGAGGGAAAGAAACAGACCTAAGTCAGGTTCATGCACACTGGTGGTGGAAAATGAGAGTAATTACCAAATATCCTTGTTGCTGGGATCCTTATAGCCTCTTTGAAGCCAAGACCACATCCATCATAGCCTCTATTCTTGGATTTCTATAAGATGAAGTCTGTCCTTCCTATCCAGAAAACCTAGGATACGATCCATGTTTTTGAAATGACAAGTGCCTACACTATTACATATCTCCCTTGGCTTCATGTTTCAGAGGTTTCTTATATCTATTTATCACATATGTTGCAAACCTAACCTTCTGCTGACAACTCAACTGTATTAGGCTGCTAGGACTGCCATAACAGAACACCACAGACTGGGTGGCTCCACAGTTCTGAAGGCTAGAAATCCAAGATCAGGGGTAGGTTTGGTTTCTCTTAAGGTCTCTCTCCATGGCTTGCAGATGGCTGCCTTCTTGCTGTGTCCTCACCTGGCCTTTCTTCTGTGTATGCATTCCTGATGTCACTTCCTCTTCTTACTAGAACACCACTTCTATTACATTAAGGCCCGAACCTTATGACTTCATTTAACCTTAATTACCTCTTTGTGAGCCTTACCTCCAAATACAGTCACACTGGAGATTAGGGCTTTAACATTTGAATTTGGGGGGAGACGCAGTTCACTCCATAATACCACCTACAGGAAGACCCTGGGTTCAGCTGATCCCAGCAATGGCAGAAGTGTTTAAACTGAAGATGCCATGCACCTTTAGACTAGTCCAAGTTCTCCAGAATCTGAACTCAAGTTATGGTACACTTATGCTCCCATAGTTACAGTAAGAACTACTTTATCTCAGAAAGCTCTCAGACAAGGGCCTTACTGCAACATGTTTATTTTTGGCTATCAAGGTGATTCTAGAAGGCTGATATACCACCTAAAGATTTTCTGGTCAAGCCATGGTCCAAGTATCCATGGGCTTCCTCGAAGTTTGGGGGGGCTGCACCCTCTACAATTTGGCCAACAGCACTTGTATATTCTAGGGATCCAGAACACTATCCCAGCACCCTTCCCAGAAGGCCCAGGACTGAAGGCCACACTACCTATGGGATCCCCTGTCAGGAGAATTTCACAGCCATGCCAGCCCAGTCAGAGCTGATCTGATATACTCAACAGTATTCTAACACCTATAGTTAGCAATAGTTGGTGGAGTTTCAGGACAATGCCAAGCACATTGTAAGCACTCAATACATTCCTGAATGAATAAGTGAATAAATCTAACCCATTTGGATATCTGGTGGCACTCTACCAAAGTGAAGTACTATACAAATACAAACTCTGTCAATGACTTATATTTGGTATCCATTCTGATTGGGCTAGTAAGTTGGCAAAAACTGGTAACAGCACTTTTGCTTATTTCTGGGGAAAATATAGAGGTATCTGCAATAAGTTCAAGGATTTCAGGGCTGGGGCGCCTGGGTGGCGCAGTCATTAAGCGTCTGCCTTCGGCTCAGGGTGTGGGCCCAGTGTTCTGGGATCGAGCCCCACGTCAGGCTCCTCTGCTGGTAGCCTGCTTCTTCCTTTTCCACTTCCCCTGCTTGTGTTCCCTCTCTCGCTGGCTGTCTCTCTCTGTGTCAAATAAATAAATAAAATCTTTAAAAAAAAAAAAAAGGATTTCAGGGCTGATCAAGAAAAAGACAGGACTATAAGATGACAGTATTGCACAACAAGCTTTATTGGGCCATGCTTAGACAGAGTTGCATGAAAGAAGCCCTCCCAGAGGAGTAGAAGACTTTTCAGAGACAGCAGCACAGGGCCAACACCCAGAAGATGAGGAGGACAATGGAACTCTTGGGAGACAGGGAAATCAGAGGTAGAGCTTACATGCCTAGGCCATGTCACTCTGCAGTCTCTGGGCCAGAGAGCTCTAAAGGCATAATTTTGAAGATATCAGATGTAATTTTGTGGCGTATATGCTCTCAAAGGCTTAAAATATGCTTATCTGTTTGTTTTTTTTTTTAAGAAGTACATATGTAAGATTTTTAGTTTGGCATTGGTAGGCTTTGAGCTAACTCTCCTAGCCTGCTATAAAGAAATAAACAATACAGAGGCCAATACACGGGGGCCATTTTAGCCTATTTATATAATAGAGTCCAAGAAAACAAACAAAAAAGTGTCACTAGGTTCCTCAGACCCTTTGCATAGAAATCTGTTTCCCACTTTCCAAAAAATGTTAGACACCAAAGGAGGACAGGGTTCCTTTACAAGTGAGTGAAAGATAAGCCGTGGTGCTCAAGGGGAGATGGTGAGGAACTTTTAATAGTTGGAGTGGAGAGAATTCAGATTCTCTGGATTATCCTGTTCCTGTGTGAAATGTACTTGTCCTATGATCTGTTTTAACCATGAACCCCTGTTTATATCCCAGTTTTAGATGATCCTTTCTAGAGCACTTGAGGTGAAAGAACCACCTCTTTCTTGCACACCACGAATGCCAGACTGATAAGCAGATGAAATGTGTAAGCTACACATTGCAAAACCACCTCAGATGCAGCTCTCCTCTTTCTTACGAATGTCCCTTCAAGTCAGGGTTAGCTTAATCCAATTGTTTATTATTCTACTTAGAATATACCATTGGATTGAAATCATGTATTTCTCTCTCAGATCTCCCGCATGAGATTTATGATTTATTAGGTAAGGTAAATAAAGCATAGTTCAGTCCCAAGGGTAGCCACTAGAAGCCTTTTGCCTTTAGTAATAGAAGAATGCTTAGCGGAAGAACTGGTTCTTAAAGAATGGGTAAGCCAACATAGGGGAGAAGAAGGGAGGAAGAAAACCCCAAGTTAGCCTCTAAGCCTCTAAGCTCAGAATGAGCTGTTCAACTGAACCAGAGAGTGTATCTAATGAAAGCAGTTTGTAGAGAAAGAGACTAAATTATAGAGAAACACGGAAGCAAAGGAGTTTGGACTTAATTCAGGAATCACTGAAAGTTCTCGTTCCAGGGATATTCTGGAAATGTTGTTTGGGCATGGAACTGTGAATAAATGGCATAACATACCCTTACGTCAACCTCTAGTGAATTCTGGATAAATCAGAATTATACCCAAGTACATATACACAATTGAACCTACAATAGCTTGGGCCACAAATAAAAAGCCTTTTTCGATCCAGGGGCCTTTTCTTAACTTAAGAAAGTTGCCTGGAAATGCATTATCCCTGAGATAGTATTACCCCCTACAAAGAATTTAAGCTTGAAAAAGTTTGAGCTATCTTTTGTATTGAATCAGCCGATTTTTTAAGCTCTTAAAGTTAGTGTAACTTCAATGCCAAAAATTTAGATGATATTTGGAAAATTATATTTAGGGACCAGCAATTCCTAGACCACTTCTCAGATGCTTTCAAATTAAAGATCAATTGAAAACCACAGTCATGCATTCCAAATTTCAGTGATCTAATGGGCCATGGGAAAGCAATACGTCTTTATTTTTACAGTGATAGAAAAGAAATAGACATTTTGAAACCCTCTCATTTTCCTCTTTTTGAACTCTTTCTCTAGAACTAGACATTTGTAAACTCCAAAATTGCCCGGGACTCTTTTCTTCAAATACATGTAACAAATATTGGGACATAATATTTTTTGTGTCAACACTTCCTGGTTTCTTATTTCTATCTCGGAGACAGATCAAGTATAAGCATTATCTAAGAATGTACAGAGAAAAATCACTTAGGACAGAAGAAAAGAATGCTCACCTTATATGAACTTAGATATCCAGAGATCCTATAAAAAGTAAAATAATTAGGATAAAGGGTCTAGAGAAGAACAAAACAAAAAAATGTAATGACTCTTTATTGAAAGTAAAATTCTCAACAAAGAGTCACCCTTAATCTGTTTCAGTCAGAATAAGCTAGGTTATGCTGTGGTAATAAATAACCCTGAAACCCCAAAGACTTAACCCAAGAAAAGTTAATGTCTACCACATGGAAAATCCATTACAGATAATAGTGCCTCTCCAGGGCATCTACACAGGGTTGACTTCAAAGTTTTAATCTTATCATCACAACTCAAGTCCTCCTTCACAATTGCCAAGACAATAAAAGTAGTTAGAGGGATGCATGATAGCTTTTCAGTTCTTCAACCCAGAAGTGACACACATCATTTCTACCCACTTTCCATTAGCCAGAATTAGTCATTAAGCTCTGTTCAACTCCCAGGAAACCGAGAAATACAGGGTACCAACATTATCCAAATAAGAGAGTGGTTGGTAGAAAGTCAAAGACAGAAGGAAGAAGAGGACACCAAAAAAGGGGGAGGGGGATGAACTTATAGAAGGAAGAGGAAGAAAAGGAATGGATGGAATTTAACCACAGATTCAGAACCAATAATCTATAAATTGTGAGTTCTAGTCTCAACTCTACCCCAGGCTTATATAATATTTAGGTTCTCCCTAAGCCTTACAGTCCTTAGCCATATAAGGAGAATTTTTTGAGATAGATGTGAAAAGCCCCTTGGAAAAATAATTATTCTAGAGAGTAAACTTCACTGAAGAGGAACTGGGTATACGTGTATTTATCAGAAACATAAGAGGTAGAAGCTAAAAATCTCACAGAAATGCAGAATACTCTGTATTTTATGTATAAAAGATACAAAGACACTTGAAAATGCCATTTCTACCTATGGGTACCAAAATATTCAGCTAAACATTCTAAAGAACTTCTTCGCTTAAAAAAACACAGATTTGACATAGACATCCTGGAGAAGAAGGACCCAGGAGACAATGTTACGACTCAAGTCTGCAAGTCTGTGATAGTAACCAAGCCTTATCGCTAACTTTGACAGCTCCATAACTCAATTTTCTCATGTGTAAAATAAAACCAATGCTGGCATCATCTACCTGCAATAAGAAAGTTTTTGAATAGACTCAGAGTATTCTATAAAATAAGCACTAATCAGAAAATTGCCATATCCCCAAGGTGGCAGTGGCACCTAGAGGTTCCTTCAAAGAGTACCCTTGCTTCTAGAATCAGGTGGCATGGTCACAAAGCCACTTAAATTTTTTATATTATTTCTTAAGTGGGAACAATAAGATAATATTGTGTGTCCCCTATTGGAAACATACTACATACCATATATCCTTAGAAAGGGTTTCTCTTTTACTAGAGTCTAAGCTTATCTTGCTTAAATATATATATTTACTATAATATATATATATATATATATGTTTATATACACGCTTATATCTTTGAATGCATATCTAGAACAATTATTGTTGGAGTATGCGCTTACATGTATGTTCTTCCCTCTGTGCCACCCCCCCCCTTCCCCACTCCCGTTTGCCTCTTTGCTAGAATCCGGCCTAGAGGCACACAAGATGAATACAGGCCATATGAATTCAGCAGCTTCGTGTATTTGGATGCTCAAAAGCAGCAGTCATCTATCAAAGGAAGTGTATTGGAGTAAATGGAGAGATTTTTAATAAGAGGCAAGGGGGTGCACTTTACCTAATAAAAAGAGCATAGAGAGACCCTGGCTGTGGCTAATGTGCATAAAAAATTCAGCCTGTCAGATCCTCACTTTTCTAATTCAGTAATCTAAATAATTTATTTGACATTTTAGCTCAAGATGACCTTTCTTAGGAAAAAATTACTGTTTTAAACTTTTAGCAAGTGCAACACCAGCCACAGAATCCCTATTGAAGTCTGCATTTTCCCAAATGAGCAAAGGTTAATCTCGTAGCACTCAAACACATTGCTGACCCTTTTAAACAGCTCACAAAATGTCATTTAATTTTTTTAATCTAATTTCAATTATACTGTAATATTTGGGTTGAGTATTTTGTGGGGATGGGATGAGGATGTAAGATTCTAGTCAGGTTCTAATTTGAAAAGTTTAGGCAAATAATCCATTTCAAATAAAACAGGTATTAGACAGGGTCACGCATCCTCCTATGGTTTGAATATATATAAAACAAAATCAGGCACAATAATGTACTAATATCATGCACAATTCCCCTGAAGGATTAACAAGTAGGGATTAAGGTGGTTGATTCTTAAGAGAAACAACATGAGAATCCAAGGTTCTGAAAGGTGTGCAACTGAGGCAATTAGATGTTAAGCCAAGCTACTCAAAGAAAACTCATGCCCTAATCCACACAGTGTCCAGTTTATCCTCAGATTCCATTCTAGGACAGTTCTGAATCAACCTAGGAGATCAGTAGGGTGACAGATGTCTTAGACACATCACCCTCTCACCCACTCCACAGTTAGTGAAATCCCAACCTTTTCTCTCAAAAGCCATTTTTTAGCTTGCTAGCAGGTCAGAAAAACAAAAAAGGTGAAATTGTTAATATGAGGATAATTCGATATTCCACTCTGTACAGTAAGCTATCATTTGACCATTCCATCCTAGGAAGCTTACTTAGGAGATTTACAGATGTTGTAATACTGTTAACCAGGATCTCCTCCTACCCACACAGAAGGATAACAGAATTTGATCCTCTAGTTTGACAAACATCCCATTTTCTGCAAAATTGTTCATGGCCATTTTTTAAGCAATGTCCTCATGGAAACACCAAGTGGCTTAAGTTTCTCTGTTATTTGCAAACCCAAAATATCATCACTGGTAGTTGTACCAACGATGTGAGTAGAATGAGCTGGCGTGAACATCAAGCCAAGAAATGAAAGCTCAGCTCCATTACTCCCTGCTCATTACCCCGTCTCTTGATACAGCAACCCCCAGAGACTCTGCTGCTCCTTATTTTCCTTACCCTGAAATATCACATTTCCCTTCATCAAAAGTGCCTATAAACCACAGTCTTACGGAATTTTCCTCAAAAAAAGGAGTCTAGTACCTAACACTCTACAAGAAGATGAGCCAGTCTCCTGCCTTTCCCCCTCGACCACTGATAACCAAATTTCCCTCTAAAGGAATGTTTAGATGATAGGACACCCAGACACAAATAAGGGTGTTGGCTAATCATTTTTACTTTAAAATGTACATTCTTACAGGCACTATCATCAATGAGAACGGTGTGAAGTCTAGCACACCATGCTGTTTCATAAATGAAAAATAATCCATTTCTATTATTTTAGTTATATTCATCTCAAGGATTCTCAACTCAAGGTATGTATCAGAATCACCCGAGAAGCACTATGAAAACCACAGACCTGAGAGCCCCTCACAAATCCCACCAGAACTGTGGGTGTGGGCCCGGTCTCATCTATTTTTAAATAGCTATACAGAACTTTTTATGCCTACTGATCCCTGGTTAAGAATCATTAACCATTTTTGTCTTTTATGAAATTTTTGTCACCAAGAAAGGCAGGATTACATTTTTTTTTCTTTCAGATGAAGTTGGTGTAGCGTATTTTTGGTTATCAAAATACTCACAGTTTGGAGACTTTGAAATGGTAAATATTCATGGTGTATGAATGAAAAAGTATGACACATAACTGTACAGCCTTAATTACATTAAAATGCTTACTTGTGTAGATACACACTGGGGACCTAGAAGTCAAACTGTAAACTGCTTGTGATTATGGATGACTTTGTTCTTTCCTTCTCGTGTTTTTCAGTTTCCTTTTAGGCACATGTTAACTTTTAAAAAATAAATTTTTAAAAAACCTTAAAAAAAAAAAAAGAAAAAGAATCATTAACCAGGTAAGTAAATTTCCACATGGGTTATCTAGTGTAATTAAAATAGTGAACAATTATGTATCCTGAAAAAGAGAGTTCCCATCATGCCGTAGTTAAGAGATAATCATTAAGAAGAGATGAAAGAGTTAAATCCTATACAAAAGTCCTCTATTTTTTTTATTTTTTTATTATAATAATATTTTTTATTATATTATGTTAGTCACTATACAGTACATCCCTGGTTTTTGATGTAAGGTTCGATGCTTCATTCGTTGCGTATAACACCCAGTGCACCATGCAATACGTGCCCTCCTTACTACCCATCGCCAGCCTGTCCCATTCCCCCACCCCCCTCCCCTCGGAAGCCCTCAGTTTGTTTCTCAGAGTCCATAGTCTCTCATGCTTCTGTTGCAACATGGACGGCACTGGAGGAGATAATGCTAAGTGAAATAAGTCAAGCAGAGAAAGACAATTATCATATGGTTTCTCTCATCTATGGAACATAGAACTAGGAAGATCGGTAGGAGAAGAAAGGGATAAAGAAAGGGGGGGTTAATCAGAAGGGGGAATGAAGCAACAAAAGTCCTCTTTAAAAATATATTCGTAACAACACTTTATGATGTGTTTTAGTTACTATTATAAAATACATCATATCCCTGGCCCGATCACTATTCAGAGTACTTGCTACAGAAATTGCTGTTGCCAGAAATCACTGCCGTTTGTTGAATAAAAACACAGGGTCAGTCTCTGGTATAAAAACAACAACAACAAAACTCCTACACAGGATTGCACTGCCATACCACTTGTTGAAGAATAACAAAGAATTCTGCCTGACAGTTACCACTGAATTCCCCCACTCCAAATTTCCTAGTTCTGATTAAGTGCTACAGGGAATAATCTGGGATCGTGTTGGAGAAAGAACACAGAACACCAAAAGCTAGTTTCTAAAATCTCCCATTTTTTTTTTCTCTCCTCACTCCTCTAAAAGATTCCAGAGGACTATTTCCACTGTAACATCTCAGATCCCAAGAGTCCTGCCTGCCCCATGTTTTCTTATAAATAATCTTCCCAAAGCTTGATCCATTGAACACAAGTTCTGCAATAGTACTGAAACAAATATTTCAAGGATAAAATAAGTTTGGGACATCCAAATAATAAGTCTCTGGGAAATTTTTACTACAGAAATGAAATCTCTTTAGCCCAGCTTTCCCAGTCTGTGAAATAAGGGTCCTTATTTCACAGGATGCATTAACATCCAATGAGAAGCTCCACAAAACACACTTTAAGAAACACAGTAAGAGCTCTGAATCAACCAAGACTGCTATCTTTTCTACCTCTGTGAAATTTTTTACATCAATAGAATTAAAATAAGTAGCAGAGTCAGCAGTAAGTAGATATATCTGTATCTTCCTTTAGAATATTGAAAAACAGCTTGAAAATACAATTAATGAAGTTGGAGAAAGTGGAAGAGAGGGGAGAATATGTACCTGAACAGGATATGCTGTAGACTGAGCATACAGACCCAGGAATCCATTTGTTTTTGAAAGCTCAGCAGCATCCTAATGTAATCAACTGTCTCTCCTTTCTTCTTAACTTTGAGTAAACTTGCTTACTACGCTTAAGTGGGAAGATGGGGAACAATTTAATTACAAGGTCCCAGTTCCCCCAACCTATGACATCAATGCAGCCACTAACATTAACATTCAGATCTCAGGATCACCAACCTCCATTCATTCAGGTCCCACCCTCCAAGCCAGTAACAAAGTGCTACAACTTCCAGGGAGCTGCTTGTTGGCAAAGGCTTTATTGCTGGCTGTTTTCAGATTACCTACACTATCCAAAAGGTTTAAAGTATCAGAACCGCCTGAAGAGGTAGTGTCAGATGGGAAACTGGGGTTTAGGAAGTTCAATAACCTGCCCCAGTACTTGGGAGGGCCGTGATTGGAATTCCGGACGGTATCTATTTTATATACTCTACTCCAACAACACAATGCTTGCTCTCAGTGTTCCCGTGGATTGGCCCTGGGAAACCAAACATGGGAGTTCTGATTGAAATACTGAAAACTGGCACTCTATCACCAGCATCTCCAAAAAAGCCACTACAGCCACTGCCAACACTGCCAACATCCACAGTCACCATTGCCTGCACACTGATTCCTGCTGAGCAGCCAGTGATACTTGTGTAAAAAAGAATGCCGACTCCCTCCTTCCTTCTGCATGATGGTGAACTGGCGCTTCATCTCTCAGAGAGTTCCAGACCTCTGCGAGACAATTTGTTTTTGTTTTTTTTTTCCCCCTGGGAGACAAGCCTTCCCATTCTTGCTACCATCCAATCTGCAGCTGTTGCCTGCCACCCAGCAAAATGGAATCCTCAGTATCCACCAAAGGACAGAGGAGAAATAACACCATTGTCCCTTTGGTGTTGGTAAAAACAAGAGAGAATGAAGATTTCCCCATCTCTGTGTATTGATAGCTCCAGAAGGGGGCTAAACGGCCTGGTCCCAAAATATTCTGGTATTTTGAGAAAGAGCTCTTTCAACAAGCACACACATCCCTTTCATCCATTCAGTTTACACATAGCTGACAGGAGAATGGGTTACAAAAATTCCATGAAAGCTGTAACACTGCCACCAAGATTGCATTTAACTCTGAAGCCCTGCGGCTAAGTTAGGGTTGTGTACAGATTTCCTCTGTCATTATGAAGAGTAATCTCTTTGTTTTCTCTCACCTTATCCCTAAAACATGACTTTTATTCAGTCCCTCTTCCCATCCCTACCCTCACCACCTGAACATGTTTCCCCTTTAGTATGACTTCTAAACAGTCCCTTGCCCATCTCACTCTTAGCCTCTGCCATTCAAATCTTCCCCAGACCACTGCCAGGAAGCTCCACAAACCCCCAGGTATACTACTGGCTTCGAAGAGATGGTCTAGGGGAAAGATGTCACCTCTATTCATATGCCTGTTGAGGCTAAGTCATGACTGAGGCCACCTGACTATATGAGCTCTTGATTCCATTCAGTCACAACTCCTTCCCTGGGAACTTGCTCCATGTCTTCAACCAGTGCTCTTGTCTGATCCTCCCATGAGCATATATAGGTTTATTATGCCCTTGGTCTTTTACCTAGGTCTCGAGAATGCCTTCTCTTCCACCTTCCTTTTGTTTTCAAACTCCACTCTCCATCTTTTCTCCCAACCGTTCATTCACTCACACAGCTCCTTCAAATCAGGCTTCTAAAACTGTTCTATTCCAATCCCCATTCTTAATATTTGGTATACCTAATGGCTACTTCCCGTCCTTAATTTCCTTGACCTCTGGACAACACCACTGACCATTCCCTCTGTATTGACTGCCCCCCTCCCACTTTCCCTTCTATGCCATAAATCTTTTTGTCTGGTTATTTTCTTGCTCCTCTGACAAATGCTCCCTCTCTGTTTTATTTGCAGGCTTCTCATACTCTGTCTGCTCCTGAAGCAATGGGACGTTGCCCTCTTATCACTCCATATACTCTCCTTGAAAAGATCTCATCTATTTCACGGGTTCATTTCCCACCTATATGAAGATGCCCCATCTTTATCGCCCACCCAGTTGTCTCCCTTGAGTTCCAGACCCATATTTCCAACAGTCAGGTGTACAAGTGTGCCTTCGGTGTCCAACAGACACTTAAATTCTACTTTCCAAGTAATTATCTTATCTACCTACTCTGTTACATCTGTCTTACATCAGTGAAAAGTACCACCATGTGCCTAGTCACTGGAGAAAGAAACTGGGGAGTCCTTCTTCTTAACCTCCCATGTTACAAGGTCCTGCCAATATCACTTTTTATCTCTCAGATCTGTTCTCTCCCTGTCATTCTCATTGTCACAGTTCAGACACTCATCATTTCCTATCTGGCCTCTACTTTCACAGCATTCAACTAAAAGTACAGTCCAATATATTTATTCTGACCTGAATTCAGTTCTTCAATGGGTCATTCATTCTAATACTTCCGTGATTTCACCCATTCTGTTCTTCAAGTATCTTCTTTTTCCTTGTTCACCTGGTAAAATCCTATTTATCCTTAGAGACGTCAAACTTCAAATATAAGTTCCTCCGTGAAGTGATAGCTGACTTCATACCATTAAGAGTTCTGTCTTCTTCCTTGAAGCTGTCATAGCACACTAGATACATACCTCCACAGACAGCATTGTCCTTGCCAATTTACAACTCTCTCTTTCTCTCCCCCTGGAGAGAGAGTTTCAAGGGTAAGGAGAGAATATGTTCTATTCATCTTCACATCCCCAAAATTTAACACAGCGCTTGACTCATCAGTGGGTTTTTAACGATTGCTGATTAAATGAATTAGTCTGTTGTGCTTAAAAGAAGTGATGGAAATCCATGTTAAGAGAGAAGGGTAGGGCTTTCTAGTTGGGGGCTCAGCAGGGAAACAGTATGTTCTCATGGAAAGGATTCTGCACAGGCAGGTAATCAGGAGCTTAGGTTCTCTTGCCCAAGCTCTCCCACTAAGTATGTGACCTAATTTAAGTCAATTACCGCCAAATGATTTAATCATCTGAATAATGAAATAAAGACAAAACTCGGTTACCTTCAAGATCCCGCTCATCCCTTAACTAAATTAGCTAACTTCTCTAAGAATCAGTTTCTTCATCTATAAGGTGTAAGTAATACATATTCTTCCATTACAGGATTATGGGTGGATTGAAAGAACTGATACATGTACAGCATTTGGGACAGCACCCCTTACATAAGAAGTATTCACCAAGTCAAAGACAAACCAAGAATGAAACTGAATTTGACTTCTCAGCTTGTTACTTAAGTGTTGACTAGATATGTCCTTGAGACTCCCTACTTCTTATAAGTCAATACTCACACACAAGTATGAGTGCCAAGATGGTCTGTTTTTTATGTCTCAGATCTGCTGTTTCTGCCAAAAGAACCAACCATTCTTCCATACTGCCAATACAAAAAAAATTGGCATTGTCAGAAACTGGAATGCAGGATTTTTTTTTTTAAGATTTTATTTATTTATTTGACAGAGAGAGACAGCCAGCGAGAGAGGGAACACAAGCAGTGGGAGTGGGAGAGGAAGAAGCAGGCTCCCAGCAGGAGAGCCTGATGTGGGGCTCTATCCCAGAACGCTGGGATCACGCCCTGAGCCGAAGGCAGACACTTTACGACTGAGCCACCCAGGTGCCCCTGGAATGCAGGATATTAAGTTTTTGTAAGTCCATCTTGATATTTATCCTTTACCAACTTCAGTAAAGCCCAGAAATAATCCATAATCAGTTTTTCTCAATTCTAAGGAAAGGAGTGAGAGGATCACAGTGCCCTGGAGGAAAGAAGTTGATGCATTCTGACCTCTTTCCAGACAAGAGCTGGATCTATCATAAGCCTGCTTCTTATCAGGAGCTAGGAGGGAAAAGAAAGGAATAAGGAAAAACCGAATTTCCCTCATTCTGACATCATCATTTTGACTATTGCTACCATGTCTTCAATCAACCTCCTTCCTTTTCTCTCAAGCCAATCTCTTTTAGTGAGATTTCTGAGAAGCACTTTACCTCAGTCTTAACAGACCAACAAGTAATAGAGGTGGGTGAGCAGGCAACTTTGATCTCCCTCTCGCTGGATCAACTCCCAGATTAAGAGGCTTAGTAACAGAAACCTCTCACCCCCATCAAAGAGCTAACTCACCCTTCAGAGAGACTATGAAATTATTTACCCTCTCTTCTACCTCAGACAGATTCTATATTTAAGCCCTCCATTCGATAAGTGGCACAACAGATAAAGAAGAAACACAGCACTCTGTTCAGGATGTCTTGAGAACAAGTCATGCTGCTGGCAATGGGATCCCCTAACCATTGCTAGGAAAAAGAGCAGATGGGGCTCTTGACATGTGCAAGCCCTGACTACATTGTTCCAGCCACTGATGAAGACAAGGCAGGACAGGAGATTTGGGCTACAGGTTGCCACTCATCAAAATTAGTAATAAAGAGCTTGGAAGACACTGGAGAAATGCTATTCATCCTAACTGCCCTCATTTTTTTTCAAATATGCCTTTGTTCACCTTCATTTCCCTTTAAGAATGGGGCAAGTCCTTATAAGAATTCATGACTTTTCTGAGCCAGTGCGCCTACTCCGAAGTGGTGTACCTGAAGCGGCCCCACCTTACAAGGCCCTTGGCTTCCTGTGCTGGTAGACCCTGCCAGGTGGGCTGCTCCTCCTCCCAGACCAACAGAACAGTGGGAGAGGGCAAGAGGTGACGGCCCTCACCTGACCACAAAGGAGTCAACCTTTAAAAGGAGAAGCAAGCAGCCTAATTTCTTTTTTTCCTCAAGGCAATGGTGAGTGGTTTTGATCTTTCCTGGTTTGCTTCTCAGCCGGTCTGCTTCCTTTGTCTCGCCTCTCTCAATGAGATTCTGCAGTTTCATTTTTTTCTAACCAGAAAATGTAGTGTGATTCTGTAAATGTTTTCTTGCTGTTGTACTTTGCAGACCATTTTCTTCCTTGTTTTTTGGGGGCCTGAATCTGCCTTTGGTCACACTATCTGCTCCTCTATGGTCACCTCGGAGAAGATTAACCCTTTCATTAAAAACGGCTGGCCAGGGTCAAACTACCGCCTGGCTAGGGACTCTTACAACCCTTTGATCTCCCAGCTATGGAGAAATTATTAGCAAATTCTAAGCCTTCCCATGTGATTTGTTTTTGTAAATTTGTAGAAATTATTCCTAATCCTATTACGTGGCCTAGGGCAAACCTGCATTAAATATAGGAGACTTTTTGTTATGTGGCAGATGGATAATAAAGGAATGCTGAATGCAGCTCCATTCCAAGTTATGGGAATCTGGACACTTCATCAGCATTCTCTTAATCCTCTGCCATGGCTCCGCCTTTGATGAATGCTCTCATTTATGACCACTGATGCCGCTCACTTAATTTCAGAGAAGAAAAATAATACCTAGCTGTTAATGTGAATATTTGAGTTTATGGCTGTACAATGAATAATTGTGACATTATCAAAGGAACATCTCCTTATACATTATTCAGTTGTATAGACCACATTAACCAGAGATTGGAAACTTGCAATTTTGCATCTTCCATCTTCTTTGGAACGGAGACACCACGCAGACAAAAGTCAGTGTCTCAAACCAAATTCTACCTGACAATGCGTATCAGCCCGCACTATATTTTGCTCATTGTGGTGCCAATCTCCTATCTTACCAATGACATTTTTTCAAAGAAAGAGGGGATTTCCTAGAGACTCGACCCCATGCAACTTCCATAGCTTATTATCGAGTAGGAAAATGTAGTCCTGGTTCCTGCTTTAATACTGATGCCATGGAGGATGTCTTGAGGGTTAGACTGAAAATTAAGACAGCACACCTTTGCTGCTTATACTTCATATATAAACTGGGGGTCTTTTTCAATGTATGTTTTCACTTAGAAAGCAAGAGGGAACATTTGCAAGTCATCCATGAATCCCTGGGTCTTTGCTGGGTTCAGCCAGGCAGAGATCATGCTGGTACCATTAGGGACAGTCATGCAGAATCACTTGCTTCTCTGTTACAGAGACAGATGTGTCTCGACTGCTTCAGCATTTACGCCTTTGTTTCTGGGCAGGTAGGGGGTGAGGCACCAGCGAAAGGAGGTAAAAAGTGGGATGGAACATTTTCATCGTAAAAACTCATTGAATAGTGTTTTTAACTAAGATATGTGTAGAGGATGTACACAAGCATGTCGTTTGAAAATGCCAGGAATATTTTATAAAAGAGCAAATTTTATTTTATAAGACAGCAAATACATGTATCAGACTAGGAACAGGACCTTTGGGCTACTGACTTTTAAAAAATACTTCCATTTTAATTTAATTTAAATAATGCTTGGTATATAGACTTTGGGGCTGAGATCAGATTTCCCTAAAGATGTTTTTCTGCATTGTTACTTGGGTAATCCTCGTGAGATCAGTTATATTCATTGATGGCAAAATGCCTGCAAATGGTTTGTGAGACTTGGGAGGTGCTCTCAAATAAATGAAATCAGCACTATGTGTCATTTTTCCAGCTTTAGTAAGCCATAAGCTGAACATTTTCATATCCTGCTGGTTTCTACACAGTAGTCAATTTATTGGCACAAACCATTAGCTGAGAGACCATAGAAAAGAAGTATTTTAGCCTATTTTCAGAAAATTCATTACAGAGGTACCCTATAGCATTTATGATGGTTCAATGCCAGAAGCAGGTGTAATCAGGGCATGAATGGTGCTATTCAAACTGTGTATGATTTAGTAATACATACTGTAAGCTACGCACAAGACTTCTAGGCAGTTTGAAGAGGGGCTCTTCTTGGTCTTCATTTTAATATATTATGAAATTGGGGCACCTGGCTGGCTCAGTCTGAAGAGCATGTGCCCCTTGATCTCAGGATCATGAGTTCAAGCCCTATGTTGGGTGTAGAGATTACTTAAATATATTTTTTTAAATATATTATATGAAATTAGTGAACTGAATAGCAAATTTGAAGTTACTAGGCAAACTAGGCTTTCTCACCCAGGGCTCCTAACACTGATATTGATGCCATTGAGAATCAGATGTAGACTCTCAAAACCTCTGAGAATGACAAAAATTAAACAAATATCCTCAGCTAAGGAAATTGCAAAATTACTTCTGTAATGAGTGACTTGGTATTGTGTCCTCAACCCACAGGTCACCATTTTGCTTGTGCTGGTTGTTATCCTTAACAGATTAAAATGCCTCTAAAAACAATACTTCCTGCCATTCTACCAGAATTTATCAGTGGCCATTCTAGATTATTGATTCAAAAAAAATGAATGAAAAAGAATGGAAACTTAGAGGGAACAGTGTATCGGCTACACTAAGAACCAACAAATACTACATCTGGTGCCAACTTAATACAAATGTCCTCTGTCTTATCAGAACTGTCTTAATACTATCTGGGAGAGAGGGAGGGACACTCTATGTCTGTGACTCTTCAGGCCAGGCATCAGAAACTTGTGGTGTTTCAAAAAACACAGATGCCAGTTTCTCAACCTAAGTCTACTAAATGAGATTTTCAGGAGTGGGAACCAAATGTGAATTTTTTTAATATTCCACAGAGCTGATTCTGATTCGCAGGCATGGTTGATAACTGCTCCACCACAAGAACAGATGCCACATTTATCTTTACTTCAAAGGCCGTGTGGTAGAGGGAAAAGGGCATCGGCTCTGAAGTCAAACAACCTGAGATTCACACCCTGGCATGCGTCTGACCGGCTGTGGGCTCTTGGACAAGTTTTTTTCATTCCTTCAGTCTCAGTTTCCACCTCTGTAAAATGGGGACAATCCCATTTTCCTCACAGAGCTACTGTAAAATTACTATTACAGGACTGAAACACAGTAGGCACTCAATAATTGCAGCTTTTCAAGTGAAGTTGAGCTAATAATTCCCCCAAGGAGGAGGAGGAAGAGAAAAGGAGGGGAGGGGGATCAAGTTTGCCAAGCCCTCCTTTATTGAAAACAAACAGGCTTTACTTCCCAAATAATTCACTTGTATTCTGAAAACAAAGCAGCTTTTCAAAATAGTCCCAACTCTTTCTTCTTCCAAAAAAATACAACAGCTTAAAAAACAAACAAACTAGGGGCGCCTGGGTGGCGCAGTCGTTAAGCGCCTGCCTTCGGCTCAGGGCGTGATCCCAGCGTTCTGGGATCGAGTCCCACATCGGGCTCCTCTGCTGGGAACCTGCTTCTTCCTCTCCCACTCCCCTGCTGTGTTCCCTCTTTCGCTAGCTGTCTCTCTGTCACATAAATAAATAAAATCTTTAAAAAAAACAAAACAACAACAACAAAAAAAACTAGCTAAAGTAGAACTTGTTTTCGTCGTCACTTAAAGTGGGCAGGGAAAAGAGAGGAAAAAGAAAGCATCTTAACACTTCTTCTAAGACCTTTATCTCTCTTTGAGGAAAATTTAAAAGAATAAGACAAAGCCAAATAAGGCAACATAGGCAAAGACTGTCTATGTATTTTTTTTCATGTGGGAAGTGAAAAAAGAAAATACCATGCAAAGTGGAGTTGAGGTTGTACGCCACAATCATAGGAGCCTGCCTGGGCAAAAATACATACATACATACACACACACACACACACACAAATAAACACACATACACACGCATGCATACACACACAAGTGCATACACGCGTACATACACACACACACACAAACACACACACACACAAATACACATACACACGCATGCATACACACACAAGTGCATACACGCGTACATACACACACACACACACACACACACATATAAATACAAACAAGCAAACATGGTACGGTAATAGAAAAAAATGTACTCTTTCCCCAACCGTGCTGGCACTACATTATTTGGGATGGAGCTCTTGGCCTCACTCATGTTTTTAGAAAGGCAGAGCAACCGCTACAGGGACTCCAGACCCACAGACAGAAATCTGCTACTTTAATCTAATATGCCTGGTGTCAGTTTTCTTTTGTGCAAACACATCTACAACAAATGGGTTGGGAAGCTCACCATCTATATCATGTGCAATAAATTATACTTTCCTGAAATGTTGCCTCGCTAAAATATGCTAAGAAAGCTGTGAACAATATTTACAAATAGTTCAGATGTCACAACAAAACACCCACCACTCATGCATTCCTACATTTCGCTATAATAAGTGTGGTAATAGAGGATACCGCTCTTAAACATTAGAAAAGTAAGCTTTACAGAGACATAATTGGGAGAAATTCTTTAAATTTATAGAAAAATCCTTTTTTCCCCCTTCCTCCAGAATCTTTTCTCTCAACTGTCAAGGCAGCAGCCTCAATTTTGCTTGCTTCCAGCATCTCCTTGCACAGCAGGCTGTTAGTACTTATTTTTTATTTTGGTACAGTGTTAATTTCCTGACAAAGCAGAAAACTTTTTTTTCTGCTATTACATACTACTGACGTTTTTTAAAAATTAATGCAAACTAACAAATGCTATGTCATTTCAGGGAAGGAGACAACAGTTGCCTTGAATATAAGCCAAATGACCGGACTATGTTTTAATCTGCAAGGCGAGTGGCCAGATAAGGCCATTGCGAAAAGGCTGGCTACAGGGGAGTTAAGCATGTCTAAGAGCTAGAACAAGTAAGGAGAAGGCCCTATATCATAACTCCGTTTGCCTGCCTCTAGAATCCATGTTATTTCAAAACAAGACAAGCATGAGAAGGAGCTTTCAAAGTAAAGTGAAGGATACAAGTGAGATGCTATTTTGAAAAAAGTAGAAACAATTTACAATGTGAGAGATGTCAAAAGTAAGATATTTGAATATCAGGGCATTTTTACAGTGAAAGAGGTCTTTCTATGATATAAGAGAGAGATCAGGAAAAAGTGCTTCCCCAAAGGAGTACAAATAGTTTTCCAATTTAACTATTCCTGATCTTGTTCATAAAACAACACTGAATTTTAATATTGTGGTGTTTACGAAAATTTGCAGTCCAGCTATTGATACTATGTTTCTATACACCGGAGAATCAGTCACATGTTATATTAATACTTTTCATAAAGAGTGATGATGAACATATAAAGAGAATCACTCTTTTAATCAAGGAAATCAAATATTTTTAAAGTAAAGCATCTGGTTCATTAGCTCATTTGCAGCTGCTTTACTAGCTAAGGACAAAAACCTCTCTTTTCTACTCTTGGGTCTGTTTTCTAAACTCCACCATTGGGTATTTTGTAGCTTAATTAAACTAACCCACATTCTAAAGGCAGTACTTGAGAAATAAAACCCTCAGTTTTTAGTTCCCCCTAATGCAAGCACCATCCTCTCGGCTGCCTTTCTGGCATGGCAAGTACAGAAAACAGAATCAGGTGAAAAATAAATGTGTTTACCTACCATCAAAACACCTTTCAAGTCCAATACACATTTTTGTTTTGTTAATGCCAACACAAATATGCAGGCACTGTGGTAAGGGGTGTTTTAAAATATAGCTAGACAGACCGATTAAAACGCGCTGCTTTCTCGCTGCCAAATTCCTGCCTATGGGGAGCAATTAAATGTGCCGTCCGCGCATTCAAATACTGAATAAAAAGTGAATCTTGTATCTCTGCCATTTAGACAAGTATAATTCCAAAGGAAAGATTTATCAACAACTCTCAGGCAGTTTGGGGGTTTAGTTTTTTTGTCAAGCAGCACAAGCACCCGTACTGCATCTGGACTCCGTTACAAAGTCACACAGGGAATGGGAACACGAGGAGAAGGGTGCTCATTTTGGCCGATGAACAAGCAAACCCAAACATCAAGGAGGCAGCTTTGAACAAATAAACCACTTTGTGCTACACTGAACACACATTAACATTACCCAGGAATATAACCAAACAGCAGTAAGAGCTACTTTATTGTGGCTTCTTTGCAGTTAGAGAAGTCAAACATAATTGCAGAAGCCCATAATTGAAATTTTTTTAATGTGAACTTATTCCATCAATGCCATATGAAATCACCAGAGGTTTCCTGCATGACAAAAGACCCCAGCATTTAAGGAGATTTGAAAATAATAACAGAATTACAAATCAGTCAGAAAACAAAATGATTCTAGAAGATTTGGTGCTGACATTTTTATTTTTAGATTCAAAATTTTTTTTCTGCCCCATCGATTATTTCATGTGTGCAGGTTTGTGACTGCCAGAGAGAGAGATGGTTGATGGCTGGTATTACACTGCCCCAGTTATGACACTTTCCCCCGACTGCCTGGCATCAGTGAGCTTTTGGTTATGACATTTCGGCTTTGGCCTGGGTCCCCATCAGCCTCTGAGGCAAAGTCCAGGCAATGATCTTTCTGAGACCTGACTAAATGCCTAGTTAACTACAAGGTTACTCACACTGGAGCAGGTCACAAAGAAACATTCAAGCCCCCAGATGTCTTTCTTCCTGCCTCAAACAAAGCAGATGTCTTAGATTTTTGCAAGGCTGTGTGTAATCTATTTTGGCTTTGCAATTAAGAAACTATATATTTACCATGTCTTTGGACATTTTGTCCTCGTCGTTTCAAGGGGAAATCTTTCTTTCAAGTGCATATAAATCAAATAACATTTGAAACTTTGCAAGTAATGGATGCTTCTTCATATAGATTTAGGATAAAATGTGGGAAGGAAAACTGCTTTTCTAATTTACTGATCAGTTTACTCAGATCACAGATATCGCAAGATTATCAAGCATTGTGCTTTTAATAAAAGGCGAATTGGTTAATACTACCGAAATCATTACTGAGCATTTCTATTTTGATATCTACTTTCAAGACTTACAAACAGATGAATTCACACTAAGCTGAGAACTGGCAGACAGATTAATATTCCAGAGCTTTGTTCTTAATGAATTTTGATGTTTCTGTTTCAATATATAAAAACATTTTCACATGATCTTAAAAGAAATATTTTAGTTTCCCGGGACTAAAGAAAAAAGAACAATAAATAGGAGAGTACCTTAATTGCCATTGAGGGTATCTGAATAAAACTCAACCCACATAGGTTTTATGTATATATACATACATATATATGAGAAATATACATGCAGGTATCATATTCTAAAAGGAATTATATCAATTCAAGTAATTTGATGCATGTCTTCACAGAATCTCTCCAAAACCCACTTGGAAGTTTTCCTACATATGTTTTTTCATTTCATTCTTTATTGATTCCAAACATTACAGCTAGCTGTTAAGTAACCACTGTCCTTAAAGCATTATAAATATTCATTTTTAGACAATAAAGTCTTTTAAAATCCTCTCAAAGAATTTCAAGCTATTGCAAATGGATAAATCACTGCACACCTAAGTCTGTATTTGCATAGTTAAATTATGTATTGTAACAGTGGAGTCTTTTACTTCTATTATATATATCAAGACACACACTGGTATGTTTCCATGAATCTTTCCTTTAGGGGCTGCAGCACTATCATAATAAAGTCAAATATCCTATATGCCACCATAGGTGCTTCATTTTCACCTGGGAGGGACTCGGAGAAAAAAGCAAACTGTACCAGTCTGAATTCCTTTCTCTTGGCAGCTCATGTCACCTTTGCTGTGGTAATTGAATTGCTCTTGTTCTGTGGATTAATTTTAACAGACTTTCTCTTATTTGCATAAAGGCAAGATTAAGAGCATCTTTGAAATAAACTTAATATATATTATGTTACCATTGAGTTTTTAGCTTTATTTCTCTTTTTTCTCTACGAGTGCCCTGAAGGGCTTTCAAGCTTTTTCTAGGATACATTCTGGGATAAAGTTTTTTATAAAGAGATGTGTCAGCTGCAGTGGCTACAGTCATTCTTTAAATTTAAATCACTGCTGAAACACAAGCTTATTAAAAGTTAAGATTTTAGCCAGTTTTTGTGATTGCTTGTATATTTATGAGATTTATTTTGGGGGGTAGGGTTATCTTCAATCTGATTCAGTCAATCACTAAAAGCATCAACTGAGGTTTCTGGTTGTCTTCACAAATGTCTAATATCACAAAGATTGCTGAAATAAAATTTCCACCCAAGAAAAGCCTATGTTCACAAAATATCAAATTTTTAAAATATAAAACAATCCATAGAACATAGCTGTCCCCTTTTTATATAATACGCTTTAATTGTTAAATTACTGGTCGGGAAGTATTTTTTTTCTTTTTTCTTTTTTTTTTTTTTTATTTATTACTTTGGTTTGGCTTGGTTTTAGTTCTTACTTTGTTTTTAAGTAAATGCACGGGGAAGAATTTTTTATTTTACATGACTAGAGACTTGATTTTTATTTCTGGTGTTCTAAGAAATCAAAGGCGATTTAGAGTACAATAAAGAATAAAAATGTGATCAATTGAATAAAGTATTTCTGTGAAGTCTGAACAAAGTGGAAATCTGAATTGCAGCCCCAAGTATTTAAATAAGCTATTACAAAAGGAGTGCTAGAAACCATTATATTGTGTGATTTCTTGTGAATAATGGAAATGCTATCAGGTATTTTTGTTTAAATGGAATAAATGTTTGAGAGAGATGGTGTTCAGCCATTGTAACCTTCCACACCACTAGTATTAGTACCATTATAACTTCATCTTTTGAAAGAGACATACACTAAAAAGAAATTCACAAAGTTATAAAAAGAAGTGCAATTTAAACCTATCCTCCATCTCCATCATTTGCAAGTGGATCATTTCTCCTATAAGGACACTGATAAAGACTTTCAAGCATCCTTACCCTGAGAATTCTCCTGTCAGAGCTAAACAACATTACAGTACTCTTTCAGGATAATATGTCTCCTCCAATTCAGAACGCCATACATTGACAGTGCTCTCAGAAGTTCTCAAAGAAATTAAAAATATGTTTACTATAAATAGACTGCCACGCCTTTATATTAATTGAATTTGCCATCTTCGAAAGATCCTTTGGTCTGGTTAGCTAAAGGTTAATATAATTTGGCTATTAGCCATTTAAAATAATTTAAATAAAATCTGTGTTGCATAGAATTAAAATCATATTTGGTAGCAATAGTCATCAATAAGGATCATGCCTAATTATACTGGACTGCTTCCAATTCCCTATTTGTAAATAACACTTGCCCCTAGGAATGGAAGCTGAAGGAGACATTTCAGATATTTTCCTGCTGGATTCTGTTTTGCTGTGGAAGTAGAAAAAGCACTGAACATAGAGTTAGGGACTGGTAGAGGTCCTAACATCACCACTGTATGTGTCCAGACAAATCCCTGAATATCTGTGGATCTTGGTCACTCTTCATATAAAAAACGACTAGATGATCTAGAAAACTCTCTGCTCTCCTATAAGGACGTGTCCCATCTGAGTAAATGTTAGTAGGAGGGCATTTCGGGTAGACAATGTGGAATGTAAGCAGAGAGAATGTCATTATACAGTGGATCTTCAGAAACCATGTTTTCCCAAAGTCAGTGTGCCTCAGTCAGAACCCAGTAGCATTTTGCTATTATATAAGTGATTAAATATGCAAAGTTTTCATCTGTCTAAATGCCCAGGAATATACCAAGATTATTTAAGGTTATTTAGCTATTTAACCAGAGCATTATCATTTTTAATTTATTACATTTAAATAACATTTAATAAGAAATTCTGCATAGTTGCTCAGATTGCTTGCAAAGCTAAAACTACCCCCAGAAAATAAAGCACAAATAAAAGAGTCTGCTGTTGTTCTTACTCTAGTACAAGAAGGGACATAAAGTATCTTTTGACTAAGTACTGACAGGGCTCCCTTCTCAAGATCATAGTTCAGATACAAAGAACTTTTCCACGAGTGCTTTTTATTTGGCTGTGTGATAGTAAAATGCTAGCTACTGTTTACAGAGAATTTATGTGATCATTCCTGGAAGATGAATTATAAGAGAGGAGCAGTAAACAAGTTATATGAGAGAAGTATTAAATTCCTCTTCATACTTGCGAAGGGAATACCCGATTTCTGGTAACTTATTCTTCTATTCTCTATACCTGAGAAAACAGGGTGTGGAAATCCAAATGGCCTCACTCCTTCTGGGGCAAAGGGATCACTTTTGGCTAAAATGTAAAGCTACCTAGTCTTGACCTCCCACCGCACGCCTCTTTTCTTCTTTCTTTTTCTAATTCTCCAGCTGTTGCCATGCATCATAAACCTCCCACCCTAACTCCGTGTTTTCTTGAAAATAACAATGCCATCAGAACACAATAAGTACATAAAGAAATCAGTAAAGACAAAATGACAGAGTTCTGAATCATGTCTAGGTGGAAGAAAAAATAATCTCATCCTCAAAATATATCAAACTATTTGAAGTTTGTAGGAATTTTTTATAATTTCCTTTGAAATTCTTTTTCCTTTTATGTACAATTCTGTCTCTTATGATGAAATTTATTAAATATCAACACCTATTTAGACCAAGTGCACAAATGCGAAACTGGTTAAATCCTCATCATGGTTAGTCCTTATGTCTGTGCATATTTACATCTTTTAGCTAAACACTGGTTTAAATTTTTCTAACATCAAGCTTAAATTTTCCCACTTATTATACCTTACTGAAAATCTGAGTATATAAAATTAACTACAAAATGCACCAATTTCTTTCCCATTTCTCTACATATGCAATGGTGCCGATTTTACATGCAGTGTCAACTTGATCCAAACTCTCCAGTGGATTTTCTAGATGACTCTGTCAGCTACACAACCAGGCTAGTTCAAAAGAGAGCAAGAAGCACTTGCATTCAAATGAAATCTATATTTGGTAATTCTTAAAATATCATTTTTCCATGGCTTTGTAGGGCATATTGCTTACTCAGATAATGTGCATGCCTTTCTTGTGAGGTACTTTTTTGAAATGCGATCTTGGTCACTTTATGTTAAACTTACTTACTCCACACGTAGGATGAGTAATGCCAGATAAAGTACTGTCATTAAAAGCATTTTTATTAAGGGAGTTGGGGAGAGAAATCCTTTAAGCAGTGTTATCGAACTCTTTGTTGAACCAGGTGGGACATCTATATGAATAGAATCTCTTCAGACCTAGACCTCAGCCACTGCACACCTGGCCTATGTTTGGAAAAGAAAGTCTCTCTTGTTTGGCTACACAGTCGGCTACAAAGACCCAAGACAACCTTAATTTATCCATTACGAATAGAGGCCCATATTTAAGAGTCATCAGCAATAAAGGAAAATACACTGGATCATTTCAAGTGCATGCTAATCATTTAATGTAATAAATGGAGCAACTCTAATTATCTCCCGAGGAAATGATTTCACACTAAAACAATGGGAATGAAGAGGTTACTTCGGGAGCATAATACACAGCTGAAAACTACTCATGTGAATCTGGAGATTTCTCTTGCATTTAAGAGAGAGACAGAGAGAGAACTTTCCCCCCATGTACTCCTCACTCAGTGCCTCCTTAATTCTATGGGATATCATAAATGGGGTTAAGGATATTTAGTACCAAACCCTGCAGTGTTCTTGTTTTATAACCCCAAGCAAAGCTCCTACCAGGCTCAAGATCAGTGTCCATCACAACTGCTTTGAAAGCTGTTCCCTAATAAGAGGGTGTCTGACTCAAACGCAGCAAAACAAATAAATTAGTCGACAGACCGCTGTAGCCTCCCATTCCTTTACTCCCCCAAAATGATCAATTTGCTACCTACACTAGCCATTGCAAAAGGATTTCCAGTGAGACGCTTGAAGCTGGTTTTTTTTTTTTTTTAATGTTTCAATCTACTGTGACCATCTTTTTAAAATACAGGGTTTTTTAAAAGTGATTTCTGCTTAAGTGTGTATTTCACTTTTTTTTAACATTGCAAAATTAAGGTAAAAAAAATGATGGAGGATTTGTGGAAGAAAAAAGGCTTAATGATTTGGTTGGTTTTCTTGCAAATGACAGGTTTCACCATAAGCTTCGAATGGTTTGCTAAATTCCATATTTCTGTTGCCTCCCTGTTCTGCTTCTTTTGATGAGGCACACAAAGTAAGCACTATCCTTTTAGGTACTTAAAAAACATATTCACATTAAATAGAGTACGTACAGTGGGTGGGCATACAACGCCCTTAATACTAGGTAACAGAATGATTCTGACTTCTTTTAAAGCCTTCCCTTGAGTAGACAGAAATCTAAAACACAACAACAACTAAAGTAGATAATATGGACTTGATTTTTGAATAATCCTTGCCCCAGTTCCACATTGCCTTGCTGTGGGGAATCAAAAGCACATTAGAAGAATTTTCCTCTTCAGGAATAACAAAGAATTAGGAAGCTGTATCTGTTTAAGTTCTATATCTAACCTAAGACATTATAAGTACATGTTTATCATTGTGAATATAGTAAGAGCAAATAAATTCACAACTCTGTGTCTGTTTTGGTCCTATTCAAAGGTATGTTGAATGAAGAATCAAACTGTTGTTAGATAACTGGTAAACAAATTAGAGAATGTAAAATATCTACACAAAATAGAAAACCACCCAATGCAAGACTGATTAATTCTCTAATCAGTGTGAAAAGCGCAAGTGGAAATCATAATTTTGAGGGAGCAGATTTGCATTTATTTAAAACTGACATCTATATTTCATAAAAGGGAATGCTTTGGCTTGCTTTTTGCCTTGGGATCACTGTTCTCTGTGTACATGAAAACAACTGATATCAGGTATGAAGTTAATTGGAATCAACTGCGCCCGTCTTTACAGGCACACACCGGAATGTGTACCACTCAGGCTCGGCTTACCATAATAGTCTCCACGGAATAGTTGACCACAGGATTCTCATTCACAAACAGCCAGGTTAAACAGTTAAATGCTAGCAAATCCTGCATAGCCCTGTGGGAAATTTCACTTTAATCCCGAACTTATAAGAGGACAATCAAAGCCCAAAGCCTGGTAACAAATCTGATCCTCTGTTGCAATCTGCGTCCTCATGGGAAGGACAGAGGTGCTCTCCGTACAAGCCCGAGATGGATAAATACCTAAATGATGAGATAGATGGGGAATGCAGAAGAGGCGTCTGGCCTCAGCCATTCGCTTCCAATTCCATATTACACTGTGAGAGGCAATTCTTGTGCAGCTCAGGAGCAGCCAGTCCTGATTACCAGAAGTTGAAGCGTGGCTTAAGGAATGATTAATGACAGTGTGGGGAGAAAAACAAAGCACAATGAGAGTTATCTCTAATCCACCTGCTTGCAGATGCTATAGTAAGGGAATGAAAATGGCCCCGGTGAGCCCTGATGATAAAAAAATCAAACGAGAAAGGTGCAAAGCTGTAGATATGTATTAATCTGATATATAAAAACTAGGTCTTAGCTTGAATAAAGCATTAGGCATGAATGGAGCCCCATAGGTGATAGATACTGGGCCATAGTGGACTTCACATTGTCTGTATTTTTTAAATCAAACAGAACTGTTCCCTTCAGTATTGCCTTTGACATTAATAGGTTGGTATTTGAAAAGTCACAGTTCACTAGATGAGCAGGCTTGTGAGTGCAAGCTCATTAAACAAACCCCCTTTTCTTGTTGTTCTTAAAAAATATGGTGACACCATACCACCACCTTGTGGTTTCTCTGTGAATGTACATGTCACCCCCAGAGAGCGGGCTAAAATTCAATCACATTTTCCAAACATATAAATCCAGGTTGAACGTAATTATAAGATCGATGGTGTATTTTATAAGCAAGTGCATTTATGAGCAGCTTGCACCTAAGACAACACATTGCCAATAAGATCACTGGAGTTTCATAACGTATTTTTGAATGCAATATGAGGTCTCAGCCTGGTCATTCCAATTACATCTGTTCTCATTTCAGGCCACCGGTGCAATGAAGATCAGAAGTCATCAAATATCCACCCATCTGAATAGAACAAACAAAAAGGCTTTACCCACCTGTTCCCCTCTGGTAGTTACAGATTTCCAAAATTCAACATAGCTAAGTAACAGCACTTTGAGCTTTTCATAATTTTTCCGATTATGGAAAAGTGAAATCTAAATATGCTTTCTTC
Organism: Ursus arctos; assembly: GCF_023065955.2. Classification (NCBI taxonomy): domain Eukaryota; kingdom Metazoa; phylum Chordata; class Mammalia; order Carnivora; family Ursidae; genus Ursus; species Ursus arctos. The sequence continues at coordinate 4,449,190 of NW_026623050.1, forward strand.
TAAAATGAAGGCTGCTGTTTTGCTCATGTCCCCACATACGTACCAACAGAACTCTACGGACCTTTACAGACTGAATTTTCACATTCAGACATTTTGTTGATTCACCATACATTAGCCTTTTGATATGAACTTAATCCCAAGGATGCGAGAGCATTCAGTAATTCCATTTGGGCTGCAGTCACTCCTGTTAGAAGGTAATGATGGATGATTCCTTCACCAGTGTGGCCTCTGGAGACCAACTTATTCCTGGGTTTGGGAAAGCCGGTTCTGCCTTTGTCCAAAATGTTAAATGCCTACTGCATTCTCTCCCCTTTAATCTAACTAGCAACAAGTTAAATGTTAATTCATATTTCATGCAAGTTTTTTAATATTGCAAGTCTAATGAAGATTTAGTGTTCCGTTTTTTAACAAGGCTGACATTACTGTTGAAAGAAAGCAAATACATTATTTTAATTAATATCAATTCATAAGTGCTCCTGATTTATATATTAAACAAAGAGAGAAAGTGTCTTGTCATACACTACAATTGATTCTGTATTCACCCATCATTTACCCAGAGCCCGTTTCCCCCCTTCTTCCATGGGAAATGCATGATGGAAGCTGCCATGTAGAATGGTGTGTCTCTCACGCACAGTTAATGCTGTGCTGTGATCACCTCGCCCCTTATTTCCTTATGACGAGCTTCAAGTCAGTTCTAGCCAACTGTGCTTGTCTCCACCTGACATCTTCTACTATCAAATAAGCAGCCTCTATTGTTTTAAGCGTAATGCCTTTGTGTATGGCATAGCCTTCCAATAATCGCAGAGAGCCTGACAATACGTGTGTTATAAAGGCATAATGTTAGGCCAAAGGAGGTAATTAATAATAGCAGTTTAATGCAGCTGGGAACAAGAACTGCCTTACAAACCGAAACATCTTCAGCCATTTAGCTAAGTACAGAATTAGCAAGATGACAAGGACCTGAACGGAGAAACAAATGCCCTGCCTTTTGTGTTATGACACTGTAGACAGGAAAATTCTAGAATTTTGGAAGATGCCCTGATCCCATCAGACCATCATTAAATTGACTATTATCTATTAACTGATTTCTGTGGGATTTTCTCCTTCTTCCCTTCAGTTCTCTCAATTGCAGCAAATTGTCTCTTTTCAAGTCAAAACTGTGTTTTCCTCTGGTGAAATCTCTACCCTAAAGTCGGCAACGCTCTCATCTTCCCTCCTTATCTCTCCCTATCCCACTTCCACATATACATTCTATCAATTACTTATGTCACTTTCCAAAGGGACAAAAAAAGAGAGAGAGAGAGAGACTCTAGGGCATTTCATATTCTGTGCTTTGAATAAAAAAAAAAATATTTTTCTCTGAGATTTACTGCTATATCCCTGCCCCAGAAGGACCCCAAAGATAAAGGCAGAACCCAGAAGATATCCTGTGGGTGGGCCACTGGGAGGGGGAGGAGCCCCAGTACTTATGTAGAAATGTTTTTAAGCCAAAGAGAGGATTTTATTTCTTCTTAATTGTTGGGCTGTGGTACAAGCCCGTAATTATTTTGTCCCCCGGTGCCTAAAAAAAAAAAAAAAAAAAAAAAAAAAAAAAATCTACCCTTAATGCTTCATTCCTGAGTCACTCAGACCAATAATGCTGGCTGTTATTTCCGGGGAGAAAACATTCCAAAGCCCCAAGTTAAGATATTAATCCCACACCATTTTTAAGAGAAAAATAAATCATTTGCCAAGAGCAAGACAATTGGGACCATGAGAGAGGACCTGACCCGAAATACCAGCCAAATTCCTCTCCAGTCAAACCCCGTCCCTTCGTTCAATCAATTTAAATCTAAAGGTATGTTTGTCTTTCAGGACTGTACTGAGGTCCCAACCCCGGCAGTGGGCAGGGCTTCCTCCCCCAACTTCCTGAGAGGTAGAAATGACATGAGTGTTCTATGCACATTTTTGTTGCTCTGCAGGGTCAGCTCCGACTTGGAAAGAACCTTCAGAAAACAACATGCAAGGAAAAGCTCTACCCCAACAGGAATGCAAGTTACATTTATGCTCTATGAAATCGGGCATCTCCCAATTTATTTACCCTGGCACGATTATTTATCTGGCATTATATTGCAGCAGTAACCCAGGGAGTTGCTTTGTAGTTAACTCTGTTACCACTCTTGTTTTGCAGTAACTCTGTAAATAACTTGTGTCACTATTCTATGTCCCGTTTCCAGATGGAAGATAAGACGTTATTTCTGCTTCAGTGCAAAATCTTAACAGCTGATGTAAGGAGGTGTTCAGATTCCTATCTAAATTACATGCCAGACATTCTGCATTAGCATTGTTAGGCGGGTTATTTATCTACAACCTGAATATATTTCCAGGATATCAAATGATGACTTATAAACCGTCGCCTATGATGTGATGTGCAAGCCTAGAGCAATATAAGGAAAAATTTAAAACCGCCTCTACTGAAGATCTTAGCTTAGAAAAACGGATTCAACATTATTCTATTTACCTTAATTAGCACAAATCCTAGCCATATTTGTTTATAACACTGTGTTAGTGACTACATGAAACAGTTATGAAGCTGTCTACAAGGCCACTGGGTATGTAAGGAAAACTACACAGTCATTACTACCCAGTAGAGGGCAAACACATTGTATTTTATTGCTAATTTGGACCAAATCCCTGTAATTTGGTGTTTAAAGATTGTGCATGGGTTATGAGCATAAAGTTGTTGAATAAATGTACCATGGTATGTTTTTAGCATCTGTGGATGTTTTAATTGAATAATTGTCTCCTTTCTATATAGCTTAATGACATGCATTGTGTATCTGGGAATTCACACAAGGTAAACTATTTGGAAAGGAAATCACAAAAGAATTTGCTTGTGCTGTCTAGAACTCCTACACATGGCTAAAAACTGGAGGGGGGATAGAATATTAAAACCAAAAACTGTATTAAGCTGGACAAATGTTTTTTTCCCATATGATCTTCAGTCTCCCTTTGTTAAGAATGAAGCTCTCCACCCGACCCTAAGGTTTTCTTTCTTCCCAAGTAGAAGGTAGTTTGGGCCAGCGTGTTGTGTTATTCCATTAGTTTATGTTTTAAGACTAAGAAGAGATATTTCTGTGTTATAAATTATTTATAAACACAAGAACAAAGGCAGGCTGTCAGAGCTGCTGCTACTTTGAGAAAATAAAAAGGAAATGATGAATTTATGGAGAATCCAATTTGATAAAGAGGGAGGAGATGCAACTGCTAATTATTAACATCCATCTGCAGAAAGAGACCTGAGAGTAGAGAATTAGATGGATACATTTACATCTGTCTGTCACCAAAAGAAATCTTACTAATAGTATTCCACACTGTCACCAAACTCTCCCCATCCAGCTCAGAGAGCCTTAGAGACATGTGAAGATATTTTAATCAACAGCAGAGCATGGAAGAGATGCAAAGGACTTCAGAAATGGACATTCAAAACAACTTTCCTTCCTCCTGCATTCCTTCTTCCCTCTCAAAAACATAAAATAATAAAAACATGATATGGCCTTTATCTTTGTACCTAGTTGATATGGGGCCAGCAAGTTTTGGAAACTTTTCTATTTCAGTAGCTGCAAGCCACACCTCCACTGATACCAAGCACAGTGTGGAGGCAGAAGTACAATGAAGAATGTGGGGGGGGGGGGGAAGGTTTATCATGTGAGGGGAGGGGAACATATATATATATATATATTTTTTTTTTTTTTTCCTCCTCCTCCTTTTCCCCCCAGCACTAAGCCTACCTCTTGTCTTCTGGACATTGCTTTTATCAGCAGGAGGGAACTGAAAATGGGATGCTTTTGAAAACTCACAATCCTGAGCTGCTGCCTTCTTTTCTTGAAAGGAGCAGAGGGGAAGAATAAATATATTAAGAATTTGTCAGAGAAAAAGAAATGTTCTGTGCCTGTGTGCAGCTTGCTGATGATGGGGGGAGAAATCAGCCCTTCTTTCTTGAACATTTGCTTAAGTCTACAGACCCTTGAAGGAGTCACAATTTCAACTTTGCCCTTGTCATCTTATTTTCAGTAGCAAGGTCATCTATACTTGGGAGGTTTCAAATCACCTTTGAAAAATTTAGGGCACTATTTTTATCTGTCACCCTTCTACACACAAGCCTTGGGCTGGTTCCCATATCTGCTATTCATAGATTTGGCCGTTTTCAGCCTAGATTTTTGATGTGTTGTCCATCATGTGATTTTTCCCAGTTGGTCTGAATTAGCCAGACAGGGTATGGGAAGAGGTTTTTTTTCTAATTCTCTTACTTTGTCACATATTTTTAAATCAGGCAGGAGGAAAGGGTGGTGTGGCTCTTTTCAAAATTTTGGAGATGCTGCTTTATTTATAGTTTTTGCACCATGGACCTTCTGTAAAATAAGACTTTCTGACAAGATCACACAGCTATTATATGCCAAATGAGATTTGTTTTTTCTTTAAACATTATGGTTTTTTATTGAAATTTTCCCAGTTAATAAAGCTGCTTTACAAATTTTCATGAACTTTAGAAAACTTGGGAAACAAGGATTTAAGGAAATGGGGATAGCTATCCATTCCGAAGATTTCTATGAATGTTTCACTTAGTATTTAGTGGCAGAAATACTGACTGCCCACAGAAAGCAAGACTAGTATCAGGGACAGAGACCAAAAAAAAGAAGAAAAAAAAAAAAAAAAGCAAGCAAGCTGACCACAACTTTTGTTCCTTCTGCATGGACACTACTCAAAAATGTCACTGAAAGACATTTTGTAAGTATCTACAAAGTTGATTTTAATCAAATTTTCAAACATTGTATAATCGTCTATAAAATAGAGATGTTTAAAAGTATTCTTCCCTTGTGTTCAGTTATCATTAAAGTCACTGGTTTTTATCAGGGAAGTTAAATGCTGGAAATAAGCTTCCAAATCTCTATGGAGTTCCATACAGTGGAAAGCTGGCCATGAATTTAATGGGGTCACATGTGGTGAATTGGAATAGATAGGCCTGTTTTTAATAGCAAGTTTGTTAGAAAGGTACAGAGAGGTCAGCCAATAAATCAATCTAAAGTAAACTTTTGAGAACTGTTCATTTCTTTTTTTTCCCCCAAATACTCTTCATTTGTTATCTGGAATGTGTATAGGGATGTACAGAAATTCCAGAAGAAGCTTTTCCAACTTGGTTTACCAGATGTCAAAGTTAAACCAGGGAGCTTAGGAACCCAAGGCTCAGAAAATACTGCAGAGTGGAGAGGCCTGTGTGGGGACCTACAGGCTAGAGAAGTGGCTCAACATGAGAGACCTATTAGTGTCTGGAAGATGACCCCCTGCCTTCTAAAGGAGCATGGTCCCTGTTCTCCAAACCTGTGACCTTTGACAAAGGAGGAGAAAGTAATTGAGATATGGGGGGAGCTGTGCCAGAAATAAATGGAAAAAAAGCAGATCAACAGAGAGCACCGAGGAGAAAGGAAACATTGCTTTGTGGGGTTAGCCCTGAAACATGGCAATTGAATACAGTATGCCTTCATCTAGAAAGCAGATGTCCAGAGGCATATCTCAGGGGCTCACTTTCACTTTCATGTGAAATGCACATACTGAAGTTCTGATAATTGCTCTCTGAGCTTAGAGACAAGCAAGAGAACCTACTGGAAAAGAAGGGCTATCAAACTAAAAAGCAAAGAAATGGCCTCAACCACTAACTAGCTAGTGACTTGAGCAAACCAATTCACGTTTCTGGGCCTCCATTTCTAAAGCATTCATGCAAAGAATTTTAATAACAGGCTTCTTATAAGAGATCTTACTACTGGAGGCTGTATTCAGTGATGAAGGAGGAAGATAGAGAAAAATCAATTGTGTTAGCTCTTAATATTATATGGTCTTAGGATTTAGACTAAGAGTAATCTTATTCCTTCAATTTGACATATGCATACACACATACACTTGAAAAATAACCTACACAGGCTTCTTTTTGGTATGAATTATACCATATATTACTCCATATATTCTGTAGAAAGGTGAATTTTCCATTTTTCCTAATGGTCTCCTATCTAGACACATAAATTTTACAAAATAAAATCACATTCAAAGATTGACAATAAGCAAATTCTCTACCAAATTCACTTCCTTCATCTAATTTTGAGAGACCAAATCAGTTATTTTAGCAACTCAGCTGTAGGCCTGCAGAAGGCCCTGAATTCTTAGTGTGGTAGAGAGTGTAACAAATGCCTCTCGAGGTACTTCAAATCATGAACGGGAGAAAGGGAAATGTACAACCTGGCAAAAACTAACTCCAAATTTATGTGCCTCAATATTAGGATAACAAGTCTGTTAAGACTTTTATTCAAAAAACATTATTTTAAAGTCACCATTATTTCATCTTTATATTTGTTTCTCTCTCATGCCACACACTGAGCTTAGCTGCTCCATGTCCCCGGCATCCATTTCCTTGTTCACACTGTTCCCTGCACCCACAGTGTTCTTCAGTGACACTACTCTTCCCTATCCAGATTCTGTTGACCCCTCAGGCTTAGTTCCCACATAAGGTAAATGTATCTCTAGTTTCTTCTAGGACAGTAGTAGTATACACCTATTATTTCACAGTAAATATTAATTGCTCTCTCTTTACTTTCTAGCTTAAACAACAAAGTCTACAGTCACTGTGCCAGTTATCAACTTATTGCCTCTCCACTCAAAATATACCCTTCTTGTGATACTGCAGCTGGACCCTGTAAACATTCTCCCTTGTAAGATGCCACAATGGTAAGCCTTGTCAGTAAAGACCATTGGAGGGACAAGATCAAATGACCTCTCTTGCTGGTTCTGGTTTTTTTCTTCTTTCTCCTTCCACACAGTGGCCAATGTGTGGATTTCTAGCCAATAGTGTGCAGGGACCCAGAAGTAGACACTCTCCAGCAAGTTTCCAGCAAGTTCAATCTGTACTTAAGCAGGTGGCTTCTCTGAATTTAATTGGCACCCAACACACTTGTCTCTTGGTCACAAGCACCTCAGCGAACTTCTCCACCATTCAGAGGGCAAAAGCAGAGTTCACAAACTCAATTTCTGCTTCTTCCAAAAGAAGTATAAGATTAAGGCAGTGGGCAAACACCTAATTTCCTCCACCCTGGAATAATTTATACTAGAGTTGACAAAGGTAAAGACACAATTTAATATTAAATACTGTAATAAAACAATGTTAATAAAAGAGTACCCCTTAAATTCAGGAAATATGATTTTTTAAAATAAGTATTTTTAATTAATACAAAAGCCTAGAACTCAAAACCCAAAACTATCTGATGATCTCAATGAGACAAAGTTTCCTCAAGTCTGGAATTACAAATACCTGTTCTTTTATAGCTAATTGATTGTACATGTTTTTAAACCATTGCTTTGTAATTTCCCTTAAGACAGGGCTGGTACTCTAGCTTAATGATTTGCACCTATTATATGATAAGAAATATTGACTGGAGAATAGACATGCCAAATAGCACTGAAATTTAGCAAGATGAGAATCTCCCAGTTTTTAATCTCAAACTGTTTTTGTAAAGTCAAATTCTTATCGATAAAAGGATAAGGAGAAGTAACAATCTTAACGGTTCTCTGAAGCGAGATGGGATTCCAACAAAGTATCTCAGCTAAGACTAAACGAGACCATGGTAGACTGCATTATTCACCTGTCAACTATTCCAGTTCTCCTCTTTGTGGTTCCCTCCACCCCTCACCTAAACATGTATCACTTCCAAGACAAGCCTTTTGGAGCCAGAGTGTGATTGGCCATTTCTTCTTTCCCTATACCATGAAACTGGCCACATATCCATAATGGCTGTGCCTTCAGCCTGGGTCTCAAAGTGATGACAACATGGAGCAGTCAACCCAGATGGACCTGCAAAACTAAACCTTTGTGGTGATAAGCTATCGAAAATTTCAGGTTGCTACTACAGCATAACCCAGTTCACTCTAACTAATTTCAGACAGCATCAGGTAATTGTAATTAAGGTAAAAAGGAGAAGAACAACTCAAAGAAATAAAACCTGAATGATAGAATAGTGGAGATCACAGTACTTTGCTAAGAACATCTTCACAATGTAACACAAGTCTAGGTACGCTGTTCTTAATGATTTTTACCCTCTAAGTTGCTATTTTTATTAGATCCTTGGGAACCCTCCAGACCTCCCTCATTCTAATTAAAGCACAAAATATTTTATATTCCATATGTAAACCAAATATGTGAGGCATACATATGCACAAACAAGAGAACCAGGGCTACCAAGTACAAAATACAATAGAAAAGGTGAAAATGTAAAAATGCAATGGCACATTCATATCCACAGATAACTATCCATGAAGGCAGGGTAAGGTACACTTTACATTTTTGCATGAAATAAGATATGTATTAACAGGAGTTTATAATTGAGTCTAATCAGACAAATCACAAATACAACATCTATAAAGTGGGAAGACTATCAAACTCCTTGGCATATATAAAATGTTATTGTGAACATGTAAAGGATACAAAGAACCCTCTATTATTTGGTGCAATAAAGATACTGAGTGCTTAAACTAACCAAGTATTCCAGTCTTCCATAGTTTGTCAATTTCTAAAGAATCACAAAACAATATAAAACAGAAAAATACACTTAACACCAAAACCATGTTGAATACACTTCAGTTCTGTAAGATTCATATGGTACTATAGGATCTTGCAATGCCTCGTGATCATTGTTTATTATGACCCTCCTGACAAGGGGAAGCTGCAGAAATTATACCTCTAAGAGCATAGTGTACCGAACAGAGTCAGAAGACCCAGATACAAGCGCTCACTTTGTGTTCCCACAACAGTCTAGTTTGTGTTGTTGAAGTGACATACTTATTAATCCTGTTCCCTTTCAATCTCAAAACTATCCTCATTTGAACAATAAATGATATGGCCATCCTACTTAGGTCTGCTCTTGAAAACTGTTTAAAATTTCACAACTCTGGTTTCTTCAATTACAGAACTGAGGATCAACCTGAAATAATCTACACAAAAGGTATTCGTAAGATCTTAAGCAGTATACACATGTAAGGTATCAGCACTATTACTGGAAAATTTTTGTCAATGGAGTATCAAATAATAAAGTGTGCTGTCTTAAGAAAACATTGTATCGTTTTTATTTCCTTCCTTCATTCAACAAATATTCATTATTTGTTACTACTATATGCCAGAGACTGTGCTTGTCACTGAGGCTAGAGATAAAAAAGAAACAAATGGTCCTTACACGCCTGTAGATTTTATGCTAGTGCCTCTGTGAAAATTAATCCTCCTGGAAAAGTTCAAATGAATAAGGGCAAATCTATTTTTTTCCATTTAATTGGGAAGACAACTAAAAATGCAAAATGGTGAGGCGCTCAGATATCTCTGCAATTCAGTCCACTTTGGATGGAGGCTAAAACTCAAGAATCCCAGTTCACATCCATGCTCTGGCCAGTTCATTACTTTGTTTTTAAAGGATTAATGGAAATTCTTATAGTGTCCTTGATCTTACCTCAAGAGATCTCCTAGTTCATCCTGGCCTCTAGGCAGGATTGCCCTTAAAGGCAAAACAAAAATAAAACTAATCCTTGCAATTGTGAACAAAGTTGGTGAGTCATGTTTATACTGGCTCTACAAACCAATCCTCAGGATGTTAGTTTCAAGCTTAATGGCCCCATCTTCAGAACTTTAAGAGCTACCATAGTCCTATAGACCTCAAAATAGTCCAACATTACCAGCTGAGAAATGGAGGACTTTTAAAGGAAATAAAGGGAAGGAGAGAAGCTTCCATAATCGAACGTCCAAACAAAGCACAAAGGAGCAGGGTTTGGCAACAGATCTATAAAGGTAAGTTTTCAGGGTGAATATAAACATTAGTCTTTTGCTGCTATATTCTGTGGCTATCAAGACAGCAGGTTCTTTTGAGACTAATATATTACTACTCTATAAATACAAAGGGAATAAGATTGTGAATCACTAATATTAGATGTACTTAAATAAGTATGTGTCTTCGATTTCAAAAGACCAAAGTCAGAGCCTACCTACACTCAAGTTCCACATCTTGCCCAGGTTCCAAAACTATAGTTTAATCAGAACTATTCTATGGGAGACAGAAAACATCCTGACAAATCTGAGCCAAATGCCTGCTCTGCGGCAGTTTGTAACAGCTATTCAGAGAGCTCCAAGCGCCCTCTTTTGGCCTGAAGAGAGAACTGCAATCTCCTTCTATTGTCAAAAGAGCCCTTCGGAAAAAGAATGTGTTTACAACAAAGCCCTTTACTCGTAAGCAAACCACAATAATGACCAGACAAGTGGAAGCTGCCTCTAGTAAAAGCACTTCTGCTTTCAGAGAGCTCATTAAATGAATTTCATTATACATCCCTCTCAACCCTGGTCGGCAAACACAGCACATTCTTAACCTCTCAGTCGAACACTAGATTTTAATAGCAATTCATCAAGGAACACATGGTTCTCTGTCATATAAGCTGTCTCTTAGGACAGGTTGTGGCCAACAGTTATCTGTCCTCTTCTCTCTCCATTTAGTATTTATTTCATTCTGTCCTATATTGTAGTTAGCTATTTACAAAAGAGCTTGTCAATTCCTTGAGGACATGGACTATATATTGTTCACCTCTATACCCCCTAGAACCTAGCACAGTGCCTGGCATTTGTTGGGGTTCTGTAACAACTGAAAGGATGGAGGGATGGAAATAATTCATATGGAGGAAACGTGCAGTTGCGTCATTGTTGGAATGGATTTTCTTCCTTCAATCTATTTTAATTCCCTGGTAACCCTTCAGGACTTAAAGAGTTTCAGCACAGCAAAAATCAAAGCAAAACAAAACAAAACAAAGTTTTTAGGTACCATAAGCTTTTAAAAGGTAAGAGGAGAAACTCAAAGTATTATGGGCCCCTTACTAGGTCTCTGCCTTTTAAATATACGTAGAAAATGCAGTATAATGTTAGGTGCAACCCACAGACTTCTGCCTTGGCAAAGAATTCTACCTGGTTATACACAGGTAACAAAACCAAAAGCTACTAGGTCAACACCAAACTTTATAATACATCGTCATAGGAAATGCTGTCTTTGTTGAGAGATATCCTTGAGCATTCTTAAGATATCTTCAGCGATATCCTAAATATTTTCTCAGGTGATCTGCAAAGCAACTTAACCATTCAGGTTAGTGCTAAGTATGGTGGATGGGTGTTGGAGATGCTTGCTTAATAAAGTACAGTGAAATTTTTTAATGTGACATATACCTCAGATATTATACCAGTCTTTACTGAATGTGACTTTCTCAAATTCCGAAACACAAAGTTGCCTTTATCCTATATATAGCCTAAATCACACAGCATAAAATGGGTCTATAATGGCCACTTACATGACCAAATAAAGTTTTATCAGCACCTACATCAAAAGAGATTTGAAGATGTAGTAGGAACACTTTGATCAGACAGGGCCATTTGTCATGAACGGCATTTACTGAGCAGCTCCCCGATCCAGGGCACCTCGGCAGCTACTTCACTGGAAAGGCTAGAAAGAAACAGATGATGCCAAGGACCATGGAACCCAATCGCAGGGATTCAGTCCACTTAACTGACTACCTGAATAGCTGATATTTATAGAAAGTAACTTGAAACACAAACCCAACTAGAGACATCCGATATACATGAACAGAATAAAACCTATTACAGTAAGATAGCAATAGATGATACCCCCGAGTCCACACAATATCTGCATAGAAAATACATGAACAAATAATCAATCTTTTAAATGACTATTTGTTGGAAGGGGTATGTAGAAGGTATAAATCACCTCTGCTTTTTCCTAGTGCAAGAAAGCTTTATAAAGTAACTCAAATAGGAACCTTGCTGTCAGCCAGAAGTTGTGGCAAAGGATCAAAAGTAATGTGTCAGTGGATAAATAGATAGTGTCATATATAAATAGAGCAAATATCTTTGCCAGAAATAAAAATTCATTTGAAAAGTAAATTTTAAAATCCAAAATTTTACCTTTTTTACACTAACATTTGAGGAACTGATGAATAAATTGCAATGTGACATAGTAATACAATCTAATTGAACAAAGCAATTAACTAGTGGAAATTTTATAAATTCATTTTTTAAACCCCCAATAGATAAGAAGCAGAGAAATTTATATAGAGAGAATATTCGTCTTTAAGGCAATGGAAAACGCCCATTTTAAGTCTTAGCTATAAAGTTTATCACTAATAAAAATGACTCCACTACACAGTAGATAAAACTTTGATACCTATGTATGTCCACGTATGTGTACATAAATACAGACCTATACATATAAATGTTTTGGTATATATATATATATATATATATATATATATATATATATATATATATAATCACAAAGCATAGTTGCTATTCAAATCAAGAGACAAACCAATAAATCTCTTTTGTAGAAACAATTTGTTAGCATTTTCCCTTTGTTAAATACATACTCAACAAAGAAAATATGATATTAAATATGATATATCTATTAACATTTCCAAGATTGTGCCAGGTTTTTCAAGTTTCTCTCCGGGTTGATGCACTCTTTATTTGATCATCATACATAACCCTTTAGTTAAACAGAAAAGGAGGTTTTATGAAAACACACTCAATCCTTTGCTATAGGTAAATTATCAACACGTTAAGAGTGTCCGCTGCTGCTGGATCACCTACTGGTTCATGAAAATAGGAGTGGCAAAGGAGGAAGTCTGACCTTATGGCCTATCTATCTATCATTCTAGATCTAATTCAAAACATTATGTAGGCCAGGGTTCATAACTTTTTTTGTGTGCCACAGACTCCTCTGACAGTCTGGTAAGATCTGTGGATCCTTTCTGAGAATAATATTTTTAAATGTATATAATAAAACACAAAGAAACCAATTACATGTAAAGACATCAAAACATTTTAAAACAAAAAAATTATGATGAAATAATATATATGCTTCTTTAACTTATTAAACATTAATATCTAATAGTGGATTTAATAACTACCGTAATTTAAGGTAGTCATGAACATAAATGACATTTTGAGAGACCTGCAACAATAATATGCCAAAAAATCTATGATATCTACTGGTGACAAATTCACAAGTATTGATAAAGTGAATGTGGTTTATTGCCTACACTGATAATTAAAAGAAATGCTAAATCTCTTTGAGCGTTTAGTGAAAAGAAAGATATAGGTTATTCCTCATCCATTCTCATGTACTCCCACATCTTAAAAATCCCCTGATATAGGCTCACAGTACACACACTAAGATCATTAATGGTCTGATTTGGGTTAATAGTAGTGTATATTCCTTGTTTAGGAATAAAATGTGTATCTACATTTCCTCCTGTGTTATTGACACAACTTACATAAATCTTTACAATGCCAAACTTACACAGCAAAAGCTGTGCTTCATGTTATACATTTAAGATTATTAATAGAATTGTTGAGGGCAATTAGTAAATCACTGAATTGTTTCTAGACATGACACAAGGACAGAATACTGGAGAATTAAAGAATGAAGTTATACAAGAAATCGAATGTATCTGGATATTTTAATAGAATAGTGAAAGCCTAAATTCACTGGTGATTAAGAAACGGCCTAGAGATTTCATATACAAAGGTGTTCACTAACCACTGCTTCCAAATGTTCTATGGCTGCAGATCTAGGATCGAAGAGCAGCAGTGAAATGAATGTCATATACAATAAAAGTAATGCATCGTTCAAGGAGCTTAGCTTAATTAGAGAATGCAGGGGACAAAGCAGGGTCAGGTAGTGATGGTAAGGAGTAGAAACAAGGTATGAAGGCCTGAAACAATACTGAGGTTGGCCCTTTCCTGGACATCAAAGCTACTCTCCTCTGGGTGACATTCGAGACTTTCTAATACATTCCTGGCCTCTAAGCTAAACGATTCACTATTCTCTAAACTTGTTAGCATACTTTCCCATCAGCATACTATACCTTTCTTAACGCTCTTCTCTTCATCTCTACTTATAAAAAATCTCACTCTTTCTTCAAGATAAAACTCAAAAGTCAATTTCTTGAGTCTTTTCTAATGAACACTCTCTAGTTAGAATTAATCTTTATTCCTCTATTTTGACATTTCGTCACCATACCACACAATGCCCTTCAGTGGGTTGGTTGTATAAATGACTACAATTAGGTGTTTATGGCAAAGAACGAATGAGCTGTAAAGAGCTGAAGAAGGTAGAAGAGGCAATGTGGGGGTAGGAGCTGGGAAGAGATGAGTGGAGAGAGAGGTTGACATATATCTCCTTGATGCTTCCCATCATGACTTTAGTTCTTTCAGTTCCTCAGACCAAAAATCCCAGAGCCATCCCTAACTCTCATTTTTCTCACCTCCTCATCTAGTAGTCCCATAGCAAATCCTGTTGGCTCTACCTTCAACATACACCCAGAGTTTGACCATTTCTCACAATCTCTTGCCTAGATTATAGCAATACCCACCCGAATGGTCTCCACTTCTATCTTTGCAGTCTATTCTCAGCATAGCAAAAGGGTGACCCCACTAAACTGTGAGATCATATCACTTCTCCACTCAAAGCCCTCCAATGGTTCCCCATCGGCCCCAAGATAAGAGCTGATGTCCTCACTGTGGCCTAAAAGGCGTCCATGACTGCCCCTCATTCCCCATTAACTCTGACCTCACCTCCCACTATGACACTCACTCTCTCCATTCCAGCCACATGAGCTGCCCTCCAGCCCTCTAATCCAGGCCCGCTGTCACCCCCAAGTCTCCAAACTTGCTCTTCCAGAACAGGCCAGAGGCTGACTGTCCCACAGACCAGTTTTTAAGTCAGGTTCTCAGTGAGACCTTCCCTGAGACCTTCCCTGGCCACTTATCCAAACTGAACACCCCTGCTCTAGTGGTTCATTTGCCTGCCTGTGCTTTCTTTATTCTCCTTAGGTCCTAGCACTGGATATTTTACTTATATATCTTGTTTACAGTCTGATGCCCAAATAGAGTTAACTCAATGAGAGAGTTTTGCCTTTTTCATTCTGTTTTGATGACTGATATACCCCTAAGTGCCTAGAATGCGGACTGGTATTTAGTAGGTTGTGAATAAATATTTGTTGAATAAACTAATGAATAAATGCAAAAATCATGTGCTGCTCTTAATAGGCTCTTAACATATTAAGCCTTGCACCTCCCTAAAGGAAAACCTTACCCACACTCTAATATCATTTAAAACTAAACAAATTCTCTAAAAGGTAATTAAGATTTTTTTTCTTCTAGAGACAAATTAGACAATTTCCTACTGACTAAAGAACTCCCTATTTGATCACTAGAATTTATTAAGCATACCAAATTGCACATAAGGAGGGGCGTGTGTGTATGCAAGGAAAGGGGGCAAACGAGTCATGTGTTTTTGGGAAGAGATTAATATCCTTCAGACCTAAAGCTGGTAGAGGCATGTCTGGCAGGCACAAAATAATTCAGTTACCAAGAAACCAGAATAAAGAGTTTTGCTGAAACTGTAATAAGAACTAAAGAAATCTTCAGAAGGAACAGAAGCTCATCTCAGCTTGCTCTTCTGAGACTCTGGATCTCAGAGTATGATTCCCATTCTAAAAATCAGTTCCACAATATTTTATAATATTCATTTCAGAAATTCTGCATAAATTTCAGGCATCTTTATGACCTAAACTTAGTGAGAGTGTGGGAATCATACATAGTACTTGGAACCTAGAAAATAATATAAATATTATTAATTAATATTGAAGTTTAGGCATTTTAATATGTATTATTATTTTTTAATAATTCAAATTCAAATTTATTTCCAACATTTTCAGCACTTTTTTAGAAGTGGTGAGGGAGAGAGAGAATCTTAAGCAGGCTCCATGCCCAGCGCAGAGCCTGATGCGGGGTCTGATCTCACAACCCTAAGATCATGACCTGAGCTGAAATCAAGAGTCGGACACTTACCCAACTAAGCCACTAGGCACCCCTTAATATGCATTATTTCTGTAATATAGTATTTGAACTACACTTCTATATTTTACATTCCCCCCCAATCTTTACTACTCACTTTATCTGTATTTTCCCTGTTTGTGAGCTTTATCTATATTTTTTAAAGATTTTATTTATTTATTCGACAGTGAGAGAGAGCATGAGAGGGGAGAGGGTCAGAGGGCGAAGCAGACTCCCAGCTGAGCTGGGATCCTGATATAGGACTCGGTCCTGGGATTCCGGGATCATGACCTGAGCCGAAGGCAGTTGCTTAACTAACTGAGCCACCCAGGTGCCCGGAGCTTTATCTATTTTTATTCAAATAATATATGGCACAAGATAACAAGATCTAGCTACTTAAACATAATGGGTGTGTATGCATAAAGTTTCATTATCCATGTTTTGCAGATAAGGAAACTGAAACTTGGAGAGTTTAAATGAGTATGTCCAAGACCACACATGTCACTAAATTATAGAGCTGGGATGCATACAAAGATGATCTGACCCAAGCTCTTTCTACCTAACCACACTTTTCTGTGATACACCATCCAAGCTAGCGCAATGCTTTGTCCCAGATGCTAATCTAGTAATAAATATTACCTTGTATTGTACTAGGCTATCACTCCAGCTGCAATCATTATCAAGTTTTCATATGGAAACATGGTTATGACCACTCAGATTGGCCTCTCTGAACTTATCGCTGTGATAAGCCCAATGCCCGGCCAGTGGTATTCATCTTGGCTGACAGCATAGCCATGTGAGGGCACACACACCCACAGAATCCCTCAATCTGTCTTCCTAGTGCTCTGCCCATCCTTTAGTCTTCACCCAAGGTCCATTAACATACACACCAGGCTACTTTCCAAAGGAATTTGTTGGATGTGAATTTAGGAATTGGGGCTGTCTCTTACCCTAGGGCAGTGCCTGGCACCTAGTGGATATTCAGTAAGAGCAGCTGAATTGCTTAAAATGAGGGATCCATGGATTGGAACATGGACATTTATGTTATACCCAGTATTTTTGGTATTCTGGTCATAATAACCTTCCTAGCAAGATTTGATCTTTAACGACATCACAAAACTCACTACAAAATCCAGATGTATCAGGATTTTTCCCACCACAACCACTCAAGCCAAGTGAGAAAAGCTTCAGGAAAACCTCTCAGAAGCCTTAACATACAATCCCTGGAGTTTGGAGGACACAGAACCTAGGGGCTAATTCTAGTCTGGAAAGAATGCAAATGTGTGAGGCTTGCAGGAACTGTTGCCTTTTATGGCCAAGGATAAGACAGAGCTATAGTGGGAGCAGCCTGTACTTTCAGAGTTTATGGGACAAGAGAGCCAAATGTTTCCTTTGAGCCAGAATGTATGCCAAGGAAAGTAGCAGGACTGGAGTTGCCACCAAAGGGCCATGCCCAAGTGGTCACCATCCAGGGTTAGGTGACTCCAACAGAAAGAACCAAGACCAGAGTCAGCCAGAGGGTGCATCTTCTTTTGGCAGGGAACTGTGCTATAATACGGGTCTCTAAAGAACCAAAAATAATATCCCATCTGCCACTCAGAGGGCTACAAAGTCATGGGGCCATTACATGAAGAAAGACCTTTATTCCTCCTTTCCCTCTTCTCTCTCGTCGTCCCCCTGACCTTGGGAAATAAGTAGGACAAGGTGGAATACAGAAAGCAAAGATAGACTCCACACTTTCTTTCCCCACTGCAGATTTCTGAGCCTGAGTCAGGCTGGGAGTTATAGGGTGAAGATGGCAGAGGATCTTTAAATTGAGTAAGAGACTGAATGCTTGACATTCCACATACTGGGCTTCCAAATTGAGTACTCTTTTGTGCATTCTGCTGCTTATTTACAGCAACCTCCTGTTTTCAAATATACCATTATATGGTGTATCCATCAGACCACACAGTCCAGAAGCTTAGGAGTGCCAGCTAAGGAGGCAGAGAGATATGACCTTGGGTGAGTTACTTAATCTCTCTAAGCCTCAGTTTCCTCACATGCAGAAAGAGAATACAATAGCACTATTGATCAGATTGTTGTGAAAAATGTGGTAGGACATGTGAAGCAGATGATTCATGCATTTAACCAATCTTTATTGAACATCTACTGTATTTATTTCCGAGAGCTGCCATAACAAAGCACCAAAAACTGGGTGGCTTAGAACAACAGAAACTTATTGTCTTACAGTTTTGGAGGCCAGAAGTCTGAAATCAAGATGTCAGCAGGGCTCTGCTCCCTGTGAAGGTGCTAGAGAAGGATACCTTCCAGTCCCCTCTTCTTGCTTCTCTAAGTAACGTGGCCTGGGGGAGCAGAACTTCAGGCTCTGTGTGCATGTGTATGCACAAACTTCTCTTTTTTATAAGGGCACCAATCGAACTGAATTAGGGGCCTACCTTTCTCCAGTATGAGCTCATCTTAACTAATTACATCTGCAACAATCTTATTTCCAAATAAAGTCACATTCTGAGATAATGGGCATTAAAACTTAAGCATACGAATGTTTAGGGTCCATAATTCAATTCATAGTACCTATTTCATACCAGACGTTTCTAGGCACTGGAAGGCCAGCAGTGAATAAACTGTACTTAGTCTATTTGTATTGTAATCAGGAAAGTCACACAATACATGCACAAATAAACAAGGTAATTCCAGATAGACACAGAGCTCTAAAGAAAGTAGAATAATAGATTAGAGCAGTGGTCCTCAAACATTTTGGTCTTTGGACCCCTTTTCCTTTTGATCCCCAAAACTTTTGTGTATATGGATTCTATATCTGTCAATATTTACCATTTTAGAAATTTATTTTATCCATCGTTCCAAGTTGAAAAACTGGTGACATATGTTTAATATTTCATGTGGAAACACCAAGTTTAATATAAAAAACTAAATCAATTAATGAGCAGAAAAATGTAAAATTTTACTGTCAATATTTGTAACTCAAAAACATGCTGTTTCAAGTATTCACTCAAAAATCATGCCTAGCTGAACCTCACCTGGCCGAATACCAAAGCAGTGTGTGTCCCCTGCTCTATTCTAGATGACCACGAACTCCAAAAGGCACCGATTAGTAAAATCAACCTCTCAGTATTAAGAGTTCTCAATCTGACCTTGCTCTGTTCTTTGGAATCATTTTGTTCCAACATGAATATGAACTAGAATATGGACATTATATTAATTCTACCTGTATATATATATATATATATATATATATATATATATATATATATATATATATATATAGTCAAGCGGAAGAAAAGTTCAAGTTCAGCTCTTGGTGTCTTGGAAAATACCCAACAATCTGTCCTGCAAAAAGGCTGAAATGTCAAATGACATTGTTTCCTACAAAACCGAATTAGAGCATGCCTCAAAAGTTAATATTCAGATCTTTCCTCTGCCCTTAGAAGGTCAAATATTCACAACAGTCATAAAATCTACGCTGCCCTATCCCTCTAGGATTTCTGAGGCTGCAAGAACAAATTATAAAATTGAAGAAAAAGAAATCCTCTACTAAAGGAAAGTTATAGTCTAAGAAGAAGGAAAACTTTCTGAAGATACAGCTGAACAGAGAAACATGTCATTGAAACCACCTCATTGCTGCACCATGCTTTACAACTTATAAAACTCTTGCATCTGTCAATTGATGTGACCCTCGCAACATCTGTAATTGGTAATTATTACTCATATTTCCATTTTCTATAAAAGGAAATAGAGACTATAAGAGGTTAAGTGACTCAGCCAATGTTAACAGCACCAATAACACCTAAACTCAGGTCTTACTCAGGAAATCTCGAGCCCTTTCAACAGCCTTTCCCTATATGTGGGAATGTGTCAACATTTCTTGAACCGGTTTTCCTGTTAGATACTAGCTACAATAAAAACCTCCTTCCCAGACAAAATAAATGCAAAATCTGTTTTTAAATTGTATCAATATACCACTCATAAATCAGAAAAAATGAATTAATTCACTAAAATAATACTTTCACCAAAGATTATTGGGCATTTTCTATTCTTTATTTTCACTAACAATATTTTAAAACCAATAGTTCCACAGTTGAACCAGTTTGGGGCAGATTCCTTGAATGCTAGATAGAATTTTTAAAAACTCTTTTTCTCAGTATTGTCTCTAAAGTAAGTCAAACAAACTATAATAACTATGAAAAAAATCTAGCCAAACAGACATGAATGCAATTATCCCTAGCAGACAATTCTGCGTCAAATGAAGAGGCTTGTGATCAAATTAAAGAAGAACTCTTTAGTATTTCACCTAAAAATATGATCTGACCAAAAATGTAGTAAGGGTAACCCATAAAAAAGGCAGTACTTTGAGTAATAGTGATGAATATGAAACCCAGTCAATGCCCCATTTTAAATAACATCTGTGGCTCTTTGTAATCTATAATAATAAAATGATTCTTTTTAGTTTGTGTTCTTCTGTAGAGGCTAAGGGGGAAATAGCCCTCAGAGTAACAAGATGGCAGAGAAACTCTCTCCTTTCATATTAATCCCCAAAATTAGCAGTCAATTTTTACAGACTCAAACAGCCAAATGAAGACTGGACAGAATAAAAGACCAAGGGCAACAGAAAAGCAGATGCTTTGGCGAGAAGGCAGCCTATAAATGTTGGTTTCCCAGGATTTTGATAGCAAGAATGTTTATCTTATTGAAAGCAGAGTCTAATTGAATAAAAGAGTTTTTAAAATAGTGGGCCATTAATTAGGCGGCATGGGGTAAAGCACAGATTCCATAATGTACGAGGCTTCTGGGAGCCAGAGGCAGCGCTCATTGATTCTGTCAGGGTGCCAAAGGAACGAGAGAGCTGAATGTTTTGCCTCTTCTGGAAACCTACCTGATACATTTGGAAGTGGCTTCCCCATGCATTGCCTCTGTTCAAATCATCCCATAATTACTCTGGCACTGTAAGCTACGAACTTGGCGGGCTCTGAGAGATATCAGATGTTTTTCTCATGCTTGCTGAACCTCTCTTAGACAAATTTTGCATTGTTTTTTGTGTCAGTTTTATCGTGGAACATCGTGTTGCCATCTGGGAAGGAAAACAACATGGTAGAGGAGCAGCTGGTGAATGGCAATGGACAAATAAACATTGGCAGGCACCCGCCATTAGGTGAGATAAGAGGGATGGGCAGCCGCCAACACCCATGATCCCTCACCACTGGAGCATCTTTCACTGTCCCCTTCCCTCTTATCTTCATTCAAATTCATGGCAATTTTTCATTCAGAGGTTTAAGCTCTCCAAGTGTCAGGTGTTGGGCTTTCTCTTCTCTGTCCAAGAGGATCAAGAGAGATCTATAAAGTGCCCTACCAATTGAATTTCTCTCCCTGCGCAGGACAATGGGCTTCCTGAAGCAAGGGGAAAGCTTCTGAGACCTTAACAGAAAGGCTCCCCTGAGGAATGAGGGGATACCAAAACTCTCACCAAGCTTTTCAACCAAGCTGGTGGCCTTTATTTGGGTCACACCCAGCATCATCAGTATTTGTGGCTTTCGAACCCTTAAATCTTTTAAGGACCATATTTATGGTAAACCAATATAAATAATACTAACATCCCTTTGGGAGCAGGGCAGCAAGGGAAAGTAAGTTATACTTGATTGACAGTTATACACCAGGCTTTCTTGTTCCCAAGACATAATTTTTCCATTGTAACATTTCTAAGATTGAGATCCACAGAATAGACGCCTAAAAAACAATCTGACAATCTCTAGGCAGCAGAAAAAGTTGTGAAGTGCCAATAGTCATTATTGCCTGCACATGTGCAAACTGGTAACATCTGAAGGTAAACATCCACCCTACCCACACATCAGTTGTGTTATTTTTATTGCTGAAACTAATAGGATTGAATTTTTAGGTTAAATTTGGATTCCAACCTTTGGCTTAAAATATCTTCAAAAGATTACACACACACAAACACACATAATAAAGCATTAATTTTTAAAATTGTGTTCAGTTTACAGAAATTTGTTTCACACAGCAATGTGATCAGAGGCAATAGAAGCTGCTAAATCACTCAAAATAATTCAAAATTCTTCAAATTAGTAGAAGTTGAAATGATGATTCTACATATCATGGAGACGGGCCTTCAAGCTAGAATATCTATCTGACAAAATCTTCCCGCTGACTTTCAATATACAATTCAATTAAGGATAAAATTACATATATTCAATATATATTCTGGTCAATATATAATTCAATTAAGGAAAAGTTACATATATAAAGTATAATTTACATATATTATATGAAATGTAATTATCCTCTTAATTGGATTATACATTGCATATATGTAATATATTATGTATTGAATATATATCATGTTATATATGCAATATTTCATATACAGGAATTTAACCAAAAAGGAAATGAAAATGTAAACAAAGTCCTAGAACTCTCAACAAGGTTATACTCTAAATCTTATAAAGGATGGGGTTAAAAGCAAGAAGAACAGTAAACCAGTAAGCCATTTATAAAGGCCAGTGGCTAAGAAAACTTGAATGCTGCAGTGTAAAAGGCTTAACCACAAATTTTGATTGTGGTGGTTATGAAAATGGCATAAAACTACATGTACCATTTATTATAAAATATCATACATAAAACCTATACACAGTTAATATATTGTTTCTTCCACCACACACACACACACAATTGATGGTGATGTTAAAGGAAATATGCTAACTTTCAGAATTGTTGAGAATCATCTAATTCATCCCTTTGTTTAGAAAGTAAGGTCCTAAGATCCCACAGTTCACTTGTGGACTTGAACTAGAAATTATGAGCTAAGCAGAGAGGCTTCATATGAGGGAAAATAGGAGGGCATAAAATGAAATGCCTTGACCTATGCGATAAGCCAAATTAGGGCCAGCCAGTAACTCTCCTGAAACAACATTTAAACAAGTTCTCTGAAAACAACCCCTGCTACTAAATCAATCTTCATTTAAATGTCTATGATTAAACATGACCAAGAAGATTGCGAGGAAAATCTAAGAGAAACCAGTGCATAAAGAAAACTTCCTAAAAATCTGTTTAAATTCATTTCAATATCATTCATGAGAAAAGCCAGTTACTCTGAACATTTCAGTAAGTGATATAATTTACATGTGGCCACACTCTTTGGTCAATGTGCTATTCATTCTTTGGATATCTGTCAGGCAAGTATATGACAATTGTTATTACCGTGTTTTGAGCTCCAATGAAATTAACTGAGCTAATCTCATTATATTGTTCATTCAGAAATTCTGAGATCATGATCCATTAGTCCATAATCCTTAATCTAAGAGTTCAATAAGAATTTTGCCTATAGACCATTCTTAGTCAACACTGATAAGAAATTTTGTCCTGGGACACCTGGGTGGTTCAGTTGGTTAAGCATCTGCCTTCGGCTCAGGTCCTGATCCCAGGGTCCTGGGATCGAGTCCAGTATCAGGCTCCTTGCTCAGTGGGGAGCCTGCTTCTCTCTCTGCCTGCCCCTCCCCCTGTTCATGCTCTCGCTCTCTCTCTTTCTCTCCTTCTCTGACAAATAAATAAATAAATCTTTAAAAAAGAAGAAAGAAAGAAAGAAAGAAAGAAAGAAAGAAAGAAAGAAAGAAAGAAAGAAAGAAAGAAAGAAAGAAAGGGAAAGAAAAATTTTGTCCTAGAGCAGCAGGGAAATATTTTCTAAAGTAAAACCATCATTGACAAAAAGAAGCTGCAAGCACTTCCTCTTCACTTCTTTTTTTTTTTTAAAGATTTTATTTATTTATTCGACAGAGATAGAGAAAGCCAGCGAGAGAGGGAACACAAGCAGGGGGAGTGGGAGAGGAAGAAGCAGGCTCCTAGCGGAAGAGCCTGACCTCTTCACTTCTTGGTCATCTACAACATATAGAATAGTAGATGGTCTCTAGTGATACCAAGAAAGGTCATTCTTAGCCCTATTTACCAATGAAGAAATTTAAGCCTAGAAGTGGTAAATAACTTGCCCAAATTCAAGCAGCTCAAAAACAAGCAGAAATGTCTCTAAGACCTATGACCTTACCCTGTGATGCAAGGTGTTCAATAATTAAGTACCAAATTAGTATCATATAATTGATTGTGACTTTGAAGTCAGTTTGAGTACTCAGGTAGGCTTCTTGGAAGAGCTGGAAAATAAATAGGGCTTGAAGGATAAATAAGCTTGGTAAATGGTAGGTTTTTATCAAAAAATCAGCGAATAAACAAATAAAATTGAAGAGCAACTATTGGACAAGAAGGAAGGGAAACTCAGGAATAGTGGGAATTTTGTAGAAGGCCTGCAGGAGAAGAAATTGGAATTAGAATTATATTCTGGCCAAGGTAGTGCAAATCAATTTGTAAACGTTGATGTCCTGTTGGAAGGCTTCCAGGGAGACAGAGCAGTATGGAGAGGAAGTAGTCCCCCTTGATGAGTAAGTCAGTGCCTTCCTGAGAAAGGTAATAGCCTCACAGCTCAGGGGGGCCCAGATGACGGAATGCAAGAGGCGACATAGCTAATATGATCCCTGAATGATAAATTAGAGCATATAATCACATGGATATTTTTCACCCCAAAAGACAGGATCTTGTCACTTAACAGGATCAATGAAGAAAGAACCATATCCCTGGCCACTGAGAAGCACCCAGAGCCACTGTGCTTCTCTTGAGAGTGAAATGGTTTTGACACAGCTACCAGCTCAGCTACTCACCAGAATGTTCCCATTAACAACAGAATTTCATAGGAATAGAGTAAAATGTAATCATAAGTACCCCAAACTCCAAGAATTCAATAATAGAGCCATGTAAGGTAAAGGCCAGGCTTTGAAGAGTCCAGATTTAAGATGCCCAGGGTAAGAAAATCTTGCTTGTCACGTCAACATTAGCAAAAGAGGCACACTGAGTTTAAAACTCAGCAAAGTACTCTATCATGAGGAAAAATCAAAAAAAGGCTCTAATACTGCATGCTTAAAAACAAAGTCAGGCCTGGGATAAGAGAAGGAAGTAAGGGGGGGGTGGTCATTCCTGCCACAAAGTGGGCATAAGTGAGAACCCTGAAGGTTATAGAATCTGTTTAAATATGGAAGGCAATGTCAAGCGCCTTAGGGCCTCAGAGTGGGAGCCTAAACTTTGGGAAAACAAATGGAAGGAACTAAGAACTATTGGACCTGACAACGAACTCCTTAAAAAGGGGGATATTTTACTTATATTAAAATACCTAAGCAATGCCCAGTAAATACTGACAGTTTAATAAACATTTGATGGCTAAGCAGAGGTATAATACCCCTTCTAAGATTCCCTTCTGAACTGCAGTAGAGACAGAAAAGCCTTAAGAGGGATAAAAAGGACAGCGCTTAGGTGATGTTATTAGGAGGGCAGGGGGCCCCTTTGTTCACCGAAGGTCTCCAGCAGCCCTCATGACAGGCTTCACTGTGACTGTGAGAGGTCATTTCTCAGTGTTAGGTACCACTTTCTCTCCCTGGCACAGTCCTGGCAGCAGCAAGCTCATAAAGTACTAACAGCTGACTGGTGTCACTTTCTGAAGCATGAGTGGCATCAATAGCCTAACTTGGAGATGTCAAAAACAAGTGTGAACAAAAGAAAAAAAGAAGAAGAATGTGCTAAAAAGACACCACCTACATCAGAATTTGCCTTCAGTTCCAATTCGAGAAGGCGACATCTTTTGTAATACACAGCCACTATCGTATTTTACAGCAGTGATGTTTGGATTCCATGGCCGTATGTCCCCACTTTTTTACTCTCTTCTTCCTTTCAATTACTCCTTAACCTCAGCTCCAGGAGAGCCCACTGCACAGGCACCTTCTTCTGGGTAAAAACAAGCTCTATTGTGGTAGGTAAAACTTGACTCCAGGTCTTTCTATCCCCTCTCACTTAAGCTATCTGCCATTTATTTGTCCTACCAAATATCAAAGCATAATACATAGCTATAATAACTACAATGCTACAGTGCTGGCATAAAAATAGACAGAAAAGGGCTCAGTTGGTAGAGCATGCAACTCTTGATCTTGGTGTTGTAAGTTCAAGCCCCACGCTGGGTGTAGAGATTACTTAAAAATAAATCTTAAAAAAAAAAACAGAAAAAAGTCAACAAATGACTTAGAAATAGAAAGTAGTGTTCATTAAAATTTATATATTATAAATGTGATAAATCAGTTTCAGCAATAAATATTACTGAAATATTTAGTAATTCACTTGGCTTTTAAATCTATTTAATTCTAGTTTATTTAAAGGATAAGTGCAAAAATATAAACCATAAAAAATTGAAGAAAATAAAAAGTAATTTTATTGATTCTGTGACTTTTTAAGCTTTAAAGTCAGATAAGAAATTACAGGAAAACTTTAATTTGACCACATAATACTTTGTCTTTATATGAGAAAACACCTTGAGCAAAATGAAAACTATAACAGACATCTAATTTTTTTGTAGCAGAACCTTAATTTTCCTTTGGGCTAACAATGTGCTCCCTCTTGGCTTTTTTGAGTCTGTCTCTACCCCTCCAAAAGTGGATGAACAAGGTAAATATGGCCATTCCCACAATCTATATTTCTAGGCACTATGACTGTTTCAGGAATGTGCACGTGGCTGTGTCCACCCAGTGAGACTCATTTGAGAAACTGTACTACAATGACTGGAAAAGAGAACCTTCCTTCATTGAGTGACTGAGAAGACTGGATCTCTGCATGGTCATTCTGTTGCCAAGAGGAAAGGTTTGCCTGGATTACGTGAGTCCAGAGGACACCCAAGCTGAGAGACGGACAGTCTGAGCCTGGATGATGCTATTAAGTCCCCGAACTCAGCACTACATAAGGCAGTTCTTGGGAGCCATCAGTGAGCCAGGAAATTTCCATTTCCCATTTTTTGTTAAGCTAGCTTGAAGTGGCTTCCTGTCTCATTTAACCAAAAAAAGCATTACGGGGAACCGGCTGCAGCTCTAAGCGGAGGAGGCAGGAAGCCGAGCATTGGCAGATCCTGGGAGGGCACCATGGCTGGGTTCACCACCATCGAGGCCGTGAAGTGCAAGATGCAGGTTCTCCAGCAGCAAGCCAATGATGCAAAGGAGAGAGCCGAGCACCTGCGGCAGGAGGTGGAGGCGGAAAGGGCGGAAAGGCGGGCCCGGGGGGCAGGCTGAGGCTGAGGTGGCCTCCTTGAACCACAGGATCCAGCTGGTTGAAGAGGAGCTGGACCATGCCCTGCAAAAGCTGGAGGAAGCCGAGAAAGCTGCTGATGGGAGTTAAGGGAGGTATGAAGGTTATGGAAAACTAAGCCTTAAGAGATGAAGAAAATTGGAACTCCAGGAAATCCAACTCAAGCAAGCTGAGCACACTGCAGAAGAAGCAGATCAGAAGTATGAAGGGGTGGCTCAGAAGTGGGTGATTACTGAGGGGGACCTGGAAGGCACAAGGAACAAGCTGAGAGGGCAGACTCCCGTTGCCAGGCGGTGGATGAGCAGGTAAAACTGATGGACCAGAACCTAAAGTGTCTGAGTGCTGCAGAAGGAAAATACTCTCAAAAGGGAGACAAATATGAAGAAGAGATAAAGATTCTTACTGACAAACTCGAAACAGGCAGAGACCCATGCTGAGTTTGCTGAGAGTCTGGTAGCCAAGCTAGAGAGGATAACTGATGATTTGGAAGATAAGCTGAAATGCACCAAAGAGGAGAACCTCTGTACACAAAGGCTGCCAGATCAGCTGCTGCCTGGCCTGAACGAGATGCAGAGCACCCCAGGCTCACCCTGCAGATGCTCTTCCCCTGAGGCCGGCTCCAGCCTGAGGCCAGCCTGCCCAAAGGTGGCCTTGAAACTGAGGGCTGATCTTGAACTGAAAGACTGCTTTCTCCTTTTGCTGCTTGTCCCAACCCAACCCCTGTGTCTTTTTCACCAGTCTCTGCCTCTCCCCAGAGATTTCAGTCAGGCTCGGGGCTGAGCACCTTTGGGAATAATACTTAAGGGAAGGTGAGCACAATGTGAAATGTTGTAATGTGGGCTCCTGGGTGGCTCAGTCAGTTAAGCGTCCAACTCTTGATTTTGGCTCAGGTCATGTCTCAGGGTCCTGATCTCAGGGTTGTAAGATCGAGACCCAGGAGTCCCAGGATGGGCTCGTGCTCAGCGGGGAGTCTGCTTGAGATTCTCTCTCTCCCTCTGCCCCTCCCACCATGCATTCTCTCCCTCTCTTTCTCTCAAATAAATAAATAAATAAATCTTTTTTAAAAAAGTATGTTGTGATGTACACACTTTGTAATTACCTTTTTTGTTGCTGTTGATGTAGCGACCATTTGTAAAACATTCCAAACAATTTCACAGTTCTGAAGCAGCAGTCTAACCCCTTCCTCACATTTGGAAAACAATAACTTTTCAGCTTAATGCATACTGCCCTCTGCACAGAGGAGGGAAAGCGGCAGGGGCCTGCCTTACTTAGAGCCAGAGCCCAGAAAGAGACCCACCCTGGGAAA
This sequence comes from Ursus arctos, assembly GCF_023065955.2. Classification (NCBI taxonomy): domain Eukaryota; kingdom Metazoa; phylum Chordata; class Mammalia; order Carnivora; family Ursidae; genus Ursus; species Ursus arctos. Next base: position 4,477,632 of record NW_026623050.1, read on the forward strand.
CTTCATTGCTCTGTTCAGTGTACCAGCCAAGTTAGAAAGGTGATTCCAGGGGCGCCTGGGTGGCTCAGTCAGTTAGGCATCTGCCTTTGGCTCAGGTCATGATGGGGGTCCTGGGATGGAGCCCCACATCGGACTCCCGGCTCAGTGGGACTGCTTCTCCCTCTGCCCCTCTCCTTGTGTTTTCTCCCCTCTCTTTCTAACAAATAAATGAAATCCTAAGAAAAGAAAGGAAGGAAGGAAGGAAGGAAGGAAGGAAGGAAGGAAGGAAGGAAGGAAGGAAGGGAAGAAAGGAAGGGAGGGAAGAAAGGAAGGAAGGAAGGAAGGAAGGAAGGAAGGAAGGAAGGAAGGAAGGAAGGAAGGAAGGAAGGTGATTCCAGAAGGAGACAGCCAAAAGAGAGTGTGGCTCAGGTTTTCAGCTTAGGGTATCTCTGAAAAAATTTATTTTTAACTTTTTTTTATCGGAAGTGACCAAACAAATTAAGATTGTGAGACCTCTGAGACCAACTCCTTGTCCTATCTTTACCCGTTTCCCAACCACTCACAGAATGGATCATCATGTTCCCCTTACATTGAGGTGACCATTTATTTACTTTCCTGCCTTCTTGAAAGAAAAAAAGAAAATTGTGTTTGCCACTAATTTACCCACATGAAATAAATTCACCTCATCACCCTTTTCTGGGTCTGAAGCTGCTGTCTCTAAAAATGCCATCTCATCATGCTTTGTATCAGTTAATGCCGGAAAAATATTGAATTATGTATAGAATGGTTTTTAAATTTTACACTATTTTGATACGTTGCTTTTTTGGGGGCAAACAAAAATGGGGGTTGGGGCACACTGGCCACCCTGTCTGGCTAAGAACCCTCTACAGTCTGTGGGGCTGACAGTGTACTGATCTTTTAAAGTTTCTTTCCCTACCCAATTCCCCTTTTTGGTGAGGTTTCTTATGTGAGAAGTACATAAATTTATACATAAATTACTTATATAAATTGGTATTTTACCTCATAAAAATGAACAATGTAAGAGGACAAAATGGCTAACAAATATGAAAAATTTTAAATATTTGCATTAATAATCAAAGAAGTAAAACTGAAGCGTATTTTAGATACCATTTTTCACCTACATATTTCCCCCAAATTGTGATAATCATCCAACACAGAAGCAAAGATGAGATAGGAGAAGCACTCTCAAGCACTGCCTGTGGGGAATATCATTCTGCACAGATACTTCTGTGGGTTGAAAACCTCAGGTGCTTCCTGGGTAAAATCTGAAACTGGCCCCCACACAGAGGGCAAGGAGAGACTGAAGAAAGACATATATGTAAATACACACAGAGAAACATATACTTTAAGGCTCCAACATTTAGTTATAATAATTCTACATTTAGGAATCTATCCTAAGAAACAATCTGAAGTAAAGATAAAACATTACATATAAGAAACTTCAAAAATCATGTCTTTAAAAATGACATTTATGAAGAGTTTTAAAAGCATAGTAAAATATTCTGATGATATTATTAAGTCAAAAAGGCAGTAAACAATCCCATTTTCTCAGAAATATAGGGATTCTTTTTTTTTTTTTTTAGAGATTTTATTTATTTATTTGACAGAGAGAGACACAGCCAGCGAGAGAGGGAACACAAGCAGGGGGAGTGGGAGAGGAAGAAGCAGGCTCCCAGCGGAGGAGCCTGAGGTGGGGCTTGATCCCGGAACGCTGGGATCACGCCCTGCGCCAAAGGCAGACGCTTAATGACTGCGCCACCCAGGTGCCCAGAAATATAGAGATTCTTAGTAGGCATAGACTGTCACAGACTCAAAAGCTACTCTTAAATTGGAAAGGACTTCAGAGGTGACATGGATCAGCATTTCCCCTAACACAGCTATCACATCGTGTGATCTCTGACAGAGTCATCCCTTCTCTCACTGAGAACCTGCAGTGAGAGTGGGTGGGGCAAGCACAGAGCTCAGAGGCCTCAGGGCTCCAGGTGATGGACAGTTCCTCTTTATAGTGACTCTGCATCTGATGCTGAATTTCCTATGCTGACTCACCTCTTGGTAACTACTTTTATTCTCTGGAGCAATGAAAATCACGTCATGGGAAGATCATGGCTTTACCATGAAATAGATCAAAGTTTGAATCTCGGCTACTCGTCATACTAGTATTATGTATGATTTTGGACAACAAATGTGAACCCCGGTTAACTCACTTGTAAAACAGAGATAATGATGCCCATCTCTTAGACAAGTAAAAAAGATCCCATGTATGCATGGGATAAGTACACACAACAGACACTTAATGAGTGTCAATTCTCTAGTCTCTTATCCTGAGGGCTACACGCATTGCCTAGGATACAACAAGGATTCAGAATTATTTGTTGAGTGAATGAGCTTTTTCTCAAACAGCTATGAATCCACCTATGTAAACAACAATCTGCCCACATTTCCCCATCATATCTTTGAGAATCCAATGACAGAATGTAAGATACCCTATGGAATTTAGAACACATTATATTTCGGCTTTACTTTGAATTACTAGTCTAAACAAGGGGAAAAGAGATCTGATTTGTCAAGCTAATGTTCTTCTCGAACCCATGTTGCTCTCAGTGATCACTTTCTCAATAACTGTTCATAAATCATCCACTTACTAGTCTAGTCAAAAATTATGCTTACAATAACATCAAAATTACTAGGCTATATTTTCAAAATCCTTTTCCCTTCCCATTTTTTTGCTCCATTTGATTTGGGGGGGGGGTGCATTTGCTCTGTAAACACTCATTGTACTTTCAAGAAGAAAAGTGGAACAACAACAAAACAACATCAGAAAAAAACCAAGCACTCTTAGTGATGACCGAAAGGTAATTAGAAATCACATGTGTTGGTTCTGGCATCCTGGAGTGTAATTTATCAGGGCCTGAAGACCTGAGCTCAAAGCATATCAGTGTTCTCTATTCCCCCTACTCCCTTGAAACTTAATTCTATTCTCATATTTTCAGTTCTACTCTTTCCAGGAGGAAGATCAGGTTCTCAGAGCCAACAGGAGCAGAATGTGACTTTTGTTTTCTCCGTTAACTGTTGATATTACACCAGCTGTCCTTGAAAGGAGTCTCATCCCTCTGGACTCAGGATATCTGGCAAGTTGCACACTTTCTGAGCCAGCAAATTTCCCCAAATGGCTCATATTAGTTTCAGCCCATGCACCTTTGTTTATCTGACTTTGATTTCATTCTTTTAGGATAGGAACAGCAATAGTGATTTTATTTCATATCCTCCCCCATTTTCCCCTGGATTGAAGTAGGTTATCAAGTGGAAATTTTCTAGATTCCCTAGAACTGCATCTAAGACCAAGCTGAAGACTAAAACATGCTAAGACCCCCATATTATGATATGTAGAACATCCCTACAGGGCTTACTAACAGCCTTACTACCAAGCATTACCACATCTCCCTGGGCAATGTAAAAAAAGAACCTGAAGGATAATGAGGAGAGCAGCCTTTTAAAGAGACACTATTCCATGCGGGAGAAGGAAGTAGATTATCTTGTTACCTAAAACCAAGGAAAGCGGGTTCAAAAGCAATCCATGTTAGAAACAGGAGGTATCTACAGGAAGGGAAGTTGAGCAGTTTATTTTCCAGTTGGCAGTCTGTTTGGCCAGCACACCTGGGCTACCTGAACCATAGAAAGAGAACTGGAGAACATGGTGGGAGAAGAGGTAGCTGTGGAGCTATCCGCCCCATTATTTGACATGTCACAGATGGATGACTTTCCAAAGGGTCGACAGACAGGAGAAAAGTTGCTGAATTCTAGCTGTCTTTCCAGACTTCATCAAGAAGGCTGACCACCAGGAAAGGGACCTCGGTTTTTGGGGTGGACAACTCTTGGAGAGCTTAAGGAAGTGGAAAATGTAAAGCCAGATTTCTCACATCAGAAGTATATACTAGGAAGGGAAGGATGTTGGAAACCCTCCGAAGAACCTACATATGAGAGGACCAATGACTACATGCCTGTCCCCAAAAGGCAGTTTGATTACCTTGAACCAAACAAATGAGGACAACTAACCAGTCAGAGAACTCAACCTCACCACAGGCTGTTAAACAGGAAGCATTTACCCTTGTCCCTTTACTTCTACCTTGCCTAAACAAGATTGAAAAACTCCTGGCCAGAGGCTAGAATAAGGAGAAGTCAATTCTGTGTAGAATGAAGGGGGTAAAAAAAGCTTTGAATTTAATTTAAAATTAAAATTTTGAAACAACACAAGACTATTCTAATAATTAAAAGCGACTGAAACCTTATGCAACCTAGCCGACGTATTACTAAGGTACCTGTTATTAATTACTTACAATGAAGTACTATAATACATAATTACACCATAATACAGTAAAGAAGAGCAGTAAATTAGAAGCGTATACCCAAATAAATTGGAACTCTTCAACAAATATAGTTCTATATTCCCATGCCTTCATCTTTTTTTAGAATAAGGGCAGCCAGATCGTCATTATTTGATGTCGTCTCATTTTCTCTCCCTTGCCTAGATTATATTGTGGTTGCACACTCGGGATACTTATGCCTTTTGGTATTCCTTACAGAACCACAATAAAAATACTTGAAAAAATAATCGGAAGTCAGAGTCCTCAAAGGGTCTCTAGTCTACCCCTTGCAATGCAAGAGTTCAGATATGGCAGGGTGCTTCTGTGTAGACGATCCAGGAGGATGGCAGGGACTTCATCAATAAGCAATGACTGATGGAGTAGAAATGTGGTTACATAACTACTCAGAGAGAGGGCCTGGAACTTTTCGGCAGAATGAAAAACGGAGGAAATTCATCCTAAAGGGAGAATGAAGATGCCTAGTGCAATAGAGGGCCAGGGGGTGACTTTAGGTTACCATGGACGACATCATTTGTAATATCTCCCAACCCATTCCCATAATAATTTGCACCAAATTCCACTAGAAGGGACAATATAAGAAGTCAAAGGGGTGGGAAGAATTATTAAATTAAAATAAATTAGGAAATCAACAGGCAGACTATGAAAATAAAAATTCAAAATCAGATTATTGTTTTAAAAAAAAAATTGTAGCTGGTGGAAAGAGCGTTCTTCCACACTCCGCACCTCACCGGGGTAACACTAACAACCTTATAGGGTGACATTCATTTCATGAGTTGTACCACCATAAGGCAACAACAAATCCTGGAGCCTGCATGAAAGTCAGCCCACCTCACCAGAAATGTCAGCATAAAGAGATTCTAGAAAGCAACAGAGCACAGACTAGCACAAAAAAAACATGTTTGATAAAAAATGTGTTAAAATGAGAAGGAATGGTGGAATAGGAAGACTTTTAGGGATATCAAAGAGAATGTGAATTACTCTGAAGATCCTGCCAAGAAAAGGAATTTCACAGATTGCATGGATAGGGATTTGAAAAAAGAATATTTTTCTGATATCTCCCTTTATTATTTATTAATCTTACCATTTTGAGTATATTGAACCCCCAGGCTGCTTGTGGTCTGGAAGATTTAATAACTTAAAATTAAGGTAAATATCAATGGTTGAAAACTTAGCATTTGTATTTTAACTAGGACTTTCAATATCTTAGACCAAAGTCATAAGCAACAGGAATTTCAGGTACCACTACAGGGAGAAGAAGAGCCTTTTGAGGATGGACTGTATATTTACAAAATTCATAACAATACTGGCAGCCTAGCACTATATAGTGAAATGCTCTTCTTCTATAAGGCTGATATTCTGGACCAACGTTATCAAGGGAAATATTTTCAGTTTTTCTTTCTGTCATTCTTTTCCCTTTTTTTTTTTTTAAACAGTCATCAGTGATGAATTTGAGCTGATCCAACACATGGCTCAAATGTTGTGACTACTGACTAAATGAAATGGTAGCCTGATGATCCTCAGGTTATCCTGTTCTGATTTGGGGGGAGGGGTAAATCTTACATGAAATTTCTTATAGCCAATGAATAAAATAAATTTGGCAAGTTGTTTCAGAATATTCCAGCTGAATATTTCACATCCAACTATTCGTTATGAAGCCTAAGTGGAAACCCTAAAGCGATAACTTCTCCATTTTGAATATTTTGTTTAGGAAAAAAAAAAGAGGAAGGCGAATCTTCCACTACAGGATTAGTATAAAAGCTGAAACTTACTGCATTCAAAACTAAGCATCGCTTCTTAGTTGGGAATTGAAAATATCCTTGAATTATAGTAATTTTTGAAAATTGAATAAGGAATTGGACTGGGATGCCATATGTAGCTTGACTAAAGACAGCACAACTGCAAAGCAAATAACATGCACTTTCACCCCCCAACAACCTGGGAAAAAGCACAGACAACATATTCGAGGGCTTAAAATTTAACTGTGGGAAGTTTACTGCAGCTAAATAGAGAACAAAACAAGTGATCCCATGGGAAGTAAGTAGATGGCAATGTAGGGTACAATTAAGAGCAGTAGCAAAGCTATTCACCATTACTATTTGTTTAATCCAGTCACTCCAAGCAAAGGTAGCTATAACAAGGGAACTGTTCTCTCTACCCTGGGGAATTCAGGGGTTTCCAACACAAAGACCCATCCCTTGAAGGGCAATGTGACAGAGGATTCAGAGAGATTGGTTGGCTAATGGACGGGGGAATAAATTCTCCCAGAACGCTCCCTGTTCAAACCACTGGAAATGGAGGCGCCCTTCAGATTATCTGTATGCCTGTTTCTTTTTTTCCATTTTCAATTTATAATAACAATAACGACCTAGACATAGGACATTTCCTGGGCTTTAATGACTGTCTGAGGTTAATGGACCTCAACTACACCTCAGGCCATCAACCCCTCCCAGCTGGTCATTAATCTCCAGGAAATATCCTGTTCCAGGGTCATTATTGTTTCAATATCAACTATACCTTAAAAGCTTTATGGATTCTGCAAATACAGATCTCTTGCCAATAGAGGTTATAAAACCTGTTTAGAATTCTGAAATTATCTTGAATTTGACCTCTCAGAGATGTTTTGTTTAAAACTCACATCAGCTTAAGAAAAAACTCACCTTTATTTTTGTTTATTTACATTTTTACAGGAAAGAGGTCTATTAAAATTACAAGAACCCAAACAAAAATCGATGAGTATTGGTAAAAAAAAAAAAAAAAAAAAAAAAATCAAATTTAAAGATGAGCACCCTCTCTCCTGAACTGTAGCATAACTAAGTCTTTGAGAAAACTATGTAACCTGTGAAATAGCTCCCAAAAATGCTTTATGTGTTTAAGTGTCACCAAACTATACCCCATGCATAGAATTTTCAAAATATATCCTAATTATAAAATCTCATTTTTCACTTTCACAAAAAATACCCCAATTTATACATTAATATTATTACAACAAGCATTCCATCCACAGCAGAATATTCCACATGAGAGAAGATGCTGAAACAGTGGTAAAATACAACTTCTGATTCTGATTTGGGAGCAAAGCAGAGGATGGTTATACAAAAAGCATTTGAGATCCAGAGAGCTGATATAGAGAGACAAGGATGGGGACAAGGCAGGTGATTAGAAGCAAGGAAACCCAACCAATGGTAATAGGTGCACATTCCAGTAAGTGGGCAGACCATAGAGACATGGGGACTTGGGCAGGCGGAACCTTGGAGAATTGTGGATGCACTGGATGGGCCCGGCTTTGAGGAAGAACTTAGCGTCAGAGATCCGTGCATCAGGTTCTAACAAAAATAGTCTAATTGCAGGATAAATCAGAACTATATTCCCAGGTAGGCTTGTGACAGAATTCCGGACCCTGAAACTGAGGAATAAAATAGGACGCTGGTCATGTGAATGATATACTAGCTCAAGTACTAGGCTGGGAGCAGAGTCAGAAAAAAACAGGAACAGGGGCTGGCTAGATTCTACATGAGTTAGATTCCTACGATCAGTGAGGGAAGTGGTCCTGCAGCCTGGCACAGAACTGAATCTTGGAGCTGTCAGGCTGTGGAGCAAAAACTCAAACAGGTCACACATAGCTATCTACTCGAATATCCCATTTTGAAAAGGAAGAAAAAACAAAAAAACCTTGTCTTTTAAGTAACATTTGAAGATTTTACACTAAATCATATAAGTGTGAAAACTGTAAGGTATCAGGATTCAAAGCAGGACATAGAAGAAAATAATCACTTCCCAGAACTTTCTAAATTAACTTTTCATCAGAGGGAAATGAATCATTTAACTCACAAAAAGTGGAATGATGTATTACTGTTTTCCTACTTAAATGCTAATGTAACACTTTCTATAAGGACCAAAGTTGATATACTAATTGGTACTGGAATATTTAACAGTAAAATCAGGAAAGAATAAGACAAAAGATGAATCTGAAACAGACCCTGAGATAAGATCTTGAGTACAAGTAGTTTATTTGGAGAACTGCTTAGATGATTCTTAAACTCCTCACCTACTTTAGAATTAGTGTAGAGCCAAGATTGGAGGAAAGAATTCTTCAGAGGGCTGTGCTGTGTCTATACTCACAATGGGGTAGAGACCCTTCCTTAGCCTAGTGAAATGTGAATTCAAAGGGAAGGATGGGAGGGCTGCTTCTCCCTTTACCTCAAGATAAGTGAGGTAGGCTGAATGATGACCCCTCCCTCAAACATGTCCACGTCTCCATCCTCTGTGTGTATGTTACTTCACATGACTTTGCAGATGTCTTCAAGGATCCTGAAATGGGGATATTATCCTGAGTTATTTAGATGGACTAGAAGTTATAAACAAGGACTTTGTAAGAGGGAGGCAGGAAGGTCAGAGTGAGAGCAGACAATGTGATCACAGAAGCAAAGGTCAGAAAATCAGAGAGATTTCAAGATTTTACACCTCTGGCTTTCAGAAAGAAAGAAGGGTCCATGAGCCTAGGAATGCAGGTGGCCTTAGAAGCAAAAAAAAGGCAAGGAAAGAGATTCTTTCCTAGAGCCTCCAGAGGAAAATAGCCTTGTCAACACTTGATTTTACCCATTGAGAGCCATGTGGGACTTCTGACCTCTAGGACTATACGATAATAAATCAGTATTGTGCTAAGCCACAAAATTTGTGGGGATTTATTTTAGCAATGATAGGAAATTAATAGGAGATCTTCCTAGGTGTCATCGAATGCATGGAGAATACTGGAGACCACTGTCAGACTGTCATCTAGAAAATCTAAGAGCATAATACGGGTTAGCTAACTGCTTTGACAGCAGAGTAAACAAGTGGGAGCTGGCCCGTGTTCCAGAGCCTGTTTAGACGAAGAATATGTGAGTGTGTCTGCCTGCACAGGATTGTCTCAGGTCTCCTTCATGAGAGCCACCTGCAAGGCCAGCTTCATGGATGTGTTCTGCTGTCACTGGTTTAAAATTCTTAATAATTTTTTAGAGAGGGCCCTGAATTCTCAGAGTTCTACACAAAATGAACTCAGTTCACTGTGTTCTACAAATTGTATAGCCAGTCCTGGCCACCTCGAAGGACAAGTGATCAGCAAAGAGAAGCTGGCAGGATGACAAAAGTCTTAGTGGCTAAAGGAGATGGAAATGAATGACTGGATTAGACGTGCATACAGTAGTCCAGGTCAGAACTAGAGTTTCCAGTTATGTCATGAGAGTGGTTAGGCAACCTCCAACAACTTCCTAAGAGCATCCACAAGAGAAAGCGTCAGGTCTAAACTCCAAGTAGGCCCTATGGGACGGGGTGGCAGTGCACAACAAAATCAGTCAAGTAAGGACTTTAAAGTCCCCTTTCCTCTCTTACCTGGTCTGACTTGTAGCCAGCCTGGTGGAAAGGAGAGGTAGATGTGCTCTCTGCGGAAAGATATAAGTCAACAAGCTCATTCCCAGTGCAGTCTTTCTACCCACGGTAGGCCTCAGCTGCCAGAGCGCAGAAACCTCCACTCCACACCAAGGGCAGAGTTTTTATTATGACTTGGTACCGGATCCTTTGATTGCTGAACTGGAACATCGTTTTGCAACTGAAAGCAACCAGAAAATGTCATGGGATTGCCACATTTCCATTTACAGGAAGAATAAGGCCCAAGGAAAACAATATGAAAGAACAAGGAGAGGCCAAACCATCTATAGATTGCAGATATTCAAAGCAATGGCTACATACGTTGAAGTGGAGGAGTTAGGGACAAAAATCCTCTCATTACAGGTGTGATAAGACATCGTTCACCGAGAAGAATTACTATTGCCTTTATAAACCAAACAGAAAATAATATAAAGGGAAAAAAACTGCAACATACAATTTTCAGTGGGAAAAAAATGCATGATAAAAACCTGAGCTTCCATTCCAAATGGAAACATAAAGTAAAATATCTCCCCTGAGATGTCTGATCATAATGCACAGTATGGACAGCACTGGGGGCTTCCTCCTCCCAACCATCCTTCACCGCTCCAGAATGACCTTTCTCAAATACAGTGACCATGTCACTCTTCCCCCTAAAGTCTCCAGTGTCTTGTGGGGTGCCTCAAGATGAAACCCAGCATCCTGAGCACAAGTATGCAGGGCTGCTGAGCTGACCTCGCTGTCCCTTTCCTGCCATGCCACATACTCTCTTAGAGCACCAATCCCCAAGCTTCAGTCACTCACATTCTACCTTCACAATGCTGGCTACGTTCATCTTCCCCCAGAACAACTGTCTACTTAATATTTTTCTTTAAACCAAGTACTATTTTTACTCCAATAAATTTATTCTCATTCAAGGCAATGTTTCTAAATCAAGTTTTAATGTACTACTTATAGCTTTACTAAATATTTAACTATCACTATTTAAACTTAATTTTTAAAATCAAAAATGTTACCTCCATATCCCACCCACCTAAAACTATGTTACACAGCTAATTGTTCATGTACCACACATCGGGATGTGCTACTTTAGACAGAAACTACAGTGAATTTTCACCACTCACCGAGCATACTGTGCCTTTGAACTTGTTGTCAATCCCTCCTCTTAGAGGATCCTTTCCTATTCTCTATAAAGTTACTCCCTTCCTTTAGGACTCAATCCAAAGGCACTTCCCCTTTTGGAAGCTTCCCTAACTCATAAAGCGAGATGCTCCCACTGTCTGAATCCCAAAGCAATTTTTAGCTGCCTCCACCATAACATTTATCACATTGTAGTGCCTCATGAAACTGAGTACTCAAGTCATCTTCCGGACATCCCATTATCTACCTAGGTGCTCAGAAAAAGGTCTGCTAAATAAATGAAGAATGATGAATTACATAGCCAAAGCTAAGCTAAACATAAGTCATTCACAGTATAAATATTCCAGCATAATATTACTTCTGTTAAGTTAAAGACAACCTAACATCTCAATGTATCAAAGACTTCTCCGTAATGATCAAAAGGGACCAACTGGCAAGTTTAAAGGTGTTCCCAATACATGGCAAAAAGAACACAGAAGAACTGAGAAGCGAGTATAATATTACGATTTCAGTATAACATTTTTACAAAAGTTAACTTGCAAAGGCCCTAGTTAACCCTAGGAATCTCTCCATTTAACGATCACTTCCTAACTGCAAACTTTTTAAATTAAAGCTACAGAAGCAAATTTAAAATAAAGCAGAGTTATTAAAGCAGAGATCAAGCATGGTTACTTCTGAAATGATCTCACTGAAAACAAAAATATGTCACTAACAGGTGAGACACCCTGAATAGCTGCTAGTCCCCAATACCAACCCTGTGTTACCATCGAAGAAATGCCCTCTTCCTATTACACTATCCTAGGCTTACAAAAGAATAAACCAGAAAATGCTGAGAGATGTGGTCTCTCAGAGAAGAGATGTGGTCCTTCAAGAGAAGATACGTATGCAAAAAGATAAATAGTACGGTAAAAAGGGTATGATGAAGCAGGTTTGGCAGATTTTTAAAAATCTTTTTTAATCCCAACAAGACATTTAATCTCCCCTGCCTTTATTTTCCTCGTCTATTAAATAAAAAGCAGTTTACTGATACACTAATGAACAGGCATTCGAAACTGGTAAAAATATAAGTGTACACTTTGATACTCTGGTTATTCCTGAAAAATATAATGACTATACATATATATTCTTTCAAGTGCTGTTGTTTAGGGTAAGGGAGAACAACCTGAATGTTCATAAATTTGGTCACAAACATTTGTTGAGTACCTCATGTAGACTGACTTGTGCTCCCCTCTTCAATATTCATATGTCTAAATACCTAATACCTCAGCATGTGACTTTATTTGGAGATAAGGTCTTTAAAGTGCTAATTAACTTTAAGTGAGGTCATTAGGATGGGCCCTAATCCTATATGACTGGTGTCCTTATTTGTAAGAAGAGGAGATTAGGACACAGACACACCCAGAGGGATAACCAGGTGAGGACACAGAGAGAACACAGCCATCTAACCCAAGGAAAGAGGCCTCAGAAGAAACAACTCTGCCCAACACTCTGTTCAGGACCCACAGCCTCCAGAATTGTGGGAAAATAAATTTCTGTTGTTTAAGCCACCTGTGGTAGTACTTTGTTACGGCAGCTCTAAAAAGTTAATATAGGTACTCTCCTGGCCTTCAAGAGAAGATAGGTATGCAAAAAGATAAATAGTACGGTAAGAAGGGTATGATGAAGCAGATTATGAACATTATCAACTCAGCAGAATTTTATGTAGCGTTTAAAATTATAATTACAGAAAGTATGTAGCAACCTGGGAGAAGTTCATAAAAAATATTAAGTGAAAAAGCAAAATACCACAGTATATCTATTCTATGATAACTATAAAAGATGGTTTGTTAACAGGTAAAAAAAAAATAGAAGAAAGCTTGGAAAAAAATACAGGGTTTTTGCTGAAGTGAGATCCTTGATGAACTTTCATTTTTAGTTCTTTATTATAACTGTTGTAAAAGCAATGATGCAATAAACTTATAAAGATTTAGTTTTAAAAGAAAATACATAACTTTTTGTCAATTTAAACTACCATAGTTTACTGGATATTAAATAATGACAACATTAACTACTGGTACATTCTCTCTCTCTCTCTCTCTCTCTTTTTTTTTTTTTTTTGCTTCACATTTCAGTTTAGTTCAAGCTTCTGCTTTTGAGAAAGCTATTCTGAGAAGTCTTCTGAAAGGAAATTCAAAGAGATTTTATAAGCCTAAAGACTGTACAGAAATAGTCACTAAAAATAAGTAAGGACATAAGGAAAATAGTGTACTTGATTCTGTATTTGAAAACTGATCTAAAATGAGGTTCTAGAGCCTTGCCTGGCTATGAGCCTCAAAACCAGGCTCATTTATAAAAATATCCAAGAAGATTTTGCCAAAGTAAAGTAAGGACAAGTAAAGTGAGCAGAAGAAATAGGTCTCCATCCCTGTGAGGCAGCAGAAAGGACCAGGGCCCAGGCAGCTTATCAGGGACTCATGTACCTGACCATGGCCCTCGCAGCAGAAGGGTGAAGCCCCAGCAAGAAGAGCCCAAATGTCCAGCCTGTGAAAAAAGGGTATCTGCACAGCAGACTTCCACATAAAGGCCACTGCATCCCTGGCAGCAATGCAGCGAAATATGCACCTCTCCACGACTCTTCTGTGCAGGGCAGAGTATGGCATGGAAAAGTTAACAAGGTGGAAACAGCTGCCCTAAATCTGTACTGGGTGTTAATCAAAAGCCACCTCCCAAAGATCAGGAAGGCTTATATCAAGAGCCTTAATTTGCCCCCAAGGCCCCGTTTTTACCTTGATTTAGCAGTTCTCACTAATGGCAATCTGTTGTCTTCACCCCACATAAGGCCCCAAGCTTGGGGTTCTGCTGCTCCTACGGGCTTGCCTTTGGTAGCCCCTCAAGGAGAAAAGCTCCCCAGGAAGGAGATGGATAGAGCTTTATTTTTATCCCAGTTAAAGTCTCTATCCAATACATTAATCGCTACGATAACCTTGGTCCAGGGCATTTCCTGGAGAAGCTATAACCAGCTGGGGTTAATGAACTCTCCCTACCATTAATTCCTGGGAGAGGCCATTGGCCTGAATTGTTACTTAATTACTCTTCTGTGTACAGCTTCATAAAGCAATGAAATGCCTTCTTTCAGGAAGAAGGGAGATGGTAATGGGGGTCATCAGAGGCCATTAATTTTACAAATAGTTTGTTAGAAACTACAGTATGTTAAGAAGTCACTCTGGCCCACAAATCAACTCAATGCAGTCCTTATTAAGTCAAGATCTGAAACTTCCAGGTTTCCGTGACTTGCACACACAAAAAGTTACAAATTGTGGAGAATCTGGCCAAAATGTACATACCAGATAAGATAAATTTACTCATCTATTTTGTTGCTTGGGTTACCCCCTCCGATCCCCCTGCCACACACACCCTGCAATGTAAACTCCATAAAGGCAGGTGCTTTGGGCTATTTTGTTCACTCTGTCTCCCTAGTACTTGTAACAGTTCCTGGCAAAAATAGGTGCTCCTTCAAAGTTTCAGTGTGTGTTGAATTAATGAGTAGTTGGCTACCTTATGGGATTGGGCTGCTGGTGTCAGGACCCAGAGCTCCCACATGAGTCACACTTGGGCAGGGAAAGTGCTCAGTTTGCCAGAGAAATAAAGAAAGAGGCTATCCCTTCAAACTGCCTAGAAATCAGATCCATTGAAACTACCATGACCAAAGGGAAGACTCGTCCATGAAACACGTATCCATCTGGGCTGAACCTGGCACAAATGATGAGAAACCCACCCTACTGTGACATACTGCCCCACCCATCCTATGTCAATAGCAGACTCATGACCCGAAGGAAGGTTCTGAGATTCTATTGGACGGTTCCAGTGGGGAAAGATTAAACTCTTGAGAAGCAAACAGACTAGGGCAGAATCAAGAAGACCATACATCAGAAGGGAGGTAGAGTTTATTGGAGAAAGGAGGCAACTAAGTACCAAAATAAGCCAAATTATTTACTCCTGCTTATTTTTTCTGAGTCCTATTTAATGCTAGAGATCTTAGTATCTGGAGATCCTTGCAAGAGCCAGGAAAGAAAGCAGAGAGATTATTTTTCAGGGCAGTTATGCACATGTATCCATGCCCATGGGGTCTTAAGAGAAGCAGCTGGGCATAGAGGAAAAAAAAAAGAGAGAGAGAGATTTAAGAACAACTGATAACCTCTGTTGATTCTTATTGCCACATATACATTACCAAAGGATTTTGTGTTGGTGAATCATCTCGGAATATCTGCTAGCAGGATATATACTGAATTTTCCAGCATTATCCCTCTATCTTCACTGTATCTTTACTGAGGCATAATCATATCACGGGCAGAAGAATCAGAAGGCTAAATTTTGTTATGTCCAAAATGTAGACGTGGGAGGGAGGAAACCAGTTAATTTTATTCCTATCTTTGGGACTCTCAGCTAGTTACTGTGTTTTATAAATGGACCTATTTCCCCCAATTCATTAGACACATCTCTGCTGGTATTTTAGGGAATCTACAATGGAAGAACACAAGAAAAATCAGCTAGATTATGAGTAAGTAATCATGATTATGCAAAGCCACATCCAAGGACCAAGGTACGAAGCATGTCTGCTATTGATTCCCTTCTTCATCTTCTAGTCTCCCTCTTTCCTTCAGTTCCTATCCATCCATCCTTCACTGCACTCCGCCCCAGCGCCCCATGCCCTCCTGAAGTGATAGCCATTGCAAATCCCCCATCCAAGCCAGCCCTTCTAAGGTAGGACTTTTCTTTTCCAAAATCTTCCCTCATGCCTACTCAAAAGTCCCTCTGTCTCACTATCTTATTTTCAGCTAATCACTGTAGAGAGAAGCCAATTAATTAAGTGGCACACAAGAAAATGAAAAATCTACTGAAAGGTTCCCATGTGCCAGATAACTTTCTAGACTACATTAGCATTAAAATACCATTATTTCATCCAAATTTACTTCAAAAAAGATGCCTGCATTCTTGAAAGTGAATGCCTGGATTACTTCTGTGTGTGCTCAACGGAGTGACTCCCACAGATTCTCAAACTTTCTCGCAGGCAGTGGACAAGTTTTCAGATGGGGGATGTGGGAAAAGACTGAAACCCTAACTGGTAGTAGAAACTTCTTGTGACTCTACATAAAGCAGGGTCCAACCATAAATTAGGTACCAGCTACCTGAATAAAAGTACTTCATAAAAGTGTATCACACGAGCAGATTTTGTGAACAATTTGAGAAACCATTCTCTCCAATGCAAAAGACTATTTAAGGAAGCAAAACTTCTCCTGGAACCAAAGTGGAGGTGCACTATTATGCTGAGCACTTTGGCTGAGAAAGGCTGGGTAAAACCTCCTTTGCTGAGATAATAATTATTTAAACAAATTGTAGAGCATAATTAAGAAATGCAATTTCCTAAAAACGAAAAAGGAAAAGTATGCTCCCAGAAATAGCCAGGCTAATGAGTTACATGTCTTCTAGATACCCTCCTTAGTCCAGAGGTTATTGATCTTAAGATAACTGGCCCTTGTTCATTTGGGGGGCTGAGTCTATAGGTCAGAGAAAGTGGAAATCTTAAGATTGGTCCAGTCAAAGAGGAACATTAACAGTTTGAACATGGACCTTGAAAGGGATATGCAGAGAATAGATGAAGCAAATCAGGAACTTCTTCTCAAAATCCACAAGAAAGAAAATGAGATTCAGAGGTGAGTGTTGGGCTTCATGAGGGACATTTCTAAACCAAAGAACTGGGTGGAGGAAGAGACACAAAATTGAATTTTCTACCTTACTCTGGGTACCTGTATCTTATATAATAAAAAAGTTTCTTCTTAATTCTTTGGTGTTTGCCTGTGGCTCAAACCCAGAAATATAGCAAGTTTCAAAAAGAATCCTAAAAGAATGAGCGGTACTTACCTGAGCTGAAAGAACAATGGGGTGTTTACATGGGAATCATGGGACTCTTGCTTGTCTTACCTCTAAAGTGATTCTGATCCTAAGAATCCAGGAAAGAAAGGATTTCCAACTTGAGATTTGTATTTATTATCATCGAAGTACCCTTAAAACTGACAGGTGTTTTATCAGTTCAAAGGCTGTCGTTCCTTATAGTGTATACGTATGTTATCCAGGCTGGAAAGTGAGATCACTCAGACCAGAGACTTGGCTGAAGACGAGGAGTGGGAGAAGGAGAACTGCACCACAATGGAGAGGGAAAAAGCCTTGCAGGAGCTGGAAGAAGAAACAGCCAGACTTGTAAGCAAAAAGCAGGGAAGAACCATTTGATAGGTTTTATTCCTCATCACTGTCAGATAAAATAGTCTCCCCTTTTTACATACAAAGAATAGTCAACTCCAAAGTCAGGGCAGAATGTGTTCTTGCATGGGAAGGGGATGTGTGGAGGGTAGGGTTTCTCTACTAATATTTAATATTAGGAAGCTCTGCATGTGGACACCTCGATCCCTGCTAAGTAGGTGTGTCCATAGTGAGATCAAACCACAGGTCCTTTACCCAACATTATGCTCCAGATGGTACAGTTACTGCAGAAAAATATGGATGGGTTGAAATGGAGCACAATCAACTGAACAAAAACAGATGACGGTGTGCAGACGCACACTTACACTCTGCTTCTTTCTCTCAACAGGATAGGAAGAATGAGACTCTGGTCCACAGTATAGCAGAACTTCAAAGAAAGGTGGGGTGGGGCTCTTGTGTTCCTGGGTGTCCCCAAGCAGCCCCCATCATCGAAGGGGCAAGGGAGGGAAAATGATCACAGAGGATCCCACATGTCAGAGAGGCCTGTGCTGGGGGTGGGTACTACTCCTGCTCCACTCTCCCGAGGCTGAACCTCATAACCTAAGTGCCATGGATTTTCCCTGCAAGTGTCAGGTGAAAGGAGCGCATAGGGTATACCAGGTATTCAGTGATCCCATGGGTTCCAACAGACATTCTGTTGAAGGGATCGACTGGGACCCTTGTGGTGAGAAGTTAATTTTACTTTCACTAGAGACTTTCAAAAATACTTAAGGCCAAAAAGTTCCCTCTTCTTTGTCCAGGTATTCATTCCCTCTACCTCAACTCCTGGTCAAAATACAGTGGGCTTCTTTATGATTACCCTACTTTCTGACCCATGCCTGCAGCCCTGAGTAATCCAGCATGGATTAGGGGGTTCAGGGAAGTGCTCCTGCTTTCAGCAAACTCTAGTTTTGGTGGTCAAAACTAATGAGAAGATGGAGGTAGAATAAAGATGTTCCCAAATACACCAAGTATCCACCAAGGGACCATCTCCTGGCAGATTTAATCAAGGCCAAATTATTGCCCCACACACCAGAGAATATCTTTGTCTTCCATATTTTTTAATTTGATATATTTTTTATTTGAAATGTATTTTTCTGTTTGAACCCATAGCTTACAAGGAAATCACATAAGGCAACCAAGTGTGAACAAGACATTCCAAAGGGATCCCCAGAAGAGTCAAAGGTAAACAAAAAAGCAATCTCGAATGGGTTTGGGCTGCACGACCAGAAAACAAGCCTTCAAGTGGAAACAATTGTCAAAGTTGGGACAAATTCTTTGTAGTTTCAGCCATGCCAAGCTTAAGCCTCGGCTGCTAAGTGCTGAATTCTTCTCTGCCCTTAGTAAGGAATTTCACTCTAAAGCCATATATTTTGCTCTCTCTCCATCAAAAAGAGCAGAACACAAATGCACAAATGCACATTAACATTAGAGGCAGTTGAAGTTCCTCATTTAAATCCTAACCCCAGAGGTACTTAGTGTGATATATGAAGTTGGGAATTCGATCAGTCCCTCGCACCTCACTTTGAAAATTGAATGAAATTGTGTATATAAAATATTCTTTTCTTGGAGTTCTAAAACATTAAAAAGTTAGAATTTTAAGGTGATTATTTAAAAGTCTGGCTGAAGCACATTTATGAATTCATAGAGGCAGAGTTTGGATTTGTAAATCTACTGTGTGCTAGGTAATTTATACACCCACACCCTGTCATTGACTCCAATCCAGAAAAGGATTCATTTAATTGGTCATTCAAGTATATAGTGACCTGTGCTAAGTGTATCATACAGTGTTTAGCATTTCCCTAATTGTTTTCCAGAGCTAAGAATCTGAGCACAACCACAACCCATCAGAGAGCAGATAAAATTCTTACTTGATCATTTTTGTAGGATTATCTCTTTGTCCTTGCCTTCCCTAATTTCTCTTTTGCTTCTTTAAAGTTACTATTATTACTATTATTATTATTATTATTACTACTATTACTACTAATACTACTACTACTATTTAGTAATCTTTATATCCAACAAGGGACTCAAACTCATGTCTCTGACATCGAGTTGCATGCTCTTTTGACTGAGCCAGCCAAGTGCCCCCTTGCTTCTTTTTTTCTTACATTGATAGTTATTTTTACATATTTCATTTAAGAACAAATAAAGAGAATTTTTCAATCTCTATAAAAATTATGTTTCACTACCTAACAGTATAATATACAATGGGCTTTTAAACACATTGTCCCTATTTCTCAATCTCTCTCGCTTCTTAAATCCACATTTGAGCCCATACTTAAGCCCACACTGTGTGCGTGAAGCCTCTGAAGATATGGACACAATGAAAATAGAAATAGAAAATGAAAGAAGAGAGCATTACTGCCCTATGCTCTGTTGGCCAGATTAGTGCTGATAGCCACAAAAAAAGAGGAATTCCAAAGCCACCAACTAAGCTTCATTGGGAATGCCCATCCAGGACACTTATTTGGGAAGAAAGAAATCTGGAGCCTGTGTGTATCTCGGGAATAAACTGCAACTAAGCGTATAAAGGAGTATGAAGCTCCTTGACTAGCCTTGCCATAAAACTGCAGCAATCAGGAGATTGATTTTCTTCCTTCTTCTGCCCAAAATAAGTTTTGCTTAACAGTAAGCCTGCCAGAATCTAGTGGTGACACTTTTAAGTCTGGTTATGCTGGCCATGTCAGGTGAGCTGATTCCGACAACTCTAGATAGAGAGTTCTCAGCACAACATTGACCATTATTTTCCTGGCAGCACTCAGCCCAGCCCTAAAGAGTTCCAGAGTATTATCAACCCTTTGAATTACTCCCTTCTGCCCACCTATTTTGTAGAATTCTCAGATGCTATCTCTAATTCTATGAAATATACATCATCTCTGTTGCTTCCGTTCCTCCTGCATGCTGGTCAAGTTCAGTAATTTAATAGGACGCCTGCCTCAACTACTTGTGACTCAGGCCACTGTCTTTAAAATACAGCCCTTAGGGGTGCATGGGTGGCTCAGTCAGGTAAGCATGTGACCCTTGGTTTCAGCTCAGGTCATGATCTCAGGGTCCTGGCATCAAGCCCCATGTCAGACTCCACACTGAGTGTGTAATCTGCTTGACAATTCTCTCTCTCTCTGCCCCTCCCCCTATGCTCACTCACTCTCCCTCTCTCTCTAAAATTAATAAATAAATCTTTAAAATATAGCCCTTAGTAAGTGAAATAAGTCAGAGTAAAACAATACCATATGATTTCACTCATATGTGGAATTTAAGAAACAAAACAAAGGAACATATGGAAGGGGGGAAAAAAAGAGAGGGAAACAAACCATAAGAGACTCTTAACAACAGAGAACAAACTGAGAGCTGATGACGGGAAGTAGGTGGGGGATGGGCCAAATGGGGGATGGGCATTAAGGAGGACACTCGTTATGATGAGCACTGGGTATTGTATGTAAGTGATGAATCACTAAATTCTACTCCTGAAACCAATATTGCACTGTATGTTAACTAACCATAATTTAAATAAAAATTTGAAAAAATAAAAATGTTCTGTTTAAAATAAAATAAAATTAAATTAAATTAAAATAAATACAACCCTTAGCACATTTGGCTGTTGGGCCCTGGATATAACTGGCTGGAGGGGAAAGGAATTGTTAGAAGACTCCAAACGTGAAATAATGGTAGCTAGATGAGAGTGGGAACAATAGAACTGAAAAGGAAAGGGAGAAAAGACTGCAATATGTCCCCTCTGCCTATAGGATATATCCCAAGATCTTTACAACTTCAAGCTCTCACCTGGCTTCTCACTGCAATTAGAATAAAGAATCAAACTCTGTAGAAGCTATGAGGTCTTACATAATCTCATATGTGGCTATCTTTCCCCACCTCATCTCATGCTTACCAATCTCCCCTATGTTCCTGCCATAGAACTTCTTCATACACACCAAATTTGTGCTATTTCACAGTCTTGGTCCTTGCTGTAACTCTGCATGGGAAATATTTCTTCCAGATATCCATTTGGCTAATATTTATCATTTAAATTCAACTCAAGAGTCATCTCACCTCAAGTTCGACTCCCCTCCATTAAAAAGACATCTGATATTGGCTGTGAGGCACTTGAACCACCTGTAAGATAACCTTTAAGATCCCATTTCAGAATGGAATCCTGCTTTTGCCTGGATGAGTTATCAGTCTCCTTCCCTTTCTATAGGCTAAGTTACAACAGCTGGAAGCTTCCTGTGCAGACCAAGAGAAAGAGCTAGTCAAGGTAACGACAATAACTTCAATGTTACTTCTCCCAAAGGAAGGGAATCCTGATCCCTGGTCACACGATTTGAGGGAATGTATTAGATTGTGTGAATACAGTCCCCCAGATCACCTTCTCTTTAACATTTTTTACAGGATACCTTCCATAATCTAGATCTTCAATTAACTAGTATCTATTTTTCTCCCAACTGTACCCAAATAATTCTCATTTGGACTATAAAATATAGCTTGTTTATCCTTAAAAAAAGATACGAATTCATACGTACAGGAAATATATACTTAGAACAATTTGAAAAGCACATTTAGGGCCTGGGACCTAAGGGGAAGCAAATATACTACTGTTCTTATAGCAATTTACTGACCAAAATTTAAGACTGAATCTTGGCTTCCCAGGTGATGGAAGACTATGCATTTGTGGCCCAGCTCTGTGAGGATCAGGCCCTCTGCATAAAGGTACAGTTTCTCAGCAAAGGGATAGCAGTGGGTTTGTTGACGTACAGGATGAAATGAAACCAGACTTTTCAAAGAACACTGCAACAATTTTAATTCTTCAAGGTGGCATTACAAAGGCCTTCAGGGAGGACGACACTACCACCAGAATCATCCTGTTAGGGCCCTAGTCTCCCAAGCTCTGTGCTCTTAAATTAATAATGAGCACTTTTCCTATTTATAATCCCAATAACCACAGGCACCTGCCCAGTGGTGAAGTGCAGTGAGAGATCTCGAGTAGTGGAAGGCTGGGGGACTGGGAAAGGAGACAAAATGGCAGTGGGAATACCAACCATTCATATGACAATGTAGTAATAATACATGCTTATTATGATTAGAAAGAGCATAAAGCTTCTGGCTAGTAACGATTGTTTTTTTTATTTCTCTTTGAAGAAGTACCAGGAAACTTTGAGGAAAATAGAAGAAGAACTAGAGACTCGGTTCCTTGAGAGAGAAGTGTGAGCTTGGGCAAACAAAGGAACATCCTGGTTTTAGTGCTAACTCCATCTCAGCCTGGGTCAGAGCAAACTTTTCTCTGACCAATTCCCATTTGGAATTGAACGAGGCCCAACACCATATAACCTTCCCTTCTGTTAGCGAGCTCGTTGACCCCCACTAAACCACACCCATTTTAAAATGCTGGTCCTCCCATCTTTCTTAAAAGACTGCAGAAACACACCTTCCTTCATAATTTTATCACATTACCAATTATTTGGGTTTATATTAAGGGCAGGAACATGTGCTTTAAAAAGGGTTAGTGGTCTGGCACCTTGATAAAAAGGTCATTCTTTAAATTTTCCAAAACTTTCTTAAAATTGGTATCATCCCCACTTCCCCAAAATATATAGAAACTCAACCATATGGAACAGACATGAAACTAATGTCTAGATACAAACTAGGGCCATCATATTATGAAACCAAACTGAATACTGTATGAAACTATGAACATTAAAAATTAGAAATAATAGAGAAAAGCCCCCCAAAAAATTAATCCTTGAATTTGTCCAAGGAGTCTAAATAGTGAGAAACTAAAGCCAAAAACCTCACTTTCATTTCTTGACCCTCTTTAGAAGTTAAATCTTAAATCAGTTGGGAAGTATTTCCACTTTTCAAATATTTTGGAATCCTGGAATCAAGAAAAAAAGACCTAAACTGCATAGAGCCTCTAAGTAGACTCAGTTCCACACTGTGGTCTGGAGGCCAGGACACCAGGACTTGAAGGTCTTTGCCTCTAAAGGACACCTTCAAGTCTCCTGAGATCCTTCCTGAACATTAAGTCTGGCTTCATTGCTAAGCAAAGATTTTAGAATGGGGCTTCCCAATGGAACTTTCTGTGCTATCCAATATGTAGCCACTAGCCACCTATTGAGTACTTGAAAGATGACTATTGTGACTGAGGAACTGATTTTTTTATTGTCATTAAATGTAAAGAGTTACATATAGTCACTGGCTACAATGTGCACAGCATAGCCTTAGAATATAAAACTGTTTTTTAAATAACCACGATGTAGTACAAATATCTGAATGTACTTTATTCAATCCCTATCTTGGTTCTTCTTCCCCTAGATCAAAAGTCTTGAGCATGAATTCTGCAAGAAAAGAGTCTAACAGCCAAAATAATAAGGTAAGGATTTCACTCCACCTTTAGCTTCTCTCAGTGTCATTGTCTTCAAGGGAGTTTCCAAAACATTATCAGCCACCAAACACATACCAATCTTTCCACGTGCGTTTTCCAAGAATAATACCAGACATAATTCTAAAGCATTCCAACACTAAACACACAAAGAAGATGCTATGGAACAATGGTCTTTCCTCTCTTAGCACCATGCAAATGATGTGTTCTCAAAGAAACTAGCCTAAGACCTCACAGAGTTCAGGATAGAAGCAAGAAGGAACATTAACTGAGGGTATGCTGTATAGCGGGGAGGCCAATACAGGACACATATACCACTCCTCCCATCTCCCAGAATCACAATATTCTTTCCTGGTGATCGTAACATGGTCCCAAATCTCTCACTACACAGAGCAGCAGGGCATCTATCACCATCTAATCAGAGTTGGCCCATGAGTTAAAACATGAGAAGTCATTACTTCTTTATCATACAACTTCAGTGTCTATTCATATTTAACACCATGATGTCATTAGCATATTATGTAGAAGTCTAAAGGACACAGAATTGGATGTAGAGCACCAGGCCTCTTGGCCCGCTTGGCATCTTGTGGCTTCAAGTACATAGGGCAAAAAGGTAAACTTTTGTTAGACTTTAATTTTGTAATTTATATTGGCTTTAGAGCCAAAACTGACATTCACCAGAAATTTTATCATTGAGATAGATAGTCTTCATAATGTCAGAAAAAAAAAAAGTCACCTCTTCCTAAAAAGCAAATATCAACAATCAACCATTGTCCTTGGGGTCATCCAGATGTTTAGACATATATTATACCACATTCACAGTGACCATGGTTCCCATTATTCTGAACAAGTCATTCTGGCCCCAATCTTGCATATTATACAACAAACAAAAACAACAACAGAACTCCTGAAATTAACTGGACCCCACCTCTCTAGAACCAAGCTTAGCATGCTCCCTGATATAGCCCACCGTCTATCCCCCAGTGACTCATCAAAGTATTCCTTCTCACCACCTAACAGAGAAAAAGCAGAGCTGTCTTCATCAAGATTACCGAAGTCCCACGATAGTTCAATGACCTATGATGTTTGAGCAATCTTTAGAGTCTGCTGAGCAACTGACCAGTTGACATGCTGCTTAAACTCACACAAGTTATAGAACCAAATCAGTATCCAGGAAGTTTCCTTCTCATTCTAATTCTGTGAGCGTCATTTTCACAATTTTAAAATGTGACTGTAATTTCTCTTCGTTTTTTATCTCACAAGGAAGCTAAAAGGAAAATGAAATAACTGAGAAAATATTTTGGAAGAGAGATGCCACAGAAATCCAGGATATATCCTCATCATTTTTTATAGCTCTTAAAACTTCTCTTAGAATATGTTTGTGTGATTTTCATAGCCTATAAACTTCTTTAAGGATTACTGGTTAAGTAGGAGGTAAGGGCGTAGTTGAAAGAGCCCTGAATGCAGATTTGGAGGACCCAGGTTCCAAGCATCGCCCTGCCACTTACTAGCTATATGACATACCTTACCTTTTTATGCCTTCACTTATTCCTATCAATATATAAAAAAGTGATACAAAACTACACACACACACATACACACACGCGCACATATATATATATACGGTTGTCTTTAAAAATTCCATCTGTTTATGCATGTAAAAATTGTAAGATATTATCTAAATACAGCATTAACTAAGGGCTCACTGAATATTATTTGACAGTGATGATACGTTCCAGAAATTGATTATTTATTCATGTCCTTTCTTCTCCCAGGATCATTCTCTCAAAAAGAAGGGAACATGGTTCTGTAAAAGGTAAGGAGACATCTTTGAGTAAACTTCCTGGAAACTTGGGGGTTCCACTTAGCCATCCTGGCAGATAACAAAGTCTAGACAAGGAGACCCTCATATACATACACACACCCAGAGTGAAGCCAACAAACTAGTGTCATTGATGACTATGTTTTTCAGTTCTAATGTATGACCTCCTTGTCCAAAAGCAATTCCTAATCTCAACTTTCCAGTTTTAGAAGCGAACAGCCTAGTAGTAACCTAAGAGAAATGTGGCAAACTGATACTTACTCCCTCTTCCCTGTAACAATTTGAATTAGTTTGATGGATCTGGTTCTCCAATAACATCAGTAGATTATGAATGGGAGGATCCTTTGGTGGTTCATAAGATGATGAATAGGGTTTTCACACTATTGTGTGATATGTGCCTCCCTCAAATATTGTTACAATGTCAACATGTTACATTAGAAATAGTAGAGAACTTGTAAATGCACATATATCCCTAATAGCAAATGAGAGAGAAAATGATTGTGAAAGAGAGATCTTACCCAACAGTACCCAGCCCACAATAATTGCTCAAAAATACTCGTTAAACTAAGAAAGAACTCAAGATTCAAACAACCAAATGGATATTAGTCCTGAGGGAATCACTGTGATAGCAAAATAAAATTGGCATTCATGAAGCCCCTGCATTTCCAAGAAAAGGTCAGATTATGTTCAATGTAATTTGCTTAAGAAGGCATAGATTCAAAATGGTATGAATTATGATTTAGAAAGAGTTCCATCAAAATGGTTAACATAAAATTCTTGGTGCTTAAATGTCACCTCCAATTGTCTGGAAAATTTGCTTATGCAGGATACCCCTTCATACCAGATAAGTGAAGTGTTACATATTTGGATATCCCGAAATACAGTGTTCCCAGAACAGCTAGCAGAATTTCCCTAGAACTCCCAGGCTTCCTTCGCCAATAATTTGACACCAGTGCCTCACATGGAACTGCCCATGTGGGCTCCCAGGATAAGAATTGTCTGCCTTAAAAGAGAGTTGGTATCCTGAAGAGAACCTGACAACATCCTAAAAGTCTAGCTCATCATATTAAATTACAAAGGGCTTTCCTCTTGCTCTGCTCCGATATTCTATGGGGCACCAATATATTGGGCACTGACTCAAGAGATAAAAAAGCTGGCTTATTTCTTAGATTTTCTCTAGGAATGTCATCCCAGAAATGTCATCCCAGAACTTTCTCATGAATACTGTATTTAGCTTCTAGGAGAATACTAGGAAGAGGTTTGTAAAGGGTTTCTGATTCTAATTTGGGCCAAGGTGCTGTACTATAACAGACCCTGACTCCTGTCACCAAGATTAATTCTAGAGAAACTTAAAGAAACTGGTGGGACAGGGACTGTTTTTCACTGATAGGTGGAGGTAGGTAGTGAATTTGTTCAGCAGCAGGCAGCAGCCCAACACAGCTGGATAAGGGTAATAGAGGAAAGGAAAAAGTAGAGATTCGTTTGTGCAAATCATAGTAAAACCACACAGCCAAAATAATTCATCAGTTAAAAAAGAAATCAGGACCACCATAGGGGAATTCATAGAAATTAGAGAATATTAAAAGTAACATGAATGAAAGAAGAGAAATACATCATGATCATGGATAGAAAGCCATATTATCATAAATATATTGATTCTCTTCAAATGACTCAGTTCAGTTCCAACCAAACTTCCCAAAAGACTTTCATTCATTGAACACAATTATTCTAAAATATACTGTATATATTAGAATATAGAGTCAAAAATAACCTGGACAATTTTAAAGAAGAGCAAGGAGTGAGGAATATATGCCCTTCCAGATATCAGGACGTACTACGTAGCTGCAGTAATTACAACAGTGTGATACTGTCACAGGAATAGGAAAATCAACCAATGAAATAGAAACACTGCATGTATAGAACTTCGATATGTGATATGTGACAGTGATTGTATGTCAGAGAGGAAAGGAAAAATTGTTCAGTAAGCATGGTAGGGGAAAAAACAGTTACCCAGATGAGAAAAAAATGAGATTGGATCACAGTATTGGATACAGTATATTTAAAAAGTGAGGACAGATGTATTAAGGACTAAATGTCCAAAGAAAAAAAACTTTAAAATTTGGCATCAGTTACCTACTGCCACATAAAAAATAGTCCCAAAACTTAATGGCTTCAAACAACAAACATTTATCTTACAGTTTCTGTGGATTAGGAATGTGTGAGCCACTGAACTGGGTGGTTCTAGTTCATGGTCTATTATCAGGTTGCAATTAAGATGTTGGCCAAAGTTAGAGTCAGTGGAAGGCACGGCTGGGCCGGAGGATCTATTTCCACGGTAGCTTACTCATACATCTGGCAAATTTTGCTGCTTGCTGGCAGGAGGTCTCAGCTCCTCCTTACATGGAGCTTGCCACAGGGCTGCTTGTGTATCCTCACAGCATGACAGCTGGCTTCCTCCTCAGAGTAAGGAGCAAACTGCAATGCCTTTAGTATGTAATCCAGGAAGCCATGCGCTGTCACTTCCATGATACTCTGTTCTTTAGAACCAAGTCATTAAGTCCCGGCCACACTCTACGGGAGAAGAGTCTCTTAAAGGGCATGACACCAAAGAACGTGTGGACACATTTTAAACTACCATAAACTGTTAGTAGAAAATAGGAACATCTTTTAAGCCTTGGTGTAAGGAACGGTTCTTTAAATAAGACACGAAAAGCACTGATTCTAGTTAAAGATTAATAAACTAGACTTTATTAAAATTAATAACTTTTGCTTTTTAACACCTTAGAGCAAGTGAAAGTTATAGAGAGAAGATATTCACAGTACACACAATGGAAAAGGACTGATATAAGAACATATAAAGAACTTCTACAAATCAATAAGACTAACCCAAACAACGTAATTGATAAATGGGCAAGAGGAAACACATAAGACCTGTGAACAGATGTTCTGCATCAGTGCTCATCAGGGAAACGTAAATTAAGACTATTACTTTACATCCATTTGGCAAAATTTTTAAACTCTGATGCTATCAAGTGTTGGAAAAAATATGGACTCACAGAAACACACACCCTGCTGATGGCTACAAACTGTTGCAAATGCTTTGGAAAACAAGTTGGCAAAACAGAAACAAAAATAAAAGATAAAAGAACAAGAGAATTTCAGATAGTGATAAATGGTAAAAGAAAATAAAATACGGTAATGAAAGAGAGAGTAACAGGCAAGCCAGCATATGGGAAGAAGCTGCCTTTACAAGGCATTGTTGGTAATAAAGACGACAATTAGTGGGAAACATATGAATATCAAGAAGGAGCAAGACATGCATTTAGGTATAAGTTTTATTTTGTTCCTGGTTTTCTAACCTTTGGTTAACAGTTTCTTGACTTTCTCTTTTCAGGATTTTTCAATATGTCTTTTTCACCACCCTATTTTTCATCAGACTACTGGGCTACTTGTTTTTCCATATAAGTTTTGTAAATCCAGATCTCCTTATCAACATACTTCCCAAGATACTGAGCAGGGGCATCCTGTGGAAGCTAAGATGCTTCCTCTTTCCATCCCTCACACTTGAGACAGAGGACATGTTGCCCCACTGATCCCCAAGAAATATTCTTGAGCAAAAAAAAGGCAAGTGGTGTCTGAGTCTGTAGACTTAAGAGACGGCGGAATTTGTGGAGGGAAAAGGTTTTCTTCAGTTTTTCCCTTGAGGTCTACTTGATTACCATCGCTTTCCATGTTGTCTTTCCAAGACTGACCTCGCCCAAGAAAAAGCTCTGTCAACAGATTTCTATGACTACAGGATAAGCTAAATGGTCCCAGACAGTAAACAAACTCAATCATTTTTAGAATAATGTCACAGATGCTAACCAAAGTTAGAGTTGACCAATTCTTCTAGAAAATCTTTAAAATCTGAAAGACTGGATCCCTGCCTGCAATGCAGAAGACTCCTCACTACTTAACTTAAACTAATATATAAATTCATAGCAACAACAACAAAAAAGGTGGGGAGTGAGAATATTGCCTCTTGCAACTAAAAATCTGAGGTTCCCAGCATGGCTGGATCCAGAAGTCTCAAAACAAGATTAATGGGGTTTCACCCCGCTCTCTTTGAATTGGTATTCTCCTTTTAATGGGAAGATACTGCCAGAAGCCTAAGTCCCATAGTACAGTATTAGCAACCTTGGCGAAATGAAAGTCTAGTTTCAGCAGGAAATTTGAGAGAAACTGCCTTATATGGGGCCAAGTGCCTACCCCTACCTCACACTCAATGCAGCCAAAGGAATGGGAGTACTCTGATTGGTCAAGTATGAATCCATGAATCATATTTCCAATCTCTTGGGGAGATTGATAAAAAGAAAAGAGATAAGGGAATTAACCCCACCTAAACTACATGGAATGAGTTTCCTTAAGAAGAAGGGGCTCAGTTCGCAAAGAAAGGAGAAGAAATACTGGGCAGGCAAAAGCAGATGTCCACTTAATCACTAGTTTTAGCCTTACACATAAACATTATTTGAGAAAGAGAGAGAGCAAGCATGTGCACATGCACAAGCAGGGGAGGGGCAGAAGGAGAAGAGAAAGAGAATCTGGAGGAGACTCCACACTGAGCACAGAGCCTGACAACGATGCTCAGTCCCATAACCCTGACATCATGACTTGAGCCAAAATAAAGAATCCAATGCCTAACTGACTGAGCCACCCAGGTACCCCAACATCCAACTTTTTCAACTAAACAAACTCTTAAAGCTAAGTTCACTTCATATGTCTTCCTGCCAGTAAAAATTTTAACTTCTCAAGATCATAGATTGAGATACTGAAAAATTACTGGAAAAAACTCAGTAAAAGAACCATGTAAAGAATCAGATTTATACGGCTAAAGCAAGAATTCTAAACTAAACACCATATAATTAATATAAACTGCTTCACAAACTTGGGGTAGCCTACATATGATCAAACCTCTTATTTTTCCAATTAATTACTGAAGCATCCACATGCCTTATTAACAGATATATTCAAACTCCCTCTTGAAGCTTCCCGACCCTCCTAAATTATCCTTAGCCTTGACAGTTCTGAAATCCAAGAGCAGGGGAGGACTCATTTTGGTTTCCACACCAGCAGGGAACAAATATAAAGACCCCTTAGTTCATTACCTCTTGAGGCCACACGATGTCACTACTGAAAATTAGTCCTGCACAGGTTGATCAAATAATTCATCATCCAAACTGAGACACATGTGATAATAGAAAAGGAAACTATTAATAATTATCCCAGGACAAGAAAATCAAACAGGACCCTCTCAACAGACCAGGACATATGACTGCCTTATGTGCAGTCTAAGGCCCAGCACAGTGTATTTTGCTGAGGGAAGTAGGTCCCATTCTTCGGTGTTAAGTTCAATCAAGGGTACCCTATGCTTAAGGTCCCAGTGCCAGAGTTCAAGGCGCACCTCTCCTTCCATTCCTATACTGAGTCCTCTGTCCCAGGGTCAGTTTCTAAAGGCTCAAAATTGAGTACAGTTTTTGTCAGCCTCACCCTTGCCTCCTAGAAAGCCCTTTGGTCTGGGAAGTCTGCCTACCTCCACACTCTGGAGATCAGGGGCTGTTCTGAAAACTCAACCCTCAAAATACAAGGGCCCAATGAAACCCTCTAAGGGAGGCTCCAAAGAGCACACCTTCCCTTCCAGGCATTTTTCAGGCTTTTCTGGAACTTCTGCCCCTAGAGAAGAGAAGCATTCGTTTACTAAAAGTCAGTGTTCAACCTGCCATTCTTTTCTATGGTCAAGCCTGTGTTTTCTAACTTGGTATTAACTGGTCTATTTGGGCAACATCTCCATACACCTACATTCCAAAATAATTATTCCTCAAAATGACGAGTTCATACTGCTCAACATTTGAGAGCAGAGGGAAAGTAAGAGAAAGGAGAAAAGGAAGAAAAAGAAGTTAAAATCCCTAGTACTATATAGTGCTGGGGATATAAAGATAAAGACGACACTGCATTTGTCTTTGGGAAGGTGTAAAGAAGAAACAGATCACGTGCATACATGATGAGTCCCACAAGACAGGAAAAAAAAAAAGGAGGGAGTAATTTCCCATGCCTTTGTCCAATAGAAGATGACGTCAGATCCAAGGATTATACTAGCCTGAAAGGAAGAATGACAGGCCAAGCACTAAATAAGCCGACCATGTGTCAGCAAAGCCATTCTCTATTGAAAGACTAAAAGCATCCTCTACCTTAGATGGCTATTTTAAATAGAAGTAACCAAATAGAAATACCATAAAATTGAGCAACTCTTTCTTGACAAGTTACTCAGAATGGGTAAATTAGTTCTCAATCCCAGGCTTCAGATTAAAAACAAACCCTTCTCTCCTGGCAATTATTAGAGTAAAATACAAAACACCTGTAATCTGACAGTACAAATAACTCTGAATTATTTACCCACCACCCTAAATGGAAATACTTTCCACCATGTCAGTAAAGATCTATGCTGCATGCACCACTTATTCCTACACTGAATGGCACTGGAATTCTGGGATCAAGTGGAATCTAGCAGTTTCTTCCCACTGGACAACTGATAACCACATTAAACTGGATTTCATTCTTGGCAGAAGGCAAAGATAAGCTTGGGCCAGCTCCCATTTACCAGTGTCCTACCACACTGATAAAGCAAGAAATCCACACCTTCTGAACTCATGAATTTGAAACTCGGAATCATGAAAAAAAACAGTACTGTCTCACGTTGTGGTTTCAGAGTCGCTTATCGTAAGAAAAAATTTTTTAACTTTTTTTCATGCATATTTCATTGTTCACTATATTTTCTTTGCTGTAGCCAAGTGGAATGATGCTGAAAAAAACAGTTCAAAAGTTATTGTAGAGGACATGAATCCTTAACGCCAGCTTGAAATCCACAGAATTTCCCTGTTTGTTGTCTAAGTAAAGGTAAATGTTGACTGTGTTGTTTGGAGTTGTACCCAGAAGATGTAGCTGAGAGGATTCAGAGCACAAATGTCTGCTCAGAGGATAAAGACAGCCAGCCAAAAAAAAAAAAAAAAATTGTTCCCAGAAGGTAGAGAAATTCAGCAAAACGGTTTTCATCGTGTAATATCATTACTGTAGGAGATTCTGTGGTATTTTAAACAATTTTATTAAAAAGGAGGAGGAAGGAAGGAAGGGGAGAAAAGGGAAGGAGGAAGAAAGAAAAATATGTTGATCACCTACGGGTATAAACTTTTAACCATTAACTGCTGGTTTATATGCTATATGCCTTTATTTCAACACACCTATCAACTACGCTTTCTTAAAGTGGTATGGACTTCTTTATTTTATAATACTGAGAAGTAGAGTTCTTTCAAAGACAAGGTTCAGTGGTTAAAATCACTGTTTTAAAAGTTCTTTCTATTAAAGAGCAAAATTAATAGAAACCTGTGTTTGCAGCGAAAATGGGAAGGGGGCATTCATATGTAATGTGGAGTCGGAGCCTACCTAGAAACAAGTACAGGGGAGGAAAGCTGCTGTTGCTTCTCCTTCTGAATATTTACAGCGGAGACTGGCTGTAGGTGCAGCAGTGGACAGTGTCCTAGTCGCTGCAGAAAAGAGAGAGCTTGCTTTGGTTCTAGAGTGGTGCTCTTTCCTCACAATTTCACAGCGGCTGCACAGTTCCCTCAGAAACAGCAGAGGGCACTGTTCCACGGTATGCAGGATCTCCTCAGAAGTCGTTTCTTTGCATAGGAAAAGTATACCCCTACTGGATGAGTCCAGACAGAGGAAGGTCCAGGATAAACGGCAAATCTGTTCCATTTTTTCACAGGTTCATAGGCCATGGCCATGTTCGAACATCAAGAGCACAGACGATATAGTACCCTATCCCAACGGCTAAATAATATAATCTGCCTAAAATCTTGAGAATGTGTGTCTTGAGTGAAAGGATTTTCTTACAAGTCTCTGCCTACCATGAAGCAGGATTCCACCCTTTGATAAATCCCCAAAATAGATCTCACTCCACCGTGCTACTTCTAAGAGTGTTATAAAATTTATAAATTTAAGATTCATGGATGGGTGAAATACATAAAGGGCATTAAGAGCATACTTGTGATGAGCACTGAGTAATGTACAGAATCGTTGAATCGGTATATTGTACATCTAAAACTATTACAACACTGTGTGTTAATTATACTTCAATTTTTAAAAAAAGATTTGTGGAGACATTAGTGAAGGATGCATGTTGCTCATCACTCTTCAGAAACTGAATCAAATTCCCCTTTGGTCATGCTTATTTTTCCTTTTCAAAATCTTCCCCCCTCCCAACTCTTTAATCTGCCTTTCTCTTCCTACACACACACACACACACACACACACGCACACACACACACTTGCTGCCCAGAGCCATTCAGCTCTCCCTCTCAGATTATATTTACCACTCAGCAAAACCAAAGTTTGGGAGTTAACCTGTAGAGTAACCTGAGTGCATTCTACCACACACACTAAAGTGTATCAGCAAACCCAGAAAGAGTCTGCCAAGACACTCACCCGGCCCCTTTGTAACAGATAAGATGTTAATGATCATAAATTCGATTTACTGGGGCACCTGAGTGGCTCAGTCTGTTAAGCGGCCAACTCTTGATTTTGGCTCAGGTCATGATCTCAGGGTCGTAAGATCGAGCCCCACGTTGGGCTCCATGCTCAGGGTGGAGTCTGCTTGAGTTTCTCCCCTTCCCTATGCCCCTCCCCCTGCTTGTGCATTCTCTCCCTTTCCCTAAGTAAATAAAATTTTTAAAAATAATTAAATTCCATTTACTGAGGGTATATTGTATGTCAGGCACTTTACTATGTGTTTCACTTGCATTATTGTATTAAACACGATTTTCCACAGTAGATATTATGCCAGGTACACAAATAAGGAAGCCAGTTCTGAAGGCAAATAAAACAACTGAAGTTCAGAGTTTAAAAAATTAGAATCTGTGCCTGTGTCTGGCTCCAAGCTTAGCCTATAAAACTTCTATTGTTTCTGAGAGCAGACACTGACCCAGACAGCAGACCAAGGGTGGGGCGTGGTCCAAAGTGGTTGGAGGTCCACCCACCTGTCAAGGGGGAAATCCCAACCATGGTTGCAATTATAGAAGAATCAGGCATCGGGGAGACTCTCAGATAACTCACAGATTCACAGAATTGGCAGCGAATTTAGAGACTGCTCTTTCAGGCCCAGTGAGGTACTTTCCTCCAAATCACACTAGTTAATGACAGAATCAGGATAAGAATCTAGTCTCTTGAGTCTTCTTTCAGTGGCCCTTCTAGTAAACTAGCATTTCCCAACTCTCTACAGTGGGGCACTAACATAATGAAGATTGTTGCAATTGTCATTTAAAAACAAAATCAACTATACCCTCCTGTCTTCTAAGGTAGAGTCATAATTCCTAACTCTGGGGAGATAAGCCTCCATATTTTTCCCCCTGCTCCTATAAAAACTAATAGGGAAGTGGAGAAAAGAAAGGGTAACACTTGAAATACATGAACCTTTTTTTAGCAGAGCACCTTAATAAATCTTGAGTTATGCAAATTATGAATTGTGGGGGAGTGATAAGTGCTAGAGCTGAAATGCTCTTTATAATAATAAAATACAAGGAATTTCTGTCACATCTGGAAGAAGGAGAGAAAAAGCTGAATAACATGAAAATACCCTGAACACCAAGTTTGTAGAAATGGACATGAAACTTTCAGAAAACCAGAGAAGCTAATATTCAATTTTAGATGATTTCCTAAGTGGTGCTGAGATGTATGCTCCCACATGCTTACTTCAGTCACCATTAAAATCTACCACACATAGTCGTAGATATTTGCCTCCAAAAGTTGCCTTTTGCTGACTCTTACGAGTGATTTTGGGAGAAAAGCAATTATGTTTGACTCAAGCTTGAGTCAATGCTGGATCAGAGCTATAGAAAAAGCCATAAAGGGGCACCTGGATGGCTCAGTTGGTTAAGCATCTGCCTTTGGCCTCAGGTCATGATCTCCAGGTCCTGGGATCGAGCCCCACATCGGACTCTCAGTAAGGAGTCTGTTTTGCACTCTCCCTCTCCCTCTGTGTGCACTCTCTCTCTCTCTGATAAATAAATAAAATCTTTATTAAAAAAAAAGAAACAGCCATAAGTTATAGGATGGAAAAGTAAGTAGCAGAAAAGATTTGCAGAAATCCTCAGGAAAAGGACAAAAACCAGTACTACATGGAATATGGAAGATGGCAGGAAAGACAATCTTAGCTAGTGTCAAAGAGTGGGTGGATCCTGGTGGCACCTAGATTATAGAAGAAACTTCAACATCTCTTCTTCCCTCTTAGTTCTCTCCATCCAAAGAGGCCAAGGTCAAGGAGTTCTTTCCCTATGTTTTCTTCTAGAAGTTTTACGGTTTCAGGTCTTATATTTGAGTCTTTTCAGTTTATCCATTTTGAGTTGGGGGGGGGGTTGTATATAGTATAAAATAAGGATCCAATTTCATTCTTTTGCCTGTGGATATCCAGTTTTCCAACACCATGTTTTGAAGAGACTATCCTTTCTCCATTATGCAGTCTTGGGATCTTTGTTGAAAATTAGTTGACCATATATGTATGGGATCAATTTTGGGTTCTCTATTCTGCTCCACTGATCTATGTGTCAGCTTTTATGTCAATACCATGCTGTTTTGATTACTGCAGCTTTACAATATAGCTTGAAATCAGGAAGTGTGATACCTTCAGCTTTGTTGATCAGGGCTGCTTGAGCTATTTGGTATCCTATGTGGTTCCAAACAAATTTTAGGATTGCTTTTTCCACTTCTGTGAAAAATGCCACTGGAATTTTGATAGCAAATGCACTGAATCTGTAGATTGCTTTGAATATTAATCTAAACCATAAAGATAGGATATATTTCCATTTACTTGTGTCTTCTTCAGTTTCTTTCATTGGTGTTTTACAGTTGTCAATATACAGATCTTTCACCTCCATGGTTAAATTTATTCCAAAGTAGTTTATTTTTTGAAGGTATTGTAAATTGGATTATTTTCTTAATATCTTTTTTTGGATAATTCATTGTTAGTGCATAGAAACACAACTGATTTTTGTATGTTGACTTTGTATCCTGCTATTTTACTGAATTTAATAGTTTTAACATGTTTTTGGTGGAGTCTTTAGAGTTTTCTATATTTAAGATCATATTCTCTGCAAACAGAGACAATGTTACTTAAACCTTTCTCATTTGGATTCCTTTATTTCTCTTTCCTGCCTAATTGTCCTGGCTAGGACTTTCAGTACTATGGTGAATAAAAGTCGTAGAAGTGGGCATGTTTGTCTTGTTCCTAATCTTAGAAAAGCTTTCAGCTCATCACTATTGAGTATAATATTAGCTGTGGGTTGTCATACATGGCCTTTATTATATTGAGATATATTCCCTCTGTACCCACTTAGCTGAAAGTTTTTTTATCATCAATGGATGTTGAATTTTGTCAATGCTTTTTCTGCAACCATTGAGATGATAATTATGGTTATCTTTCATTTTGCTAATGTGGTGTATCACATTTACTGATTTGCATACATTGAAACAAACCTGCATCCCTGGATAAACCCCAGTTGATCATGGTGTATGATCCTTTCAAAGTCCTGTTGAATTTGGTCCACTAGTATTTTGTCAAGGATTTTTGCATCTATGTTCACCAGAGATTTGTCCTCTAATTTCGTTTTTTTATAGTGTCCTTGTCTGGCTTTTGTATCACAGTAATGCTGGTCTTGTAAAATGAGTTGTAGTGCTCACTCCTCTTCAATTTTTTGGAAGAATTTAAGATGGATTGGTATAAATTCTTCTTTATATGCTTGGTAGAATTCACCAGTGAAGCCATCAGGTCCTGGACATTTCTTTCTTGGGAGAGTTTTGATTACTGATTCAACTTCCTTCCTTATTAGTCTGTTCAGATTTTCTATTTCTTCATGACTTAGTCGTAGCAGATTGTGTATTTCTAGGAAATTTATCCATTTTTCTCTGTTATCCAACTTATTGGCATATAACTGTTCATAGCAGTTTCTTAACATCCTTTGTGTTTTTATGGTGTCAGTTGTAATATCCTCTCTTTCATTTCTGATAATATTTGAGTCTTTTCATAGTCTCGCTAAAGGTTTGTCAACTTTATCTTTTCAAAAACCAACAGTTTTGTTGATTCTTTCTATTGTCTTTTCTATCTCCTTTTTCATTTATTTCTGTACTGATATTTGTTATTTCCTTTCTTCTACAAACTCTGGGTTTAGTTTGTTGTTTTTCTAGTTCCTTGAGACACCAAAAGCACAGATAATAAAAGCAAAAGTAAACAAGTGGTACTTTATCAAACTAAAAAGTTTCTACAACAGTAAAGAAAACAATCAACAAAATGAAAAGGCAACCTTCGGGGCAACTGGGTGGCTCAGTCGGTTAAGCATCTGCCTTCAGCTCAGGTCATGATCCCAGGGTCCTCAGCACAGAGCCTCCTTCTTCCTCTCCTCCCTGCTCATGCTCTCTCGTTAACTCTGCCTCTCTCTCAAATAAATAAATAAATCTTTAAAAAATAAAATAAATTTTTAAAAAATGAAAAGGCAACTTTTGGAATAGGAAAATTTTTATAAACAATGTAACTGACAAGAAGTTAATATCCAAAATATATTAGGAATACTTACAACTCAATAGCAAAAAGTACAAATAACCCAATTTAAAAATGGGTAAAGGACCTGAATAGACATTGCTCCAAAGAAGACATACAAATGGCCAACAGGTATATAAAAAGATGCTCTAGCATCAATTATCATCAGGGAAACAAAAATCAAAACCACAATAAGTTATCACCTCATATCTATTAGGATGGCTATTATCAAAAAATTAAAAGATTAGTATTGGTCAGAGTGTGGAGAAAATGGAACACTTCTACACTATTGATGGGAATATAAATTCATATAGCCATCATGGAAAACAGTATGGAGATTCTTCAAAAACAAAAACAAAAAACAAAACAAAAACAAACCAAACAAACAAAGAAACAAAAACTAGAACTACCATATGATCCACAGTCAAGGAAATAAAATCACCATTTGAAATAGATATCTGAATTCCCCATGATCATTGCAGCATTATTTACAATAGCCAAGATACAGAAACAACCTAAATGTCCATTGACAAATGAATGGATCAAGAAAATGTGATTGTGTGTGTGTGTGTGTGTGTGTATACATATGCAATGAAATGCTATTCGGCCTTAAGAAAAAGAAAGAAAAGAAATTCTGCCTATATGAGATAACATGGATGACTCTGGAGGGCACTGTGCTAAATGAAATGAGCCAGAC
Organism: Ursus arctos; assembly: GCF_023065955.2. Lineage (NCBI taxonomy): Eukaryota > Metazoa > Chordata > Mammalia > Carnivora > Ursidae > Ursus > Ursus arctos. The sequence goes on from NW_026623050.1 coordinate 4,516,338, forward strand.
ACAGAAAGACAAGTACTGCATTATCTTACGTACATGTAGAATCTTAAAGGAAGGTAGGAAGGAAGGAAGGAAGGAAGGAAGGAAGGAAGGAAGGAAGGAAGGAAGGAAGGAAGGGAAAAAGAAAAGAAAAAAGTTGAACTCAATAATAATGAGAAGAATGATAGTCACCAGAGCCTGCGGCACGGGGAGAGACGGGAGATTTAAAAAAAATAGTTAGAAAATGTTCCCCCCACCCACCCCCATCACCTTCCCACCATATAGAAGGCAAACCAAGCAGAAGGTGATAGAATTCCACCAGATTTTAATTGTGAGGTTGTAGGGAAAGGCAGTTTTAACTTTTCTTCTAAAATTAGAACAATTTTCCCTGGCTTTTATTACTGGGTTTCATGCTCTTATAAAAATACTTAAATGCAAATGAACCAAAGTTGTATTTTTTTTTCCTTCTTTCATCCAAAGCATCTAAGCTTCTACTAGAGTTCTAGTAATATACTAATTTTTTTAAAGTTTTGTGGATACTTACAGGAAATGCTGTACTCTATCAGGGTAAAGAAATATTTTTTAGAAATTTAAAAATTCCTTTTCGTTCTATTTTTAAGAAAATAATCAAGGAGGTTGACTTTTTCACCTTTTTTTTTTTTTAAGATTTTATTTATTTATTCAACAGAGATAGAGACAGCCAGCGAGAGAGGGAACACAAGCAAGGGGAGTGGGAGAGGAAGAAGCAGGCTCATAGTGGAGGAGCCTGATGTGGGGCTCGATCCCGGATCGCCGGGATCACGCCCTGAGCCGAAGGCAGACGCTTAACCGCTGTGCCACCCAGGCGCCCCGACTTTTTCACCTTTACATATCACACAGAGACTCATGAAACATGAATTTCAAGGCAGAATAATAACCCATATTACCTTGGGTATCCTTAACTTAGAATCTATGTTCATTCAGATGTGTACTAACTAAAGTTTTGACTTGCTCATTCTTATCTATTAATTGAAACATGACCTCAATCCAGCTACCCCAATATCCCCTCTAAAATCAAATTGTTTTTGAGATTACATTAATTTAAAATATGTCCTGACAGGCACCTGGCTGGCTCAGTCGGTAGAGCATGCAACTCTTGATCTCAGGGTTGTAAGTTTGAGCCCCATATTGGGTGTAGATTTTTTTTTTTTTAAGAAAATAAAATAAAATACATCCTGAAACTCAGTTTCCCACTAATTCCTATTAACCTTTACAAAGTTAAACAAAATTTTATTATATTCTCTGTAGCAAGAACATGTGTTGGTTGGAGCCTTTTCTAATCAAAGAAAAAAGTAATATGCCTTTAAAATCCTTCAGCTTCCAAAATTTGTAGAGTTTGGGGGCTAGAAAAAGCAACCAAGATAACTGAGTCCCAGAGAAGTCAACTGATTTGCCTCAGTTGAAACAGATAACTAGTATTAGATGGCAGAACTCAGAGAATCATAGAAAATCAGTTATCAAAAATAAAACATTTAGTTACCTCATATAAGTGGAATCATATGGTATTGGTCTTTTTGTGACTGGCTTATTTCATTTAGCATAATGCTCTCAAAGTTCATCCATGTTGTAACATTTGTCAAAATACCTTCCCTTATAAGGCTAAGTAATATTCTATTATATGGATATACCACATTTTGCAAATCTATCAACGGACACTTGGTTTGTTTCCACATTTTAGCTATGGTGAATAATGCTACTTCGAACACGGGTGTACAAATATCTTTTCAAGACCCTGCTTTCAATTCTTTTGGACATATACCCAGAAGTGGAATTGTTAGATCACGTAGTAATTCTGTTTTTAATTCTAAGGACCTGCCATAATGTTTTCCACAGCCATTGTACCATTTTAGATTCCCACCAAGAGTGCACAAGGGTTCCAATTTCTTTACATCCTTTCCAACTCTTATTATTTTCTGTTAGTATTTTTTATATAGTAGGAATCCCTAATCATTGCAAGGTGGTATTTTTTTTGTTGTTGTTTCAATTTCATTTCCCTGAAAATTAGCTATGTTGAGCATCTTTTCATGTGCTTATTGGTCATTTGTATATCTTCTTTGGGAAAACATCTATCCAAGTCTTTTGCCCATTTTTGGATCAGGCTGTTTCCTTTTCTGTCAAGTTTTAGGAATTATCATATATGTGACTGACAAACACAATTTTTTTTTCGTATTCTTTAATAGTGTCTTTGTTAATAGTGTCTGTTAATCCTGTTAATAGTGTCTTTGATGCACAATTTTTTAAAATTTCCATGAAGTCCAATTTCTTTTATTTTTCATTTCCTGTGCATTTGGTATCATATCTAAGAAATCATTGCAAATCCAATGTTGTGAAGATTTGTACTACACTTTCTTCCAGAAGATTTATAGTTTTAACTCTTACATTTAGGTCTTTCATCCATTTTGAGTTAATTTTTGTATATCATATTAGGTCAAAGTCCAACTTCATTCTTTTGCATGTGGGTATCCAGTTTTCCCAGAACCATTTGTTGACAAGACTGAACGTTTCCCATTGAATGGTCTTGATATCTTTGTTGAAAATTATTTGAGTATATGTGCAAGGGTTTATTTCTGGGCTCTCCATTCAGATCCATTGGTCTATATGCCAGTACCACACTGTTTTGATTACCATAGCTTTGTAGTAAGTTTGGGTGAAATCAGGAAGTCTGAGTCCTTCAACTTTGTTCTTCTTTTTCAAGATCGTTTTGGCTACCCATTGTCCCTTGAGATTCCATATGAATTTTAGGATGGGTTTTTGTATTTCCGAAAAAAAAAACATTGGGATTTTGGTAGGGATGGCACTGAAGTTGTAGCTCCCTTTTGGTAACATTGGAATCTTAATAAAATTAAGCCTTTTGATTCATGAACATGAGATGTCTTCCCACTGATTTACGTCTTAATTTCTTTCAGCGATGTTTTGTAGTTTTCACTGTATAAGTCTTTCACCTCCTTTGTTAAGCTGATCTGAGGTATTTTGAAGCTACTGCAAATGGAATGGTCTTCCTAACTTTCCTTCCAGACTATTCATTTTAATGTCTAGAAATGCAACTGATTATTGCGTGTTGATTTGGTATCCTGCTTTTTTGCTAATTTTATTAGTTCTAAGAGGGGTGTGTGTGTGTGTGTGTGTGTGTGTGATCTTTAGAGTTTCCTACATATAAGATCACATAATTTGTGAACAGAGATAATTTTACTTCTTCCTTTCCCATTTGAATACCTTTTATTTCTCTTCCTGTCTAACTGCTCTGGCTAAAATTTTCAGTACTATATTGAATGGAAATGGTAAGAGTCATATTCTTAGCTCGTTTCTGATTTTCAGAGAAAAATCTTCATTCTTTTACCTCACAATATGATGTTTGCTGTAGGTTTTTCATATACGTCTTTCAGTGTTGTAGTTTCCTTCTATTCCTAGTTTGTTGAATGTTTTTACCATGACAGGATGTTGAATTTTGTCAAATGCTTTTTTTATATCAATTGAGATGATTATGTGGTTTTTTTCCTTCAACCTGTTAATGTACTGTATTATGCTGGTCAATTTTCATATGTTGAATCATTTTTGCATTCCGGGAATAAATCCCATTTGGTCATGATGCTTAATTCTTTTAGTATGTTGCTAAATTTGATTTGCCAGTATTTTCTTGAGAATTTTTACATCAATGTTCATAAGGGAAATTGATTTACAGTTTTCTTTTCTTATAGTATCTTTGACTTTGACATCTGGGAAATGTTGGCCTCATAACATGAGTTAGGAAACATTCCCTCCTCTTTAATTTTTTGGAAAAATTTGATAAAAATTAATGTTAGCGCTTCCTTACATGTTTGTTAACTAACCAGTAAAGCCATCAAGTCCAGGGTTTTTCTTTATTGGGAGATTTTTAATTACTGATTCAGTCTCCTTACATAGGGTTTCTATTTCTTCATGATCTGGATTTGGTAGATTTTTGTGTTTCTGGGATCTGTCCATTTCATCTAGGCTATCCAATTTGTTGCCATACAACTGTTGATAGTACTCTCTTATAATCCTTTTTATTTCTGTAGCATCAGTAGTAATGTCCCCACTTTCATTTCTGATTTTAGTTACTCAGTTCTTCTTTTTTTCGGTTATTTAGCTAAAAGTTTGTCAATTTTGTTGAACTTTTTGAAGAACTAACTTTTGCTTTTATTGGTTTTCTCTATTTTTCTTTTTTCTATTTATCTCTGCTCTAATCCTAATCTAATCCGAAATCTGCAATTTCACAGATCAGCTAGCCCACCTATTTTCCTGTCACACTTAAGTTTGATAAAAGGCCTTCTACAGAGGAGAGGTCCACAACTCAACCCTAGAAACTCCTTCCAGATTGGCATCAGCAGCCCATATTCAACCACAAGAAGCTCTGTCAATCTGAAATCCCAGACACATTAATATCCACAGCTGTAGGAGCCAGGCTGGTTATGGGAAGAGGTATAAGGGGATGTATAAAAGCAAGAATAAGTGGCAAGAACTGTTCTATACATTTTCCCATCACTTTAGTAGCTAATCAAAGAGAGGAAATGTTAGCACACCCTGATTTGTTTTTGACTCCTCCAATTTCTACAACCACAGCTTCCTCTTCTAAGTGCTGGTAAAATTTTCTCCTTTTGAGGTCAGGGGACAATGCAAAGGATAGAATAAGGCTAGAAAAGTGGTCTATTAGGTGAGGTGCTAAGCGGTCCTAAATCTTTATAAGCAACAGCTCTCCCCAACTCTACCTATGACAGCCTACTCCCGACATACACACACTAGTCAATTTAGAAATGAAGAACCAGTCCCTCAAGTAGAAGCAAGCCTTGCCCCTCTCCAGGGATTTTGATGCTAGCTACACAGGAAAGGAAGCATGGAAGTACACACTATGGAAGTAAAGCTCTGTCTCCTATCTTTGCCAACCACTCCTCCACCATGTTCTTAAGACTCAAAGCCACAGTCAATGGAGACTCTCTACATTATTCTCTTCTTTCCAAAAGTCTGAAAAAACCTCCACCTCACTTTCCCACCCCATAGGAGGTATGTGGTTTGGTAAAATTCTTTTACATCCTACAACCAGATTTTATTTCTCTTCCTTTCCTCTGATTCAGCCTATATCTCTTAAGCAATACAGATCAGAAAATTGCCTCAGTAATGGCCCTGGTGTTTCTCAGAGTCCAAATCAGAAACTTCCACTTGAAAGCCCAGTAGCTAATCGAAAATGAGGTCTCTAATTTACACTCTGACCAATACAGAGCTACTCTGAATCTCCCACTGTCAACTTCCTGCCTGAAGTTCAGTCATTTTGTAGAAGCACAAGATCCTTAAGAGCCCAGCAGCGTTAAGACACTGCTACAAAAAATATTTTTATCACTATTCTGCTCTATGATGACTCAGAAAAGATATAAGAAATGGGCAAGAGCTGGTGGCTAGATTTATCATAGTGATCACTTCGTAATATACATACATGTTGAATCACTGTTGTGCACCTGAAACTAATATAACACTGCATGTCAACTACGCTTCAAGAGAGAAAGAAACAAAGAAAGGCAAAGATATCAAGATACCAAAATCAAATTTTCAGAGGCATAAGGCTGGCCTGTTATGCAAGCGTTTCCACTTTATCCACATGGTGGTGCTAGCCTCAAAAAAATTGCCCAAAAAGAAAATGAAAACAGTCCATTTTCCTCTCATTAATGACAAAGCTGTACACGCTGTAGTCAAGACATCACTTATCTAAGGGGACTATACATTAATTCTGCAAATAAGCAACCAAAATAGTTTGTTCTAATCCTCATCCACACCCTGTTTCCCAGAGGGAATAAATGGAACCAAATCACCATTCTTTTCAACTCACTGATTCAATCTTTACTGATGGGGGGGGGGGGAATGACTCATGCTGGACTGTTGGATGTGTGCAATCCTGGCACAGAAACTTATTATTCCTAAGAGGGAGCTGGGGTGGCCGGGGGAGAGCTGGTCAACTAGCCATCTAAAGCTCTCCAGTGGGTTCTTGTAAGTGCTGCTAGAATCAAAGTAGATGGGAGCAGCAGGCATTTCCTTGGTGTCACTGAATGAAAAGACAGGTTCAGTGTGGGTGCCTTCTAGGCCAATGGGCAGAGAAGACCAAAAAAATCTGTTTTTGACTTCTAAACCCAAAAATATGCTCTCCGCCTTGATCATATGACCAAGTCTCACCAGCTCCCTCTTCTTGTAGAATCTAAATGTTTCATTTAAATGTTTTAAAGGCTCAGGGGAATCTCATTAAGTATGCTAAATACTGCTTAGGCAACATCAAAGATGCCAAGTGGAACCAATTACCAGGTGTATAAACAAACAATTTTAAAAACACAGTACCTGTCAACACCAAAAAACACTCTCAACTTTAGAAAGGGAGAACTGATGTAAGTTTGTTAATGGTCCTCTGTAGTCAGTCCTTACCTGACACTGATACTGGTAACAATGACAACCAGGAGTACAACAATACACGTCCAGAGGGGTTTTCCTACCTGGCCCGAGAGGCTGGCAGCTTGCTAACACCTGTGATTTAGATGATAGCACAAGGTGCCACTTGCCATTGTACGTAAATATCCCCCTCTGCCCTGCCAAGGACTTGTGATCCTTTCTCATGTTTAAATCCCCGACTTTAGACAACAGCTGTTAAGCATCTTATCCCTATAACTTTGTTCATAAAATAAACATCTAACCAGAGAAGGAAGGAAAAACCCAAGGAAAAATTCCCATTAGAATGAACAAGTTCATTAGATTGGCTAATTTTCCCTTGGAATAGCAAGAAGCTGGATCCTGAGAAGACAGCATATGGGACAACTACATGTCAACAAAGGTCAAAGAGTTCGACAGTTGTTAAGTTCTGGAGCCAAGGAATGACTTGGGGCACAAGCAAGAATGAGTCTGAAGGAATTTTTCCATTTATCATAGATCAGACATGACAAAGTAATGGCTCATAGGCTTAATCAAATTTACAGTTGCATTTTGTTCCTCTCATGGTGTTTTTTAAAAATTTACCTTTGTTGCAAATATTTAAAATCCTGGAGATGCCATCTAAGTCTAGATTGTGGAACTCTCTTAAAAAATTAAAAGTTTTGGGACACCTGGATGGCTCAGTTGAGTGTCTGCCTTCAGCTCAGGTCAAGTCCCAGCTCTCTGCTCAGCGGGGAGTCTGCTTCTCCCTCTCACTCTCCCTCTGTGCTCTCCCTCTCTTTCTCCGTCAAATAAATAAATAAATCTTTCTAAAAAATTAAAAGTTTTGACATCACAAGTTTTGTCATCACTAGACAGGATTCTCATGTGACAACACCTGCTCAAAGCTGAAAAATAACAGGTAAGTCAACAGACTTAATGGCCATTTGCTTACCAGAGTGCCATCCCCCTACTGTATCAAACCTGGTCCCATCAGTGCTATGCCCATGCCCTGTAAGTCATAACTGACCTTGATAAGGGGCACCTGGAGAGAAAATTCTTAAAAGGAAGATGATGATGCCAACAGTGTGGGGAGGTACCAAGCACAGACAGTTTTCTGAAAAGAATATGGTCATATCTGACAGAATTAAAGGCAATACCTAGAGAAAAATTAACATAGCACAGCTCATACTGGGCTAAATAGAACACATAGAGGTTTCAGGGACTCAGAGCAGTGTGAGAAAGAGAGACAACTGAAAAACCATATGATGGGATGAGAGAGTTTTCCTGAATCTCAGCTTCTGATTTATGAGGAGGCAAACCACAAGACTTACTAACAAGTCATATGAACTTTAGAAACAGTCAAAGGCTCCCTGTGTGGCAAGGATGCAGCCTGTGTTCGCTTTCTCACAGCTCACGGATGAGGTAGCAATAGAGATGAGCTACAGTAAAGGAGATCTGGCTTGGGCTGAACATCAGGAACAAAGCACGTTCTTGAATTACATACATTGAACTTGGAGATAATTGCACAGATTTATAAATTGCTGGTGCTTAAGCAATGTGTGTCCAAGTCTTAATTTATAAAGGTGACTCAGAGAAAGACAACTATCATATGATTTCTCTCATCTATGGAACATAAGAACTAGGATGATCAGTAGGGGAAGAAAGGGATAAAGAAAGGGGGGGTAATCAGAAGGGGGAATGAAACATGAGAGACTATGGACTATGAGAAACAAACTGAGGACTTCAGAGGGGAGGGGGGTGGGGGAATGGGATAGACCAGTGATGGGTAGTAAAGAGGGCACGTATTGCATGGTGCACTGGGTGTTATACAGAACTAATGAATCATTGAGCCTTACATCGGAAACCGGGGATGTACTGTATGGTGACTAACATAATATAATAAAAAATCATTAAAAAAAAAAAATTTATAAAGGTGACTAAGTGACAACAGAATGAGGTCAAGACCACCGAAAGAAAAGTTTATTATACTCATGGTTCCCTTGGAAATGAGAGAAAGACACACTACACAGGGACACACAGGGAAACACCAGAGTGGATCAGGAGGGAGACGCAGGAAAGAGGGGAAACATGACCTAGAGCCTTGATGGTGTTTTCCATGGGAAAGACAAGGCAGGGAAGGGAAAGTAGCTTAGGACTGGCTAGTCTGAGTAATGTTGGCAGCCTCTAGACTATAAGGAGTGGTCTCTAGTTGTCTGATACCTGGCCCTGACAGACTAGAATAGGGAAATACTGGCCTGGGATATAAGAGTTAGATAAAGGAGGTGGTTGGAGGTGTGGACTTGGGATTGGTTGGGCAGTTTGTAATATGATTTTTGCACACCTGTGAAAGCTGCATCCCAGGGGTATGAACAACTCTGGCCATTAGTATGGCCCTGTGATTAATGGATGCCACATAGACAACTACAGAATCTAAGAAAACACGGTTCAATCATTAAGGGCATTTAAAAGGCCTTCAGTCCAGTCCCTCCATTTTATAAACAAGGAAACTGATATTTAAAGACATAATGTCGGGGCGCCTGGGTGGCGCAGTTGTTAAGCATCTGCCTTCGGCTCATGGCGTGATCCCGGCATTCTGGGATCGAGCCCCATATCAGGCTCCTCTGCTGGCAGCCTGCTTCTTCCTCTCCCACTCCCCCTGCTTGTGTTCCCTCTCTCGCTAGCTCTGTCAAATAAATAAAATCTTTTTAAAAAATAAATAAATAAAGACACAATGTCATTTATCCAAAATCCAATGAAGCTTGTTAGCAGTGCTGCAAGGAATAGAATTGTCATGCACTACTCCCAGCTCAGTGACTTATCAGCTACCCTCTATCGGCTTATGCTAATGTGTATACTGACTGAGTACTTGCCTTCATCTTGTCTTGTGAATCTAAAGCAAGGATAGGTAAACTTTTCCTGTAAAGGACCAAACAATATCTTAGGCTTGCAGATCATATAGTCTCTGTTACAATTACTCAACTCTGTCATTGTAGCACTAAAGCAGCTGCAGACAATATGTAAATGGGCGTATCTGTGTCTCAATAAAACTTTATTTGTGGACACTGAAATTAGAATTTCATATGAATTTTCACATGTCATGAAATGTTCTCTAAAAATTTTTTTTCAACCATTTAAAAATGTAGTAACTAAGCTTGCAGGCTGTACAAAAATAGGCAGCAGGCTGAGTCTTACCTGTGAGCCAGTTTCCTAACCCTTTATCTCTGCACACTGCTTATAAATCTCAGATGACTGAACCAAGCGACAGTGAACCACTCTAGGTCTTAGTTTCTCCATTGAGAAAATGGGGCAACTAAACTCTAAGGTCCCTTTCAGAGCTGTGACCTTGAGGTTTTTGATAAGGGTACCTACCTGAAGACAAAAATGTGCTGTAAAAGGGAATCTGTGGGCTCCTTCATGGGACAAACTATTAAAAATACCTCTCTCAGATAACTCCAAGAACCAAAGTCATTCAGGAATTATATTATTAAGAACATTAGATATATAAAACTTTACAGTAAAAAAAAAAATTCGTGAAATTATTAAGTTTAGGAAATAGGATTAAATGAATTTCTTTACTCCAGGACTTCTCAAAACAATGCATTAAGGCTATCCAAAGGAGGGGTCTTCCAAAAACAGACTCTCAGACAAGGACTCGGGCACAGTTTATGTTAAGAAGCAAAAATAGAAAACACAAATGAGACAGGGAAAATTGAGATAGGGAAATGAGAAAAGCCATATCACTTATGTTAGTGAACAAGTTATGCAGCGAGCACCTGCAGCTCAATTCTGCCGGAAACTCTATGGGAAACTATGATGTGGTTTCAGAACATTCCACAGAGCAGGAGACTTAGGCATTTATCTATTAAGTCCAGCCTCCCAATGGTTAAGAGTTGTCCTGTGGGTGTGATGGGGAGCCCAGAAGTTCCCAGAATGCTAAAGAAAGCCCTCAGGCAAAGAAGAGAGACAGCTCAAGGTAGGAAGCTATCCACATTCCAAAAACATCTACCAGGGCTAAATTCAGAGAGGGGCTGAAGAGATAAGGTTCTGAGTGTTGGCTATAAAAGGTGATGGGCGGAGGATGGAAATCAATATTTTCTCACCTCATCTGCCCTCAAAATGCTTTCTTCACAAATCATCCCAACTAATCTGACTGAGGAATTCCTTTATACATGAAGCATCTGTCCTTGGAGAGATACTGCTTTAAGGTAAATACAATAGTGGCAGTGACTGGGTAATCTTCATAAAATCAGAAGAGCTCTTCAGGCTTTATTTTCTAAAATCAATATGACAAAGCATACACTAAATATCAATAAGCCTCTGTCCTCTCTGGGGCAGAAACTAGGCCAATACATTTCACACAGTGCCAGGCACGAGGTCAATTCCAACATGGAAAAAAAAAAAAAAACGCAAAGAACAATTCACCTCCAAATGAGGTTGCCATCTGAAGTGATGCATGTCGGAGGAGGGACAGAATGTTCAAAGTGTAGTTGGAAGCATGACAAGGCATCACCATCTGCCATCTGAGTCCCATCTCCCCAGCCCTTTAGCCATCTGCACACCTGCTCAGGCATGTCACATTGGGGCAGGGATGGCCATGCCATCATTAATGCAGTGGCAATAAAAACAAAAGCTCGAGAAATAGCTTTAAGGCCTCTGACACCGTTACTTCCTTAAATTTGGAATCTGTTTCCATAAAGAAACATATGGAAAAGAGATTCATAAACCTAGTGCTTAAATCTACACAGGGCTGAAGTTTCTGTGTGAGCTGAATTTTTAGACTACCAGGTCATACGTAGAAAACCAGCAAACTGTTAAAGAAAAAGCATGGCAAACGCTAAGCAGAACCAAATCTGGAATCCATTATACATATTCTCATTTTGAACTTTGATCAATACAAGAAGCACCTCTTTTCTACCTTCATTCAGATTTCATCTCTAGATTCACTTTTCCCAGGAAAGCTAAAATAAATCCACCCAAAACTAATTATGGAGAAGTGCCTCTAAGTGCTCAAAGCAATCAGTTCTCCCAGAGAGCCTTGCAGATAAGTTTGGCTATTCCAGCTCTTTAGACCCTCCACAACAGAGACTGGGTTTATGCAAATGCGGCCCACCCAAAGAGGACTAGAGCCTGTCCAGGATCCATTCTGTAAGAAAGGCCATTTACTTGGTCTGTCTGCTCTAGGCAATAGGATATTGATTCTAAATGTTACAGAAGTTCCTCCCAGTTCAAATGTCTCTTCTTAAAAATATCTAAAAGGTCTTTTTTTTTAACTTGGAAATTATAAAGCTATCAAAAGACACCCTGTTAATAGGAGCTCACTGAATATATTATATGCAGTGAAATAGATATACCCTCTTCTCATTAGTTAGGTTAAGCATATGAATCTGTGGGGAGACAATCCATCTGAGTAGTCAGATGTACAAGCTCTGAGGTCAGACTGCTTGGAATCACCCTGGCTTCACCACTTACCAGCTGTGTGACCTGAGTGAAGTCACTCAAATTCTCTGAGACTCAGTTTCCTTGTGTATAAATGAGGCATAATAGTACAAGTTAATGCAATGCATGTAAATAAAAATACGGGTGAAGTGTTTACCATGGTATTTGGTAAATAAGAGTTTTTAAACATTAACTATTTGTAGTAGGCTGAAAAATAACTCTCCAAAAGATATTCACATATGAAAACCTGGAACCTAGAGATGTTACCTTACATGGAATAAGTATCTTTGAAGATGTGATTAAGTTAGGGAGCTTGAGATGGGGAGATTACCTGGGTTACCTGAGTGGACTCTAAATGCAAACATAAGTATCCTTATGAGAGGGAGTCAGAGGGACACTTCACACACACACACACACACACACACAAACGCACGCACTCACGCACTCACGCACGCTCGAGTAAAGCCAATGTGAAGATGGAGCTGAGAGAGATTTGAAGGTGTTGGCCTTAAAGACTGGAGTGATGGATCACAAGCTAAGGAATGTCAGCAGCCACCAGAAGCTGGAAGAGGCAAGGATAGGCCTTTCCCCTAGAGGCTCCAGAGGAAGTGCAGCCCTGCCAACACCCTGATTTCTGCCTAGTGATAAAGATTTCCGACTTCTGGCCTCCAGAATTGTAAGAGAATAAGTTTCTGTTGTTTTAAGCCACCAAATTTCTGATAATCTGTTAGAGCAGCCATAGGAAACTAATACACTGTTGTTATATATTTGTATCAATTCTCCATCGCTACATAACAAAACTTGGTGACTTGAAGCAAAAAATATTTGTTATCTCAGAGTCTGTGTGGATCAGAAATCTAGGCACAGCTTTGCTGTGTCACCAACTCAAAGTCTCCCACAAGGCTATAATCAACGTGTGGACTCTGCTTTCATCCTCAGGCATGGATAAGGGTATAGTTCTTCACAAGTTCCCAGACCGGGGACCTCAGATTCTCACTGCATGTTGGTCAGAGGCTACCCTCCGTTCCTTGTCACATGTCTCTCTCCACAGAGCAGCACAAAACATGGCCGCTGACTTCACCAGAGTGAGCAAAAGAGAGATCAAGAGAGAAAGAAGATCGAAGTCAACATCTTTTTTTAACCTCATCTCAGAAGTGACATCCCATTATATTTGCTGCATTGTCTTTGTTCTAGAAGTAATTCTTTAGGTCTAAGACCCTTAGACCTAAGGGTCTAAGAATAATTGCCCAGAATAATTATTGCCAACATCTTTTTATTTCATAACTCTCCTGGCTCTGTATCATCAGCTGATCTTTTGAACACTAAACTCATCTAACTCACATTGGTCTGCTTGCTATATAAGGTAGGACTGGTAATTTTAAAAATTCCCAGTCTTTCGGTCTGCAAATGCTCAGCACAGACTTTAAAATAAAAGGGAAGCATCAGCCATATTTCTGTAGCTTTACATCGTTCCCATGTGTTTCTATGTAATTCTTCCAACTCTGAAAAAACTGTACGCTATGTAATTGCTAGGAATGGTTTCTACCTGCCATGGTGGTAACGAGAGGATTTTTCTAGATTTCCATGATTTTGGCACAACAAGAACAACTTACAGCCCAGAATATTTTTCATTCTCAATAGTTATTCCCTATGTCTCACTGTCACACGTGTCTCTCTCCAACCCTGGAATCTGTGACTAGCTTTCCAAACTGTCCTTTTGTTTCACTAACATTTTACTGTTTGAATGTTCCTACAACTTAGATCAAATATCATAGAAACTTTGAGCTGAAAATATCTTTAAGATTTATTTATTTATTTGAGGGGGGGAGTGGGGGAAGGGGAGGAGGGAGAGAATATCCAAGCAGACTCCCACTGACTGCAGAGCGCAACTGGGGGCTCGATCCCAGGAGCCATGAGATCAGGACGTGAGCAGAAACTAGAGTCGGATACTCAGTCGACTGAGCCACTCAGGTGCTCCTGAGCTGGAAATACCTTAAATTTGCCTAATCGAGCCTCTAAGAAAAAAAGCTCAGAGCAATTTCTCTCTCACATTCTCTGATACTCTCGTGCTAACAGAGTCAGAGTTGGGTCTATTATCTCAATTCCTAAATGCAGTGAGTGTGTGTGTGTGTGTGTGTGTGTGTGTGTGTGTGTTGTGGCTCACTGTGCACTGCTTTTAGACATTGACTAGTTTTCGAGTACACAATATATACTGGGGAAATGTTCGTAAGCAATATCAAAATCCATGTTAGAACAACAACAAAAATATCCAAAAGAAACATAACATTGTGATAAGGATTCTGAAGAGAAGAGATGATAGAGCGTGAATTTAGCCCCATGTGGAACATGAATTCTTTTCTTGGCTTCATGTCCTAATATCAAAGGAGATAAAAACCCTACAGAAATTGAACAGGAATGGCTTAATATAAATAATTATTATAAATAATTATTAACTATTTACAGGAAATTAGCTACCAAAAGAGAACTTTAAAGATTATCCGAGGTCTTAGTGAGAGAACCCAAGGAAGAAACATACTTGGGAGGGGTCCCCTCCCCAAGGCTGGAAATCAGACCCAGTTAGAGGGCTGTGGTTGCAGCCTGCTGGATGGCACAGAAGTTGCTGGGCTGCCCTAGGCTAAGGCTGGTGGGCCGGGAACCATGACTGGGTGCCGCTGAAATTCTCTAGGAAGCTGCCATCAGAGGGTGCTGTGGAATTCACTGGGAAGCTGTTGGAGGCACCCACAGAACCTACCTGGAAGGCACCCATAGGGTGGTACTAAGCTCCCTGGAGAGCAGCTTTCCAAGAAGCTGCCTGCTGCTGATACCACTGACCCTTGTTGAAGGTTACCTCCATGGGGTGTCCTGCAGCAGGATGGCCAAGCACCACAGGAACAAGAAGGAGGGAAAAATACATCTTCATCTGGAAGAGAAGCCCCTACCTATAGTGTTCCCCTTTTGCCCTCTACTGACAACATTTAACATGGTGCCAGGAAGTAAAGAAAGAAATGCTTATAAGATCCATCTCTGCTATCAAGCGTGACAACAAAGGGTAGATTTGGAGCTGAGAAGCAATACATCGATAACAGGTACGGCGTCATCATCGGTGAAGAGGCTTGGGCTCTAGTCTCAGCAATACTAACTTGCTAACACCTAGTGACCTTTCGGACACTTGATCCCCTTCATGATGCCTTAGTATCTCTCTTACTTTCATTAATTCAATCTATTTTTCTCCATTTTTTTATTTAAATTCAATTAACATATAATGTATTGTTGGTTTCAGAGGTAGAGGTCAGTGATTCATCAGTCTTATATAATACCCAGTGCTCATTATATCACGTGCCCTGCTTAATGTCTATCACCAAGTTACGCCATCCCCCCCACCTACCTCCCCTCCAGCAGCGCTCAGTTTGTTTCCTATGATTAAGAGTCTCTTATGGTTTCTCTCTCCCTGGTTTCATCTTGTTTTATTTTTTCCTCTCCTTCCCTATTTTGAGTTTGTCACAATGAGCCATTCAATTACTTCAACATATAATAACTGAAAATAGCAAATAAACAAAACATACTTACCAAGATTCCAAGAACTCACACTAATAGATTTTTGTTTTATTTTGCCAGATACCAAACTTTAAGACAATTTTTACTTGATTCCTAGTGGTGTTTATGATATTGTGATTATAAGAAACACATATCTTCATCCCCTCTCCTGGCACAGCAGTTTCTGAAACACTTGGAATTTCCTGAGTGATAGAGGTAAGAGGAATATCTTTTGTTATTCATAATCGGCCCTCCAGCAACCGTACTTGAGTTAATGCTAATGAGGTGACTCTTGGTGGGCTACTAGATAGCTTCAGGATGAAGGCTGGTTGCAAGGTGATTAGAGGGTTGGAACTTTCAGCCCCATTCCCCCATCTCAAGGGAGGGGTGAGCAGCTAGAGATTGAGTTAATCACCAATAAGCACTGATTTAAGCAATCATGCCTGTGTAATGGAACCTCCTTAAAAACCCTAAACAACAGGGTTCAGAGAGTTTCTGATTTGGTGAATACATGCAGGAAGGGTGGTGCACCCCTATTCCATGGGGCAGAAGCTTCTGTGCTAGGGACACTTCTACACTTTGCCCAATACACCTCTTCACCTGGCTGTTCATTTGCATCCTTTATAATACCCTCTATAAGATATACTGGTAATAGTAAGTAAAGTACTCTCCTGAGTTCTGTGAGCCATTCTATCAAACTATTGAACCTGAGGAGGAGGTCATGGAAACCCCCAATTTATATAACTGGTTGATAGCAGTACATGCAGCTGGGACTTGAGATGGGCATCTGAACTGGGAAGAGTCTTTGAGTCTGAGCCCTAAACCCGTGGAGTCTGAACTGAGTATTTAGTATCAGAAATGAACTAAACTGTAGGACACCCAATTGGTGTCTACAGAGAATTGGAGAATTGCTTGGTGTGGAAAACCCACACATTTGGTGGTAGAAGTGTTGTGGGTAGGGGCGCCTGGGTGGCAGAGCGGTTAAGCGTCTGCCTTCGGCTCAGGGCATGATCCCGGCGTTCTGGGACTGAGCCCCGCATCAGGCTCCTCCGCTGGGAGCTTGCTTCTTCCTCTCCCACTCCCCCTGCTTGTGTTCCGTCTCTCGCTGGCTGTCTCTATCTCTGTCGAATAAATAACTAAAATCATAAAAAAAAAAAAAAAAAGAAGTGTTGTGGGTAAAACAGCCCATTACTGCTATAACAAATTACCAGACTTAGTGGTTTAAAATAACACAAATTTATTCACTTATAGCTCAGGAGGTCAGAAGTCTAAAAGGGGTTTTCCTGGCTGCATTCCTTCTGGAGGCTCTATGGGAAAATCCATTTCCTTTTCCACCTTGTGGAGGTGAGCTGCATTCCTTGGCTCATGGCGATTCCCTCTAGCTTCAAAGCCGGCAGTGTATCACCTCTCCTCTTTGACCTCTGCTCCTGTCCTCACAATTTCTGTCTCACTCATCCCTCTTGCCTCCCTTTTACAAGGACTCTTGTGATTACAGTGGACCCACAAGATAATCCAGGATAATCTCCCCACCTGAAGATCCTTGATTTAATCACATCTTCGAAGTCTCTTGCCGTGGAAGATAATATATTCACAGGTTCTAGAGATTAAGGCATGGATGTCTTTGGGAGGCCATCATTCTGCCTATCATACAATCCTTCCTAAAATTAAAGTCTCTTGAATATGACCCGATTTTTGCTTCATGTATATTTTCTCATATAAAAGGGTTTCAAAACCTACCTACCTACTTTTCAAGATGCTATAATGAATTACCAGATACCCTTAGTCTTTCTTCAGTCCCCCTATTCTTACTCTTCCTAAGAAATAACTTTCACCCTCCTTATATTCATTAAATAATAAAAGAGATGATACATTAGTTTATGAATTCACTACCCCTAATGACACAAGTTTTCTCACAGACCCTCAATTACTCTACCAACCTCTCTATATTTATTTGAATTGTCTTCCAAGAGTTAGAGGGATTTCTAAATTAATGAACAGAGGTGCAATGCCCATTCAGCACACACGCATACACACACACAGTCCTGCCCCACAAGCCTAAACTTGCTTTTTACATTTCCCTCTGTTCCAAGGTTTCCTTATTCTCATTCTGTTTCTCAGTATATGGCAGGAGGAAAGTAGAATACATAATTCTAGGGGCGCCTGGGTGGCACAGCGGTTGGGCGTCTGCCTTCGGCTCAGGGCGTGATCCCGGCATTATGGGATCGAGCCCCACATCAGGCTCTTCCGCTGGGAGCCTGCTTCTTCCTCTCCCACTCCCCCTGCTTGTGTTCCCTCTCTCGCTGGCTGTCTCTATCTCTGTCGAATAAATAAATAAAATAAAAAAAAAAAAATAAAAAAAAAAAAGAATACATAATTCTAGAGTACTTTTGTCTCAAGACAAAGATAGTTTTCAATTAGAATATAGTGTCAAAATGGGACTAGAAAACAACGAGATACCACCACACACCTATTAGAATGGTCAAAATCCAAAAAAAAATTGAAAATTCCAAATACTGGTAAAGGTGTGGAGCAACAGGTACTCAAATTTGTTGTCAGTGGAAATTCAAAATGGTACAGCCACTATAGAAGACAGCTGGCAGTTTCTTACAAAACTAAAATACTCTTACCAGATGATATGATTTTCTGCCTAGAAAACCAAAAGCATTAATTAGGGGAGTTTAAGCTGCTGTAACAGATAAAAGTCAAAACATCAGTTGTTAAAAGGACACAAAGTTCATTATAGTTTAAAGCAGTACGTGTTCAATAAGCATATGTGAAATGAATGCGCAAATTCCAACACTGTAATAGTGGAAAAAAATAGAAATGATCTTAATGCTAGTTAAATAAATAATGGTAACCCCGACACTTACCAAAAATTATGCTACTATTTAAAATATATTGTATGTCTATGCATACCAACTGATAAACATAGCCATGATATGTTTATGTTTTTAAAAAAAGCAATTCTTGTACAATATATGCAAACATTTGGAAGAATATATCCGTTAACTATGGAATTCTGAGGTTCTGGGTACTCAGACTGCCTGGATGATTTCCCAGGACAAACCTCCTGAGCAGAAACCGGGCCAACAGTGCCCTACCCTCTGGGCCTGAACGGCAGCCTCAAGACGGCTGTCAGGATTTAGTGGGTGAAACTTGGATGCATGGGCTGGGGATTCCCCAGGACTCCACCTGGTGCAGAGCGAAGCCAGGGCTGAGAAGGCAACAGGGTAAACCACAGGCCAGGGACCTCCATTTGTCCCTTTGCTCCAGGTCCCTCAAGTGTTAAAGATAAGCCTGCCTGAACTTAACCACAGCAACCTTCTCTACCAAAGCTGGAGTTTTATCAATGCTGGTAATTATTTTCAGTCTCATGTTGGCCTAACTGCACTTCCCATCATTGGACTGGGCTTTACTGCAGCAGAAACTGACTGTTTTCTGAAGGCTACAAACAAATGACTGGGACACAAACACCAGATGTCATCCTGTCTCAGACACCACCAGGGCCTAATGCCTCTGCCAGTCTAAAAAGCCATTTGATGGCATAAATCCAGGCAGCATCTTGAGGCCAGTTAATTCAGCCATGCCTGTCACTAACTGTCATCCTTTGCCAGGGCCCAAAGTGCAAGCTCCTCTGGTCATTTGTCCTTTCTTCTGTTCTCCCCCCAGTTCAGTTCTCTGTTCACCCCAAATCCACCTTTCATCCTCCCATTATTAACAAATCCACCAGCCCTTCTCATGTTACTCTGTGGGATCCTCATTCTTTGTCGAGCACCCCTGAGCTTCCACCTTTCCCCCAAACACTCCCTCTACCTTGTCTGTTTCCACTTCCAATCCTGGGTTGTTCATTGTCCCTCTGCCCATATGATGGGGGGAGTGGGGAGGATGGGGATATCCACCACCTTTTTCTTGCTCTACACTGCTGCCTTCAGACTACTACCCCTCCACCTTTGTATAAACACACCTCCATTGAGGGTTATATCATCTGTCTGTCGCTCCCACTCCTTCCCTTGCCATGGTTATTACTGACTTTCTAGTTACTACTTGTATTTCTTTCTTACGGATTTGAGCACCTGGATCATCTCATTACCTTCCTTTCTTCTCTAGCGCTGTTGTCATTCAAGGTTCTAGGTGAATCTGATGTCTTCCTGCACAACCGATCAGACATCACAGTTCCTTGACCTCCACTCCGTTTCAGCAATCTACTATTCCAAATCCAGTTCTTTCCAAAACTATTCCTTTTCAAGCCAAAATCTTCACATCCACTTCCAAATTGCACCTTCCCACCTTTTCTTACTCTTTATTCTCAGTCTCTATTCTTACACCTCATCAATACCTCCAAGCCTTTAATCACACATCTCCCCTAGTCTGTCTGACTTCCTGTCATGCTCCAATTATCACTGAAAACAAAAATGTGATTGTGTCACTCTCCTACTTAAAATTCTTCAAAGGCTCTTCATTTTTTTTTTAATTTCAAATTCCTTAGACAAAGAATTCTAACTTTATAATTTGACCACTCCAGCCTTATTTCACCCCCCACTCCAACACATGTCCTGCACTCCATCCAGTTTTGCTGACCTAGTTGCAGTTCCATTTATTCATCTTCTAGAATGCCCTTCTCTACTCTCTCCTCTTGACTAACTCAAAACAGTTTAATTTTTTTAATTAAACTTTTTACTTTAAGGTAATTGTAGATTCACATACAGTTTAAGACATAATACAGAGATTACCAAAGATAACCCAATGCAGAGATAACCAAGCAAAGATAACCCCTTTACCCAGTATTGCCTAATGGTAACATCATGCAAAACTATAGTATAGTATCAAAACCAAGACACTAATACTGGTATCATCAAGATACAGAAGAGTTCCATCACCCCAAGGATCTCTAATATTGCCCCATGATAGTCATGCTCACTTATCGCCCACCCCTGACCCCTTCTTCATCCCTGGAAACCATTAATCTGTTCTCCTTTCTTGTAATTTTGTCATTTCAAGAATGCTATATAAAAGATACTATATAGTTTGTGATCTTTTGAAAAATTGGCTTTTTTCACACAACATAATTCTCTGGAGAATCATCCATGTTGTTGCAGGTATCAATAGTTCATTCCTTGTTTGCTGAATACCACTACATGGAGTGGATGCACCTGTTCATCTACTAATCCATTTTTCAACCATGAGCCCATTAAAATCATATGGGTTGTTTAAAGTTTATTTTCCTCTTATGAATAGAGCTGCTATAAACATTCATGTAAGTTTTTTATGTGAACTTCAGTTTTCATTTCTTTGAGATAAATATTCAAGAGTGTAATTCCTGGATCATATGGTTGTTGCATGCTTAGTTTTTGGTTTTGTTTGTTTGTTTTTAAAAAACTGACAAAATATTTTCCAGAGTGAATGTGACATTTCACATTTCCACTACCAGTAAATGAATGATCTAGTTTCTCCACATCCTCACCAGCATTTGGTGATGTCATTTTATTTTAGCCACTCTGATGGGTATAAGTGATACCTCATTGTGGTTATAATCTGCATTTCCCTAATGGCTACTGATGTTAAGTATCTTTTCATGGGTTGATTTTCCACCTATACATCCTTTCTAGTGAAATATCTCTTCATGGGCTTTTTTCTCATTGGATTTTTTTTTTAACCATTGAGTTTTAAGAGTTCTTTATATATTCTAGATACTAGTCTTTTGTCAGATACATGCTTTCTAAATATTTTCTCTCAGTCTATAGCTTACCTATTCATTCTATCAATTGGCTATTTCAAGGAGAAAAAGAAGTTCTAATTTTGATTAATTCTAATTTATCAAATTTTCCTTTTATGGATAATGCTTTTAGTGCCAAGTCTAAGAACTGTTTACCTAGCCCTAAATCCTAAAGATTTTTTTTTCTTAAAGCTTTATGGTTTTACATTTTATATTTAAATCCATGATCCATTTTGAATTCATTTTTGTATAAGGTATGAGACTTAGATCAAGGTTTATTTTTTGCCTACAAATGATCACTCACTCCAGCACTATTTCTTGAAAAGGCTATCTTTCCTCCACTGAATTGATTTTCCTCCTTTGACAATAGTAAGTTCAACATATTTATGTGTATCTATTTCTGGCTTCTCTATTCTGTTCCACTGATTTATGTGTCTATTCCTCTACTAATACCACACAATATTGATTACTATTATTAAGTAGAAAGTCTTGAAATCACATAGATTGAATCCTCCAGGTTTTTGTCATTGTCAAAATTGTCTTATCTATCCTAGTTCTTTTGCCTTTCTACATAAACTTTAGAATAATCTTGTCTATATGTACAAAAACATCTTGGTAGGATTTTAATATGGAATACATTAAACCTGCATATCAATTTAGGAAGAATTGACATCTTTACATTGTTGAATCTTCTAATCCATGAAGAGAGTATGTTGCTCCATGCCGTTAATCTTTGATTTGACTCATCAGCATTTTGTAGATTTAGCACACAAGTCCTATACATGCTTTGTTACATTTGCACATTCAGCGTTTTATTTTTTAGATCATTTAAAATAGTATATTTTTAGTTTTAGTGTCGATATGTTCATTGCTAATATATGGAAATACACTTGATTTTTGTATGTTGATCTTGTACCTGCTACATGCTGAACCCATTTATTAGTTCTGGGTTTTGTTTTTTGTTGTTGTTGTTGGTTTTGTTTTTTGTTTTTCGTGGGGTTTTTTTTTTTTTTTTTTTGGTAGATTCCTTTTCTTCATAAAAAATCATGTCACCTGCAAATAAGGACAGTTTTATTTCTTCTTTTCTGATCTGCATGCCTTTTTTTTCCTTGCCTTATTGCACTGGTTAGAACTTCAATCACTATGTTGAGTAAGAGTGGTGAGAGCACGTATCTTTGTCTTGTTTCTGATCTTTGACAGAAAACATTCAGTCTTTCACCAGTAAGTATAATGTTAGCTATAGGTTTTTTATAGATGTTCTTTAACAAGCTGAGAAAGTTACCCTCTACTACTATTTTTCTGAGAATTTTTATCCTGAATAAATGTTGAATTTTGTCAGATGTGTCTTCTATATCAATTGATATGATCATCTGATTTTTCTTCTTTAACTTATTAATATGGCAAAATACATTGATTTTTACTATTGAACCAGATTTGCATTCCTGAAATAGACTCTACTCAGAAATGGTGTATAACTATTTTGGTATATTGCTGAATCCTATTTGCCAATATATTGTTAAGGATTTTTGAATCAGTATTCATAAGGGACATTGGTCCACAGTTTTCTTTTTTGGTACTATCTTTGTGCAGCATTAGAATCAGGATAATTCTAGCTTCATAAAATGAATTAGGAAATACCTTCTCTATTTTCTGGAAAAAGATGATATAGAAATGATGTTAATTCATATTTAAAAGTTTGGTAAAACTCTCCATTGAAACCATTTGGGTCTGAAAATTTGTTTGAAGAGTTTTTGGTTTTAGTTTTCCGTTACAAATTCCATTTCTTTATAGGCCATTATAACTACTACATATTGGATGGCAGTTTGTGTATTTTGAGGAATTTGTTCATCTAAGTTCTCAAATCTGTAAGTACAATTGTTCATAGTTTTCCTTTATTATCCTTTCAATATGTGCATGGTCTGTAGTGATATCCCCTGTTTCATCCCTGTTACTGGTAATTTGTTTCTTCTCTCTTTATTTCTTAATCAGTATGGATCTTTTCGAAGAACTAAGCTCTTTATTGAATTGGTTTTTTTCCTTTTTTTTTCTATTTTTAATTTCATTTATTTATACTCTTATTTTTTTTTTCTTCCTTTTGCTTGCTTTGGGTTTATCTTGCACTTTTTGGGGGCAGCGTGGGGGTTCTTGAGGTGGAAGCTTGGATAATTGATCTGAACCTATCCTACTTTTTTTTTTTCCTTTTTTAAGTTTTATTCATTTAAGTAATCTCCAGATCCCACATGGGGCTCGAACTCATGACTGAGACTAAGAGTCACATGCTTCTCCAATTGAACCAGCCAGACATCCCTGAACCTATCCTACTTTTCTAATGTAAGCATTTAATGATATAAATTCCCCTCTTACTCCTGCTTTAGCTATCTTTCAGAAACGTTGATAGGTTTCATTTCCATTTTTATTCAGTTAAATATTTTTATTCAGTTCATTTTATTCAGTTTACTTTTTAAATATTTTTTCCCTTGAAACTTCCTCTTTAACCCATAGATTATTCAGAGGTATGTTGTTTATTTCCCATGCTTATCTTTCTGTCATTGATGTCTACTTTCATTACATTGCATTTGGAGGACACATTCTGTATGATTTCCAGTCTCCTAAATTTATTGAGGTTTCTTTTATGGCCATGGATATGATCTATCTTAGTATATGTTTCCATGGACACTTGAAAAGAATATGCATTTTGTTGTTTTGGGGAGGAGTGTTCCATAAATATCAATTGGATCCATTTGATTGATGGTACTAATGAGTTCTTCTGTATTTTAGTTGATTTTCTGTCTAGTTTTTCTATCAATTATAAAGAGAGAGACGTTAAAGTCTCCAACTATAATTATAGTTTTGTCTATTTCTCCTTCTAGTTCTATCAGGTTTTATTTCACATTTTTACAGTTCTGTTATTTGGTACATACATATTTAAGATTGCCATAGGATTTTTTTGGTGGTTGGCCCTTTTACATTATGCAACATCCTTCTCTTTCTCTAGTAAATTTCTTTGCTTCGAAATCCACTTTATCTGATATTAGTATAGCCACTCCTACTTTGTTTCAATTAATGTTAACATAATATCTCTTGTTCCATCCTTTTATTTTTAATATAGCTATACTGTTATATTTCAGGTGAGTCTCCTATAGGTAGCATGTAGTTGGATCACGTTTTTCAATTCATTCTATCAGTATCTGTCATTTAATTAATGCCTTTGGACAGCTTATTTTAATATAATTATTGATATATTAGGGCTTATATCAACCACATCATTTTTTGTTTTCTGTTTTATTTTTCATTTGTTTCTTTTTTCCTGCCTTCCTGTGAATTGCTTGAACATTTTTTATAATTCCATTCTGATCTATAGTATTTTTGAGCATATCTCTTTGTACAGACCTTTTTAGTGGTTACTCTAATCTATTACATGATATACACACAACATAGTCTAGTAGTTCTTTTATCAGTTTGAGTAAGGTGTAGAAACCTTGCCACTGTTTTATCCTTTTATCCTCTTCTTTTTATTATAATTATCTTAAATAATTCCTCTATGTACATTGAGAATATTGTCAGAAGGGTTATAATTTTTGTTTTAACCATCAATATATTAGAAAACTCAGAACAGGAGGAGAGTCTATTGTATTTACCTATATTTTTGCTTACCATAATCTTCCTTCCTCCTTGATGTTCTAAGATTTTTTTTAAGTTATTTTTCTGGCAGAAAAAAAGGAAAAGAAAAGATAACTAAAACTTCCTAAGCTATTCTTTTAGGTTAGGTCTACTGACAAGTTCTCTTAGTTTTCCTTCTTCCAAAATTGTTTTAATTTCCACTTCATTCCTGAAACATATTTTTGTCGGATATAGGATTCTGGGCTGACAGTTCTTTTCTTTCAGCTCTTAAGGCAGATATTGTATTTGTTTCTTTTGTCTCCACATTTTCTTTTGTGTCCACATTTTCTGATGAATAACTGCTATCATTCAAACTGTTCTTCCCCCATAGGTCAGATGTCTTTTCCTTCTCACTGCTTCAGGTATTTTCTTTGTCTTTAGTCCTTCACAAGTATGACTATGACGTATGTTAGTGTGTCTTCTGGTGTATCCTGTTTAGGGTTAGCTCAGCTTCTTGGTCAGTAAGTTCTGGGTCTGTTTTGTTTTGTTTTTTTCCTATATTTATAAAGTTTTCAGCCATTATCCCTTCAAGTACTTTTAAAATCTTGCCCTTTTTCTCCTTTTCTTCCAGGACTCTAATAACACTGTGTTCGATCTTTTGTTATAGTCCCATAGGTCACTGATGCTCTGTTTATGTTATTCAGTGCGTTTTCTCTCTGTTGTTTAAGATTAGGTAATTTCTATTGATCTGTTTTCCAGTTCACCGATTCTTTCCTCTGACCTCCCCATTCTTCTGTCGAGACCATGAACTGAGCTTTTCATTTCAGCTACCGTATTTTTCATTTGCATTATTTCCATTTAGTTCTTCTTTATATCTTCTATTTCTTTGTTGAGAGGGTTTTTTTCATTTATTTCATGCACATTCATAATTACTCTGAAAGATTTTTATGACAGCAGCCTTAAAATCTTTGGCAGATGACTCTAATATTTCTTTCATCTCAGTTTTGGTATCTTTTGATTGTCTTTTCTCATTCAGTAGGAGATTTTCCTGGTTGTTGATATGACAAGTGATTTTTTTAAATTAAAATGTGAATATTTGGTACGATGTTATGTTATGATGTTATAAGACTTTGTTTTACCTGGCTTTCTCTGATACCACTTCAGCAGGGGAAGGGGCTAGGGGGTAGGTATCACCAGCTCATTACTGCCAGATGTACAACTACTTCATTGTTCTGACAAAAGTCAGATATTTAAAATATGAGTGTTATTATTTTTTCAGAGAAAGTAAAATGTGTGTTTTGAAAAACTTAGTTCAACAATACATTCCTCCAGGAAACCTTTCGTAATCCTTTAATCCTGGGTTAGGGTTCCTTCCTCTATGCGTTTCCAGGTCTACCCATACTTACCTCATTGTAGAATTATCATACCATTTTGTAGATGCCTGTCTACTTGTCTGTTTCTCCTAAACTGCAAGCTTGGTGACGGTGCTGACTCTGTCTTACCTGATGTTGCATCCTATACTAGGATAGTGTCTGACATATAATTGTCACTCCATAAATATATATACATATACATATATATATATTTTTTTTTAAGATTTTATTTATTCGACAGAGATAGAGACAGCCAGCGAGACAGGGAACACAAGCAGGGGGAGTGGGAGAGGAAGAAGCAGGCTCATAGCGGAGGAGCCTGATGTGGGGCTCGATCCCACACCAGGATCACGCCCTGAGCCGAAGGCAGACACTTAACCGCTGTGCCACCCAGGCGCCCCTCCATAAATATATTTTGAAAAGCTATCATTTTGCTGTCCAAAATCTTCAGGAGCTTGTTAGTAACTTCCAGAGGAAAGTCTGCACTCAGTTTGTTACTGAAGACTCTGCAGTCAGGCCTACTAACCTCTAGATGAGAAGCTCCCACAATTACCCTATGTAAATCCCTTCTTCAACCAGAAGGGTCACCTTGTCTCCAGAACCCTCCTACTAACATGCATTTCTCCCTACTGGTCTGGAGGATGGTGCAGAAGGATCTTATCTCATATCTCATCTCCACCTTAATTTTAGAATCCTTTTCCTAATCACCCTGACATGCTTGATCATAGTATTTGTACATTAGAACCATCTTTAACATACACTGACTCATTTTATTTCTTTCTAAGTATATCATTATCCCACAGCTACAAGATCCTTGCAGACAGGATCTACGTCTTTTGTCTTTAACACATGGCATAGTACCTTGCAAATAGTACTCAATAAACATTTGTTGTTGAAGGAAAACAAAAATTTTAATTTAGGATGTTTTAAGCAGATCCAATATTAAGCTACAAGTTTTAAAAATTGGTTTCTCCAAATATCCCATCTCCTTACTCAGTGTAACATAGTAACTAGATCCAGTAACTTAACCCCCTAAATGAGAAAAAACTTGATCATACGTAGACACCTTAAAAGATATTTAAGGTCAGTGCTGATTATGATCAAATGGCATTG
Organism: Ursus arctos; assembly: GCF_023065955.2. Taxonomy (NCBI): domain Eukaryota; kingdom Metazoa; phylum Chordata; class Mammalia; order Carnivora; family Ursidae; genus Ursus; species Ursus arctos. The sequence goes on from NW_026623050.1 coordinate 4,543,521, forward strand.
AACAGAACTGTTTTTGTCTGTGCATTTGTTAAAAATAGCTCAAAAAACCAGTTTCATAGGTAACAGGCTGAGCAAGTGAACTTAAGAGTTCAGAAATGAGTTGCTAACTCCACATTAATTCATCCTGTTTTAAGCCTCATTATATGGCAGCTGCCCCATGGGACAAGCCTCCGACTTGAGTGACTGGCTCAGCCAGTGCTGACATTCCTCTCAATAATTCTTAGCAACCGCATCTACCTGTACAAACTCACTTTTGCTCATGGATTAATTTTTCTATGAAATGTCTCAAACAAATATTTTGGAAAAAAGTACAGCACAGGGTCTGTCTGCAGAGTTACATTTTGGTTAAAAACAACAACAACAATCCAGATAATTCTGGTTGAGTAAAGGGCTTCCTCCAAACGGGCAGGAAGTCAGGCATTAATAATTAGTGGGAGATGGGGTCTACAGAGCAGCGATGGGAGAAGGTGGGAGGCAAAAAACAGGGCAGCAAACAGTTGAAGAAAACTGCCTTTGCTTCCTGGAAAGGGTCTTCAGCTCACTTGGTGCGAAACAGCAAGTCCTACTGGACTCCAAAAACTTCTTTCATAAAATCACAGAACGGACCACAAAGAACTTCTTTGACACAAACAAGAAAGGAAAACAAGAAAGTCAGAAAAATCATCCAAATGAAGGCTTATCTTTGAGCCTATACTCAATGGAACCTAAAGGTGGAGCTTCGGGTTCTGCAGAAGTACTGTTATAACTCAACAGAAAATAATTTTAGCAGTTTCTGTAGGAGGAAAGAAGGAAAGAGAAGCAGATGAATCAGACTAGCTTGGGTATATAAAAGGAGCGGTGGGAGTAGTAATGATCTAGGATAAAGTGGAGAGAAGAGGGAGTCAAATGGAAAGTTATTTGGCTCTCTGCGTTTGACATAATTTTAACTCTTGACCCCCAGTGTCAATTAGGTCTCAATTAGAGCTGCTATTATGTGTATGTATATCTACACACACACACACACACACACACACACACGCACGTGCGCGCACACACAAGCACACACACAGTGGCTTTCTGATTCACTATTACAAGAAGTATAATTTGGGAAATCGGTATTATAAAATGGATTTCACCACTAATTCAACTCTCTCAGAACTGAGAAGCTTGAAAAGTACTGAATAACTGATATGCATTCATAATGCCTGGAAATGATATGCATTTTATACCAATAAAAAGGATGTAGTTTCCTATTGTGGAAAATTTGCTGTTATAGAATGTTTTTGATAAAATATCCCAGATGACAATTGACTTTCCCTTTCCTACCATATAAAACCTCATGGAATTCACTCCATTATCTTCTGGGGTATATAAGAGTTCATTACTCATTTGCCCTTGAGTTGGACAAAATCTTTATAACTCTTATGACTGTTTATTTCCTGCCCTCCAAACTCCCTGGTAAGAAGGAGCTACTTCACATTTGTAGGTTCCCCTCTTCCCAGGGTCTGCCATATAACTTTCAGAAGATTTTGACAAAGCCAACCTTAACTGATGATCTCCTTCTGTCCTGATAATTCAATCTCAGTAACTGATCAGAGAGACCCAGGCCAGAACTTGTACCAAAGTTCTGATCATCACATCCCTTTTGGCTTCTTTTGTGCCAGTCTTAGTCCCTGTCCAGAACTCAGAAGGTTAAGCCATGATCCCGGGCACTACCCTAGATTTCCTCTTCCTCACCTTCCAACCAAATAACCATCAGATTCCAGCAACTTCACCTCTTAAATCTCTCTTAAGTCCAATTCTCACTCACCCTAACCTGGGCCACCATCAGTTCACACATGTATTATTATCATAACCTCTAAATTCCTCTCCCACCCTCCAAATTCGCCACTTGCAAGTTATTCTCTATGTTGCAGCCACAGTATTCATTCTAAAGCATCCATTCTCTTCTTCAAGCCCTTTAAAAAATTCCTCTTTCTCCCCAAGGTCCACCTTCTTAACAAGAATGAAGAGCTCATCCTGATGTGACCCCAGTTACCACACTGACTTCATACGACTCACCCCTCCACCCACATCCACCTCCAGTCAAGACCCCAGACACATTGAACTAGCCATTTGCTTTCTCATTTCCTGGCCTATGTTCATGCATGGAACATTACCATTTGCCTACTCATCTTTTAGGTCCCTATTTAGATGGCACCTCCTCCAGGAGTCCTTTCCTTTCTCAAATGAGTAACGTGCCCTTCTAAATGCTCTCATAAAAACCTGTGCTTTATTATAGAATACACTGTGCTGGAGTATAACTCCCATTTACTAACCTCTATTTGCCCTTGGACTGTAAGGCCCAGGAGGTCAGGGTATGAGTAGGTCTTGCCACCTCTGCATTCTCATACCTGATACATACCCTGGCCCATCCAAACTCTACAATAAATATTGGTTGAATGAACAAATACACACCCAAGCCCCAGGAATAAGGTCATGCTTCTACCTGGCCACTCTGCTACACCCTTCAGGGAGATTTGCCCCTAAATCTCCAGTCCTATTTCTGGTCCCTGCTGGAAATCCCTCCAAGTCTTCTCATTGTTCTTAAAATAAAGTCTAAGACCCATACTATGGCCCAAAAACCCTACTCCATCTAGCCTTTGTTTCATTACCACTTGTAGCCAGCCTACAAGATGGTCCCAATGACCCCAGCCTCCTAGTATTCACATCCTTATGTAGTCCACCCACATTGTATCAGTATTGGTTTGTGTGACCAACAGTGTACAAAGTGATGACATATCATACTTTTGAGGCTAGATCATAAAAGTCATCATATCTTTTGGCTTTCTCTCTCCTTTGAATCACTTACCTGGAAAAAGTTAATTGCCATGTTATAAGCAACGCTGTGGACCCATATGGTGAAGAACCAAGTCCCTCGTTATAGCCAGTGAAGAACTCAAGATTTCAACCAACAGCCATAGACAAGAGCTTTCTTGCAAGCAAATGCTCCAGCCCCAGTCAACCCTTCACATGACTGCCATCCCAGCCAATATTTTTTATTACAACCACATGAGAGACCCAGAGTCAGAATCACCATGTAAGTCATTCCTGGATACCTGACCCACAGAAACTATAAGATAATAAGTGTCTGTTGTTTTAAGCCACTAAGTTCTACAGTCATCTATTATGCAGCACAATAGATAATATAACACTCTGGTCCCATCATTGCCTACTGATCCTTGTTAGACTTCCTCAATTATAGAACCATGCCAGCTTCCCTCTTGTCTGTGGGTCTCTTCACATGCTGTTCCTTTGCCTTTAGTCACCATAACAACTGCTTTATAGATCAGCCTAAATAGCATTTCCTCAGAAGCTTTCCCCGTCCCCCAGACTAGCTGAGGCCATTTTTCATATGCCTTTAGGATAGCAGGCATTTTTCCTTGTTAGCCATTTTCATATCTATTTACAACATTCAGTAACTATTTGTGGAACTATTTGCCAAATGCTGTACCATGTAACATAGGATCAAAACAAGCATTATTCTGCCCTCATAAAGTTAATAATCTGGAATTACTCTTTACTTATTAACACTCAGTCATTTATGTGATTATATACATTTGATATTAATTTTACCCTCATTTTCCCTTCCTCATTTTTCTCACTCCATCGGCCACATCTGGACAATTCTACCTCTGAAATGTTTCTCAGCTGGAGCCCCTCCTCTGCATTGCCCTCCCCTTGACTTAATTCTCAGTCTAATTGCAAAGAGCCTCATGGCCAGATTTTCCTACTGGAGGATTCCATGGCTTCTGCATTAGCCAACCTTTTTATAGCCTCCCTCTGACCCATTTTCTGCTATCTCAAGTTTCATCTATACACCTCCGTGTGCACTATCTCCCTATCATGTAACTTAGCTATTCTACTTAAGACCTCCACTGTCCCCCACCGCTATAAAATCAAATTAGAAATTCTACACCCAGCCTACGACATCTCTCTCTCTTTCCAAACTTCCCCCATCCCAGCTCATCTCCCAGAGCCCATCTCACTCACACACACACACACACACACACACAAACACACACCCTACACTATAGTCACACCCAACTTCTCAAGATTCTCCAAGCCAACCATGTCCTTTCATGCCTCCACACTGTTGTTCATGCTGTTTCCTCAGTATAGAAATCATTTCTGCAGCCACCACCCCCTCATACCTACACATATGCTAAATCCTTATACATCTATCAGGACCCAAATGACATGTCGCCTTCTCTGACTCCTCTGGGCTATTCAAGGGCCCTAACCCTGCTGGAGCACTTAAATCATGTCATAATGATGTGCTTGCATGACTCTTTCCATCTTTAAAAGTTCTTCCAGGTCAGGGAATAATGTTTTATTCATCTTTGTATTCTGAGCACCCAGCACAACGGTTGGCACAAAACAAACACAAAACAAAGTGGCATGATTCTTAGATGAATGCAAGAATGAGCAACTCTGAGTAAAACAATAACAACTGGGGCATGTACTATCTCACTTGCCTCTAATTTAAGAGACACTTGAGCAGAGACACTTAAAAGGACAAATCAGAAGCAAAATAATGCTAAACAGAGACTGATCCCCATAAAGTCCCACGAGGTGAAGCAGGCTGAAAATCAGCTAAGTCACGGTGTCTCTTGTGGAAGTAGCAGGGAGGTGTTAATGTGGTATTTAACACATGAACAACAAGTAACAGCAAAGAATGAACTGGAATAGGCAGGGCTAATGGTATGAAAATTACCTAGTGCAGCCTATATTTAGGACAAAGAGAAAAACAGCAAAATGTTTAGAATCAGCCCTATCTCAGTTTAATTCTCATGACAATGTATGCCCTATACACTTATTTAAAATCTTGCTTTACAGAACATTTTATAATTTATCACTGTAATGTAACATTTACTAATTCTGTTTAGGTCCAAATGAACAAGAATATGCCTTTATAAAAAGGATCTGTGAAGTATGTGGAATTACAATTACAGAGACAGGGCTTGGCAGACTGATATTCCCAACTCAAGAGGGCCAAGGAGCCAGACACTAGAAAGAACAGCCAAGATAGTATTTGCCATCCAGAAAATTCCCACCCACCAGCTACCAAGAGGAATAAATGCAGAACAGCAAGTACAGACCCAAGGACTTCTACTGTAAAATATTGTAGTGATATGGGTAATGGAATGGGGAAATAAGACAACATCACAACATAATGGCCCAGCACTGTAGAGAGGTAAAAATGTTTTTTTGATGACCATAAATGAAAATAATTGTCAAAAGTAAATGAAATCAGCTATGTAAATATAAACACCATCCCTATTTGTTCTCTAAGAGTGCAATCACACATTTCTTTTATCAATATAAAAAATAAAAACAAAGAAAAATGATGAGACCCTATTCATGGAAAGAGCTACCCTTACCATGTCCAAGTAATATTTGGTTGCTTCCTGGCAAATTTGTTCTATAATGTATATCACCTAAAAAAATGATTCCATCCATTTTAACTCTGCTCCCTAAGGCTGGAATATGGATGGCACTGTTGTGAATATAAGGAGAAACACAGTTGATTCCATTCTTAACAAAACAATGATTTGCTTCTTTATGAAACAACTAGTGTGAGATATGGGAAGATGGAAATTTCAGTGATGATTCAATCTTCCATTCCACTGGTTATAAGACATTCATTTCCCATCAGCTTCAACGGCTTTGTTCCCCTAACTAGCAAACTTCCAAGTCATCTGAGGTAAGTCTGGTTAGCTATCTAGCTGTATGTTACAAGCGGCATGACTTTTTATATTGGTTACTGCACATTGAGTCATCCACACAATGTTTGAAATTAAAGTAAGAACACAGAGGAAGTAAAAAGGCATTTTACATGTGTCTCTGTGCTACAGAATAAAATCCACCTCACTCTATTCACTTTAGTCTGTAAGGAATTAAATCTAACAAAACAAAATGGTATGACAAAGACAATCAAGAGATTCACATAATCCGCTGTTCCATCTGTTTGGGGGCAGGTATGAAAGAATTCAAGCTTTAACTGAAGAAGAAAGGATTTATGTGAGCTGTAAGTTAAAAATCCTGATTGCAAGAGTTGTTAAATATAGAAATGGATGACTAAGAAGGATGGAATAGTCCTCGTTGGGTTCTAAAAATAGAAGTGATGCTCACCATGCTGGGATTGTTTGGTTATTATGTGGCTAATGAAGTGCAAGGGAAAGCTAGTATCAAGTTTAAGCTTATGTCTGCATAGAGGGCTAGGCAACAGAAAGAGTCCATAACTCTTTCCGGGCATGACCTCAAATCAATGAACATGACCTTCGTGCTCATCCTCCCACCACTATACTCCCTAATAAGTAGCAGTACTCATTATGTAAGTTACTATTATTCTGATTATTGTTTCTCCTTGAAAGAAAGTTTCTAGAGATGCATGTATCCCATTCCAGTCAAGGAGGCAGAGTGGAACTGCTTCTTATTTCTGCCACTATCCCTTTCCCATTCTAGAAACCATACCTCAGATACAGTTACTTCATAGATGCCAAGCACATACCTGAATTTCTACAGCTTGTGTTTTCATGATAATCATACTGATATATAAAGAGGACATTTGCCTTGACAAATAAAATCAGTGGCACCCAGCTCAGATTATATAATGGAACCAAATCCTAAACCTGAATTAGCGTCAGTGAAGCCAGTCACAAAAGACCACATATTGTATGATTCCATTTATATGGAATGTCCAAAATAGGCAAATTTATAGAGAGAAAAAGTAGATTAGTGGTTACCATGGGCTGGAGGGAGAGGAGAATGGTGAATGGCCGCTAACGGATTTCTTTATGAGATAATGAAATCTTTTAAATTAAGATTGCAATAGTAGTTGCACAACTTTGTGAATATACTAAGTATTTTAAGTGGGTGAATATTATGATATGTGAATTATATCTCAATAAAGCTGATTTTTAAAAATTTTTAAAAGGCCGAGAAGAGTGTCATAAAAAAACTATTCTAAGTCATTATATTGTATAGATACTAAACTGACAAAATATTGGCATTTCTCTGGAATTTAAATGATTTGTAGGCACTATAAATGTTTAAAATTGGGACCATCTCAGAAAATACATGCTGTAATAAGATCTTTCCATGATACAGACATGAAAAGGTGAAAACAAGATACATAGATGGCAAGTGGTTTTCCCAAAAGCCCAGCAAAAGTAAATGGTTTTGTTTTGTTTTGTTTTGTCCCCAGAGCTTGTGCCAGAATCTGTTTTCATATTCTTTTGTAAAAGTTCCCTCTTTCTCCCTCATTAACTCAAATATTAAAGAGACATCAGTACACTTTAAGAAAAATAGTAATTTCCCAAAAGATATTTCTCTGTTTTATAATACAGAAATTCAAGAGTATTCATGTGTCAAAACATCAAATTTTACATCTTAAATATACACAATTTTTATTTGTCAATTATACCTCAAAAAGATGGGGAAAAAAAGAAAATTTGAGAGAATAGTCAAGAGACAGCACTAAAGCTATCCTCTCCTTATGCAGAACAATCGGCAGTAGCTCCAGATACTTTTAAGCATAAGGTACAGCTGCTTTCCAAGGTGACAGTTTCAGCGCAGATCCAGAGAACTAATAGTGCCAAAGCCATAGTCAGCCAGGCACACCTGCTCATACCCATTTAGAGAGAAATTTAAACGGAGACCTGATTAGAGATATATTTCACACATTTATTGACTTGTACATTCACAACCTCCCTAGCACTTCCATCTTTCCATTTGCCCAGACCCAGATGGGGAAAAAGACCTGATCCTGAGAAACAGTAGTGAACCAGAGGCTTTACATTATCTGGTGGCCTAAACTGCCATAAACGTGCTACAGTTTTACAAAGCAATGATATTTCCCGTAAATTCCTTAGTGCTCTAACTGATGTCTGCCCTCGCCACCTCACCCTCTTCCCTTATTACCTTATGAAAGCAGAAGAAAAATAAAAGTATGTTATAAACCTTGAGCTAATCTAGCCTTTCAAAGATAACAATACAGCTTTTCATGCAGAGCTGTTACCTAATATCTAGGTGGCCTTCTAAGGTTATTCCAGAGAAAAAGATATACCTTTCTCTTAGCTGCAGAAAATGCTTCAGAAAACATCAACATTTTAAGGAACATTCATACCCAGAGGCCCAGAGAATGAGTTCAGTCTAAGTCAAGGCTCCAGCACTTAGTAACTCCCAGCAGTCATGCAAACACGGGATTTCATTAATCTTTTCATTTCCCATCCATGGGAAAAATCAAAGGGTACGTCGTTCTGTCCCCTGTCTCTAGCAGGGACTGCACCTCAGCCACCTCTGATCTGCCCTGATCCATTTTCTAAATCTATAGCAAAGGGGGTTTCTTCAACCATATAACCATGACGTGTACATTTGCCATTCACAAGTGAGTTCTTGAACTTATCTCTCAAGTCCACCAAAGTCCCTTGGTACTATCACTTGAATGTGTGAAAAGTCTCCTCCCACCCCTAGCTGGTCTGTCGACAGGTGGAAAGTAAAAGAGTATTCTTTCCAGATTTCACTAAATAATCACTTGGGATTTTGACAGTCTTCAGGTGTTTTTAAAATTCCTAAAGATAACACCAAATTTTTATGGGATCCTCTTTATAATCCATATCATAACCTTATTACTTAATCACACACACACACACACACACACACACACACACACACCATTTTGGTGCTATAGACTATCCCCTCCTTAGAAAAGGCCTGTGGCTCTCGTATTTAACACACGGGAGGAAACGGTGAGGGGCAGGGGAAAAGCTGAAGCCCAGAGAAGGCATCCACCACAGCACAGAAACAGAACGGCAAAGCACAGCTCAACAGAGTCCCCTGTTTCTCTAAAAGCCCCCACATTCCCACTCCTCAGTGGCCGAAAGCCCTGGGATGCCGACATTCAACAGTCCCCGAGAATCTCAACCCCGACATGCTGTCTCCAGTTCTGCTTTATTGTTCCTCTCAGGCTCGCTGCTTACAAAATTATGTTTGTTCTCCCACTTCCTTTGTCAATACTTCCTCTAGCAGCCAAAACAAACACTCAGCAATACAGCAACACACCAATCCCAGAGCTGGAAAAAAAGAAAGAAAATGAAAACCTCACAGCACACATGTGGCCCAGGAACACAAAAGCTCAATTTCTGAGAGAAAAGAAAACAACTATGCTCTGTATCCCTGTTTTTCTCCCCTCCTTCCCCTCCCTCATCTTTCTTCTCCATCCCACACCAAGAAACCCAGAGGGTTTCTTCAGCCTGGGATCCTTGCCAAAGGGTCAAGGACACTAGCTGATCCAAACTCACAGCCCTTCCGGCCCTGCTCTGAAGTTCACGTTTGTTCCAGTGGAGCTGGACGGCTGGGCTCAAGGTCAGCCACACGAGAGCTTGTGTGTGTTCCGGTGTTGGAAGCATTGCACTCCAGAAACCTCGCTCATCTAAGGTTTGACCTTTCCTCACAATGGCTCCACTGACTGGGCTTCAGAAACTGTGATACGCTGTTTGAAAAGGAACACACTGTGCTAGGAAAAGGCTCTTCACTGGGAGGGAGCTGACCTCAATTCTACTCAATCTCCTCCATTGCCCCAACCTGGGTAAGACTGGGCGTATCATTTGAACCAGGAGGCTTCCGCTATAAATGGGGAAATCAAAACCTGACCTGACTAAAAGCAAAGCCAGGGCTCAGTGGCATCTTGAGGTTCCTTCTGGCTGCAGTAGCCATGATTCCTTGATAGTCTAGACCAAGGATGGCAAACTTAATTGTCAAGGGGCAGGTGACACCAATAGGTCACAACAGCTGGAGAATGTATGCTGCTTTTTTAGGAGCACACACTATTTAGCTCCAGCCAAATTTTGGCATTTGAGAATGTAGGCTTGGTTCTGCCAAAAATTCTCTATTTCAGGAGAAGACAGACATTATTTTTTCATGTGAAATCTCCTGATTTTAAAATTTTGACATCTAATTTTAAATCTTCACAATTCTGTGAAAGCCAAACAAAACAAATCTTCTAGCCCTTTCTACCCCCATCAGTTTATAACCTTCTGTCTAGAAAGTGACTCTCAACTAGAAATGATACAGTACAGGGAGATACGGGAGAGTAGCCTTATATCAAAACCTCCATGCAGGGATTTTTCAAGCTCTCACTCACAATATAACTTTAGGCATATATTTCCTCCCCCCAGTGCTTGCTTTTGCCCCTGAAAATTACTGCATGGCATGATGGGAGTGTATTATACATGTGAATATTGTGGCAACAGAAAAAGATTGACAGTTACAAAAGAGGAAGTGCTTATGTTCATTTAGACCATAGAGTTTTATAGGGTTTTCATGTACATTTTCACATCATCATCACTTAAAAAAAGGGGGTGGTGCGGAGAAAATAGAAATGATAGCTCAGAGTAATTATGTCGCTTGCCCAGATCACATAGCTGCCAAGTGATAAACATGGAACTTAACCCAAGGTCTTCCAACCTGGGACTCTGGAGAGACCCTGAGTACCTACCTGCAGACCTCCAGCTAACAGTCCTGGCCCCATTACCTTCTTTTAGGCCCTGGCCCAGCCTTGCTATACTAGTATTCTTCCCAAACCTGACATGACTCCTCATCCTCTAGAACTTCTGGAGCTCATGACACTACATCTCTGACCACAGCTGACTGGAAGTATAGGTACCACTGCCAGACCACTACTTACAGTTAGGATAATGGTTTCTTCAAATAAAAGGAATATTCCCATGTGAAACTGAATAAATAATACCTCATTTAAAATGGAGTAAGAAGGCCAGAAGGGGGAGATTTCACACCCTAAAACTCATGGTCAATTGCAGACCCCAGCAGAAAGAAGCCTACTTCGCTACTCAACAGGAGGAAGGAAGAATTTCTCCCTGTCCAGCAGCAAGCTTGAATAAGAAAATACCAAAACTTGGCCAATGAGAAAACCCCCACCATCCTGAACTCTTGCTTTCCTCTAAAAGACTTAATTCAAAGGAGCCCTCCCAACTTCCTGCTTTTCTCTATAAAGTAATGTTCCTTTCCTTTGATCTCCAGACTTCCCATGGTTTGCCATAGTTCATCCTGAATTGCATTCTCTCTGCTACTCACACATAAATGCATTTTGCTGGTAAAATAACTAGCTTTTTTAAGGTTAGCACCCACTATTAATCAGCCTGGATAAGAAAGGAAACAGAAAAGGAAAAGACTCCCCCTCTCTCTTGGGAAAGCAGGATCAGATCTGGGACATGGAGGAAGTGGTCAAGGAAACTACCACTGGGGAGAGGTGGACTGGCCCTTTCAACATCACAAGGCTGGGGCTGAGAAGGAAGGCAGTGAGGCATTCTCTGTACAAGGCATGGCCAATGGGTTCAGGAGTTGGGAAAGCCAACCTGAGGTTTTAAATTTGCTTTTTCTTCATTGTAAACCCCTCTGTTATCCGCAGGCTTTCCATAAAATATTATACATGCCATAATCTTTCCCTACTTCCCTTACATTTTAAAGAATTATAGGAAGGGGATTGTCCACATGTGAAGTAATTCAGGGAAAATGGAAAACACAATGCTGGATGTATACTGATTGCTCCCTCCAAATCTGCTCTCCATCCTTCTCTACTCTATCTCTGTGCCCTGTGACACTGAGTTGTATAGACTACGCCCATTGGCTTCCTTACTCTCCAGTTTCTGGTTGGCTGTGTCGAGGGAGATCAGATTAGGGCTTGATTTATCTCTATTCCTTACCAACTGAAAGAGCCTAGCAAAATGTAAGACTGAGAGAGAGCATACAACATAGGCCCAGGAATCATCAACTCTGTGTGGGAGAAACTAGTTTTATTTCCCTATTGTCTTCAAATAAGTCTGGTTAGAAAAGAACCTCAAGTGAAGAAGTTGCTGAGTCATTGGTTGGTTGTAATTTCTACCCATGACCACGCCCCAGTAAGAACACTTGGTAGCCTACAGAAAGAGTTGCAGGGGCCAGGACATGTGCCTGAGGCTAGAATGTGGGTAGAGGTATGAATGATTTCAAGGAGATTAACACACTAGACTTTGAAGAGTGAAGGTGATACAGGTTAGAAACAAAATTTGAGAGACATAAAATATCTTGAGTAAATAAAAGGAGTCATTCATTAACAAATATTGATGAATACTGTGATATGGGATATGAAATAAAACCAAGGAAGGAAGGGAAGGAAGGAAGGAGGAAAGAATGAAGGATGGATTCCTGCTCTTGGGTAGCTCATAGCACAATGTGACAATTACGCATTGATTTTACTATCAGCAACAACTGACAGGTAACCCATGTCTCTGTGTGTGTGTGTGTGTGTGTGTGTGTGTGTGTGTGTGTGTGTGAGAGAGAGAGAGAGAGAGAGAGAGAGAGAGAATTAGGTAATCCGTTAAACACACATAGCACTTGAATACTCAGTAAATGTGAGCAATTATTAGGATATTATTTAATTATAAGACCATTTTGACTGTAAGACTATCTTCCTCTGTCCCTCTCTCCTTGAGAGAATGTCCCTGGGGCAGACATCACTTGCTGCCAGCCCCATAGCCATCCTCTTCTTCCATCTAGCCTACTAGCAGTCTGATTTTTGTCTGGGGCAGCAATTTATCAGGATTGAGCTTCTAAGGCAAAGCCCTCCTATGCCATTCTCCTCTCCACTGCAACTTTCCAGTTTCCCAAGATCCTTTGCAGCTAAAAGTTACCACGTGAGGCAAATCTGGCCAGTGAGATGTCAGGGCATGTCTGTTGGAGGGAATCTTTTCCTTTCTGGACGAAAAGAGACTTGAGAGAGAAAAGAGAAGGACTTTTGCTCTTTCTCTTTCCAAGTATTAGGGCTTGATATCAGAAGCTGCTACAGGCATCTTGTGACCATGAGATGACAAGCACAAGAAGGAATGCCAGTGTGTTGAGAAAGACCCATGAAGTAAAAGGCTGGAAAGATCCTGGATCCCTGATGCATTTTTAATCCTCCGAACAATACCTTACCCCCAGTATCCTTGCTAAGTAACTAGTAAATGCTCTTATAGTTCTAGCCTTCCTCAGTAGGTTACTCTGTCATTTACAGCTAATAACAAATGTTCATGATCTTTAAGAAACAGTGCCCCTGCATTAATATCTTCCATCTAGAGTTGTCTTGCCCAATCCAGCAAGCACTAGATACACGCAGCTATAACTGAGCAACGGAAATGGAGATGGTTCAAACTGGGATGTTGTGTAAGTGTAAAATATAAGCCTGGCTTCAAAGACTTAGTACAAAATGGGGGAGAGGGTGGGGAGAAAGATAAAATACTTGGTTAATAATTTCTTTTTAATGAAATAATACTTTGGATATATTAGATTAAATAAAATGCACTATTAAAATTAATTTCACCTGTTTCTGTTTGCCTTTTTAATGCAGCTACTAGAAGTTTAAAAATATGTATGTGGCTCATGTTCTATTTCTATTGGACAGCACTGTCTAGAATATAAAGGCAGAGCCACAGAATATGTAGTTCTATCAGGAAAGTAGAAGAGGAAGGAACAGATATTAGGACACGATAGCGGTGGCTTACTCCACGGGATGGCACCGATGAAGCTTCTTCATATTTTCCACATTTCTAGATTGACTTTTATTTCCATGCATTTGGAAATCAAAATCAGAACTTGTACTTCATAATGTATGTAGCTAATTTATCTCACTTTGGACCTTTCTATCACTTTACCAACATTTGCAATATTTTTCCTCTCAATAGGTGAAGGGACATATGCCCACCCCTTTGTAAATTCTCCACTGTGAGGCTACATCAAGCTCACAGGTCAAAATTACACCAAGTGAGAAAGTGAAGCGCCTTCCCCTCCTCACCTCCCTAAGTCTCTTCCTCCTTGGTATCCTGATGTTCTCTGCATTCCTGATGATTCCTGTGATGTTCTACCCTAGGCCTGACCCCACGTCAAGTTCCAAGTTTATGTCATCAGAATTTTATCTCTTCACTGCAGCTGATTTCAGTTAAGTATACAAAAGCAATAACCAAACTGAGGGTGCAAAAATTCCCCTCAGGCATGTTTGCATTCTGCATTTTTAAAACAGATCTCCTGTTAACCCAAATGTTTTGTTCATTTTTCACGTCACAGCTAAGGCAAATCCACACGAGAGTGGAAATGGTTTGGCGCAACAGGTCATTTCCATCAGCTGAAATGAGATCAGGTAAGATTTTACCCCCTGGGCCTACGCATGATGCTGTTCCTGCTAATGAAAATGAGTGCCCACACTTAATTTCCCTGCCTTAGAACATGCAGCCTGCTATGACAAAAATACCATTGAACGGTGGCTTAAAAACAACACAAAATTATTTCTTGCAATTTTGGAGGCTGGGAAACCCCAGGGCAAGACACCAGCAGACTGTGTCTGGGAAGAAACTGCTTCCTACTTCATAGATGGCTATCTTCTTGCTGTGTCCTCACATGGAAAAACGGCAAAGATGTTCTCTGGGGTCTCTTTTATAAGGGTTCTAATCCCACGCATGAGGGCTTTGCCCTCATGACCTAATCTCCTCCCAAAGACTCCATCTCCTCACATCGGGGATTAGGTTTCAACATATGAAATTCAGGGGACATGAACATTTAGTCTATAGTGCCCTCCTAAGCCACAGGTTTGTGTGACAAAAGGATAAGTCCTGGGCCTTTTCACACCATTTGGATCAATCTGTAAGTCTGACTAGTACACACAGAAAAAGCACTTGATGAAATGTTTATAAAATTTAGGAAGAAATAAGAAATCAGCTGAAAACTAGGTTCCAGGTTTGAATCCAAAACACATAAAATTTAATACGTTTCTAAGAAGGACAAAGAGGCAGCAAATGGGAGGGAAATTTTTCCAAAGGCCTAGAGAGATACAGATAGTGTTCAGTTTAAGATCCCCTGCTGTTCCTATCAACAACATGAAATCCAGTTGACAATTTCAGCAGCATATACAATTCAGCTAATCAGAAAAATATGCAAGCAGTTGAGCAGCTGTCTTCTAGACACACTTTAATATGTGGATCTGGAAATCATCCCAAATTCTGGGGCAAAACCAAATCAATCAAAAAACCATTAGGGTTATCTTACCATACGTCAACAAGGCAATACTATTTTCAAAAAGTAACATCCTTTGGATCCAAAAAAGAGGTCTCTTGAGTTTCTTTTTATTTAAGAGAAAAGCCACGGAACCTGGAATCTTAATTCAGTTCTGTCTCACTAACTCCACTGGTCTTGAACAAATCGCTTCACTTTTCTGAAAGACCAGATGCAGCCCAAGATTTCATCTAACCCTAACATTTGGTGATTTGATTTTACTGATTAGTTTTCTAACTTTGCTAATAGCTATTCATTTTACTTTGGGGAAGAATAAAGAAAAAGTGAATTAACATTTTTATGCCTAACCTATCTAAGATCTATCTAGAAGGATCCACACCAAAATGTTTAAAGTTGTCGGTACTGAAGATGAATTTTTTTCTTCACATGTGTGAAGAAGTCTTTACTGAAGAACAGGATGATGAAAGGGATTTATATCTATGTAGTGAAGGATTTGGCCTTGCTCAAGGAAAACATCTGGCCCATACCTTTGGCTTCAAAGGTAATCTCTGGGCCCTCCAGATAGGAGTGTCTTTGTCTGAAGCCTTGGGTCATACTGGATAGCTAACAGTGTGATTTAGGGCAAGGGGCGGCCCCACCCACACAGTCCTGGGGGAAGGAGGAGAGACTGGCAAAAGACTAACAATGTGACTTAGGGTAGGGGCTTTGGGTTATGCATGATCAGATGAGTTAGAGACCGAGATGAACCATGTGTTCATACCCATGTAAAACAAAAACCAGTAAAAAAAAAAAAAAAAAAAAAAAAAAAAACCTCTGGACACTGAGGCTCACATGAGCTTTGGTTGGCACTGTTTTATGTATATTGTCACACATCAATGCCAGCCGAGTGATGTGTCTCAACTCCACAGGGAGAGGACAACAGAAGCTTTGTATGTGGTACTTCTGGACTCTGCCATATGAGCTTCCTCCCTTGGTTGATTTTAATCTGTAATAAGCCATAATCATGAATATAATAACTTTCAGTGAGTTCTGAGTCCTACTCACAAATTATCAAACCTGAAGATGGTTTTTGGAATCCTCCAAACTTGCAGTTGATATCAGATGGGAGGACAGCCCTAGGGACATGCCTTCTATTTTGTTGTTGGCCTAAATTCTCTACAATATCAGAGCAATCGAAAAAAATTAAAATTTAAGATATTTTTCTTCCTAAAAAACCTTTAACCATTTCCCACAAATCAGCCAACAGCCTCCCAACATTGTCTGTCTTTATTCTTCTCCTTTCTCTTCTATCACTCTCCCATTGTCTCTACTACTCTTTTCCTCCCAAGAAATTCTTCTTTATTTTTTATGAAAATTACCTTCCCTCTTTCTCTTCACTTTACTCTTACATATCCATTTCACTAGCATTTCACTTTCCTATCAAGAGTTGTTATTCTAATTGTTTACATGTATATTCAAAACTTTCTATCATAAATATATATTTTTTTTAAGATTTGTGTATTTATTTTGGAAATAGTGAGTGTGCAAACATGGGAGGAGCAGAAGGAGAGAGAGAGAGAGACAGAATCGTAAGCAGACTCCATACTGAGCATGTATACTGACACGGGGCTCAATTCCATGACCCCGAGATCGCAACCCAAGCCAAAACCAACTGAGCCACCCAGGCATGCGTGTGTGTGTGTATGTGTGTGTGTATATATATATATATATATATATATTTTTTTTTATAAAAAGGTAACCTCTCTAAAACACATTTTCCAGTCTTGACACAGATTCACATACAAAAATAAAACTGTCCAGCTCGAACAATTAATTGAAAGCAATGTATATTTGTCAGCTTTTTCCAATTGTTGACCTTCAGCAATATTACTTACATCCCCCAAAGCTTCTCTTTTCTTTCAAAAATTTTTTTAAACTGTGCTGGAGAAGACTTTTGCAGTCTTGCTACCGCCTCCTCTCTTCTCTGTATCTATTATCTTCTATTCATTATTCTCCGCACTTTTCTAAGTAAATCTTGCTATCCCTATCTACTTTTCTCCTCTTCTCACAAAATACCACTAATATGTCTAAGTGAGAACGAAAATCATCTATATACACACAGCATAGTGACTGTATTAATATGACTTTAATATTCTAATACATTTATCAATATAACTTTATTATTCCAGGAAACTTGCCCCCCCAAATAAAAGTTACATTTAGGTTACTCTTCATTCCAGTAACTTTCTGAAAGACCAATCAATTCTTCAATAGAAAGTACTAAATTATAGTATATATCCTAAAACTCTTGAACTCCCTCTTCAAAAGTCTCACTTTATTAATGTCCACCAATCCTAGACTATGATCTCATGATCTTTATCCACTTCTAACCAAGCCCCTGAATTGAAAGACCCATCTTCATTTAGGTAGGTCTTCAAAATCTCAATAAATAGCCTAACTTTGCCCTCCCTCTTCTTGAGGCTCTACTAAGACTATCAAGGCTATGTTCTCCCTTAGCATGGTTAAGAACAAACTCAGCTTTGTGCCATCAAGAGCAGTTTTGGTGACATTTTAGGGAGCCAGTATTCAAGATAAGTCCCAGGAATAAAGATAAAGTAGTAGCAAGCCATAATTTTCGTTTGTGATTGAGTGTTTGTAATGGTGTGCTTTTGGTGGAGGGGACAGTTAAGAAAATGTGTTGCAGGGCGGTAGGGAGGAGAAAGAAATATACAGATGTATTCTACTTTAAAATTTGTAACAGACTTCCACAACCGAGATTTCATTTGACCATTACGACAATGCTATGTGGTAGACAGGACCTTATTTTAAAGATAGAGACACTATTAGGGTCCTTATTCTAAAGAAAAAGACACTAGGCTTTTAGAGGTTAAGTGAGTTTAAGATTTGGGACTCTAAGATGAAACAGAGGAAAACTCTAAAGCAGGGGTCAGCAAACTGCATCCTGTAGAGCAAATCTGGCCCCGGGCCTATTTATGCAAGTAAAATTATATTGGAACACAGCCACATCCATTTCTTTGCGTAACTGTCATAGGCTACTTTAGTGCGACAACAGCATTGCTCACTAGTTCTGACAGAGACCATGTGACTTGCAAAGCCTAACATATTTATAGGTTCACTAACCCCCACTCTAAAGCAAGACACCACAAAATTAACTCCCAAATAAATGAAATAAAATGATTAAACACCAAAGGCCTTGAAGATGTTAATCAGAAAGTTCTTCATCAGGCAAAGGAATATTTGATAATATAAAGTGACAAAGTGCCAGGTTCTAAGGTTTCTAAGTAATAATAAAGAGTCCTTCTGGGTAGTTCTCAGCCCACATACAGATTGCATTGATATTATAAAGTAAAATTGTATTGGTAAAGAAGGATCACTCAGCCAGCACTCCAGGCATCTATGCAGCAGCAAATAGGAACATAAATCGTTACAGTAATAAAAATATTGTCCATGAAATTTGAACTTTAAAGATCTGGAACATCAGAAAATATTAAGAGAACTCTCAATAATCACTGAATAAGCAATAGCTGAGAAAGGAAAGCAGTCTGACATGAACAGGCATGAATTCTCAGGAAAAACATCCATAGCTTAGGGGGTAGCAGTCCGCGCTGCTGGAACTCACAGAATGAGTTATGTCTGCTTTCTTACTTTTCCTCTGCAGCCTGAACTTCAGCCTCTGCACAGATCTCCCTGCTTCCAAGCTTGCTCCCCTACAGTCTACTCTTCGGACAAATGGTCCTTTTACAACAGCACTTATATCATGTTACTGCTTTGCTTAAAACTCTCCAACTCTTCACATTTTACCAGAGGAAGATTTTCCTTGAAGCTAATAAAGCTGATTCAGGGCCCTCACTTGCACCAAGCCCTTCCGAGGCCCTGGCAATATATTCACAAGTTTTTGGTTTTGTTTCATTCGTAAAATGAGATATTTTTACCACAACTGTCTATTTTGAATTTCTCCTCTGTCACAATTCTCTTTGAGTCAAGTGGTGCTATAATAGGTAAATACATAGGAATCTAGTTAGGGAGAGGTTGAGTTAGAGAAGTATTTATTTAATTTATTTTAGAGGGAGGGAGAGAGAGACAGAGAGCATGTGCAAGCTAGGGGAGGGACAGCAGACTCCCTGCTGAGCCCGGAGCCCAGACATGGGGCTCAATCTCACAACCCTGAGATCAGGACCTGAGCTGAAATCAAGAGCCGGACACTTAACAGACTGAGCCACCCGGGCACCCCTGAAGAAGCATTTAGTTTGAGTCAGTGGGATATATTATTGTGGTTCATAATTTATTTCACTTTATAGTGTTTGCTGGTATAGAAGTGGCTTCCAAGAACACTACTGTCTGTGCCATTATATACGGTGACATTTAAGTTTAGGGCTAGAGGTCTTCATCACACCAGAAATACGTGCCTAATGGAGGAGAAAAGGGGTTTGAAATCTATGGAGCCAGAAGCTAGTGTGTGGAAAACTCTTACAAATCTTGTAGTTCAAGTAAGAAAAAAAATTAGAAAAGCTTTCCCAAATATGATAGCAATTCTAAAAATGTACACAGCATTACCAATAATGAGTTGTGAAACCAAAGGGAATTTTTCTACATTGTGAATAAAAAATAAATAAATTTTTACCAAAGGAAAGCTGTATTTTCTTTCTGTTCTTCCTATAGAACATGATATTACAAAATAACATGTTAAGCGGCAAAGACATTTTAGCCAGAAATGATGAGGTAATTATTAACTCAGTGATGAGTAACTCAAAGGGGTGGCTAGAACCTGGGGCTTAGATAGAATCTTACCAAAGAATAATAAATTTGTAGAGAAGTGACAAGACAAAGGAAAAAGGATTTTGGCAGTTAGGGACAGCAAACTGTGGGAAGGTAAACTTATGGGGGAAAGAGAAGGGTTGTCTTGATATTTGTTAGGTAGATTTCTCTCTATCTTTGGGCTGATAAAGTCTCTGGTGATTAAGAGTTTTACCCTACCTGGTATGATTTTATGGTTATGGGAGCTGGGAAGGCAAAGAGATTTTTTTTGCCTCTGCTGTTCCTCACTGTTTTCAGCTCAAAATAATCCCGTGCCAAAGTAGCATATTTAGAGGCAGCATATTCTGATCCCCTACATTAGTATTTGTCACTGCTTTAAAATTGATCATTTCTTGTGACTTTTATTTCCATTCCAAATCGGTATTTAGGTTTGTACCTAATGTTGTATTCCTTTATGTATCGAAGGCCCATAGAGTTGTAAAATTCCAAACCTCACAAATCTTGGATATACCCTTAAATCCCAGAGTTAAATACAATCCCCTTATAATTGGCCTGGCAAGTCTTGCATGACAGGTCCTGCTACTCCTGGACTCATCTTCAACATTTCCATCTTCCTGCTTCATTCAAGCCCCTACAGCCACTTGTTATCCTGGATCACACTCAACACATTCCTGCCACAGGACTTTCACACTATTTGTTCTGTCTAAAATGCTCTTTCCCTAAACATCACCATGACTTTTCTCTTTCTTCAGGGCTCTGCCAAAATATTGCCTTCACAGAGCAGACTTCCCTGATGACCCTTATAAAACAGCACCTCCCTCCAGCTCCCATCACTTATTATCATCTTTCCTTGCCTTATTTTCTTAACAATTAGCATCACTGGGGCACCTGGGTGGCTCAGTCAGTTGGGCAGCTGCTTTCGGCTCAGGTCATGACCCCAGGGTCCTGGGATAGAGCCCTGCGACAGGCTCCCTGCTCGGTGGGAAGTCTGTTGCTCCCGCTTCTGCTCCCGCTCCCCCTGCTTGTGCTCTCTCTCTGTCAAATAAATAAAATCCTTAAAAAAAAAAATTAGCACCACTTAGTGCTTTAAATCTTTAAGTAGCTATTTGTTGATTACCAATTTCCCCACGTAGAATGTGAGCTTCAACAGAGACTCTTGTTCACTGCAGTATCCCCTGGACTAGAGTAAGTTCTGGCTCATACTTGGTTCTTTAAAATTATTTGATGAGTGAATGAATAAATGAACAAAAGAATGAATGAGTGAATGAACAAAAGAATAAATGAGTGAATCCCTGAATTTAAAGGGATTAGTAGGAAATGCAAGACCAGATTATGGTCTTACCTTATTTTGTTTGCAATTTGCTACATATATTTCATAGTTTGCTAAAAGATACCTGATTCATTGGAGAAAAGAATTTCAGCTCTTTTGAAGCAGATCTTATAGCTGCATAAAAAGAGACCAAAGTAAAGAACCCGTTCAAGCATTACTGAGGAGACATAATTAAACTATATAGCCACAGATAGGGCTCTTTCTGAGAAGGTAAACCAGGTGAGATGTACTTTTACCAACTAGCACCTGATTGAGGCTCATTCCTACTGGTTGATAACATTTCTTTCACAATATCCTAATCTTGTAGTAAAAACTGCCCTTTCAAAATGGCCTTAAAACGATGACATTCTATCTTCTTCTTTTGGTCCAGATATATCTTCTCATAGCCTGGAAATGTTCTCTAAAAAACAGGTTATCTGCCTCAAACACATCTAATACACAGTGATGGGAAAAGACTAAGAGTTAATACTAGCATGAACTTTATCCTGTTGGAAAGAATAGAAAACACCTGTCCTCTCAATGGAGAAATTTCCCTGGTTAGTCAATCTGACAGTTTCCAGTTCCGTTTGTGAAAATTTCTCTATTTTTGCTTCCATAGCCTCTGGTTCTCCCCTCTAGTAATATTCTGTAATCATTCTTTTCAGTTCCTATACTGGAGATGGGCATTCAGGAAAAAGTTCTCCAATTTTGTCAGCCCCTGCATGTTACTACAAGTTCAGACATACAGGGATTGCCTTCGAGTCTCAACAATCATATGCAATTGATGATGATGCTTGCATTAACTTTAACAATAAAGTTCCTTTCAAAAAGTTGATAGAGTCAGTCTATTTGCTTCTGGTCAATTCCTTGCATTAGAAACCACAGCTAAAGATTTTGTCTAGACATAGTCTTTGAGGCTAAGAATTTTTATCTTCCTGGGGCTAGATCCTGTGCTATTCCAAATCCTTTGGCATTTCACACACATAATCAGGTCTTTGTGGTAAGAAGCTCCAGTGTTATCAGTCTTGAGGGTGCCACTTTCTCGCCTCTGCTTGTTTTAAGTTGGGGTACCAACAACAGCTAAGATAGCTTCTCCAACCCTGCAAGAGTATAAACTACAGAACTCTGTTCATTTAGACTGGAGGTCACAGTGAGTACCTTTCTTAGCAAAACTCTTCCTTACTGCTAAGAGATGAGCTATCTAACTTAAGTTTGCCTCTCCAAATAGGGATTCTTTGTTAACAGCCACTAAAAAAAGCCAATACACATAAACATCCTGAATTTTTCCTTCCATTTCCCATGCCACTACAACCTCTGTCAACATGTGGTCTGCATTCTAAGATATATCAGGCAACTGGTTACTTAAATGTTTTGCCACATCGAAAGCTTCCAGCTTAAGATAGCTGGGTCCTCAATGCCTACTCCAACCTACCTCTTAAAGGGTGCTACTTGCATCATTCCACTTTCATGACCCAAATGCTATATTAGTTACATACGATTTTGATTGAAAATCGTAAAAACTCAGTTAACTACAGCTTAAACAAATAAAAAATATTTTTCTCACATAAGAAATCTAGATGTGAGTAGTGGCATTGCTTCAAAGGCATCAAGGCCCTGAATCAGCATCTCTGATCCTTTTGCCCTGACTGCAGCATATCATCCAACACATTCAACGGCAGGCAGCCAATAGCAGTGTCAGGCAGAGCACTTTTCCTCAGCTTCTGCCTCTTATATCAAGAAGTAAAATTCTTCCCAAAGCCCTCCAACAGTCTTCTACTTAAGTTACATTGGGCAGAATTAGATCATAAGCCTGCTTACCCATAGACCCTTGGTTGGGCCTACCTTCAATGAAATCAAAGGATTTCTAAGAAAAAAAAAAAAATGGGGGTCCTGTTAGCAAAGAAGAAGGGCAGGTAATGATATGCATAGTCAACCAACATTGTCCGTCACAGTACTGGTCCCAAAAAAGTTGGCAGGAGCCTCAAGCGGAAATTTTTAAAAATTAAAAATAAATTCAACCTCCTCCAACCTTTTCTCATGCCATTTGCAAATGGCATGTGCAACTATAGGCTGCACCTAAACTCTGAAAACAAGATATATTAGTTTTCTACTGCAGCATAACAAATTACCACAAATTTATCAGATTAAAACAATACCCCTTTATTATCTCACAATTGTATAGGTAGAAGTCCAAGTGGTCTTAATTGGTTTTTCTGCATAAGGTCTCACAAGGCTGAAATCAAGGTTGGGTTCTGGGGAAGAATTCACTTAAAGGTTCATTCATGTTGTTAGTAGAATTCAGTGCTTTATGGTTGTAGAACTGAGGTCTCAGTTTCCTTTGCCAGCTGTCAGCTGAGGGTCGCTCTCAGCAACTAAAGATTGATCTCTGGTCCTTGCATGCGACCTCTTCCATCTTCAAAGTCAACAATGACATGTCAAATCCTTCTTTTGCTTCCAATTTTGACTTTCTTTTCTGCTACTAGCTGGAGAAACTCTTAAATGGTAATAGGCTAGATTGGGCCAACACTGATAATCTCCCTATTTTATAGTCTGCTAATTAATAACCTTAATTATATCTGCAAAATCTCTTTCACCATGTAAAGTAATATAATCACCAGGATAACTCCAGGTGATCAAAGGTCAAAGGAGCCATCTTGGAATTCTGCCTACCACACAAGCAGTCACAGCTGAAATTCTAAAAACAAATTATATATGACTGCTCCCATTTACTAGAAATAATTTTATTATATAATTTTAAATTATTAAGTATGTCTCCAAAAAAGATATCTCTTCTTAAAAATCACAAAAGAAAGCTGCATAAAGAATAAATGTTTCTGCAAAGCAGGAAATGTTTTAACATCACAGAAGTTAAGGAATAAAAGATTTAAACACATGTTAAAAAGAACTTGGTAAGTGTTTTTAAGTAAGTTGAATGTTTTTCAAAATAATAACACTATCCAGTTATGAGAATCACAAAACTGTGAAAGATAATTTCAATACATTTAAATGTTGTTTTATTACATTTGTATAAGTCCCCTAGTTTGAAGAGAAAGAGATACACAATGTTTATGAACAGAAAATCAGATGTCTCCTTGATCCCAAGTAAACAAGCGTAAACAAATATTTAAAGATTATCAATCTGACGGTGCCAGCACAGACTGGTCCCATTTTGTATTTCAGGTACTGTGATCAGTATACAAAGACACGTGCTAAACGAATATTTGTGGATCACTGATCAAATAAATCTACACATAGGCAAAGACTGACCCCCTAAGACAAGCACAGCACGGCAGGCATGTCCCCCGTGTTTCACAGAGCTACAGGTTCCAGGGGCCAAAACTGCAGAGTTGAGGGGTAGAGGGACAAAGTAGAAAAGGAGATGCCAGGGGGAAATATAGGAAAGCTGCCCTAAATATCAGAGCCAAGAGGAGCTAAACACAGCCTGACTGTCCATACATCCCCAATAGCCCCTAATATTTTACCCATCCTGATTTCCTAAGGCAGATGAAAAGGTCACTTTTTCTCCACATTCCTCAGCCTGCATTCCAACGCTTGGGAAACCTCTTTCCCCTTCACGGCTGCTCTTTGAATTTACAAATTTAACAGATTTCACTGTCTGGGATTTTTCCTCAACACATCCCTAGAATTGATCAACATGCAAGTCATTTTCCAAATAATCCTCTTAAAAGTTATCACCATCTTCTATCTTGCTCCCCGCAAAATCCACTACACACACATTCTTCCCCCTTCCCACACAGGCCTTTTACAGCTGGTTTTGCTCCTATACATATTCCGCAACGTGAAGGAAGTTTCTAGACTTACTTTTAACAGTTTGAAAAATTCATAACCAGGAACCTGTTGCCCAAACAAGCTATAAATCCGTATTCCTCATTACCTTTTTTCCTCACTCACAGCCTTCATGTTATCTTGCCATGAAATTTCCAGGGGTGTTCATAAGTCTGTTGCCTTAAACCCTCTCGGGGATACTTCTCCCACAGATAATATAGCTCATGTATCACTTGTTATACGTAAGGAGGAGGTTAATGAAACTATACAGAATGTAAGACAGCAGAATGAAATGCAAGGAAACAAGTGGAGGACAACTGGTATTTGAGGGCTGAGCAAGATATTTGAAAAGTACCAACAACCCAACCAATTAATCTGAGGCAAACAGAAATGAGGCACAGGACTGTCAACCAATAAGAAGGATGCAATTCTTTATCATAGTGGGGGCGGGGGTTGTAAAAAACCAGTATCTCTTCCTTGGGACAAACACAAAAACACACAAATTCAATTCAAAATCCATTCAGCTAGGTTCCTTTGATACCTAGCAGTGATCCAGCTGTAGAGTTTCCTTTGGTTTTAACCCAAAGATATATATTCTATGTCATTAAGACTTCCAGGCACCTTAGAGAGTCCAAGTCCATTCTCAGGAATTCTTTAAATAAATGTTGGCCTCATAGTTATTTCTTGATTTTACTTGCATATCTTTTTTTTTAACCCCTCTATTAAAGATGACCCAGAAAAATTACAAAGCTAGCATATATTTTAATACTGGGTGAAGAGGGAAGGGAAGTACATTTTCAAAATCTCTAAATAAAACAGAACTAGGTAATAAATGCTCTTAGATTTAATCTAATGATTTGAACATTTAATAAGAGGTAGACATGAGTAAAAATGGAGTAAAATGGCAGAGTTATAGCTTGTCATCCTTTTTTTAGAAGCAAAATCTGTTTTCCAAACCCATTTTCACAAGGAAACCCAAATACAAAAGGGATGAAATTAAAGATTCTCTGGTTGAAATAAGTACAAGGAACCCACAGTCCCATCCAATGTCTGAAACCAGTTTAAGCTGGTCCTCATATATCTCCATGGAAGCTGGAGTGATTGATCCTTGAAGCACAGTTGGAAAATCATTGAACAGGAGCACCTGGGTGGCTCAGTCAATTAAGTGGCTGACTCTTGCTTTCAGCTCAGGTCATGATCTCATGGTTGTGGGATCAAGCCCAGTGTCAGTCTCCACGCTGAGGGGGGAGTCTGCTTGAGAGTCTCTCTCTCTCCCTCTGCCCCTCCTAGCCGCTGCGCTCAAGGGAGTGATGCCCCTGCTCTTGATACTCATTATCATTTGCCCAAGTGAAATGGATGCTGCAATATCAACAAGGGAAGGGAGTAAGTGACCAGCACCTTAGAAAACCAATCAATATAGTTAGCATAAATTTAAGAAAATCTGCATTAAAAAAAAAAAAAAACTTCAGTGATTTTCAAGGCAAGTAAAGATACATCTAAGAAAGGAAAAAAAATGTGCAAACTTTCCCTGATTGCCTCATTTCTTTTTTTTATACTGTTGAATAATACATGTATATTTATACATATGTATATATTTGCAAACCACCTCAAATTCTTTTTGGAAAGAGGTGAGAAATGGAGAATAGAGAAACAGGAGTTCCCACTCAAGATGGCGAACGTTAAGAGGATCGTGAACTCACCTCCTCCCACAAACATACCAAATGGATAGCTACATTTCAAACAATTTCCTCTGGGGAAAAAAAAGAAAGAACGAACTAAAAACTGGCTGAGCAACCCCTATGCTCTGGACCGGTGAGGGAAGGCCCCCATCGAAGCAGGTAGGAGGCTGGGACACGTCTTGCCATACGCCCCACGCCTGGTGCTGGATCCATAGTGGGGAGGGAGCACAAAACCCAGAGCTTCTCTCTGAAGAGCAAAGGGTTCGAAGGGCACCTGAGTCACCCCTAGGTCTTTGAGACCTGCTCCTGAGAGACAAACCCCAAAGTATGTAGCTTTGAAAACCAACGGGGCTTGTTTCCACGAGCCCCACCGACGCTGGGGGTCTGGGAAACAGCTCCGGAAGGGCTCTCGCCCTCGGACTTACCGCCTCAGGGTCCAGGTGGAGGCAGCCGATGGAGGGACGCCGGATTCGCGTGGGAAAGGCTCCCTGGCTTTCTGCTTGTCCCGGAGCCTCGGGCTGAGGGGCAGGCGTCTGGCCTGACACGCCCGCGGGGGCCTGTGCCCGGCTCTCGCTCCGGGCGGGAGACCGGCGGGCGCCATCTTCGTGCGCACGCTGTCGGTGCGTCGCGCTGCTGAGCGCCGGGAGGCCCTGAAGGGAGCTTTTACACGCATCTGGTGCCCGGGTCTTTGCGGCTGCGGCCCAGGGGATGCCTGTGGTCCCCTGGCTCTGGCGGCCGGGGGGCTTGTGTTCCTGGGTCCCACGGAACTGTTGTAACCACTGGAGAAAGAGTTCCCGCCAGGCTGCCAGCCTCAGGGCCCGCACAGACAGCGGACTGACACAGCCCAGCGTTTCTGTGAGAAAGGCCTCTTTGCTTGTCCCGGAGCCTCGGCCTGAGGGGCGGGCATCTGATCTGATACAGCTCTGGGGGGCCTGACAGCGCGCTCCCCTTGGATGGAGACCACAGACCCGACTTCGCGCTCTCGTTCTGCCGCGCTTCAGCCGGCGCGCGCCATCTTCCTGCTCTCCCTCTTCTGGCTCCAGAGTGCCCGTAACTCCCGGAGCGGAGCTTTTACACAGGTCTGGTGCCCCATCTTTACCGTTGCTGCCCGGGGGACGCCCCCTTGATCACCTGGCTCTTGTGGCCAGGGGCACTAAAATTTTCAGTCCTACAGGACTATATATATTTGCATACTGTAAAAGCTACTTCCTGGGGGTCTGGCTTCCCGTGCGTCTGAATCTAGGTGTAGACTGAGAACCTCCCCTTTGGGACCCTGACTGGTCTTGGCACACCCTCAAACTACTGGGAGCCATTAAAATACAATAGGCTGCTTGAACAATCACAAAGGTTTGAAAGATTTCTGAGTGCTCAGGCAGGGTTGAAGGATAAGTTTCATCTGTGGGAGGCCCCCTCTCCCCCCAGAAGGGAGAGGTGGCTGTTTTACTTAATGCATAGAAAGCAACACAGAGAATCAAGCAAATGAAGAAACAGAGGGAAGGGGGGAGGAAAGACTGTGCAATGACAATATAGAAAAAGAAAAGCTGTGTGTGACAGAAAAAATAAAGATCCAGGGATCAAGATAGATAAATACAGGGAGAATTCAGCCACTCATTCATTAACTACTTAATAAACAGTAACTTTGTTCTAGGGATCTCATGCCAGGTCCTAAGGGTACAAAGATGAGAGGGCTGCCTAGGTGATATCAGGAGCTGATGGAGACCAGGGGTGTCATGTTGCAGAATTACAAAGAGTGTCCTCTAGAGCTGTGCAGTGAGGTGGCCATGGGCATGCAAACCAGACTTGAACAATTACATGTAATAGGTGCTATAAGAGTCATGAAATCTGTGGAAGCAAAGAGAGCAGCAACTAAGACTACCTGGATGAGTTAGGGTTGGCCTTACAGAGGAGGTGGTATCTGAGCTGACTTCAGAAAATGAGTGGAAGATGGCCAGGCAAAGAAGAGGCAAGGGTCTGCCAAGCACTTTTCTGATACCCAGATACTAGAAAACTTTTCTGATACCTAAAATCTGTGTTCCTTAGGATGCCTATTTTAAAAATAAGCAACCTAGTATGTAATTAAGTAATTTTCTTAAAGTCACACGGTAAAACTACATGGAAAATCTGTGGAAATACACTTAATTTTTTTTAACTCACTTTAATCAAGATTTTAAAGTGTCTTGCTTTTTCATTTCAGTAATAAGGACAACCAACTTGGGATCGCTCTCTAAATTGCTTGTTCTTCTCACCATGTAGAAACATTAAATGCTATGTAGGAACACTGAAAGTTTCCAGTAAAGTTCCTGCATTTTATCCAACTTTTCTTCCCTTCCGAACAGTAGCAGGAAATCAAAAGAAATCACTAGGACAAGTCAGCAATTTAGTGGAATTCGATGCAGGTCACAGTGCCTCTTTGCTTTAGAATTTAAAAATCTAGAGGTGAGAAAGGTTTAAGTAAAAATTAGCCTCTGACTCAATAGTAGGGCATGAAATGCACAGTACTTGTGCAGAGAAAGGTCATCTGGTCTACAAGCAATCTCAGGACCCTGAATTTGCTCTTCTGCCTTCCCTAACAGAGGAACACCGGACAGAAAAAGAGGCAGCTTTCCTTACTAAATGCTCAGCATAAAGAGCAATTTGCCTTAAAAGTGAAGCAACTTTAAAGACTCAAATTTAAAGCTGAGAAGAAAATAAACCAAGGGTTCTAGACTAATGTTTTAACCTTTTTGAAGTAATTTGAACAATTGCAAAGCATGTTTCCAAGATGTAGTATTTCCTTAGCTGCCACGATTTATCATCTGGGTCAGATGATGAATATGCTAAATATACTCAGACTATTGGTTTTATCATTTAAGCCTTTTTAAATATACTTTAATAAGTGTGTGAGATTTCCCATGAGAAAGTATAGCACTGTTGCTAGGTTCATGGTCTCTGAAATCAGACCTCCTTGGTTTAAATTCTAACTTCAGCCTGCTTCCCTGTATAACTTTGGCAAATCACTAAATCTTTCTAAACCATAGTTCCCTCCACTGCAAATATGAGGTTAATAATAGTAACCACCTCACAGGTTTCATAGTGAGGATGAATTCAGATGATCTGTGCAGATAACCTACCACATCTTAACCACTCAGTAAATCAGCTATTTTTCTCCCATTTCACTCCTGATATTTTCACTCTAAATTGTTGGTAGGAAGAGATTTCTGGGAGTGCTTGGGTTTTAATACACTTGCACTCCGAATTTATTTTGAGCTGCTTATCTTAAGAGCGACAAAACATCTCTTTCTTCTTTTACCCCTCGTGTTAGAAAGCCTTAAGCAATGAATTTCAGTAGAGACTGCAAGGGATAAAATGTGAATATATGCAAGAATATTTGAGAGAAGGATTAAAGAAAAGAAAGAAAGATCAAAGGGATTTATAAGATAATCGAAAAGGGGCAATTGTATTTAGAACAATCTCCCAATTATCCATAAGGATCATTAAATAAGGAAAAGAAGAATCAGGTGGCTAGCACAGCCCCAGATCACAGTCTCCCTACCTCTCCACAGGTTTGGATTGCACTGGAGTAACAAATTATTGTGTATTCACATCACCCCTACCTGGTCAGGGCCAGGTCCTGAACCTCACCATCAGTGACACAGGCCCAGTTTCACTCAGGTCCATTAGGCTGCCTAACTCATCCAAGCAGTCTAGATGAGTCTAGGTAGGGAACAGAAGCATTAAGATATTTTTTAATCTTAAAAAATTTGAAGGTGAGTAGTTGTTTGGGAGCAGAGGAGTAAATAAAAATAAACTTCTATCCCTGAACCTCAATGAATGGTAGACAGTTGGCTGTTGCTTATTGTACTTGATTTTAACTTTTTCTAGCAAAAGTGTCCCCTGATATAGAAATGACTGATGGCATAAGAAAGTGCTTGATTAATAACCATTCTGTCTCCAGCTGTGAAACAGGCTCATCTTGAAAACCTTCGGGAGAGTCTACTTGACGCTATGCTTTCATTTCAAAGGAAACCAAAACACACAGGTGGAAGAGTAGGGGGCCATATGGGAAAATCTTTCCCCTAAGTCTTCTTTAGAATCTTCTAAAAGGAGAGCACAGAAAGGAAAATACATAAGTGAAGTAGGTTCAAGTATAGTAGGAATCAAAGTTGCTAAAGAATAGTGAAAGGTCAAGGATTTGAGAGTCAAGAAACCCATCTCTATTGTTTACTTCAGCTGTGACTCATAAAAGGTTGATGAGGGTCACAGAAACTTTCAGCCCTCAGTTTCCCCATCTTTAATACAAAGCCAAGGGTTTCCCTGCTGAGAAAAGCTAGACTAGCAAAAAAAATAAATAAATATTCACATTTTGGTGCTAATTGAATGGCCCAGTTTAAAGGAACTTGTTAAAAATTATTGGGAAGAAAAATCTGTGGTTTGATGATAAAAAGAGAGGATTTCTATAAGAAGAAACAGACAAAATCATAGAGATTCAGTGACTCTTATTTACTTGGTAGAGTTAAAATGCTTCCCCTTCATCCTATAAAGGAAATCCTTGAGAAGTTTGGGGACTGTCACCATCTGTTCAACAAAATGTGCATCAACATAATATTTTCCACATGTTGCTTTTTTTTTAATTTTGAAAACAAATTAATCTTTTCCTAGCCAAAATGTTTTTACAATAACCATTGTCAAAGGAAATTAGATAGAAACTATGTTTTGATCCCATTCCTCTCCCTACCCACTGCCTACCACCAAATCATTACATTTTCTACGGCAAAGTATGCCTCAATGCTGAGAAAAGACTAATAACTTGGCTTCTTTTCAAATTACAAGTCTATATTTTCTAGGATTTTAGAGATCCCACTCTGAAGCCCATTGTTCATGTAGTTGCAAAGTCCGACCAACAAGTTGGTCAATGCAAACAGTACCATCACCAGCTGGGTATCCACTCCCGGTTGTGCTATGGCAGTCAGCCACCCCTTCCCCTACCATTCCCTCACCACCAGTCTTCTGACTGATGCACTCAGCAACCAGGCCCAGAAGTCAGTGCAAATTGGCCAACCAGTGCTTACCAAGCCCCAGCTCTGTGCCCAGCACCATGCAAGGCACAAAAGTACACAGATAAAAACTCCTAGACATACTTCCTACCATAAAGAGCTCACAGACTAGTTGAGCAGCAGATAAAGCCATTAGAGGATAAGACAGTAAAAACATCCAGTGTGACATGGTAAAAATGATGGTCACATCGATGATAATGATGATGTTGGTAGTGGTGGTGGTGGTTGTGGTGGTGATTGGACAGGATCTCAAATTTAACTTCTTGATTTCACCTGTCTTCTCTTCCAAGTTTCTAGACATTAATTGGCAGAGGAAAATTAACTTTTAATCCTATCTGATTTAAAGTTTGGTCTGATCCAATAATTTTGGTAGTCCTTTGAGGTAATACTCAGCTGCATGCTGCCCATTTTCCAAAAACGTAAAATTTTAGAAAAGAGTTGTCCTCTCCATCTAGCTGGTTTCGCTCTGAGCAAATTTTGGTCCATCTGTGACCTTTGATAATATTATCATCTCTCCAAAAACTAGATTTATTTCTACCTAGCTTTAATTACCTAAAGAAAGAAAACACCAAGTAATGTGTTTATAACAGATGTATAGAGCAGGCGTTGTTATTTTTAACCCAGTAAACTAAGACCCAGAGAGTTCAGCAATATTTTAGGATAACTGTTATGAGCTGAACTATGTCCCCCCCCAAATTCATATGTCAAAGTCCTAACTCCCAGTACCTCAGACTGTGACTGTATTTGAAGATAGAGTCTTTAAAGAGGTAATCAAATTAAAATGAGCTCATTTAGGTGGGCCCTAATACAGTATCACTGCATCCTTATAAAAAAGAGGAAATTTGGATACAGGCATAGGAGGAAGACCATGTAAATACACAGGGGAAGATGACCATCCAATAAGCCAAGGAAAGAGACCTCAGAAAAAACTGACCCTGGCAACACCTTGATCTCAGATGTCTTAACAACAAATGAATAAGCAAACAAACAAAAAGCAGAAACAGAACCATAAATACAAAGAAGCAGCTAGTAGTCACCAGAGGATATGGGAGTTGAAGATGGGCAAAATGGATGAAGGGTAGTGGGGGGTGGGGAGAACAAGCTTCCAGTTATGGAATGAATAAGTCACAGGAATAAAAGGTACAACATAGGGAATATAGTCAGTGGTCTTGTAATAGTGTTGTATGGTGACAGATGGTAGGTATACTTGTGGTGAGCATAGCATAACATAAACTTGTCAAGTACCTGTGTTGTATACCTGAGACTAATGTAACATTGTATGTCAACTATTCTTCAATAAATAGATAAATCTACATTTATATGCTAAGTAATTCCTAATGATTGTTAGAAAAAAAATTTTTTTTAAGGTGCGCCTGGGTGGCTTAGTCAGTTAAGCATCTGCCTTTGGCTCAGGTCATGATCCCAGGGTCCTGGGAAGGAGCCCCGCATCCCCTGTTTCTCCCTCTCCCTCTACCACTCCCCCTGCTTGTGCTTGCATGTGCTCTCTCTCTCTATCAAATAAATAAAATCTTAAAATTATAACTTAAAAAATGTTTTAAGATCAAAATAACAATAAGCCACAAAAGTCATTATTTCTACAAATGTTACTAAGGTATATCCTTGAGATAAAAGCCTCAAATTATGGAGAGGTGACAAAAGTATTTTATTTGAATTTCCATGTATGTTTGCATAGCCAGAGTCCTCCTAAGATTCAATGCCTTATTTTTTTTCTATTGTCATCTCACTGATCTCTTCCAGATCTTGCTGAAGTTATTAGAAATATAATTAGCTCTATTTTATAAATGGAGAATGTAAACTAGGAAGTCAAAGAGTATTCTTCAGTATTTGAGAGCAGGCTCATAGGGAAGGCAGTTCAACCACATGAGGACAGTTATACATATGCACTTGGGAGAGGTAGTGGAGAGGACAGGAAGGAAAGGAACAGAGGGGAATCACAGTATTAGTGGCCCCCTCATGAATTAAATCATAACTAGAGTTCAGCAATTTAGAACCTTTTCACATTCTATCCAAAGTGTTTGGTTTCTTAAGTATCTCCATGTTCTCATTAGAAGCAGTCTCATTGATTGATTGATTGATTCATTCATTCATTCATTCTTTATTCAGTAACTACTTGTTGAGCATCTGCTATGTGCAGGACACTCCTACAGCCCCTAATAATGCTACTGTGAAGAAAACACAAAAATTTCCCTGCCCTCACAGAGCTTATATTCCAGTGGTGGAGGTAGAAAAATAAAAATGATAAATAAATATACAACATATTTATAGTATTAGGTGCTAAGGAGACAAAACAGGGATGAAGGATCTAAAATGTGAAGGATGGGTTAAAATATTAGGTTTGTCAAGAAAGGTATCAAGATGAAATAGGAGGCCAACTATATAAGAGAACATTGAAACACATTCTTACCTTCCCAGACAGTATCCTGAGCTCTGGATTCCAACAGCCTGTCTTGCATTCACAGCTCCACTCTTTATTTATTGTGTGGATTTGAACAGATTTCCTAAGGTTTCTGTGTCTTAAATTCTTTCTAAAATGAGGATAATTAGACTAAACTTGTAAGTTTTAAGATATTAATGAGAAAAAAGTCAAGTGCTTAAAACAGTGCCTGACCTATATGATTTCAATAAATATTAGGTTTCCTAATTGCTTTAATATTATTATTATTATTTCTAGGATTTGATTTCAACCTTGTAAAAATAAGGCTAAAGCCAGACCACCTCACTAGACTGTTGTGGCAATCAGATGAGATAAGAGAAGTGAAGAGTTCTTGGAGCCTGGATCACAGTAAGTGCTAAATATATGCTTCCTGCTCTTGTCATTATTATAACCAGGTAAAATTTTTATTTTCTTAACTGCAATAGCATTCTTATTGTAAAAACAGTCTTTGGGAATAGAAAGTGAGATCCTAAAGGCATGGACATATGTCTACAATAATCTAAGGAAGAAAAAGAATGGAGTTGTTCTGCACTTAAAAACAACAGGGTAGGGGATTGGGAAAAAAGAGAAAGCAGATGAGGAAAAGGGAAGAAGGAGAGAGGATCCAAGGAGATATTGTGAGGCTAGGGCTTTTGCAGGGTGAGAGAACTGGGCATATGCTCTAAGGATGAGCTGGTAGAGAAACATTTTATAGAGGGGTGCCTGAAATTCAACTGGAAATTGTTTTGTTGTAACATGAACCTTTCTTCTCTTTGCCCATGCCACCAGAATCTTTAGTAAAGACAAATACGCTAAGAAGTGCTTTGTATGAATAAGTCTCTTGTGCGGATTGGGAAGGGTTTGGTGAGCCAGAAGTGACCATGAAAATACAAACTCAACAGGAGTTTGGAGAAATCTTAGAGAGGATTTTGGGCTTCTATAGGAAATAGATAGAGCCTTTAGACAATCCTACCTAGTTCTCTGACATCTGAATGACAATATTAATAATAATGATCACAGCATTAGAAGGTAGGGGTATGTGTGTTTTGGTGATAGAGAAGAGTAGATGTTATGGAAAACTTATACAGTGGTGGAGACTGGTTAAATAGTCTCTAAGTCTTTTATCTGATCCTGGAGCTTGAAGTCCATAGGCCAAATCATTAGCAAGAGAAGAGAAGACCTAAACCATGGGTGAGCAAGTGCAATCTGGAACCCACAAGGACAGGGACAAACTGGAACCTATATCAGTAATAGCAGTCTCTAACCTTGATGATGTGAGCATCCTGCCTTGAAGAAACCAGGACCCTTTATCATGGAACTAAATATACATGTGGCCCAAAAGTCAGAGAACTTAAAGGAGGATCTCAGGACAGGTGGCTGCTGTTCAGTGCCAAGGAGGTATGCCAACAGATAGCAACAATGTGTGTCAGTGTGAGCTCCAACGCTCCGGCCCCAGCTTCCCAAGCTAAAACACAAAATGGTTGCTGTTTTACTTTCAAATTCCAAACCCATTGTAAACATGTCTCTTGTGGCCTACCCCAGCCAGACACATTCAGGGAAGGGATTTCTAGGAAATGTAATTCAACCTAGCCAAGTTGACATATGACAAGGCCACAACACTACTAATTTTCCCTATCATATGAGCTAGATATTTCATCCCCAATTGTAATTGAGAAAAATGAGGTTTAGGTGAGGGTAGGTAACTTGCCTGGAGTTACAGAGCTAGTAAATGGCAGAGCCAAAATTCCAAATCCCTCTACTTTGCCTAATTAGACATATTAAGTAATAACTGTCCAAGTGGGAATAGTGATTTAAAAGATATCCCAAGAGGAAACCTCTAGTATTGTTAAATTTTATAAGAACCCCTTACAAAATATAAAACACTTTGTAGTTTTCAATATTGTTTCTTATAAACTGTTCTTCTGAATCCTAAGAACAACACTGTGAGAAAGGTAAGAGAATTTATTATCGATGTTATATAGATGAGGAAATTAATTCTTATTCATACTTTCCTAAAACCACACAGCCAGTGGCAGAGCCAACTCTAGAAGGCAGTTCTCCTGACTTAGCCCATTATTCCAGAGCCCCATTCAAATCAACGTAGCTGGCCAGAATTGACAAATCAACCAGAAAAGAAAGGAAAGGAATGATAACAAAAGACCATAAACAATAAATCTGGTGGCAATTCTGTTAAAAAATTTTTAAACTCAGTGCCACAGACCTGCTCCTCATCTAGCACAGGAATCTACCTACCTCATCCTTTTTCTCATCCATATCCCAGTAATAGAAACAAAACAATTCCTCATTACCTGACATGGTGCACTAGGTTCTGAGTCTTTCTGGGTTCTGAGGATGGGTGGTGGGCACTGAGTTAGTCCATTTTAGGGAGAAACAACAGTGTTATCTGTGAAAGGAGCCAAAAACCCCATCTTTGTTTTACCAAAAAAAAGAGATTCTCTCTTGTTCGGAGAAATTTAAGTGTTTTGAATGTTGTAGCTAGATTTTATTCATTCCTTCTACAAAGATTTGTGGAACTTCTATCATGGGTAAGCAGAACATAAGGCAGTCTGTGGACACCACATGAATCAAACATGGATTCCTCCCCCAAGGAAGTTATAGGAAATAAATGGGTGAGGCTTAAACATAAATCTATATATCATGAGATGCTGTAAGAGAAATTATAGATTAAGTGCTATGGGAGTTCATTAGACATAATTACTTGTTGTTAGGGATAATAACGGAAGACTTTGTAGAGCTAGAACTAGAAGATACTGTCTAAGGAAAGCAGCTTTGAAAACATGGAGTCATTTAGATTGGCTGGCACATCCAGCATGTGAGGTTAGAGAAGTGGGAAATACAGTTAGAAGGGTAGGTTGGGAGTAGCAAGAAATAAAGTTAGAAGGGTAAATTGGAGCCAGATTTGGTGGGCCTTGAGAGTTTTGATAAGGAATTTAAAATTCACATGTAGACAACTGAAGTTCTCAAAGAATGTTGGGGCAACTTGACACACTTGGGTTAACTATGGTTTGTAAAGTTTAAAGAAAACAAATCTCAACCAATTTTCAATCCTAATTAAATATCATGAAATAAATATTTGTTAATTTTTATTAATCAGAGGCAATTTATTAATTCTGGCAATTATCCTTTCTGATTAGTCCCTCATCTTCAATGATGAATGCCTGGGTTTGGATAGAGAAAGACAAGAAAGAGAAAATATCTCACTGATATTTATAACTAGATCCAATGTTAAGCTTAATTTACTCAAGCCACAGCATAACACTATTTTGTTGTCTTCAGTTATTGTTTTCTATAAGCCAATGGCCCTTGACTAGAAGAGAAATCCCCAGCCCATCTGAAATTCTAGCACAGGGGGAAAAAAACAGGCAAATCAGGACCTAATTTACTGATGGAGAGAATCCATTACAAGGATGGTTGCCTCTGAAAGTATCTCAACAGGAGTCACATCAAGTCTGTTCATTTCAATGACTAGGAAAATGAATAAACTTAGGCTAGACAGCTCATGATGTTATCCATCCCTGCATCATCCAGCAGTCTTTTGATAATGTCCTAAGCTATAGTGACTGTATAATACTCATGTGAAACTTTATCCTCATGAGAGAAAGAAATCCAGTCATTATAGTAGCACTGTGTCCTAGTTAAGATTTCACACCCTGAGACTATGAAAGAATACGGAAAATTTTTGATTGGTCCTTTAAATCTGCATTTCTATGTGTAAATACACAAGTATATAAAATATATTATTTTAGTAATATATTATAATATTTAATTGTATTATATTATTTTTCATTAAAATAACTTTTTCCTGAAAAAGGCCCTGCAAATTACCCACTCTCAATTATATGTTCCAAATACCAATAGGCAAGTATGCAATTATCCTAATTTTTCATTTTTCTAGAAAAAAATAGAGATTATAATAAAAACAACCCTCATATGAATAAATAAATAAAGTTAGGCTAGACAGCTCATGAAATTATCCATCTCTGCATCATCCAGCAGTCTATGATAATGTCCTAAGTTACAGTGACTATATAATAGTCACATGAAACTTTATAAATGGATTATGATGATACCCAGCATTTAGTTACACATTTTCACACATTTAGCTATTAATTTTGACTAAAACTACTTTATAAATACCATTGTCTTCTTTGATGGGCTTGAAAAGGCAGAACCAGAACTCCAAGTACTGGTAGACTGGAGGATTCCCCAAGAGAGGAAAGAAAGGTATAGAAATAGAGACGAGAACTCTGGAGCAGCCAAACCCACAACCAGGGAGTGTTGGAAGGTTTCAGTCCTCCCCATGCCCCCACCAACATTACTCCCAACAAACAAACTAACCTACTCCCAATTCACCTTGTAAATTTTTATTTAGTCTCCACTATTATGAATATGAATACTGTTCTCCATTGACAAATTGTTCTTATCATGTAGGTAAAGCATATTAGGTTCAGCAAACAATCAAATGAAAATACAGTCTTCCTTTTGCAGAGGTGTTGAGAATACATTCCTTCAGAGTTAAAATTAAACAGCCTCATCTGACTTTTTTCGGGGCTGCAAACACTGGGTCTGTCTCAGGCCTTCCCTGGCGGCCCTGCAAATTTATACCAGTCCACAGAGGCCTCTAAGAGGCAAGAAACAAGCAGAATGAAAATGGAACAAATGATCCACAGCTCCAATGCTTTGTTTCCAGGAGCAACTGATGTCCACTTCCAGAATCTCTTAAGGCTGGAAATAATGGGAACTACTAAAGGGAACTATGTGGCCCAGAAAAAAAAAAAAAAAAAAAAAAATCTGCGGACCTGAATGGTTTGTCATTAAATTTCTCTACTGGGTCAACATACTGCCTCTTTGCAGTTCACCATATTTTGCCTAACCTCATCCACATTTAAGTCTATGGAAAAACAGGAGGGCCTTTCAGGGGGAAATTCATTCATGTTTGGATTCAGGCAGACTTAGGAACCTTTAATAGCACTGTCATTATCCTGCAGGGCACACCACAGAGCAGCCAGCAAATTCTCCCTCAATGGGCACAAAATTTCCTCTGGAATTTACAGAACAGAAATCTTAAACACACATCGCCGTAAGAACCAGATTACATAATGTCTCCATCACCCTCCTGACAGCTACAATTATGAGTCAATCCCTGGTTTAAATATGAAACCGGAAGCTCCGCGTTTCCCCTCTGACTATGTGGCAGGCTAAGTCAAGCTCTCTGGGCCTGTCAGTTTGGAGATCTGAGCTGCTCCCACAGTCACTAATTTAGCCTGAGACCAAATGACAGGGTAATTAAAAGCAGCACTACAGAGACCTGCTCCAGGACCAGATGTTCTCCTTGTTCAACCATTGCCCACATAAGGAACAGAAATAGCCCCCCCCCCTTTAATTTCTCCTTTTCTTTATCCTCCTCAGCTAATTTCTGGCTTCTGATCTTTCAATCCCACAAAATAAAAATAAAAGCCCCATTACCCAGAGATGACATGTTATTGAACACATGCCTTTAAGTTGTAATGCACCCTGGCAGTCTCTTCTTTGTACTTCATGAAGCCTTCCAACTCAGGAGACTTTTAAGTTGCCCTGGCAACCTCACATGACTAACAGCTCCATAGAGCCCCACCTAGCTTCAAGGACTCCAATTTGAGTCAACAGGAGCCACCCCAGCACTTAGAAGCCCAGAGACTAAGTAAATAGCATTGCTTTTTGGCTTTTTAGGAGCCAAAGACTGGATGAATAAGGTGTCCCCTCCCCTTTTATTGCCCCAAAGACAGGACAAATAAAAGTCTCCACCCTAACTTCTAGAGAGCCCTGGCTAAGAAGGCCATGGGTCATCTGGTAAATAAAGGAGAGGTCTTCTTTTCACTTTCCTGGCTACCGGACAAATCACAAGATGGGAAAAATGAGAAGTTGAGCTAATAATTTAAATATTCTCAGAATGAAAGTACAGTATGCAATATAGTTAATCTGATCTTATCTCAGATCAGATGAACTAGCTTTCATATGTCCTTTGGGATCCAGGGTCTAGTCACTATCTAAACTGCAGGCTTCCCTAGCATTAAAACACCAGTGACCTTGAGGGCTACCTTGTACATCAAGAGAAGAGAGATGCAATTCTAATTCTATAGTTTGTGACCATAGGTAAACCACTTTTCCTCTCTCAAGTTATTTCCTAACCTGCAACAGGGAATGATAGTCTTCACTATCTTTACTTCAGGTACTTATCTCTGCAAATTTCACCCTCACCACAATTTCTAGGCATGTGCAATTCTAGGTTTCCAAAATAAAAGGTATTATTACTAAACCCTGAGTATTTCCAGATAAACAGGCATAGTCCTTTAAAAAATAGATAAATCTAAATGGATAAAACATGATTGTTCACGTGGGATTTTTTATTTCATCAATGTAATCAGACTAGAACCTTTAATTCTGGCCTTCAGTGACCACTTTTGGATCGTTCATTATTTGCTAGAGGCAAGTAGCTTGATCCAAGCTACTGCCTATTAATGACCAATCTGAAATGAGGATAAATCTGCTTTAAAAAAAAAAAATCTGGTTAATCAGAAGGAAACAGAAATACTCAATAATTTGGAGAAAACTCAGCAGTTCTGCAAAGGAGGAGCACTGCTATTGATACTGTTGTACAACTTTTGTTCTATCCTAGAATCTCTTCACATATGGGATTTGATGTGGGTTGGGTCCACCTGGCTAAACATACAGGAATGAGACAGTCTGAATAGTCTCAACTGTCAGGGATGATATTCACATCAAGACAATATGGTGCCCAGAATGACAGCCAAATAGAGCTACATGACAAGACATAAAGTTGTGGGAAACTGTGTGCTGGCATACTGTACTCTCACACAAACAAGAAATCACTGGGTCCCATCTTTTAGTCTGTGTGTATGCATGCATTGTGTAGGAATGGGGGAGACATGAGTGGAGCATCCATTTGCTTATGTGGTCATTTAAGTAGAATTTCCTGTAGACACCTGGAGATATATATATCTGAAGGATGTTCTCTACTATCTCATACTTATGGGCTTTCTGATTGAGATGCAAGAGTGTACTGTTACTCTTTTTTTATGGGAAAAACATTGATGTATGCAAGGCCTCAGGGGAAAACACTCAAGTTAGAGGTCTAAACAAGACCTAAAATAAGACATATTTAGATCAACATATAAGAAACAGCAATGCCCATGATGCATAGCAATTACTCTTACTGTTCCGCTTCCATGGGATAAAGAATGAATGAAGGATGGACTATGCACCTCCTTGCAAGTATGAAATATGATGCATGTTTGCCAGCATTAAACATCCACTCCTTGGGAAAGAATGACTCCTTCACCTAAGTGCCCCATTCTGCCTTGGGTCATTTCAGGAAACATTTGCAGCATGTTTGTGCTCTCAAAAATGTTTTCCTACTCTTCATGCTTCTACGTAACTTCTGCCTCGCCAAGGATCCCCAGTACCCACCTAGCCCCCCCCCCAGTTCTTGTTTAGATTGGTAAGTGACAGAAAACAGCCAGCAAGTTAGTATTAATTCTTCACATTCCTGGATTTATTCATTCATTGAACATATTTGTTACTGACATGATGATTAGGGACTCCTCTGGGCTCGGAAAATACTGGAATACGAAAGATAGGTTCTTGTTCTGAAGGAGGCATATTCTAGTGGAGAGAGACAGACACCAGACTATTAGCCCTAGTAATAAGTGGTCCCAAGTCAACAAAACAGGAATCCAGAGGATCTTTTTATACGGACGTTTAACTGAGTTCCAATCCCATACATCTGTCACCTGCGCCAACAGATAAGGTGCCTACCTCCAATTTAGAAGGAATTCCACAAGCACCCAGATCTTTATGGTATGGGCTCTCTGGCCTTTTTAATATTCATTTTAACAAATGAAAAATATTAACTTTAGAGACTAGTCTATGTGGGTTCTGCGGGGGCCACACAGTTGCCTCTGTGGGGGAAGTAGGGGAATCTTAAAGAAAAGTCTGAATATCAAAATAGCCGTCGCATCCTAGTCCTTCAACAGTAGAAGGCGTCATCATTTTACACATCAGGCTGTGACCATTTCTGGACCTGCGACATGCCCCACTCCATCTCTGAGAAAATGGAAAATGGGGAGCAGTGATCTCAGAAGCAAACGCTATTTCTTGCCCGCCTAAACCTTCACAGCAGAGCAGGTGGTGGACGGCGTACCAAGGAGCCTTTCAAAGCAGGAACTCCGGCCTGCAGGTCAGCCTGGAACGCATCCAAATTGGGTTCCACCCACGGTGAAAGCCAATCTGTTTATGGGTGTGCTTTTATGATGTTACAGAACGTCTGCGAGAGAGGGAGCTCAAGTTCCCGCCTGCTCGCTAAGTAACCCGCCCCACAAAGGTGCACACACATGCTCGGAGACAGAAAAAAGCTTGACGGTCCTTCCCTCCTCCCAGGCCTGCAATGAAATGCGCTTTAATTGCATCAAAGGGCTCTTCTCAATGGGGTTTCAGAGGCGCGAGAGCAGCGTTCCCGGCGAGGGTTCCTTTCCGGCTTGCCAGCATTCCTCTGCACTGCTAGGGGATGGGGATGGGGCTCCTTCGGGAGGGCCGGAGGCTCATTTCCATTCCTCTCTCATACAGCCTCCGTTGTGCGGGCCCGGCCTGCCGAGGGCAGCCGCGGCTGCCGGCGAACAAAGCCCCATTCATCCCCGGGGCGGCTTCCTCCCGGCTGCTCGCGGCCGCAGATGGGCTGGCCCCCGCACGCCATCCTGCAGACCCGGGCGCGCGGCCCGGACAGGCGCGCACAGGGCCCGATTCAGGAGGCCAGGGCGACCCGGGCGTCTTTTTCAGCAGGCTCCACAATGGGAATCGGCTAAAAACCGCTTTCATTTCTGGGCGGGGGATCTGCGGACACTGAGTCTTTTCAGCGAGGAAATCCTCAGTTTGCTCACGGCTCGTTAAGAACGAAGATGTCCGTTTCCATCGCCCTCCCCGGCTCCCCCACCCCTGCTTCTCGGGATGGTACGGTCCAAAGTTCCCCAAGCTGTGAGAGGACTTTGTTTCCCCTCGGGGCCCCTGAAATCCCGACGAAAGGGTCACTTCCTGACTTTTGTGTCTCTTCAATCCTGTGCCTTGAAAGTTCTTACCCTCTTGTTGTGACTAAGGACGTAATTGAAAGTCTTCTCCGTAACCTTTTTTCAGGATTTAAACATTCCTCTAGGTTGAAATTTGGCACTGTGGCTTCACAACAAAGACCACTGTTTTTCTTCCCCCATCTCACCCCTGGGAAAAAAGAGAAGAAAACGCTCTTGTTGACTACCCCTGCTCACAGCCTCCAAGCTCATTTCCTCTGCCCCACACGTTAGACAACAACAGGTTAATGCTACAGAGAGCTCCAACGTCAAATAAAAGGGTTGCAGCCTCACTTTTCCTTAACTCCAGGCAGCTGGGGGACGGGATAGGGGTTGAGTTGGGGAGCTCGGGCTGGATTCCTAGTCCACAATCTAAAGCAGAAACAGGCTGCAGACCCACATTCCGAGGGTGTAGATTAAATAGGCAATGGCAGAATCAAAGAACAACAGATATAAGATTTATCAACCCTAATCCACTCATTTTACAGATAAAAAGCAGATAAGATCTGAGAGGGGAAATGACTAGCCCACCCTCAGAAGAAAAAACTAGTTCATTTTAGTAAAAATTGCCCTCAGGCAAACTTTCAAAATAACCTTAAAAATAATTTTCAGCAAGAAAAGTTCCAAAAACCACTATTGTTCAAAAACCATTTATTTATGCCTTCCTTTTTTCCCTCTGTATCAGAAAGGGCCTTCCCTTGAGTTGGGTGGGAAAAGGTAAGAACCCAGGCTTGAGATGAGGATTAGAGGAGATTCTGCAAGTGTCTTCACGAAGAATGTTCCCTGTGTTTCTTTAACTTCTGCATTTTGAACATTGCTGACCTCTCTCCTCAAAGTAAAGTATTTCATTCTTGATGTGGTTAAAAAACACAACAAAATAAAAACTGGTTACTCACCACTTTAAGACTCCTTTCCTCTTGCTGGAAAAAAACCTTCAGAATCTTAAAATGAGATAGGGTTACTTTGCAATGGTTATTGAAAATGTACAAATGAATCCGTTATACACACAGAGAAAGGGGAGAGAGTGCTTGCCACATACAAGGCACTGTTCTAAGCAGTTGACATGCATTACTTCATTGAATCCTCACAGCAACTTAGGAGATTTACTTAACCTTTCATCAGGATAAGTGTACTCTTGAGGTTTTCTATTAAACTACTCCCATTTTACAGAAAAAGAAATCAAGGCTGAGAAATTTTCGCTTTATTAAGATCACACCGATGTCAAGTGGCTAACCCAGGCAGTCTGACGCCTGAGCTT
This sequence comes from Ursus arctos, assembly GCF_023065955.2. NCBI lineage: Eukaryota > Metazoa > Chordata > Mammalia > Carnivora > Ursidae > Ursus > Ursus arctos. The sequence continues at coordinate 4,587,969 of NW_026623050.1, forward strand.
CATCTCTTTCACATTAGGCTTTTCTGAAATGTGATGCACAAACACATGGGAATGAACCCAGGACACAGAGATCTGTAGTTGGAAGCCAGGGAGGCTCCAGCCAAACATAGATCTTTTCTGCTTCTGAAAGAGGCCACCCTGATATGCCTGAAGGCTATGGGAAGGAGCGTCTTCATCCTGCCTAGTCTGGAAAGACAGAGGACCCCCTTAGGACTTTCTAATTTAACACTAAAACTCCCCTTTCAGAATGCAAAATGTCATGAGTTAATAGTCATTACGTATTCTGAGCTGCCTTGTGATTTTATTTTTTAAGCAATGCTCTGTAAAGTATGATGGTGTCTCCATTTTTTTCATCAAAGAAAACTTAGGTTCAAGTTCAGATCTGCCACTTCCAAGAGATGAGACTTTGGGAAATTTCTTTAAGCACGATAAATCTGTTTCCTCATCTATAAGCTGGAGAAAATGAGACTGTCTACCTCGTTGGATTATGAGGATTAAATGAAATTATATAAATGTTCATTATAGTATTTATCCTACAGTAAGCATTTGTATCAATCCATGTTGACTGTGGTTTAAAAAAAAAAAAACTTAATTGTAACAATATAGATTTCTTTCCCATTCACTATATGTTCATCCCAAGATAGCTGGAACTCTCTGTATGTCTCTTCTCTTGGTGCTGTATCTGTCATCTCAAACCTGGCCTGTTGTCATGGCAGAGGGGACAAGAGAGCATTGGAGGGTAATTATACTGGTAATGAAATGCTCAGTCTGGAAGTAACACACATCACTTTCCCTTATAACTCATCTTCCAGAACAAATACACTCCCTCCCCTCTTGCATCCCAACTACAGTAAGGCCAGGAAGTGCAATTCTACCATGTGCCCAGAATAGGGGGGTGGGGTGGGGGGTTGAAAATTTGTGGTAATCACCAAAGACTAGCACCACACACAATAAACAATTGCTGTTCTTCTTCCTTAGGATAGCAAAGAACTTTTTTGTGACTTCCAAATTTCTAGTTCATCCAGAGACTTTAAAGCAGGTTCAACGGGGAAGGCTCTGTGATCTCAGGAGTCACGTTTTGGTAAGATTCAACAATACCTGCGGGCTGCAGCCAGCTACAAAGGTGTTCTCCAGCTTCTCAGGATTCCACCTTCCCCTTCAGAGGAAAAAAACAAAAATAAATGAACATAAACAAAATGCTCCCCTTTGGCATATTCAACTTGGGGTTCATAGTGGGAGGAAGCGGAAAGTATGCAGATAAAAGCGAACACAAGTTTTGACCATGGAACTAAGAAAATCTCTAGGAAAGATGCCTGTCGTGGCAGGAAATATCACTGACATTCTTGTTCTTGCCCCTACCCCCCAGATTGGCTCAGCTGTGTCTTTTTTTTTTTTTTTTTTAAGATTTTATTTATTTATTTGACAGAGAGACAGCCAGCGAGAGAGGGAACACAAGCAGGGGGAGTGGGAGAGGAAGAAGCAGGCTCATAGCGGAGGAGCCTGATGTGGGGCTCGATCCCTCAACGCCGGGATCACGCCCTGAGCCGAAGGCAGACGCTTAACCACTGTGCCACCCAGACGCCCTGCTTAGCTGTGTCTTATAGAAATGATTCTTAACCTCTCCTCAACACTTCCCAAGTCATTTCAGATGAACTTGCCTTTGTGTTCTGAACAATTCAAACCTCATCTGGAGTTAATTTGGCACATACCTTGCTGATTGACTGACCTACACAGATATGCTCATCTATCTCTCTCTTTTTTGACTTCTGCTCATATTCAGTCTCATATTCTTATTGTATTCTTAGTTGGCCAGTCCCCAATTGTTGGGGCATTTTTTAATCAGCACTAATTTTATAGCATCATAAATATTAAAGATAGCACTAGATATGATTAAATATTCTGGTTCATAAAATCTCCATTTGCAAATATACTTATCTCTTGAGGCTGGAATCATTAGGTAAAACAGTGTGAATTGTGCTCCAGAAAAGCAATCCGACCTGTGTGGTAGCCTTTACCTGTGGAAACACCAAACATAGCATGGGTACTGAATGAAACTGCCTAATTACCATGCATCACAGGAATCTGACCCACCAGCATCATGGACGACATTGGGACCAAACTCTCCAAGAACCTTTTTCAGGTTAATATATATGCCTCACGATTTCCCCATTTAGTAACTGTAACGCATAAAAGCGGCCTGATTTAAAATAATGATTATAGGACTATGCAGCACAGAGAAGAGAGTTTGAAATTCAGGAAGTGAAAATAGCAGACACAAGGATGACAATCACACTTTTTTAAATGATTACAAAAAGGACTGTCGAGGACTACATAAAAAGTACCCAGTATGGAGGGAATAGAAGCAATTTTTTTCCTTTAATCTTCCAGAATTTTAGAATATGGTTATATCGCTCTGTAATAATCTAAAAAAACACATTAAGTAAAGGAAAGGACACATGTGATGAGAATCGTCGACGGGAAAGCTGTGTAGCAGCTGCTCTTTGAGAAGTTCCCCGGGGCGTTGCTGCACTTGAGCCAGCCCCGGTTGCCTGGATGTGGAGACCACATTCGGGTTCCTCAGGGTTTTCTTGTTGCTGCTTCCTCCCCCTCAAACAGGGAACCAACCACCCGGGTGGCTAAGCAAACAATGCAGTGTCGTGCATCACCACCAGCCCTGACTGGGAGGCCTCCTGAAGGCCCAAGACCTCCAAGAGAGGGGACTGAACTGGCAGGGGGGGGTTTCAGAGCAAGAAACCATTTAAAAGAAACAGGAAATGAGTCCCTCAAACCCAAACCATGTGGAAAGACAGGCCACATCATTTAAACAAACCGACAATAATACAAGTCTTTATAAATGCCCTGTTAGTCCCAAATTCCTGAAAATCATTTGCAGTCCAATAAAGAAATTTATTTAACATACATTTCTTGCGTACCTACGTGGGCCAGCTCCTGGGATTATCTTAAGGTTTCAAATTAAGTATCATCCCAGGCCCCCAGACCCCACATACATTCTACTGAAAGGGGTAGACATGCAAATAACTCATGGAGTCTGGCAATGGGGAAATTTAACGAAGGAGGCAGCACATGTCTCTATGTTAACAAAAGGGACAAGGGCAAGAGCCCACTAGATCTGGCAATTGCAGAAAAAAAACTGCCAGGCTCAGGGATAGAGACAGCCGCAAGAAGGTAGGGAGGTAAGATAGTAGAGGCTGCATAACAACTTCTCTCTCCAGGAGCTAAGCTGACAGGAAAAGAGAAAAGACAGGAGGGTAATAGCTTACGTTGGAATTCAGGATCAAGGGAGGGTAATTTCCCGGGTGGGAGAGGCCTGAATATGTTTACACATTGAGAGGAAGAATTCAGCATAGAAGAAGAAGTTGAAGATAAAAGATAGACAGGGCAGATGGGAGGGAGTGCCATTTGGCCCTCGTACTATCTCTTCCTCTTGAAATTTTTACCGTATCAACAAATTGCCGATCATTCTTCCCTGTATAAGGAGCTCTATTTTCCAGCTTTTCTGCGGGCTTGGTTTTAGTGGGATGTTAAATCTAAGACCCTATCTCATGTAAATCTGGCACTTTTTAAATAACAATGATGTTTTAGAATTTATAGATTTGTCTACTTTGAAAGGCATCACATTAACAGCTATTTGATACTTCCTTTGCCTTTGCCTAAGCATCTCTTCAAGATCATTACCTCAACATGACCTTAGAGTTGCAGGTGCCAAGAAACAAAGATGCACTGTAAATCACTGCCTTCAGAGAAGACTGGTTATCTGTACCTTAGAAGAAAAAAAGGAAGTATTTGTCTTAGAGAATGTTATAGCTTTCTCTTCTTGAAGTGTTTTGTTTTTGGTTATATTTCCTTTTCACCATTTAAAATTATTTATTCTTTCAAAACCCACTGGTTTATTACACATACACATCTGGTGACCAAACATGGGTAAAATCTTTTTATTTATTTTTATTTTTTTAAGATTTTATTTATTTATTTGAGAGAGAGAGAGAAAGAGAGAGAGAGAGCATGAGCAGGGGGAGGGGCAGAGGGAGAAGCAGACTCCCTGCTGAGCAGGCAGCTGGAAGAAGAAGCAGGGCTTGATCCCAGGACTCCGGGATCATGATCTGAGCCAAAGGCAGACACTTAACTGACTGAGCCACCCTGGCGCCCCCCAAACATGGGTAAAATTAAAAAGATGAAAACATTTCTTGATAGAAATAATGCTTTTTCTATTAATTAGTTACTTATTTATCTTTTTCTTTAGTTAATGCTAAACTAATGCTAATTTCCTAAAACACAGATAATTGAGTGAAAAAGACAATAATGAAATGAAATAATCCTTTGCAAGGAATTTTTCAAAGTCTTTTCAAAAATAAAACTTTCTACAGAATTCTAGTGGTCAAAGGAAATTATAGGATTCAGGGTCCAGTCAACTTGTATAGCAAATCTTATTTTATCTATTCTTCATTTTTTTAGAGGTAATGTTACAGTCTAAAAACAGACACTTCCTGTTGCTGTGAGCAGTAGACTACCTTTTAGTGCTAACATGTAAGATATTTATTATTTCACTTTTGCTCAAAAACTGACACCCAAACTAGCATTGATAAACTAAGGGACCATGGAATGGTGTGGAGGCAGAGAAGCTGAGAACACCAATGCGTTTTTATTCAGACTGTAAGGTTGTGTTCCTGAAAGGAAAATAGAAAATATTTTCCTTTTAATTGCATTATTGCCTTAAAGCCATCTCTCATTAGACTGATCTTCAATTAACAGTCTCTTTTTAAAATGTAGCCATATTTTCTCTACTCCGCTTCCTCATCCCTCATTTAGCAAGCAATTGTCTATAAACAAATGTGTAGTACCAGTGAGGGACAAGAGAAGGACAGTATGTAACAGAAACCCTTCAGGGTGTTGTTTTGCAAAGAAAGAATACTCCCATTAGGTGAACAGCTATCCCATTATTTACTTATTTTGTAAATTTTGTTCTTCTATATTATGTTTTCTTAAAACAGAACATTCCTAAGCAGAAGCCTACCAGGGAAACTTTTAACTCTAACATTTCTGAAAACATAAAACCACAATGCAACTTATCACATCAGTACAGTGTAAGGGATTTGGCCAAATTTAATCAAATTAGTCATAAGGGAAAAAAATAGAGATATTTCTAGATATTTGCCTATTCTTTAAATTTCAGATGTTTACAAAAGTCCATTTCTTGACCTTTTTCTCACTCAATACTCAAATTTTGTGGGAGTTTGTTTACTTTTTTGATTGTTAAGGCCTCTCCTATGTTTTCAAATACATTGTTATTATTTAAGGATTGAAAGGAGTTTTAGGAGACCATTATCTAAAGCAAATTTATGAAAGAAAAAGGACTCCTCTTGTATCGGTTCTTCTCAGTATTTATCACACCTCCAGACAGGTTATGATGCAGGGATTCCATTCTGAAGGAAATATTGGATTATGAGTATGCTGCTAAATATTGTGATTTACTCACTTCCAAGCAAATGGATATCTCATGAAGCTGAAGACATAAGGCATTGAGGAGGCTTTTAAGAAACATTTACTGGACATTTATTTTGTGCAAGGCAGTGCTAGATGCCATGCAGTATTCAAAGACAAAGAAACCACACACTGTGTTTTCTAACCACTCTTAACGCTGAGTGCCTGGATGAAAATAAAAGGGTAAACTAAAGGCGGGGTGGGGAGTCTTTCAGCAAAAGGAAATAAAGAAGGGAGCTAGTAGGGACAAATCTAATTTGCCAAGTGCCATGTAAACAACAAAAGCATTACTTTTGAATAGCTTGAAGAATAAGGATTTTTCAAGAGATGAACACCAAAACTTGACAGGATTGAATCATTCCTATTGATCAATCCAGGCATACTATATATAATGCAAAAGAAGTAATGACGGGTATAGTTCAAAATTAGTGACAGTTTTAGCCCCTGACACTTCATAAACATAAGAACAGTAACTGAATCCCATTTGGTTCTGTCCTCTCAAAATTCTGCTCCAGGCTATTCTGAGAAACCACAAGATAGCTGTAACTCAGTTGTTTTGTAAACTCACACAATGGCAAAACCATGTCCTAAGGTTGGCTTTGTGCCACTGGATTGACGGGAGCTCTCTAGAGTAGGATTATACTGTTACCTGAATGTCAAGTTGCCATGATTTTGACACTTGGATTCCCCTGAGTTAAGCTGCAATAAACACAGGACTCAAGAACCCAATACTAGTTTTTACTGAAATACAGACAAGGTGGTGTTTTTAAACCTCTAATAGGTAAATTGTTAATTCACATGTCTAAGACATTGAAGTCCTCTCTGAGAAAAGCCAGCGTATCTTTGAAAAGATATTTTACTCTGTGAAAGTGTCCAGCTCAGCTGTTCCATTTAAGGACAAATGAACATTATAAAGTCAGCAGGATTAATGCTAAGGACTATTCATCTTGGATGATCAGTATAGAAAGCAGGTATCAATTATTTTACCAGCCAGAAGTAACTTATGATCTAGAACAGCAGTTGGTGCACTACAGGCCATAGGCCAAATCCAGTCTCTCACCTTGTAAATAAAGTTTTATTGGAACCCAGCCATGCTCATTCATGTATGTGGTATCTATGGCTGCTTTAGTGCTATGATGGCAGTGTTGAGAAGCTGCATCAGAAACCGTAGAGTTCACAAAGCCTAAATATTTACTATTGGGCCCTTTAAAGAAAACGTTTGCTGACCATGGTCAAAGGAGTGTGGAAAACCATGTCTGTTTGAAATACTGCATTAAAAAGTACATAATCTTTTAAACTTGTGTCTTAAAGGGTATCTGTAACTTTAGCCAAGAACGAGAAGAGCAATGCAAGACTTAGATAAACAGTTGTTCCTTTTTTTTTCCTTTTAAGATTTTATTTATTAATTTGAGAGAGAGAAAAACAGAGCACCAGTGGGTGGAGGAGGAAAGGGAGAGGGAGAGGCAGACTCCCCGCCGGGCAGGGAGCCAACTCGGGGCTTGATCCCGGGACACTGGGATCATGACCTGAGCTGAAGGCTGACCCTTAACCATCTGAGCCACCCATGCATCCCTAAACAGTTGTTTCTTACACTTTTAAATTATCCGTTCATGTCAGCTATAATAAAAGTTGGTAACTCTCTTTCTAACACACTCCAAAACTTCTTCCAAATCAATCCTTAAAAAACATGGTTGGCTTCCCCATACCACTTTAGATTTTGAAGAGTCTGATCTGCTACTATATATACATATTTTGGTCAAAGCGGTTTCTTCCCCAATTTAGTGTTCAGTTCTGTTTTCAACATTTATCCTTCTGTGTGAGGTTCTTCCCTCTGAACAATAGATAATATCTCAGCCCACTTAGCTATTAATTCTATCCTTGGATTCCTTTCAGTATATTTGGGTTGGGTTTTTTCCTAGTGTGTCTCTGGAAATGTGCTGTTCTATATTTATTCCGCACATGACTGGTTCAGTGTGCTTCATTTTACTTCCTTCCTTAATAAACTATTTTGTTAACAGTGTTTATTTTTTCCTCCCATCTTTATCCTGTTGCAGTTATTTTTAAGGTGCTACTGATTCCCTGACACCCAAACTGCAAGGTAGAGTATGTCAGATCTACTTCTCACTAGGGTTGTCAAAAGGTCACATGAATCTTTTCTTCTTTTAAGATATTTTCCCTGAAAAATCTGCCTTCTTATAAAAGGTCCTTTCTAGCTGGATTGAAACTACAGATTTTACTGAACATCTAATTAGGTTACTTTTCTTATGTTTGGAAACATTTATAGGTATGTGTTGTTACACCAATAAAAATTCCAAAGGATGGAAAAAAAAAGCAGGAAACGCACTTTACATTAAATCACCTATGTTAAGTCTTATCATGCAGTGTTATACGAAAAATCAAAATGAAACAACCACCTTTTCTCTAAGATGGAAAATATGGGCTGGATTATGTCCTTTAAAGTGCATTCACAAACAGCTAACTAAACGGTTATGCCAAGAGAAGATTGACTGATTATTTGATGTCAACCTGTTCCAACCTCATTCAGGTTAGTGACCCATCCTGAGGTTCCACAATCAAAGCTCCCCTTTTCAACATTTTTATTCTGATTTAAATGAAAGCATCAGCAACTTGCTGGTTATACTGACTACAAGTTGGAAGGGATACCTAACAGGGAAATAAGCACCTTGCTGAAATAAACAAGATGAAATTAATAATGATCAATGTAAAAATTGTACCTTTAGTTTTATAGGATCAACTGTTTAGTATCTTATTAGGAATTTACATTGGTGCAGTAACTCATGCCAACAAATGTGTCACAGCAGTGCAAATATAAAAGTAACAATTTTTTTTTTAAAGATTGTATTTATTTATTTGACAGAGAGAGACAGCTAGCGAGAGAGGGAACAGAAGCAGGGGGAGTGGGAGAGGAATAAGCAGGCTCCCAGCGGAGCAGGGAGCCCGACGCGGGGCTCGATCCCAGGACCCTGGGATCACGCCCTGGGCCGAAGGCAGACACTTAACAATTGAGCCACCCAGGTGCCCCAAAAAGCCACAATTTTAAAATGGCTTAAAATAATAAAAGAACGAGTCTTTGACTATGTTCATAAGACTCTACTATTCCTATTAAGATTCGTTTTATTCTGTGTTGGGCAACTCACAAATATTTCTCTGTCTCTGTCTCTCTCGCTTTCTGTCTGCCTCTTTCTGGACACAAGGAAAAAAGTAGACTTTTCTGTTTTATTGAGTTTGGTCCTGGTTGTGTAATTTGCTTTGGTTGAAGAATTGTAAGCAGAAGTCAGATGTGTCCCTTACTTATTCCAGGAGAACAAGTCTTAGAAGATCTAGTATAAGTTTTGCCATATATTCTTTTCTTTCTGCCACTATGACCAGCAACATATGCACAGTGGCTATCCTATCTGCCTGGGGGCTAGAGCAAAGATGACAATGACAACATGGAGCTCCCAACCAATTTCAAATGGCCATGTGGAATGAGCCACTGAGATTTCAGAGTTGTTGGTTATGGAACCATAACCTAGCTTATTTTCTATTAGCACAGTTGAGACCACTCCTGGAATATTATATTCCTATGTTTTAAGTCCAGAGGCTGATGCCTGAAATGTTAAAGAGGAAAGATTTCCCTATAGAAGAAAATTGAGCTCCTTAAAAAACACTCCAAAGAGCAGATATAAGTGAAGGTTTAAGTTTATTAGATGGAGTGAATTTACAACAACAAAGGCTTTCCAACAATGGAATGGATGGCTTATCAAGTGAGTTCCTTTTCAACAGAAGTGTTTAAAGGGTAATTAAATGGCCAGAGATCTATGGGAAAAAGTAAAGCTTTAGGAATAAGGCTGAGTGAGATAATTTCTAATGTCCCCACAATTTCTGAGATTATAAAACCAAAACATATTACAATACTCAGGTCACATGTTAACATTTCAAAGGCTATAAGCACTCATTCCTTACAGCTTTGTATATTGGATGGAAACAAGTAAACATATGGTTGTTTTTTCTTAATAATCATTGCCAAAGCTCATAGCTCTCCCAGTGGCTTCCAGATACCTCTCCTTTCCCATGTTGGGGTAACTCTCCAAATAATAGCTTTCAAGCACTAGATGGCTTCTAATGATCTATAGTTCCCTATTGAAAGATAGTTTTAGAAAGATTTCTATCATCCCCACAGTGTTGGGAATAATGGCTTTAGTTTTATCCCTGATGGGTCCTGTAATTTGAAATTAAATGCTGCACTTATTTGCTAAGGCTCTTAGGTTATGAAGTTCCTTATTAGAAGATTAGTAATAGTCCTAGAAAAAAACTTGTGTGCCTCCCTGATAAGGAAGCCTAGGAAATGCCCCCACATAGACCCTGAAACAACTTCCTGGTTTTCAAAGTGAAAATTCTTGTGCTGATAGAATATCAACCTACCTCCAATGCATTTTAGAAAGATGAACAATCTCAGCTTGTTTATTTCCTCTAAAATGCTGATAGCAGAAAAATTTTGCAAGACTGCATAGCCTTTTTAGACCACAATTTATGTTACTAATATTAGGCACACTGAAAGCATTAAGATAGAAATATTTAATATTTTGCTAAGTTGTACAACCTGTCACTTGTATTATCCATAATTTCATTTACCTTACCATATTCCATTTGCCTCTGGTATTTAACAATACTCTATAATTACTAAATATAATAAAATAAAAAATAATGTAAAAATAATAGAAGACTAAACACTTTATACTCTATCAGACAGTATCATGGGATCGTTTGTAAGATAAATTGTCCAAACACTTCATCTCTGTTTGCTTTATATACCAAAACATCTCAAGTATCAAAGACTGAAATTTTTTGTTGTAGCAGGCTCCAAGTGTAGAATAGATGTTTTTAAGGAAGCAGGAAGAGATAGACCCTAGATGTGGCCAGGTTGACAAAGGTCATCACTAAAGCAATATAAAAGCAATAGTGAAGAATCGTATTCTAGAATCCGGTGGAACTGGGTTTGTATCTGTGCTCCCTCAGTAGTAACTATGTTTGCTCCAGCAAATTATTTAACCTCTCTAAATGTCAGGTTCCTTACCTATAAGGTGGAAATAATAATAGTATATATCTTAGAGAGTTATCCTATAAGTGAAATGAGACAATATTTTAATTATCTCAGTGCCTTGTAGTAACCATATCAATTACTTATTGCATAGCAAGTCACTCTAAGACTTAGTGGCTTAAAGTTTGTTTATTTGCTAATGATTCCGTGGACTGGTAATTTGGGCTGGGCTCATCTGGGTAGTTTTTCCTCTCCACATGGCAACAGCTGGACTTCTCCATGCATTTACAACATGTCAGTTGACATGTTGGCTGGGGATGGCCAGTCCTGGATGTCCTCACTCACATGTCTGGAGACTCACGTAGCTTAGTTAGAAAGGCCAAAATGGCTAGAATGGTCTCTTTCCAATTCTGCCTCTCTCTGTATGGTATTTCATCTTAGAGGTGCTTAGCCTGGGCTTGTTCACAAGCAGTAATATTCCCAAAGGACAAGGCTCAAAGCATAAATGCTTTATCAACCCTCTTCTTGCATCATGTTTGCTGATATCCTATTGGGTAAAGCAAGTCACATGGTCAAGTCCAGAGTCATTGTAGGAGCACACTGTACAGTTGTACATATCAAGATTCACAATTCATTAAGGGCCATTCCTTTGTTGCCACTGCAGTAATTTAGTAAACTAACTTAGTAAATGCCAGCTATCTTTGTCATCATCATCAACACTAGCACGACCACCACTATCATCATCTTCATCATCATTTATTCAGGACATATTAATCTGAAATAAGTTATCTTTGAAGGAATAAATTAAGAGCTTCTGATTTTCCAGGTCAGCAACTTGCAGATACACAATCCACAAGTATTTGTTGAACACCTAAGTATACCTGTTTTTTTCCTGGATGTGGGGATACACAGTCAACGAGGCCCCTGCCTTAAGGAACTTATGTTCTAGTGGACAGGAAAGAATACTTGAGAAAGAATGGGAAACATATGGAATGTTCAGAGACAGTGTACAATATTGAGGCTTTTATACTGAAGTTTTGGACCTACTGAGAAATGTCTCCTCTCAAATACATCTTGTGGAAACTGCTGGCCTTAATCAGCCGGGGTTAGAGAAGATAGAAGATTAGAAAATTGCACAGTGCATGATCAGCTGTGTGTATTCAGTAAGACCTGACTACAAAGGTGATTCTTTTTACTCCTTTAGGGAACTTAATCCCCTCTCTCCCAGCAGATGCCTTCAACTTTGGTATTTAAGTAGAGTTTCATTCTTAGGCTAGGTTAGCGTTCAGAAGGAATATCCATGCTCTAGTTTAGAGCTATATGAAGGCATTAGCTTATAAAGCAATGTGATCAGATTCAGTGTTCTTTGAAACTCCACCTAGGCAATTTCCTACAATAAAGGATTAGAAGTCCAGGGGCCTAAAGTTCAGAATGTCTTTGGGCCATCACCTTGGAGTAAATCACTGGATTATCTGATTTAGAAGTAGTCTGAGAATCCCTGGAAAGTATAAGCATGTCCAAGGACCAACTTGGCATTTTAAGGAATTAAGCCTATAGACCCAGGACAATGAAGTGGCTGTGGCAGCATGCCCAGTATCAGGAGGAGACAAGATAGCAGCAGAAACCCATGTATGTTGATTACATACAACACTCTGACTGGAAATGGAGAACCAAAAATTCCAACAAATAATTTACTATTAATGTTAAAATTGAGAAGTGTGGAGTTAAAAGCAAAAAGGAAAGTTGTATACGTAAAAGAATGAGATTGGAAGGTTATTGAAGCCATGAGCCATTGTCATTTCAGCTTAACATTGGTTGGGGATCTATTATGTGCCAAGCTTTTAATCCTGATCCAGATTCTAGGAATATACAGATGAATAGAGTATAAATAGAATATAATCTTCAGGTAGACTGACAAAGCAAAGGAAATGATCAGAAGTAAAGCCTGGTCAATCAAGAATCAGAATACAGGGACTGGTTGATGTCATACCACAAAATGTGTTGTTTTGAGATGGTATGGAGTCAGTTCCTCTAGTTGAAGCCTTCCTTGACCACAAGCAATGAGTAATTCCTTCCACCGTTCCTCCAGTTCTCTGTTCTTACCTCTAATATAGAATTGATCCTGTGCTACCTCTTCATGTCTGGTTTTCCGTAGGTTATGTCTCTGCCTTCTAGCACAAAGTCTGGCACATAGCAGGCATCTAATAAATGTGTTTTAATCATATGCATAAAAGAGGTAAGAAACCTGCCTCGTGTGAAGCCTGTCTTGAAACAGGTCTGAGTTGGAGTGAAACATACCATTCACTCATCTTACAACATTCTCTTTTCATCTCTTCAGTATATAACTTGATATAACACTGCAGAATTTCATAAAGTGGGGGGCGCCTGGGTAGCGCAGTCGTTAAAGCATCTGCCTTCGGCTCAGGGCGTGATCCCGGCGTTCCGGGATCGAGTCCCACATCGGGCTCCTCCGCTAGGAGCCTGCTTCTTCCTCTCTCACTCGCCTGCTGTGTTCCCTCTCTCACTGGCTGTCTCTCTGTCACATAAATAAATAAAATCTTTAAAAAAAAAAAAAAGAATTTCATAAAGTGATGACTAGCCAATTTAATAATTTTAATTGTCAAGAAACCTATGGGAAATAAATCTTTTCAACTTAATAATAGTTCATTTGTTTACGGGATGCTTCTTCAGGGCAAAAGCAAAAAAGCACAGTCAGAGGAAAATAAAAGTTAAGCATTTTAGTAAAACTGATCCACAAGGAGCTTCATCTTTCTATATGATGGTTTTCATTTCCACTTCAAGGATGGGATTTAGCTCTCTCTCCTCTTACACACACATACACCCATACTGTGTTACATTAGTCTCATTAACAGGTGCCTTTCAGCTATTTCCTTTTTTTAAAACAAGACGTGTTGAGTCAGCGATTTGGCCAGGGGGAAAGCTCTAAACCATGACTATTAATAATGAAGACTTCCTAATGTTGGTAAAATCTGTTTCCCCTTTCTAAGACAGAGAAGGCAAGCTACTGGAAGTTAGTATACTCATAGAATCAAAAAGATTTAGGAAAAACTGCTTCTAGAAGTCTTGGTTTAGTTAAAAAATTTGAACCACATATTTTGGGACATGTCCCCAAGTTCTTTACATTGGCTATTAACAGAGAGAGTCTCCATTTCAGGGAAAAGGCTAACAAAAAATTAAAATGTATTGAAAATTTCTCTATTTTAATACTGTGATAAAGTTATTATTCAACCCCAACAACAACCCGGAGATGAAGTGAGGAGCGGAGATCTGGTCTTTCTGACTTAAAGGGCATGATCTTCACTGTCACTTTATACTGTGTGCAGCTGAGATCCCTAATTCAGAATAACCATAGTTGAAATATGGATGGAGTCTCTATTCGGAAGAACAGAAGAACTGTGTTCCATAACTTTCTCATTTACCTTGCTGAGAGAGGGAAGATTGCGTTTCCCCAGATGTCCCAGCAATAGGATCCAAAGTTTGGGACTGAACGTCAGATAACGTATTACATATTTCCTCATTCTGCTTACATTTTAAGGTGTTGGTTCATCGCTGAAAGACAAAGGCATTTAAACTATCTTGCTGACAACCCATTCTGGCCCAAACCCCCACATTCACTTGAAACAAGAAGTGTGTGCAGTGGCTCAGGGTGACCCAGTTAAGAGCAGTCCCATTTAAAGCTATTAAGTGTGGTTTCTTTTTCAGTGAGGTCATCCTGTTTAATCCCTCTGGGCTGAAAACAGCCTATAAAGCAGCCTGTCTAACAGCTTATCACAGTCCGTTGCTTGGTGAACTAAAGGGCTCGACTGTTTAAGAGCAGTCTCTTAAAGAAAGAAGAAGGAAGAGGTTGGTAGCAAGGGGGAAGATAGGTAAGAAGAACTCAAGCAGTAAAATGCTAGTCACATGGAGAAACTACTCAAGGGATTGCAAAAGAACACAGAAAGAGGTTGGGAGCATGTACAAGGGGGAAGTTTGAAGGCTGCTCATCCACTTCCTCACCATTCAGTAAATCTGTCCTTGCTTAGAAACCAACTGTAAAAAAGGGGAAGATATGAGAAGGAGCACATTCTGAGCATGTGTTCCTGTATTCCACCGTGGGAAAATGAAGAGCTTAACTGCCTAGTGCGGTTTCCTCTGGTCTATAAAGCATCAGTGTGATGATTTTCCTGAATACATGTGTAAAAGAGAAAGATACATTCCTTATTAAGAATATCGCCCTTGACAAGTTTCTAAATCAGAAACTTTGGGTGGAGTGGGGAGGGTGTGACCAGCAATCTTTGTTTTAACAAGGCCTTCAGGTAAAGTTAGAGGACCAATGGCTTATGTGCTGTAATCTCTCCCACAGTCTCCAGTAATGAAAAGATAACCAAAGCCCTATAAGCTTTCTTCAATTCAGACCATGAGATGTTAAAGGGATAAAATACATCTAGATTTACTGATTGCTAAAATGAAAAATAAGATGTAGAATAGTGTGAAGGGCATGATATCACATAGAGTGAAGAGTATTGTCTGCCTCTATCTGCTCTATGAACGGATTTCTAAAGGAATTGTAAACAATAGTTACATCTAGGGATCAAGATATTTGGGGATGGGAGAGAGGAAAGTAATATTTACTTTTTACACTTCCAGCCTTTTATACCTTTGTTTACCACAAGAATTCCTTCTTTTTATACTTTAATATTTTTAAGGTTTCACAGTCAATTCTGATGATCAGCCGGAATTAGGAACCACTGTAGAAAACTAGTTGTTAGTTTCCATTAGTGTAGTAGCTGTTAAGTGACTGTTGAAACACGTGTTCATTGACCCTGTGGATTCTCTCAAGCTCACTGTTTTCTGAAGTGTTTTTGAAGTCCTGGTCCTGAAAATATGTGCATTCAAGATAGGACCATCTTTGGGGTGACCACCAGTCTGCCGAGACCAATCATGAAGTTCTATGTCACACGATCTTCTCAAATCCATTGCACACGTTCAAGGTTCCTCACACTCAAATTCAACAGCAGCGTGGCCAAATTTAGGAAGGAGATACTGAGAAATACAAGTTGGTTTACATGGGTGAATTCAATTGGCAAATATCAAAACCACTCGTCTAAGAGGGCCTAGCTTGCTCCCTCCACAGAGATCAGCATACCCTGTTAGTACCCAGGATGGAAAATTATTTCCAAGAGCAGAACAAATCTGTGTCCTTCCGGAAGCAGGAAGAACCCCAGGCGAATTTTTAAGTATCCTAAACTTATCTCCTCTTTTGAAGCCTTACCTCTTCTTTCTGAGCCTCTCCCATCCTCTCCCATCCTCCTTCTGCCTAAAGGAAGCTGAACCTTTGTGCTTGTACCCTGCAGTCATCAAAACCGACATCAGGCAACTCAGGATCTCTGCTGCAGCATCCACACAAGCCTGCCCACTGCAAAGCATCTTCAAAACGAATCCTTCAAAATTGTTCCACCCAACATCAAAGTCTTACCTTCTCCCCTCCGTGTCCCCAATCCAATCGTTTAGTCCCCTAATATCCTAATCTTATTTAGGTGTAACTGAAGAAACAATTCCAGAAAGTCACAAAGAGCTACATCAGTAGTTCTCAATCTTATTGTCCCCAAGCCCCAACACACCTGGGAGATATGACACATGGAATAGTAGGGGGAAGGAGGAGAGGAAAGGGACTATATCAGAATTTTAAGGAAGATGGATCATGTGGTTTGAAAGAGCCCCCAGTTCTGATTCATAGTCCTTGAGTGACTTCTTTTGAGAGTCACTAGGTTAGCTAGATATTAATTTCATAGTTAACATCCCAGGGCTATTTATGTGTTAATCCAGCAATTCTTTAAACCACAACTGAATCTCTAATTACAGAACTACAGGCATGTTGCTGGTGGGGAAGGTATTTTGGGGAAAGGAGCCTTGCTGGGTTTCTCCCAAATACGTCATACCAGTGGGTGCATATGTCACCTGAACGGGGGGCTTTCTCTCCTGCTCAAAATTTTGCTAAAGGTTTGCCAAAAATCTTTCAGAACCTTCCCAGTAGGTCACTTGAAATTCCACTTATTGGGCCAGTCCTGCCAAAGTAAGGAAAGAGAGGAAAACTATGCATTCTATCACCTCTTCATTTTTAACGGTATTGACTCTTGAAACCCAGAGGAATGCTAGCTTCCATAAGCTTCTCTCCACAGACTGATATTTTAAGTCTGGAATGCTAAGAACTAACAACCTTCATTTTGCCCTTGTGGATAGGACATAGTTTACCTGACCTAGAATAGGCAGCTCTGTTTTTCTGATGGAAATCTTGGAAACCAACATGGAAAATATAACAACGGTAGCCTCATAAAACAAGGAAACATCCACCCACAAATATTTTTTTAGAGCCCACAATATCACAAATGCTTTGCTTTCATTTTGGTCACTTTACTTTCCCTACAACACCTCAAAAATACCCATTTCTGGAACACTTCTAACTCCACTGTCAATATTCATCTGCACATCATCACCCAAATCAATCTCCGAACATCTTTGCTATCACAGAAACTGGAAATGGCATTACAAAAGCAAACAGCTTGCCTGTAAGTGAACTCAAAACAAATGCTTTGGTTTAGCGCAATTTGACTGGGATCATGTAGAATCAGACAAGCTGAATAATCGTTCTGAGAGTGAAAAGATAATAGTCCAAGAGTCCAATCACATTTTTCATGAGATCCACCACAGAAAAGCTCAATGTTAATGACTCCAGCCATTACAATTCCAGCTGGAGATCTAGACGATGGATCTGATGATGCTTCACCAAGAAAGGCTGTAGTCATTTATTAGAAGCCCAGATGTTGAACAAAGCCTCAGAGTGGAATTCAGCTGAAATTCCAGCACTCACGAACTATAACCTTGAGCTGTCTAATAGGGATTTAACACATATCTTAAAGCAGTTTTTGGTAAATCTCATTGGCTGCAAATAACAGAAATCCACTTGAACCAACTTAATTAAAAGCGGGGAGGGGTGTATTATAAAGCTATCTCATGGATCCCTAGGGCAGGGAGAAAAGGCCTTATAAGGATTAGAGTCAGACACCAGAAAATTCTCAGGAACTAAGGCAATGGTATTTCTCCCTCTCTCAATCTCTCTCTCTCTCTCTCTCTCTCCCCCTCCCTCCCTACTCCTCCCTCCCTTCATCCCCCTTTTCTCTCTCCTCCTTTTCCTCTCTCCTCCTCTTTGTCTTTCCCCTTCTGTCTCTCCAACCCCTCTGCTCTCCCTCCATCCTCCCTCTTTCTTCTGTCTCTCTCCTTCCCTCCTCTTTTCTCTCTTCCTCCTTCCCCATAGTTTCCCATCTCTGCCTTTCGCTAAGGCTTTGCATCCATCTTACCTGTCAGCAGAAGCACTTTCTTTGCTTCTCCATGCACAAGCTACAAAAGACCACCTTTCAATCATCAGAATCTAACCAAAAGCTCAGTTACAAACTCCTGGGAAATAATCAGATTGGCCCCAAATGGGTAAATTCTCTCTTTCTGATTGAGTCAATAGAGATACAGAGAGGCAGACTCTTACAGTATAAACATGGTTTCTGGGCCTCCACTTCCTGAGGAAGCTGGGAAGATACTAGTTATCCCTCTCACTGAAAAATATTTAAAAATGTAAAGGTCACAAATTGACAAATGGAAAAACCATTAGGTTAAACCTTTGGGAATTCGTTCTCTTCCTAGTTGGTTTCCACTAACATGAGAATTTATAAAATATCCTTTAGTGTTGTCTCTTGGGGAAAAAATACATATGTACTAACAAGATAATTTTTTTTGTACAGTTGAAAAATTTGTGGACGAGGAAGGTTCAGGATACTCAGGCTGTACTGCTAAGCAGCACTGTGTAAACATGATTCACTGCTATTATATGGGTCTCCTCACTTATGCCAATCTCTAAAGCCCCTTCCAGCTCCTACATGCTAATTCTAGGATGTTAACATCTATTCTTATAATAACTACTTGAAGAAGAGAGCTATCTGACTTGTGGGGTTCCTTTGGGAAGAATATTCATTCAGAGCACAGATCAAATAGGTCTGTCTCTTGTGTGGTTTTGTAGTTAGTATTTTGGAACTCTGGAGACTAGGATTCATGGGATAAATTGCTTGCATATTGGTAGCTTCATTCATTCTTTCAAGCTATTTGGGTACCAGTAATGGGAGTCTCTAAAGGAATTGGAGTACCAAAAGTGAGTTAATTTACTTTATATTCACCAACAAAATTAGTCTCCAGGGCATTCAAACACACTTGCTAAATTGGGCATTTTTAGTGTCACTTAAATTCCAATGTGCATTCAAAATAATAACCCCAATGACAATGCACATTGCCTTATTAAGCTCTGCTCTGGGAATTTGTGCTAGAGTGATAGTGAAAGAGCATTAAACACAGAAAGAGAACATCCTGAAGCCTGCTTACTCATTTCCTCTGATGGAAATCAATAAGCTTTTGACCACCACCAACACTATCAAAAAGCAGATGCTCAGCAGACCGGCCACACCTTCAATTTCACATCCTTTCCCATTAGAACTGCTGAGTGTGGCTTTTGAGCCAGGCCGGATCAATCAGATATAACAGAAGATCTTTCTTGTCTTCTCTAGCACAAATTTCCGCTCTAAAAGGAAAACGTTCCTATTTTTAAAAGATTGATAATAAATCAGGGAAGCAATACATCCACCATGTTTGCTTTTTTGCCTATATTCTACTTTGCAACTGGACATATTTAGGATAGTCAGTTGGGGATTTTACAATTAGAAATATTACTTTACAAATGGTCTCTCACTCAAAGAAATACTATTGTTACCAAGAAAAAATATTTTGATTATATATTCAATTGTGATGTACATAGCAAAGTGAGCACAAATGCTCGGCACGTAATGGGTGAGCGATAAATGTATGCTTCTCTTTTCCTGAGCTGAATCAAATGTACAAGAAAAAAGAGAAAAATCTGGAATTTTTAAAGAATTCGTTCACAAAGCTATAATATTTCATTCAAATTTAATTGTAATCCCCCCTCATGATCTCAAAGTATTTTCACATTTATTATTGACTTTTCATAATCGCCATGTGACATAAACAGGGCTAAAAATGATCAACTCCATTCCTTAATGAAAAAATTTAAGCATAGAAAGGGCAAGGGACTTATACAGATTTTTAACAACTCAATAATAGGATAGAATTCAGAGTCTCTGACTCTGGTTTATTGCCCACTCATTAGGAATCCAGTACCAACAAGCCCTGTGTAACTGGCTATAAAATGTTTTCCCTAAAGGACTAGATTATATTCTTTAAGAAATATAGGTTACCAATATAACACAAATGAAAATGAATATCTAATTTGGCTCTCCCTCTCTCCCTCTCTCTTCTATGTATATATAATATATATTTGCGTTGTACACTATCTGATCATCTCCCATAATTGCTTAAGGGAACTCTAGCTCTTAAAAATGTGAGATAAGTAAAGATGAAAAATGAAAAAAATTCTACCACAGATGCTCCATTCATATTGCAATCCCATCCCTGGACTGGAACCCTCATGAGGACACTCTGATGAAGTTTGAGCTTGAGCAGAAATAATACAGAATTTTAATAGTTTGAAAGGCAGTAATAAAGCAATATCAATAAAAAGAAAAACTGTCATAGCTGCTAATTGTATTCAGGGGTCTTTTTGAGAACGTAGCAAGTCTTGAATAATGAGCAAGAGGCTGATTTTTTACTGTGGTTTGTAACAGTTAGACTATTATCAGTCCATTATCATATGCATTTTTGCCACACACCCGTCACATGAAATCTGATTCATAGCAGCCATTCCGCACTGTTATCATGTTCCCTGGAGATGCCATTCACCCACAGCCCTACCTATTGCCAAAGCCTGAGTATTAAAGTGAATAAGCCTTTCAGTAAGAACCTCCCCCCTTCCATTCAGACTTCCCTATTCCATCCTTCTTTATGCCGCACTTTGCCTCAGACACTGACCTAGCATTCTCCGTCTCTGATGAACTGGCACATACCTATGAACTTGAATTTGTCAAAACACAGTGGGAGGAGAGGAAATTTGTGCTTGCCTTCAACCATCTATGAGAACATCCCTCTGGCCTCTTTTCCATTCCATCATATACCTGTGAGTGCGTGCGTGTGTGTGTGTGTCCCCCATACTGCCATTCCTTTTCAGTTTTCTTTTTCGATTTTTTTAAAAATTAAAATTATATTTTATCAAAAATATATGTATGCTTATTAGGTTATATAAAAGGTCAAATAGTACTATAAGTTTTATCATAAAAACCAGCAAGTCATCTGCTTCAACACCAGAGGCAACCACCTTCCTGTTGCTCAGAGACCACTACTTTCTGCTTTCAAACATTTCTTCTGCTTCTTACTTCATATTTCTGAATAATTCTCTTATCCTGCTATTTCTTAATTTTTCTCCTTTATATATGAGCTATTGGCTTCCTATTGGAGAAGATAGAATTCAACTCCACATTTACAGAAACCACTTACAACGTATACACACTCATATTTTCCATCCACCCGATATTGAGTTTTTTACTAAATCAGTCTTTAGTATTTAGTCTTTTTGTAATTGTATAAATACCTTTCACACATAAGAAATGTAATGCACTTTGGTCAAATTTTCTTTCTTGTAAGATTTTTGTTTTTCTTAGAGTTGATCATTCTTATTATTTTGGTGTTTTCTCGGTATTCATCACCAATCCACGCCTGTCTGACGGTGATAAAACTCCTGCCTGGGTAGTCAAACACATCAGAGAATCCATAAGTTCATTCCTCCCTCCCAAAGGATCTATCCCTTCCGAAGCCCCCTCTTCTCTTGTTCCGACGTGGACCACTTGCTCTATGGACCTGCTCTACGAATGTCATCCTGGGTTTTTTCAACACCATCATTCTGGAAATTCCCTTTATTTTTCTTCTGTGTTCAGTCCCATGTGTTCTTCTTCATGGTTTTATCCCCTCATATTGATGGAACGTGTCTTCCAGGAAGCTGCTCAGAAAGGCCACGTGAGATGTAAATGACACATGCATGTCTAAAATTTCATTGTTCTATCTTCTACCTATTTGGTGGTTTGATCAGATAAAGAAATCCAGTCATTTTTATACAGAAATTTAAAAGATTGCTCCATTTTCTCTAGCTTCTAATGTCATTGTAGCAAAGGCTGATGTTCTTTTAATTCCCATTCTGCCATTCCCTCTTTTAATTCCCTCTGCCATTCATTTGGGATTGTCTTTTTTTTTTTTTTTTGCCTTCATTAGAAAGTCTAGATTTTTCTTCTTTAATCCCGAAAAAAAGAAAGGTTGCAACGATGTGGCTTTTTTATATTCACTGTTTTGGGCACTTGATAGAACCTTTCAACCTAGAGATTTATATATTTCAGTTCTGAAAAGTTCTTTTGTAATATTTCTTTGATAATTCCTTCCCCGTCATTTTCCTCATTCTCTCTTTATAAAATTCATTTTGGTTGCGGCCGAATCTCCTGGGTGGGTCCTCTGATCATTTTACATTTTCACCCTCATTTTTTCACTTCTTTTTCTGGGACATTTCTTCATTATTTTCAACCCTTATTTTGCATGTTTTTAGTTCTGCTCTCATTCTCTCGATTTACGAACGATTTTCCTTGTTCTTCGCATATTTCACAGTGCAACTTCTTCCTTTATCTTTCTGAGGAAAATTTTCCCCCTAATGCTCTACTGAGAAGTGGCTGCATTCTACCTCACCTCCCCTTTTTTAAACTATCTTTTAAATTAATTCTCGTTTTCCACATTAAAAGGATCTGGTGACCTTTCATTCTCTGTTCTATATTTAAACAAAGTACCTAAGACCTGATCAAAAGCATCTGCGGTAATTAATATGTTTGGGTAAGATTTGATAACTGGTGGGCCTTACTGTAGTATGATTGACAAATGTCAATGGCTATAGGTCTTTTTTCCTGGGCTAATCAGAATCCCAGAGAATAATCCCACTATCCCCTGCCTGGCTGCTGGAGTTCTGCGTGCCATGTGGGAAGGAAGACAAGAGAGAACACTCCCCAGGACCCAGATAGGCATTAATCCTCCAGTGTTTAGTACTGCAGCTCACATGTGTCTTCATATGTTCCTTGTGTTCTCTAATTCAAAGCGTTGTGTTCATTTGAACCCTCTGCCAGAGAAGATGGAGTAATCACAGCTGAACTGATTTGAGGGAGTCTGGCCGTCTCATGCTTCTTTCGTAGATTCCAGTTTTCAGCTCCACCTACTTCCAGAGTCACTTGCCTTCAATTCCTGAGTTTTTCTCAAATTCGTTAAGATGAATACACTTGTTTCTTTTTATCCTGTCTCCTGCAGGGCTATTCTGTCCTTCCCCCTTTACAAAGTCATCATGTCTTCCAAAATTTGATGACATCTCTTTTGCACTTCGTGTCACTTGTTGAATAGATTTAAACCGTGGTCATTTCTTTACGATCATTTCAGTGGAAATTGGAGAGATGACTCGTGTGTTGTATCTACCACGTCGGCTACTGGTTCCTGACTCCTCTTACCACCATGCTTTATTCACTGGTTTGATCAGTGTTCTGTCAGCGTTGAGTATATGCTTCTGAATAGTAAGAGATACAGGGAAGTATAACATGTATTCTTAGGTCTAACGAAGCATATACACAAGCTGAAAGACACAATACACCTACATTAACAAATTCTAAAACAGATTAATACAAACTTTTATAAATATGGTAAAGTCCTAATTCAATACTATATCTTATTAAGTGAAAGAGAGTGATATAGCTAATCACTGCAGGCATTCAGAACTAAGACAATCTTCTTCATCTGGAATACGAGGGCAGGTTTCACTAATAAAGTCGTGCTTAGATTTCATAGAATTTGGAAAGCCATTGAGAATGAAGATATTCCAAGTGAGAGAAACAGAAACACAGAGAAAGCTGAGGAATGGTGAGTGAATGTAGCAAAAACAGAAGGTTTAAACAAGGAAACTATAACTAGGTTATCATGAATTTCACATTTAAGGTAAAAAAAATATGCTAAGAAAAATGTGGATAATAATAAAAAGCTTTGTATTGAGACTCCAGGTTACGGTCCAAGGTGAACCTTGGACTCAATGCATAGCAAGGGTGAGTCACTATACTACCTCACCTCCAACTTTGATCCATACCTTGTGAAATGTATCTCACAGAACTTCTTTATGGTGGAACTTCTGGGCACGCCAATTAGCCTCTCCCAAAGAAAGGAACAGATGAAGGAGCAGATTCTGCAACATCTGCTTTCTGAATACTTTATACGGAAGATTTTTAGATCTACTCACCTAAAGGTTTAAAGGGGTGGGGGGCGTGGGTGGATGAACTACCGCTATAAAGGAAGTGGCAGTGAACTTTTAGAAAGAGAAAGTGTGAATGTGGGATAAAAGATTCTCTGGAATAGCAAATAGG
Organism: Ursus arctos; assembly: GCF_023065955.2. Taxonomy (NCBI): domain Eukaryota; kingdom Metazoa; phylum Chordata; class Mammalia; order Carnivora; family Ursidae; genus Ursus; species Ursus arctos. Next base: position 4,611,939 of record NW_026623050.1, read on the forward strand.
ATGAAGATGGTAGCCATGTAAGAGTTCAGGGTCTAATTGAGCAAAGGGGTAATGCACAGCATTCAAAAGAGAAGGGAAATAGAAGATCAAGCATTCAAATTGGAACACTGTGCATGTATAAAAAACTGAAATGAAGTCAATTTCTGTTTGCAGAAGTATTTATGGCTGTTTGGTGGCAGAAAAAATTGTAAATATGTGAATATTATAAATATATGGTATGCCAATATCTTCTATAATGAACTAAAATTTGAATAATCAAGCTGGGCAACAACAAGTTTTGTTCCTTATGTATTTTTTCTTTATTCTTCTCCCTCCTACAACACTGGTACAGCACTTCTTCCCACCCAAAACCTTTCCAGAATCCTTCAAGCTTCACAGCTTAATACTCATTCTTCCATTTTCTTCTTTCAGTTTTCTTGTTTGTTTTGTTTTGCAAGGTACCAAGAAATTCTTTGTATTGACCTCTCTTAGCGATTGTCTAAATGGGTAGATACCTGCCTTTTCTCTGGAAATGCTGAGAGTAACCAGATGTTTTCCTAGTGACCTTTCAAAGAAGCTGCCTTTTTCAAAGGGGAATAAGAAGTAACCCCAATCTGGAGGTGATCTAGTGTTGTGACCCTTGCTGCAGACTCACTCCAGGAACACAGCTCTTCCACTGACAGTAACAGATACAGTTGCTCAATGTCAGGCTTGAAACCACACAATAACCAGAGATAGGTCCAAAAAAAAGCCAAATTTGCAGTGGCTTTCCTCACATCCTAAGAAAAACTGTGTTCTGAGGTACATCTTTATCAAAAGAAAAAGCCAACTGTCTATAATTTCTGTCAGTGCATTTTTCATATGTGTCATTGTGATGGATAGCTTCTGTTTGTCCCTCCATATCCTCTCTCCATTCTACTCCATTCTGTTCACACCTTTTTAGCCTGATCAACGAGGACCACATCGACAAGACTTCCATGCTCCCCGGGTTCCCATTGGGTTTGGCTAATAAAAGCCTTAGCAAGAGATCAGAGGGTAGAAGGAGAGTGAGATTAGGGTGTGTATTTCCCTGGCTCCTTCCCCAGGAGGCAGCTCTGGATTGACACGTCCTTCCATCCAGGATCAGTGGGCCTTTCCAGGCAACCTTTACCATACAACCTTTTTTTTCTGGTTCAGCAACTGCTCCCTCCCCTCATCCTTCCAGATCCAGGTGTAGTAACACTTCATCCACTGCTCCTAGCCTCAGGTTGCTGCACTATGTCTTGTGGTTGTCCTACTCTACCTTCCCCTCCAACATACACCTTTATAAACAAGCCCTTTGTAAGTAAACTCTCCTAGAATCATCCTAATTTGGGTATGCCATCTGTTTCCTGCTAAGAACTGACAGAGATAATAACTCAAGAAATGAGTCATTTGAAATAGAAGATTTTATCTAAGAAGTCTATACTTGAAAAGAGGTGAAACTAATACAGCAAGTGAAAACTTTTCAGCTTTGAAGTCAAAGAAAGGTTGGTTCAAATTCCAGACCACCCTCTTATAAACTGTGTGTCCTTGGACTAGGTACTCAAACTTTCAGAACCTCAGTTGTTTAATTTCTAAAATGAACATAATAATAGTACCCACACCATAGAATTGAAGAATATGAGACAATTTTAAATGAGATCAAGTAAATCTATATAAGGCAAGCTCTCCATTCCTATTAGCTAAAAATATAATCATAATAATATAGTTATATAATTAGTTAATAACTAATAAATCTTCTGAAAGAATTTTAATCAGGCGATGGATTTGAATTAGATCTTAAAGATGGGGTAATCGAAATTTATGTTGGTAGGCTTAAGTAGGACTGACCCAAGATGTATTTCTTCACACAGGATATAAGAATGATCACTTTTGATTTTCCATTAGCGTTCTAGTTCCAGACTTCTAAAAGGAAAGTTATGTTGAGATTTTGGCAAAAATCAAGATAAGGAGTCACTTCATCTATTGTCAGATATAGTGAACATTTTGTCCAGAAACCTTCCCCAGTATGGTCATACACAAGAACCATTGCGTATATCTGTAATTTCATTTGAAAGCAAAACATGGGCCATCATTCCCCTATCGGTGCCATGAATTAATCACTAGCTTTAATTAAGAACCACATTGCAGAGGCCTCTATAATTGGAGAGTTAATTTAATGAGCTATTGCAAATTAAAGTAATTTCCACTTCCTTAAACTCAACTGTGGTGAATGGAGTTTTTGAGGAAAACTTCATTACCTATCCGATTATCCTAAGCCTTCCAGAGCATCTAGTTTTTGGATTGTTTGTCTCCAGTCCAGGGAGCAAAATCCTGCATGCGTCTGAAATCAGAAAGATGCTGACAGTACATTCATGAAGCAGATGTATGTTTGTCATACAAAGTTTACATATGTTAATAGATTTAAATTGGTCTATGAACAAAGTCAATTGCCATTTCTCGATTATTTATATAAATTAAAGGATGGCTTAATTTCTACCATGTGTGCCCTCTGGCAAAAAAGGTTACTAAAGATTTCAGTCCTCTTTTCAAAGGACTGGGGAAGAAAGACTACTTACTATCTGCCAATATTTAGCTGTACTTCATAAGAGGTAGTTTATTTTGGAGTCTATAATGGTCTAATCAAGAAAACCATGGATCTGATGTAACTTCCCCCACTCAGCTCCAGCACCTCTCCTAGAAAAGACCATAAACAAACTGCAAACAAAAGAAATAAAACTGTATAGGATTTCACCACTAGGCACAGTCCCAAACCAAGACATGCAATTTTAAGGATCTTGACATGGCCAAAATAGACAAAGCAGATGTGGTTAGCTTGGTTGACTATGGATTATTGGAATACGATGGCAGCAGAATACATTAACCCCTGCACCCAGAATCAAGGAATGAGGTGATTCTGAAGACAAGAAAGAGAGGTTTGTGATTCTTCATCAGTATTGACATGTACATATTTGAAAACATCTTCATTGAACACTCTAATTAAGTAGCTCTTTTCTAGCACTCTTTTGCAGAGGATCCCCACTATGAGAATAAATAGGAGAGAAAGAAAATTTCATATATAGCCGTATTAAGGTTGTCTTTCCACAATAATGGTATGCAGACTCTAAAATTCTTCACCTGGGTTTTTTAATTCTGGATAGACATATTCTACCTCTCCTTACTCTTGGTCTCCACCCTAAGAATAGGTAGAGAGGGAAGACCATGTCACAACACCAGAATCAATTCCAACCACATTTCTGCCACTAACTCACTTTGTATTTGGGGTCAGATAACATGATCTCTGAGTCCCAAAGTTCAAATGAGATTAGTTCATTGCAATGAGATAGTACATATACATGAATTTTAGAAATTCTAAACTACTCTGATAATGAGGGTTGAATAATAAAGATTTCGTTCTGTTTTCATTTCTCAAAAGTGTCCAATTATCAGGACGCTTGAGTGGCTCAGTCAGTTAAGCATACGCCTTCGGCTCGGGTCGTGATCCCAGGGTCCTGGGATCCAGTCCTGCATCGGGCTCCTTGCTCAGTAGGGAGACTGCTTCTCCCTCTGCCTGCCACTTCCCCTGCTTGTGCCCTCTCTCTCTCTGTGTCTAACAAATAAATAAATAAAATCTTTAAAAAAGTGTCCAATTATTAATAATTCAGTAACGGAGTGTAAATTTTCTCATTGTTAGTCTTAAATTCAGTGCAACAGATAATGATAGGTAAAAGCCAATGCAATTATACATTTTATATAATAAAATACTTTGCATTAATTTTTTATTTTTTTATTTTTAAAGATTTTATTTATTTATTTGACAGAGAGAGAGAGCGCAAGCAGGGGGAGCGGCAGGTGGAGGGAGAGGGAGAAGCAGACAGAGCGAGAGGGAGAAGCAGGCTCCCCGTCGAACAAGGAGCCCGATGCTGGACTCCATCCCAGGACCTTGGGATCATGACCTGAGCTGAAGGCAGAGGCTTAGCCAACTGAGCCACCCAGGCACCCCTGGGTTAGATTTTAAAATGCAGCTTATAAACACTTTTTTTTCCTGAATCACCTTCATGAAAAAAAAGTTTGTTACCAATGGCTTGGATAAAATCAAGGGTGATAAATCCATGAGAAGTAACCATGAAAAATTGTGATATAAAATTATAGACTTTAAAAAATAAGAGCTTGTGTCTGATTACAAGAATAGCACATGCTTGCTAGGTGTGGTGGCAGGCACCTGTAATCCCACCTACTCTGGAGGCTGAGGCCGGAAGATCGCTTGAACCCATGAGTTCTGGGCTGTAGTGAGCTAAGCAAATCGGGTAAATACACTTCTAAAAACTTTTTTAAAGTACATGCTTATTGGAGGATATTCGGCAATTATTTTTAAAATTAATTTTTTAATATTGCAGTCCATTGTGTTATCTAGTCAAATGTACATATGTACTACTCCTTACAAAAGTTTCTCTCCTTCACCAATGGTGAGACCATATGGACAACCTTCCACAGTTAAAGTGAGGGTACTGGTCCAGGTCTATTTCTCTATAGCAGTTTTCTTTACGTGCTCTACGTTTTGACAGAGAAGAGAAAGGAATTTAAGAGGTGCAGTAGGCAGAAGTCTAAGCTGGCCCCCAAAATTCCCAGCCCTTGATGTATACACATCCTCACCCAGGGATCCAATCAAACATTAATCCAGGTGCTACTGCAATGAAATTTGCAGATGTAAGTATGGTCACAAATCAGTTGATTTTAATCTAGAGAGATTATCCTTAGCAGACCTGGTATAATCAGGTGAACCTATTAAAAGGGACAAGGTTCTTCCTGAAGAAAGATTTGGAACATGAAATGGGAGCCTCTAGAACTGAGAATAGCCCCTAGCTGACAGTCGGCAAGTAAACAGGGATCTCAGTCCCGCAACGGCAAGGAACAGGAGGATTCAGCCAACAACCTGAATGAGCCCAGAAGCAAATTCTTCTCCAGGGCCTTCAGAAAAGCACACAGCCTGGCCACCACCTTGATTTCAGCCTTCTAAGACCTTGAGCAAAGGAGCCGGGCATGCTGTGCTTGGACATCTGACCTACAGAACTGTGAGTTAATACAGTTAATCGTTGCAAGCTCTGTGTGTGGTAATTGGTTGTGCAACAATAGAAAACAAATGCAAAAGTTTTATTTGTAGAAGTCTCAGTTTATTCTTTTCTATTGCTGCTGTAGTATTCTTTTGAATGAATGTGCCACCATTTGTTTATCCATTCAGCTGTTGAGGAACATTTGGGTTGTTTCCAGTGTGGGGCTATGCTGAATAACATAGCTAAGAACATTTGTTTACAAGCCTTTGTGGGGACATCTGGACTACTTTTAAGTCCAGTGCAGAAAACGTATAAGGAACCATTAATTCAGGAATACTTACTTCATCATCTCCCAACCTGTTCATCAGCCACCCAATGTTTGAGACACGGTCCTTGACCATCTCCCATAGCAGCAACCAAGTAAGTGCTCTGAGTCCCTCAGCCTACTTCCCCACCTAATTCCAGGCCATGCTCCATAATGCCTGCTTTGAATTGTGCGGGCAATTCTGTAAATATTAAAAGCCTATAGATATCCAGGGACCACCGTAGCTTACATTCAAACTAACTAACAGATGAAAAGGAAGAAAAGAAAGAGAACAGAAACCACCTGATCTCCACACCATGCTCCTCACCATGGATGCCAATGAGAGGACATGTGCAAAAGCAGTGCTATTGAGACTTCCCACTAGTTTTCAGTGGTATTTGCCCACCCTTAAAGAAACATTGGGAAAGTATTTCATAGTCACTAACACCATATTTCTCACTCAGTAATTAAAACAATAATTTTATGGTCCTTATTTTGTACAAAAGGTGGAGAAGATAAGTTTGGCAGCTTACCTAGGAATTCAGCGAGTCAAGGATAGAGTAAGAATTCAGGTGCCTGGAATCCCTGTCAGGTGTGCTCTGCATCAGCAGATAGCCCTTTTCACTTGAAATAAACCCCGAACCAGAGACACGAGAAACATGCAATCACAATGAATGTTTTGCATAGGTTTTGCTTAAGCTTAATTTTTTGTGTTTTGACTGGAGAGAAAGGGTTGTCAAAATTTGTTTAAACCTTTTTTTTTTGTTGGGGAGCCTGGGTGGCTCAGCCGGTTAAGTGTCTGACTCTTGGTCTCTGCTCAGGTCATGATCTGAGGGTTGTAGGATTGAGCCCTGTGTTGGGCTCTGTGCTTAAGAGGGAATCTGCTTGAGTTTCTTTCCCTCTGCCTCTCCTCCTGCTTTCGCACATGCAGGCTCTCTCTATCTATCTCTCAAATAAATAAATCTTTAAAAATCTAGTTGGGGGGCGCCTGGGTTGTTCAGTCTGTTAAGCGACTGCCTTTGGCTCAGGTCATGATCCCAGGGTCCTGGGATCCAGTCCCGCATCATGCTCCTTGCTCAGTGGTGAGCCTGCTTCTCCCTTTCCCTCTGCCGCTCCCCTCGTTTGTGCTCCCTCTTGCTCTCTCTCTCAAATAAAAATAAAATCTTAAAAAAAAATCTAGTTCGTTGTTTAACTGAATGTGATTTAGTTTTGTCAATGTCAAGAGCCACAGGGGACAAAATGGGAAAGGGGAGAATCAGATACTGACTTGGGTAACTGCCCCAAGGTGCCTCATTCAAAAAAAATTTTTAAAAGATTTTATTTATTTATTTGACAGAGATAGAGACAGCCAACGAGAGAGGGAACACAAGCAGGGGGAGTGGGAGAGGAAGAAGCAGGCTCATAGCAGAGGAGCCTGATGTGGGGCTTGATCCCATAACACCAGGATCACGCCCTGAGCCGAAGGCAGATGCTTAAGCGCTGTGCCACCCAGGTGCCCCACCTCATTCAAAATTTATGTTGCTTCAAAACCCTTCTATTTATTGGTAAGAGATTACCAAGTTTCAAATACAGTTTATACAGGCTATAGAAAGGCTAACTTCAAGAATGGCCATAGTCATGGGAGCTAGTGCCTTTAGGTATCCAGAATTGGGAAAAGAGAAACTGTCACAATGAGATGTATGATTTATTTGAAAATAGAGAGAAATTTCTCCAAAAAGATAACAGTGACCTAGGTAAGAGGAACATACTAAAAGAAGTACTGGAGAAGATATAATTGTCTTTTTAGAGTCTAGCTAATTGTAGAATGAGTGCTTTTGACTGAAAACAATATCCATTTGACCACCTCCCTGACCTTGAAATGCTGGCTGACTGTGAAGTCCTGTCTTCTATCTGGAGTCAACAGTTATGGTCACTGCCTCTCAAAACTCCCACCTAATTCCAGCATTCTCACAGAGAGAGGTCAGTAACTGGTAGCACCTGAGGTGTGTGTGTGTCTGGCTGGCTGGCTGTCAAGGGGAAAGTAGCAGTTTTGCACAGGTAGAAGTTTCTCCCCCAGAGTGAGACCTTGGAATCATTTCTCCTAGTCTTTCTTCTCTGTTTGTCAGGGTTTGGTAGTTTTCTGAAGGAAAGACCCCACTGAGAGAGTGATCTATCATAAGGGTAAGGACAAGCCTCGTTCTGATCCCCCTCTGTCACCAACTAACTTTATGACCTTGAGCTGATAACTTCATTTAGTTACTTCATCTGTAAAATGGGCAAGCCCCCCTAGTCTGCATGATTGCCAAAGGATTTACAGCTCTGTGATCTACCTACTGACCATATATTTCTAAATATATGACAACCCGGGGGCGCCTGGGTGGCTCAGTTGGTTAAGCGTCTGACTCTTGGTTTTGGCTCAGGTCAGTATCTCATGGGTTGTGAGATTGGGCTCCACGCTTAGTGGGGAGTCTGCTTGAGGATTCTGTCCCTCTGCCCTCCCCCCACTCTCTCTCACTCTCAAAATAAATCTTTATATATACAAAAATATATGACAACCTGAAAAAAATCTCTCTTTTGGCCATGAAGATGTAGACTTTTAGGGATGTGACCATATAATTCAAATGTCTACTTAAAATGTTTAGTTATGCATACATATTTAAAATCACATTTATAAAATGATATATTGATTTTTAAATAATGTATTTATCTACTGTCATTTCATAAAACAATGTTATTCCTCACCATTGCTGTTTTGTGATTAATTCAACAGTTTATCAGACACATCATTGTCACTTCCTTCTAAGTTGTTTGAGAACTAACACTTTCGGGGACCATGTACAGTGTTATCACTAGAAATAATATCCCAAGTCACCCATTTGCATAGTACTTGGTTAGGTTTTTCATTTCTTGTAGGTGTATATTTGTCATCTCTGTAATGTGCCACTTGCTGAGTTGCATTTTTATGGTTCTCTAAAAGGCCTATTTTAAAAGAAAGTAACACTTGAATTTAAGGGCTAATAACTTCAAGAGTAATGACTACATCAGGGATAAATTTCTTTTCCTCTTTGTTTTAACAAGTTCTGGCAGATGACCTCCATAGGCATCCAAATCAGACATTGACTAGATCATTTCACCCCAAAGCACCTTCCCCTAACAGTCGTTTGTTGTTCAGCTATTGAGAGAATATCCAAAGATGATTTCATTAGGTTGTATTTTGACGGTGACTTCCTTTTTTCTGGGAAATAATTTTGGAGACAAAAAATTCACCTTAAATTTGGGAAAATGAGGGTATATATAAAGCCATTTGTTCAAATTAATTCCAGAAATTTAGAAGCAGCATGTGCCTTGTTTGTTCATTGTTTTTCTTCATCTGGCTTTGCAACCCAAGGTCACAACGCTCTAAGTAGAATTCCTGTAAAATTATATTACTATTATTCTCCTTTTAAAAGAAAGAATCGGAATTTAATATGTCTGCTCAACGAATAAGGCTAACTCTGAACCACAAGAAAACTAAAAGGAAGCCCTTAAAAAAGGAACCACCCCCACTGGTTTATCACATACACCCCAACACTGACCAAGAAGATAGAAAAAGAAAAGATCACACACAGTGCTTTACTCTTTTTCAGTTTTTCTTCTGAAGTCAACTTTCCAACAATAACCTGGGCTGTGCCTTTTTCTTCTGATTTTGCTCTTTACATGGAAGGGGGGAAATGCTGGTGCTTGTAATAGTAGCTGGTAGCTTCTGCCTTTAATTTGCTCTCTTGGTCATGCGAGGAAATGTTGCCACTTGCTTGCAGCCCTTCCCAAGGTACTGGGGCATTCCTGCCAGGAGTCAACCATGAAAACTTTTTCCTATCAAGAGGCAGGAAGTGAAAAGAAACATGTCCTTCTGTTTGGCTCAAAATAAGGATGAGTGTATCTAGAAGAGTCCCGGAGGGAGGGGTGCGGGGGGAGGGAGAGGGGAAGAATAATAAACTCGGCTTTCTACCTCCAACACCATCACCCTTTTTTTGTCCCCAACAGAAACCTACAGGCAAGCTGTTCTCAGTGGATGTTAAATATTCAAAATTCTAGGAGGGAAGTGTTATGCGTGATTAGAGCAAAAAAGTAGGAGCAAAACTGTTGTGTTCTCTCTTCAACTCTGCAACAGGCAAAGTTATGTGACCCGTTGTCCAAATGTCTCCTTTCCCTACCTCAGCTGGGGGAATGGGAAGAACAAAGAGGCTTTAGCTCTGAGGGTAAAATAGGTCAATTCTGAAGAGACTGAGGGTCACCTTAATAGCCCCTAACTCTTATTTCCATCTAAATGGAAACCTCAGACTGAAGGAAGGGCATCCTCAGGCAGCAATCTTTGGAAAACATTGTTCTTAAACCTTGGAAGTCACACAAGAAATCCCATAGATGATCAAATCCCTCCCCCCAACCAACACACACACCCTAGACACAGACTACCTGATTTCACCAAGCCTCTGTTCCCTCATTCAGGGGGGGGGAAATGTTTCCCAGTATCCTTACTAGGAGAATTTTGAATAGAATTGTTTAACGAGAGGGTTAATACTGACTTTTTGTTCAAGATGGCCAACTCCTCCCCCACACAAAAATCTGAAAATAATTCCGATAAAAAGAGCAACTCTGCTTGTGAGCAAACCAGATGGCTACACACCCCTTCATCAAGTCTGTTAGCTTTCACATCGCCGCCTTGGAAGTTTCTCCCCAGGAAAACACATGGACATGAGACTTTTTGACTGAGTTAGGAATCTGTTTTAAAACAAGCCCCATCCACACTAACTCCTAGGTCTGCCTGACATAATTGCCCGCTTCATTTTCTTCAGGATATTTTCCCTGGCAGATTGACTACCCTTCTGGATAACTAAATATATCACTTATGGTCAACAAAGTGAAAACATTGAGGCTTCTTTGTGGAGAATTCAGACCAAAGCTCGGTGACTGCCCAAATTCTCTGGATCCTCAGTCTCAGTATGTTGGGGCTGGGCATGCTCTGGACGGTTGGAGCACTCATATTTGGAAAACATCTCAGATTCGACTTAAAGGTTTATTTGCAGAGCTGCTCACTAAAGCATAAGTAGAAAGAACATTCCCATTTATTAAGGGAAGCTTCCTGCTTTATCGGGAAGTGGGGACTGAATACTTTATAATCTCACACACCCCACTTCCTCCAAGTAATTGTCATATCCCAAAGAGATGATAAATAAAGTCCACTCTTGGAACTGGCACACTTTGTCCATTGCCCAATATACTGTGTGAGTGCATTAAAAGAAAATTTGCATCTTGACAAATATGGAATCATTGACAATAACTTGAATTGACCAAAATAAGCATTGGTGCGGACTAAACTATTCTTTACATAGGCATGGAGTTCTCAGCATGGGATAAAGAGTTTATGAACAGACTTCAGAGTGATTCTTCTAAAAATTCTGTGGAAAAGAAATTGACATCTGCATATGTGCCTTTCAGTGGAAGGGTCCGTAACTTCATTCACATTCACAAAGGGCACCTGACAAAAACTGTTAACAACTGGAAGCATTAGTCTAGATCATAAGCACTGAATATTAAGTAACACACTATACCTTCATAATTCAGTTTTACCAATTCAGTCTTTGAAATGAATTCATTACCCTCTTCCCAAATCCTGACCCTGCCATGCGCCTACAACCAACAAGACTACTTGAACTAGTGTAGATTAAACCAAAACTGTGTGTGAGATAGTGATAAAGTAGATTTTCTTCTTACAGTTAATGTTTTTATTTAATAAAAAACCTCTCTTTAATAATCTGATTAACCACTAATGAGTATGAGAACTATCTTGTGAAACAACTTTGAAAAGAAATGAATGCCAATGATAAAGTTTGGCATTCTTCTCACTAGTTCTAATTTAAACTTAATCATCACTATGAATTATCTGTCTCCTAAAAGGCCTAATCTTGTTTAGCACCAAAGCCCTCTCAAATTTTGTATTATACATGAAAATAACTTTTAAAAAAAGTGGTAGCTGTCCATTATGCTTGCGCGTATAATCAAAAAGATCCAATATATGGTAAGATTTAAAGAAAACTCTAGATTTAACTAAAACTTCAGCACTTTATCAATTTTATCACTTGATAATTGCTTAATTCAATTTTAACCTCTCTGTCTCACATACTGATGTGCTAAAATGTTCACAGGAGCCTCTCAAAAATTTTCAAGTTATTTTTCAAGAACAGCTTTTTTTTTTTTTTTTACAAAAGTCACATACCGTAAAATTCACACACTGAATGCACCACAACTGTCAAATTTTAGAAGATTTCATTACCCCCAAAAGAGTCTCCTGTCCATTAGCAGTCACTCCCCATTCCTCCCTCCTTCAACCCCTGGCAACCACTAATCTACTTTCTGTTTCTATTGATTTGCCTATTGCAAACATTTCATGTAAGTGGAGTCATACAATATATGGCCTATTGTGTCTGGCCTGTTTTACTCAGCATAACGTTTTCCTGGTTCATCCATGTTATAGCATCTATCAGTACTTCATTCTTAGAGGCTGGTCTTTAAATTTTTTAAATGCTATTTTATTTGGGCTATTACTAAGTGTGTCAGAGTACTATAGTGATGTTTGTCCAATGTCATTCTGTTGAACAGGTTCTGCGGAACAGTGAAAAGCTAGCTATAGCGGTAAGAGGCATGGCATGGTGTCAAGCTGATCCTAAAGACAGCCCAGAAAGGGCACTGAACCATTGTGCCCACATAATAATGGAGTGGAGGTTAGGCAAGGGAGAAGATAGTAGTAGCTGTGGGGCTTTTTCGGGCATCCAGACATGGCCCTTGGTCTTCCAAATGTTTTATTTCCTTCAAGTGCACTACCAAAAATTCTAGTATTCCAAACATGTGCAGAGCACACAAAAAGGTTGAGAACCATCATTTCATTTACCCTGGTTTTCTCTGCTTGGCTAATTGGTAATTGCTATCAACATACACTGAATCCTTTTTTTGGGGTAAAAACAAAATGCTCTTGAATTGGCTTCATATGAGGCTTGCTTATCTTTTAGCAGAAGGTCATGCTCTGCTGGGTCATGACCACAGGTGGTCTAGTTATCTTAGCTTTTGCTTTCTTTCTCCACAGGCAGAGGAGGAACAATCTATGCGTTGCTGTGATGCCACTGAGACCATAAAAGGGCTGTCCTCTTTTCTCCCTATCATAAAAAGATCCTTTTCCACTTAATTCTTTTTAAGAACCACACCACCCCCTTCTGTTCCTTATAACGCTAGTCAAAGAGTTTAAACTGATTTACTTGGAACCAGGTGTGATTTTACAATGCCTATTTTAAGCATGGTCCTAGAGTAATGGTTCCCAGATGACCCATATGATCACATTGAAAGCTTGTTAAAAATGCAGATTTCCTGGGCTTGATTCTGATTAGTTAAACCTGGGGTAGAGCCCAGACATTTGCATTTTAAGTTACCAAATTGCCCTATGTTGATGCAGAAGACCCATTAAAAGAGTCAGAAATACTGCCCTACTGGCTTCAGTTCATAAACTGCCTCATACACTATTTCCAAAATGTCCTCCTCGAGTGTTTATGTATTCCGTAACACAATAAAGTTAGAGAGGAGGACACAAGTTTTAATTTTTTTGTTTTTGCATCTCAGTAGGTTTTTCTGATGCCAATTTTTATCCATGTCTTCCTCCATACACGGTGAGCAATAATGGTTATGTTGTCACTGCTTGATGGGAAGATGGTGACTGTAGAGAAGATTCCAGAGAGAGAAAACTAGTCCAAGACCAAGAAAAGAAGGAAAGGCAATATTTGGTTTTCCAACCTTGCCATCTCTTGATCTTTGGCCCTCGGGTCCTTCTTCAAGTCTTCAAATAAAATCTTTTATGTAGCACATTGAAGAATTTTGAACATACCCACTATGGAACTCACAGCAGATTTTGGCAATGGGTTAAGGGCATCTGGTGATAGCAGCCTGACATCATCTTGTATGTTCACACGTCACTATTAATTTTGTTTAAAGCTAAAGAATGCACATAACTGTCAACTAAAATTGCCTACTTGAGTCTGGGGCATTCCTTTTTCATCAAAAGGCTATGTGTCCATATGTAACAATCATCAAAGTTAATGGGCAAAGTTTTTGAGAACACTTCTCTCTCAGGTTAGCAGTTAGATTTCTATATTTTACTTTGGGCTCTAATTCTTGAGTATCTAGCACTGAATTCTATCCCTGCCAAGATTCTAATTCCTAACTGAAATAGTTCAATATATGAGTACACAAAGCAAGAAACATGAAGTGTGTGAACCAAGAGGCAGAAGTACATCTAAAGCTAGAGATTTCTCAACATGATTTAGCAAGTCCAAAAGAAAACATAAATCAAAGGTCAGAGATACACAGGAACCAAGCAAGGAAGCAGAAATCAGATCATATAGATAATTGGAATACTTTTTTATTTAAATTCAATTAGCCAACATATAGTACATCATTAGTTTTTGACATATGTTCAATGATTCATCGGTTGTGTATAACACCCAGTGCTCATCTCATCACATGCCATTCTTATTGCCCATCACCCAGTTACCGCACCCCCCCCCACCTCCTATTCTGCAACCTCAGTTTGTTTCCCGGAATTATCATACAGTTTCACTCATATGTGGAACATAAAGAATAGTGCAGAGGACAGTAGGGGAAGGGAGGGAAAACTGAAGGGGAAGAAATAAGAGAGGGAGATATATTGGGATATTAAAAGGCATCAAAGGCAAAAGTACAGGAAAGCTCAACGCTAGGATAGAGCTCAAGTAAGTTGTCAGTAACCAGGAGGTCTACCTGCATGGGAGGCTAAGACAGCCTATCTCAAAACACGTGGGGAGCATCAGATGCAAAAAGAATCCATTCTGGACAATCAGCTGTCCTGGTCCTGTCCACTGTCCAAGAAGCTGCCAAGGTTTCTTAGCCATATTCTATTGAGAATAATGGCAGCATTTAGTCTGGAGGTGTTAATGGAAAGGAAGATATATGATGAGGGAGTAAGAACAAATCTCATCCTTTTTTAAATTGAAGTACAGTTGACTCGCAATATTACATCGGTTTCAGGTGTACAGCACAGTGATTCGAGAACTCTATTCATTATGCTGTGCTCACTACAAGTGTATGTAGCCACCATCTGTCACCATTGACTATATTCCTATGCTGTACCTTTCATCCCTGTGACGTCTTCATTCTATAACTGGAAGCCTATATGTCCCACTCGCCTTCAGATGGTATCCTTAAAGTTAGTCCTTTTAAATTCAAATGTGCTTGAGCAGGTGAGAAGTAATGTGGAAATGGGAAACAGAAGTTTAAAGGATTTCAGTCAGGCATTGTGTCCTAGGAGAAGCCATCCTGGAATTCTCTGCCTGGGTGAGAAGCCCTTTCCTGCTCTCATGGCATCCTTCTCTTTCACCTACTACGGCATCAAACACACCCCGTGGTGATGGGCCATATCCCCATCCTGGCTGCAACCATCTTGCAGTAAGTATCATGGCTTCCTTATCTTTATATACCCTCTAGATAGCGGCATTGCAGTAAAGATTTATCAAATGTCAATAATTACCTTTGTCTTATCAAACCACAAGTTCCTTATAGACGGGAAATGCACCTTGATGACCCTTCATAGGCACAACATTGCAGTTGACAAAAAAGATGAACCTTTCATCTACTGGTCTTTATTCTCTTAAAACTCATTCAAGTAATTTCTCAGAGACAGGTACTTGACAGGCCCACCAAAGAACTCCTCATACTGACACAGGAAGCACATTCCTCAGACTGACGATTTTGCAGAAAGTGTTAGGCTGAGATGGGGCTAACTTTCAAAGGTTTGAATCTTTTGAACACATTCCAAGTCGCTTTATTTTCTATAAGGGCCCTCAGTCGTTGTTCAAAGAGGCAATATCGCATAGCACTTAAGAATCCAGACTTGAGATAGACTGCCACAGTTGTATTCCAGCTCCTCCACTTATTATCTGGTGACCTAAGGCAAAGTACATAACCTCTCTGTGCTTCAATTTTACCATCTGTGAATGGGGAATGAAGGTTGTTGAGAGAATTAACTACAGCAACAGGTAATTTTTCAAAAATACTTAAAGCAATGCCTGGCACATAGTATGCCATATAAATTATATAAAAATTAGCTACTGTTATATTTTGTTTTGCCAGATACTATCGACTACCTTAGTAATTATAATATCCACAATCTATTTGGGTCCTTCCTCAAAACATGACTGCTTTCTGTCTTCAATACCTTGCCCCAGTTTTGGTAAAAGATATTTTATTATAAAAATAAGTAAATATGCTAAAAACTGAGAAGAAAATATGCATATATTATTACTTCATTTGCCATAAAAATAAGCTATAATAACTTCCTGAATTCATTGTATAAAATTTCAAGAATTTCTCTAAAGAAAGTAAGAGGTATTGAGGAAAGTGTTTATCTTTTGTCTTAATCGTTTCCTAAGAAGTTACTAAACCTGAGGTCATCATTGTTTATATAGGAAGAGAATCTCTTATACTTCTGGAAAATTTCAAAAATTGCTAACATGTTTTCTGATCATCCCTACTTCCTGTGGTGGGGTTTAAAGACCACGCCAAATTTCACAACTGCTGAGATTTACAGAGTGAAGCCTCATTTGATAATCTTGCAAAAATGATAGGCGGTACTTCTCTTCCTTTTCCAAATGCCACATATGCCAGCTTTTACAAATGTTAAAAGAATTTCCAGCCAGCCCCAAGCTGGCTCCAAGCAGGTGCACACGCTGTTTCTCAGCTCCATCTCCAGGGTAGCCTAGGAAATCCCTCTTTCCTCATGATCCCCCCCTAGATCCAGTTAATCAGCCCTGGAATCTGTTTTACTGGAGAATGGAAAGGTTTTATCTTCAGCCTCCCAGGTTCTGACTAGTATCTCTGGTATCTAAATAATGAAAAGTGGGAAAGAATGGAGTGATAAAAATAAACATTCTATTTACCTAAAATGATCAAGAGCTGGGATGTAATTAAGAGTTGGACTTAGTGAGTTTTCCAGAATTAGCAATTTTCAAAGATTTTTGAACAGAAGAAAATACCATGATACTAAATCACACTTGAACATAACTTGATTTTTCAAAGACCCATGTTGTGCTCTGTGATTGTCCCCAGGAAAAGCAGTCATTGTTCAATAGAATCAAGAAGTATAGGCAATAGTACCATAAACGAGTCATTTATAGCATCCTTTTAAAGTTGCTTTTTAAATCGTTGTCTCTCTCTCTCTCTCTCTCTCTCTCTTTTTCAGTTTGCCATTTGTCTCAAGTTGTGGGGAGAAATAATTCCACTTATTTGAGGTTTCTCTTTTTTCTGATTTTCTTCACATTGTTCATCTTGCCCTTTAAAAAATATCTTTTTAATTTTATGTAGCTCATTTTGCCCTTTTTGTAGAGTACAATGTGCTTAACTCCAGTTTATAGATGTGTTAATAGGCATAGGCAAGCCAATAATATCTCCTTTGTGAAACTGCAAAAATAACTTTTTTTTGAAAGTCCAACTAGCTCCCACTATTAGAAGTAGGGAGCACATTTGAGTCAAAGTCCTCTTCCTCAGAAACCCTGTTGTTGCCATGGGAAGACTGTGAAAATGCTCAAATGTGGGCATGCTGTAATTAGAACCAAACCGTGGGCTTTATGGGGCCTGTCACGATGTTTCTAGGAAGCTAGTTCTGCGTTGGCTCAGTAAGACATCCTTTTCCTACCATCATGACTCACTTGTGACTTCCAAGACTCCCCCCCTCACCTCACCCCCTACTTGTTCTGGGTGGAAGAATGCCCAGATGCTCCAGAGGCAGATGAGTAGGCGGGTGTCCAGTCCACTAACGAGAACACACTTCTAGGCATTGTAGAAGTAGGGCAAAGGGTTTTTGCTGGGCATATTCAGAGCTAATGATGCGATGGGTCTGTGTTAATCATGCACGGGAGACTCACTTCTTTGGCAACCCTACCCCACTCGCTAATCCGTCCAAGCCCTCCTCTTCCTCCCTCCTTTCTTCCTTTCAGGAAAGCATGTGCAAGTTCTCCCTGAAACGATGAATCTCTGCTCCTGGGGGAATCTACGAATCAGAAATGCTTTTAAAAGGGAAGAGGAGCCAAAGCCTTTGCATAAATAGGCCAGCTGCAGAGCCTCAAGGCGGGGAGTCGGGGAGAAAACTCCTTGTGGCCGAGGCCCCAAACCTCCCGGCTGCCACTTATTTCCATTGTCTGCCCACAACCCCAAACAAGCCAGCCCACACCTCTGTGACTGTACCCACTGTCATTTTCAGGAAAAGAGCTTTTCTGAGTCCATCTTGGCATTTCTGTGAAATCGCAGAAATAATTCATTGAATCACAGAACTGAAAGAGATGATCTAATCACTTTTATTTTTGAAACCATGAAAACGCAATCAGGAGAGGTTATCTGACCTGCCCAAGCTCACACAACTTGAGCTGTGTAGAGCCAGAACTAGAATCTGCATCTTTTTATTCCTCGTCCTTTGCCTTTTTTATGGCCCATGAGCTTGTACAAGCAAAGCCTATGGCAGACATGCTTTTTCCACCTGCGCTCTCCCACTGTCCCTTCCTTCAGCTCGCTTTTGTCATTTGTGTCATGGGTAACCAGTCTACTGTGGGGCTGAATCTGATTATGAAGACTTATCTGCAGCAGTTGTTAAAAATAGAAATTCCTAGGACTTTCCTCGGGAGATTCTGGGATGGGTCTCAGGAACCACTTAACGAGTTTCCCAAGTGAGTCTTCCGATGAAGTCATTTCAGGGAAAAACGTGGTAGTGCAAAGAGTCAGGAAAAAGGAAAAATCCATTTGATGGACAAGGTGTCCGAACAAGACCAGAACACAGAGATGGAGAAGACCGGGAATTTTGCCTCCTAGATGCTTTTTTAGTGGGTTAACCACTAGACCACACTTCCTCTCGAGGAGAGGCGAGGAATTAAAATCAAAGGTTTACCACTGATTTATGCTGCCTGCTAATGTTGCCTATTGCGCCATGCTGTGACCCAACTCTCTAAGGCTTGGAAACAGATGTGGGGAGTGAGCTGCCTGAGGTACTGAGGGATGGGGGAGGCGGGGAGAAGGCAGACAGCCAGAAAAAGAACTTCCTCTGCTGCTAAATTTCAGGCAGGAGTGGAAGTTAGTCTAAATTGTTACCATGCAGATCTGGAATCATTTTTGCAATCGCCTGGCTCCAATTCCAGGCTTGTGCATTCTGCAACGAGAACTGAAAACTTGGGAATGCTCCTGACCTGACTTTTGCCTCTGCCCTTATCTGAATGCATATTATGAAGTTACACTTTCAGCTTGACAGTCATTTCATTACACAAGAGAGTTTGGTTACTCTCCTTGCCCCACAAGCTCCCTCCCCACGCACACTTTTTAACAGGAAGTAAAGAAGAGTTAAGCAATTTGACCAAGGTTACACTAATCTCAATATTGTGGTGGTTTGATGAAGAGTGCAACCAAGCCATTTCAACTAAGCTTTCCAGACTCCCTTTCAATATACTCTTAGAATCAGACAACTGAAAAAACTGGATTTATTTTCTCCCAGAGGATGAATACTAAGACGTGCCCTTAAACATGTAGTTTACCATGCCAGTGTTTGTCAAAAGGGCATAGCTTTTCAGTGTTTAGTAATAGATTCTAGAAATAGTTTTGTGACTTCTTTACTAAAAGGGAAGCTCCGTGAGGGTGGGGCAGAAATTATGGCTTCAGTTTTTACTAGACATGGCAACTGTAGCAGTGGTAAGCTTCCAGGGGGGGTATAGAAGCTGGATTTTAGATCCCCAGGAATTAGGATTCTCAGATTTAGCAAAGAAAACTACAGAATAGGCAGTTAAATTTGAATTTCAGATTTTTAAAATATTAGTATAAGCATATCTCATGCAATATTTGGGACATACTTATACCAAACAATCATTCATTATTTATCTGACACTCAAATTTAACTGGGCATTCTGTTGATTAATTTGGCAACCCTAGCAAGGGTTCTCCCCATTAGCACCAAAGTCTTCAGGATTCCTTCACAGGTAATTAAAATGTAACCATTCCCTCCAGATTTACAGTGTAATGCCTGAGCAAAAAGCAGTCATACTACATTGTGATAAATCAGAAAACAGAAAATGCGAAGAGGTCCAGAATCACAAAGCAAGGAACAACCAAATAAGACGATGGTGGTCTTGAAGGGTTCTCAGAGTCGGTAACATTTGAGCTTGATCTTGAGAGATTAAGTAGCTCATCAGACAGAGATATGGAGGCTTAAAAGAACATAAACTCAGGGTGGCTAGAGTATTTGATCCGTGTGGAGAGGACTAGAGGTCAGAGTTGACGGACATCAAGGATGAGGTTTGGAAGGTTGGCTGGGGTAAACTCGTGAAGTAGCTTTGTGCCATGCTGCAGAATTTGAAACTTATTTTGATGGATAGGGAAGCCAGCAAGGGTTTTTCAGCTGAGTGGCATAATCATTTCTGTTTTTGAAAGATAATTCTGGTGGCAGATTGGAGTGGGCAGAACTCGTAGGCAGGGAGACCAATTAGGAGGTTATTGAAATAGCCCAGGCAAGAAAAGATGAGCTTATTTCAACTAAGGCAGCAGTGGTGGAAATAGTAGGGAAGCAAAAATTTCAGAGACATTTAGGTGGTAGAATCAATACCACTTGGTGATGATGGATGCACTAGGGCAGGAAAATAGAGGATGGAGTTACTGTGGTATAAGTCTCCAGACAAATGAGAGGCGTAATTTTACTCAGATTGTCCATCTGTAGAATGGACCAATAATACTTAGTGTATTTACTTAGTAAGGCTACTGTGAAGCTCAATTAAGATCATTTCTGTGAAAGTGGTTTGTCAAGTATAAAGAGCTATAAAAATGTGTCGCTATTAAATGAACATGCATCTATCTCAGGACAGAGGTTACATTTTATTCATCTTTGGCATTCCCTAGCATAGTGCCTTGAATGTATAAGTATAACACATGTTGGGAGCATTGAATCAAATTTAAACCTCTGCCATGCCAAACAACAAAACACAGTTTGTTTGGTTTCTCTACCATCTTGCTGGTGTGTGTCTGGAAGTATATAACAGACCCGGGGTGGTGAAAATACCAACAAAATCAGAGCCACAAATCCCAGGAGAAATACCCACTTAAATAATGCTGATGCTGAAGGAAATCTCTTTCTCTTTGTTCACAGATAAACTAAACACTGAGGGCCTTCTTAGCTGCCCAAACAGGTTTTCCTCTTTACATCCCTCCCATTATAAAGTATTTAAAATCCGAAAGAAATTATCTGCTTAATCTGTTTCAGACATCGCCACTAGACCCAGCTTAGTTTAGGTGGGGAATACTCTGGCCTTCTCCCTGTATCCCAGGATCTAGCACCTGTGTTCAATAAGAGTGCTATAACTGAAAGAAGATGATAATTTCCAAATTAAGTTCCACTCAGACTTTGAATATGACTGACTCTCCCCACCAAGCAAAAAACTGTAATTTGGAATTTTATTGCAAAATATGGGTAGCATATTTTCAAATAATAATTCCATCAGATTTTTCTCCTCCTAGAATTAATCTGTCTCCCTCACTCTTTTCCCTTTTTTTTTTCCCCTCCTCATTGAGTCTGCTGTTTCTTAGGTAATTCTGGTTCCAGGAATAATTTTTTTCTACTTTCCTATATCTGTTTTTCTCTCCATTTAGATCAAAATAATATACAGAGAGAGGCATAGCACAAGTCTTCTGTTTCCATCAGGTACAAATCATTGTATTATTATTTTATTAACTACTGTTCATAGTTATTTATTGAGCACATACCATGGGTCATTTATTATACTAGACGCTTTAGATCTCATTTAAATCTTAATCCTATAAAATAGCTCGTACTGTCCCCTTTTTGCATATGAGGGAACTGAGGCTTTAAAAAGATTAAGTAAGCTATTCCAGGTCAAAGAATTTGACATAGTTAGGATTCGAACAGGATCTTGCTGATTCCCCCATCATTTCCTATTAAATCAATGATTCTCAAACCCTAGCAACAATTTCTTGGAGGGCTTATTAACTGTAGATTGGTGGGTCTCGCTTCCAGAGTAATTCAGAGTGATTCAGTAAGGCTGGATGGGACAAAGAATTTATAGCTCTAACAAGTTCCCGGGTGATACTGATGCTGCTGATCCAGCGAGCACACTTTGAGAACCACTGAACTGAGCAACACTGCTCAATTTTGGCTTATTATTGTGCTCCAACTCTGTGATAGTCATTGACCTGAGCAGTGAGGACACAAAGATGAATGAGGCACTTCTTGCACTTAGGAGTTTACAGTCTAGTTGAGGAGACAGATAAGTAAACAGAACATCAATAATATAAATGTGGTAAGTTCTGTAAAGTTATATGCTTGACGTGCTAAGGAAATACTGAGCAGCAAACCCCAACCAGGTGGGGGGGGGGGTAAGGGGTAACCAAAGAAGTCATACTGGAGAAAGTAATTCTTAAGACAAATTTTAAAGAATTACCAGGAGCAAGGGAAAGAAGAGGGAAAGATGGAAACAGCATGTGTAAAACACAAAGATATTACATGTTTGGCATACTAAGAAAATTATAAGTAGTTATAACTAGAGCGTAAGCAACTGCAGGATGTCAGAGGGGGTCTTACATGTGACCTTGAGTTTGGATTTTATCCTTGAAGAAAGACCATCTCTTTGTAGTATGGGGACACTAGATATGGGAACTAGAGTTATAGTAAGAAAATAGGGAAATCAAGAAGCGATTTCAGTATCATAATGATTACGTGTTATAATATCAATAAAAATTGATAAAGCTCTAGCCAAATTAATAGGATAAAAATAGAGAAGATGAAAAGTGCTAATATTAGGATTGAGAGGGGATATCATCATACATTCCACAGATATTAAAAGGGAAATTAGGATACATTAGAATAACTTTATGGTAATAAATTTGACTTCTTAGATAAAACAGACATTCTCTTTGAAAGATACATACTGCTAAACTCACTCAAAAAAAATAGATAACCTGAATAACTCAATATTTATTAAAGTAGTTTGTTAAGAGCCTTCCCACAAAGAAAATTCCATGCTGAGGCAACTTCGCTGAGGAATTCTACCAAATATTTAAGAAAAAATAGTAATTCTACATGAAATCTTCCTGAAAATTAAATATGTAATACTTCCTGGCTCATTCTGGTAAGGCCAGCATTACCCTGACATCAAAATGAGACAAAGTAATAAAAGAAAAGAAAATTACTACCAATACTATATATAAATATTGATCCAAAATCCTTAGGATTTCACAAAAGTAAGTACAACAATATATTAAATATATTACATTCCAGGAATTTAAGGTTGGTTTAGCATATGAAGATCAATCAATGTGATTAACCATATTAACAGATTTTTTTATAAAGATCTCTTCAATACGTGTACAAAAGCATTTGAAATGTTCCAACATCTGTACCTGATAAAAACTCAGAAAATTAGGAATGGAGGAAAATTTTAACCTGAAATGACAATTATGTAAAATATAAACCTAACATCATACTTAAATGGCAAAAGGCTGAATGCTTTCCCAAAATTAGGAACAAGGCAGGGATGCACCCTCTCATGACTTCTAGTCAATATTGTACTGGAGTATCCGTTCAGTGAAATGAGGAAAGATAAATAAATTAAAAAGTATCCGGATTGTAAAGAAAGAAATGAAACTGTCTATTAATAGTACAGTGTCTATCAATAAAATCCTACAAAATTGGCAAAAGTGCTTCTAAAACTAACGAATTTAGCAAAATTGTAGAATATAAGATCTATGGAAGTCTATTATATTCCTATATAATAGGAATAGAAAATTGACATTTTAAATTTAAAAAATACAATTTACAACAATATCAAAAGTACTTGAGTATAAATCTGACAAAAGATGTATATGACCTATACACTGAAAATTTCAAAACACTGCTGAAAGGAGACATAAATAAATGGACAGAAATACCCTGTACATGCGTCAAATGTTCACTTTTGTTAATGTAAATGCTCCCCAAATTGATCTACAATTTCAGTGCAATCTCAATCACAACCCCAGCAGGCATTTTTAGCATTATGAATTTCTAAAACTCATATGGAAATGCAATGGACCTCGAATAACCAAAATAATCTTTAAAAAGAAGAATAAAGTTTAAAAACTTACATTATCTTTCAGGATCGATCCTAAAGCAATGGTAATCAAAACTGTGTGATGCTGATGTAGAAATGAACATTATATATCAGTGCCACAGAATAGAGGATACAGAAATAGATCCACATGTGTAGGGACAACTGATTTTTTACAAGGGTGTGAAGGCAATTCAGTAGAGAGAGGACAGTGTTTTTGACAAATGGTACTTGGATAGTTGGATATCCGTATACAAAAAAAATTAAATAACTTCAGTTCATACATCCCACTATATACAAAAATTGACTGAACCTGGATCAGAGAGCTATTTGTAAAACCTAAAACTGTAAAACTTCCAGAAGAAAATCTTCATGAGCTTGGATTAGGTAAAGAGTTCTCAGGTATGACAACAGAAGCACAATTCATAACAGAAGAAAAAAATTTGATGAATTAGACTTCATCAAAATTAAGAATTTCTGCTTTTTGATGGAAGCCAAAGGGCTTGTATCCTAAGTATATAAAGAACTCTCAAAACTCAGTAATACAAAAAACAAACAATCCAATTTAAAAATTGGGCAAGAAGTTTGAACACTTTATTTTTTTAAAGATTTTATTTATTTATTTGAGAGAAAGAGAGAGAGATTGAGCATGAGCAGGGTGGGAGGGGCAAAAGGAGAGGGAGAGCAGTCTCCCTCCTGAACAGGGAGCCCGATGCTGGGCTCTACCACAGGACCCTGCAATCATGACCTGAGCTGAAGGCAGATGCTTAACCGACTGAGCTACCCAGGCACCCCTTGAACAGACACTTTACCAAAAAGATATACAGGTAGCAAAAAAGCACATAAAATGATCATTATTCAATATCATCAGCCACTAGAAAATTAAAACAAAACCACAATGAACTATCTCTACATACCAATTAGAATGGTCAAAATTTTTAAAAGATTAACCATACCAAGTATGTGGAGTAATTGGAATGTTCCTGCCTCATGGATGGGACTGGAAAGTAGGATGCCACTTTGGAAAACAATTTGTCAGTTTCTGAAAGTCAATTATACATTCGCTATATGACCCAACTGTTCTACTTTTAGGTATATCACCAAAAGAAATGCCCATACAGAGACTTGTACACAAATGTTCACAACGCCGTTATTTGTAAATAACTCAAATGCCCACCAACAGATGAATGGATCAACCAAGTGCGGTATTACCATGTAATGCAATCATTCTCAGCAATACAACGGAGTGAACCTTTCATACATGTAACATCATGGATGAATCTCAACATTATTACGCTGAGAGAAAGCAGCTACAAAAGAAAAACAGTACATACTCTATGATTCCATTTATATAAATTCCTATATTATAACTAATATATAGTGACAGAACAGTTGTTGCCTTGGAATGGGGAGGATGTGGGGAAGATTGAGGGGATTACAAAGAGCACAAGAAAATTTTGGGGTCTAATAACTATGTTCATCATCTTGATTTTCATCATGATTCCATGGGTGCATACTTATTTGAAAACTTATCAAACATAAATTTTAATGTTTATCTTACGCCAATTTTGTTTTATGCTGGTTTATTTTATGTTATACCTCAGTAAGTCTTTTTTAAAAAAGAACTTATCTGTGTTGTACACTTTCAGTGTCTAGAGCAGGATAGTGTAGAACTCTGTTCTATAATCTAGTTTAAGTAGCATAAAATTTCTAGACATTATTTATAGATCAGTGAGTCTAATAATTCAGAAAACCGTCTTCTCAGAAGCCTTTAGATAGTCATGCACCCAGATCTGCTGATTTGTGTGAGTCATGTTTTCTGAGACCCACCTGCCTTGCAGCTTCACAACTCTTCCTATATATATATATTATTTTTTAACTTTAAGGTATTTGTACATTGTGCCTGTGTTCTTTTTTATTCCCCTAATTGCAGTGACTCGGTTTGTTTTTCTAGTGCCCACATCCTTTTCCCACAAACTTCGAGTATTGGAAACATGGTATAGCGGAAAGGAAATCTAAACTCTAATTCTGGCTTTGTCATTCAGCTTCCCATGTGATTTGGGGGGGAGGACTTGGGTCATCTTCTGGGCCTCGGTTTTCTCATCTTAAAATAGGAGGGTTAGATTAGCTTTTTCTAAAGCGTTTTGCCGACTGTTGCTAATATAGGAGATGATTTTAGACTTACCATAACATATACTTAATAAGTCTGTATTGATTTTAATGCACACTAGAAAAATATGTAATTGTTATATCAAACCAGCTGAAATTATATTATAATCTACTTAGTAGATTATTTAATGGTAAGTAGGTTTTTTTAAGTGAATTGATTTAGAATTCACTTAAATTAGTAAGCCAATTCAAGAGGTAATGGAGTATGGCAAAAATTGGGAAGATAGGGGTGTATAATAGTGGCCTGGAAGCAGTGTTATGTTTTGCGTTACTATTTCACAGGGAAGCGGCATTTCCCCATTTTCCTTGATGTTGGGTGGGAGTCGTGTGCCTGAATTCTGGCCAATGAAACGTGAACACAGGTTATGTGTCACTTCCAGGAAAAGCCAGCGTGCCCTCCCCATCTTTCTGTTCTCTTGCCATACCAACTTTGGAGGCTATGGCTGTGGCCAGATGTGGAAAGAGCTTGAATGATCAGATGAACGAAAGTGTCTACTAAACAAAACTAAGAAACAAACTTTTATTGAGAGATTTCTGAGTTTGTTATCTCAGTATAGCTTATCTTATCCTGACTAACACAAAACATGGTAAGATAATCAAGTTCCATCTAGCTCTAAAATTCTACATGTTCTTTTGTCTGTTCCCTTCTTGTTTGGTTTTAATCTATACTTGTTTTTGGCCCTCTAACTCCAAAGAAGTCCCTTTTAAATTAATTTGCTTATGTCTTTGTCCTTCCAACTATCTCTGTTTTTGGAAGTGGCATTTATTTTAATTATGGCCATAATTCTGGATAACTACACAGAACGCTTCTCACATCCAAAGAGAACATGGCAGTGAGTGTTACTGCCTGTTTGTGGTGCCTTTCTGAATAGACTTTGGTGACCTTCAGCTTTCAGATGACTCACATAAAGATGACATTTTCTGCAGAACCTTGTTCACTATCGATGCCACCACTTCCAGTGGTGGTGAGCCCATGTCTTTGGCTTAAGAAAGCCACTTCTCTTACTGTTCTGTGTCGGACCAGCCAACTTCTGCTATTGGTTCCCAAAGTCCACCAGCGAGAGACATTCTTAGAAATTGTGCTATAGGAAGTTCATCTATCAACCCCACTCATAGTATGGACCCTCTCTAAGCCCCAAATAGCTAGAGGAGCCTGCTTTCTTCTACCTTAGCGTAACCCAGAACAGCTACATGATGAGAATCATTGTTTTAATCCTTGGAAGTTGATTACATTTTGAACACCATATTGGCTTGTGTTGTCTGGTTTTTGTCATTTAGTGGTCATAGATATTTGTAAAAAAAAAAAAAATAAAAAGTATTTGTTCAAGAAGCATGATTGAAGGTCTGGGTCCAATCACAACCTGTTAATTCCAATCACCACCACTGCTTTATATACCTTTGATTTGTAAGGTCTGCAAACTTTTTATCTGCCTGTTCCCCAAAGGACATTACATTTTGATTCAATTTGCTTTTCTAGTGCTTGATCAATCAATGTATCAAATGTGCTGCTCAGGCAGTGGAATGAAGAGACAGTTCTTAATAACGTCAGCTGATGAAAAATTTGAAATTAGATACAGTATTTTCCTTACTCAAGCTAATATAGAAATCTAGTTATCTTGAGACTTAATACATATAGCAGTGGTGACCCTTCAAATGGTACAAGAAAGCGGTGGCTTTTACTCTGAGTTCATAAATGAAATGATCATTGGCTTGTTATTTATATTCTAGAAACTTCTAAAAATTAGAACTATTAAAAATCATTCATCACTCAAAACACCATATGTGTACAATATTGGTGTCTGTTGGTAATCACAAAACCATGGAATTGTAGACTAGTGGAAATGGAAGAAAACTATCAACCATGTGTCTCAGCTCCTTGTTTGACAGAGAAGCAAACACTGGGACACGTACACGCACACACAAATATTTTATTTCTTGTAACGTTACTGAAGTATAATGCATATACTATATAATTTGCCAATTTTAAGTGTATAATTCAACGGTTTTTAGCGTATTCAGAAAGTTATACAAACACCATTACAATCAGTTTTGGAACACTTTCATCCACCCAAAAGAAACCACATGCCCATTAACAGTCACTACCCATTTCCCCTTAACTCCCGTAGCCCTAGGCAAACCCTGATCTACCTGCTATCCGTAATGATTTGTCTATTCCGGACACTTCAGTTAAATGGAACCATGCACTATGTGGTCTTCTCTAATGGCTTCTTTCACTTAACAAGTGTTTTTGAGGTTCATCCATGTAGTAGCATGCACCATTACTTCATTCCTTTTTAGCTGCTCAATAATTTTACATTGTATTGCTCTGTCACATTTTGGGTATCTATTCATCCATTCATGGACATTTAGGTTGTCTTCATATTTTGGCTATTATGAACAATGCTGCTATAAAAATTCATGTATAATTTTTATGAGTTTTCATCTTCCATTAGGTATATACTCAATAACACAATTACTAGATCATGTGGCAACATATGTTACCCTGTAAAGAACCGCCAGTTTTTCAAACCAGCTACACCATTTTACATTCCTTCCAGCAGTGTCACAGAGTTCTGCTTACTCCGTATTTTCACCAAAATTTATTATTACCTGCTTTTTTAATTATTATATTAGCTATCCTACTGGGTGGGAAGTGGTGTCTTATTGTGGTTCTCATTTGCATTTCCCTGGTGGCTAATGGTGTTAAGAATCTTCTCATTTGCTTATTAGCCATTTGTATATTTTCTATGATGAACTATCTATTCAGATTCTTTGCTCATTTTTAAATTGGTTTGTCTTTTATTATTGAGTCGTAAAATTCCTTTATATATTTTAGATACAAGTCCCTTATGATATATATGATTTACAAATATTTTTTCCCAGTCCATTGGTTGTCTTTTCATTTTCTTGGTGGTGTCCTTTGAAGCACAAAAATTTTTAATTTTACCGAAGTCCCATTTGTTTTGTGTGTGTGGGGGTGGGTGGGTGGCTTGTGATTTTGATGTTATATATGAGAACATTACTTAATCCAAGATCACATTGATTTCTGCTTATGCTTTCTTCCAACAATTTTTCTAAAACTTTTATTTTCTTCTACATTTTTATAAAAGCTTTATTTTTTTATATTTAGTATTTGTTCTATTTCTTACATTTAGGTCTTTGTAATATGTTAACTTAACTTTGTATATTCTATAAGGTAGGGGTCCAACTTGATTCTTTTGCATGTGGATATCCACTTGTCCCAGCACCGTTTGTTTGTTTATTTACTTATTTATTTATTTATTTATTTTTTACAGATTTTATTTGTTTATTCGACAGAGAGAGAGAGCACGGGCAGGGGGAGGGACAGAGGGAGAAAGAGAAGCAGGCTCCCCGTTGAGCAGGGAGCTGGATGTGGGGCTCGATCCCAGGACTCTAAGATCATGACCTGAGCTGAAAGCAGACACTTAACCAACTGAGCCACCCAGGTGCCCCAGCACCATTTGTTAAAAACAAAAACAAAAACCTAAACCCCAACCTATTCTTCCCCCTAATGAAATCTTAGCAACCCAAATTATCAGTTGATTGTAAATATGACAGTTATTTCTGGATTTCAGTCATTTGATTTATATATCTATCTTTATGCCAGTACTACACTGTCTTGATTACTGTAGATTTGTAGTAAATTTTGGAATTAAGAAGTGTGAGAACTCCAACTGTGTTCTTTTTCAAGACTGTTTTGACTATTCTGAATTATTTATGTCTCTGCGAATTTTAGGATCAGCTTGTCAATTTCTGTAACAGCTAGAATTTTGTTAGGGATTTAAGTGAATCTATAGATTGCTTTGAATACTATTGCTATTTTAGCAATATTAGATCTTTCAATATATGAACAGGAGTTATCTTTCCGTTTATTTAGGTCTTCTTTCTTCTTTCTTACCTAGGTCTTTAATTTCTTTCAACAATGCTTTGTAGTTTTCAGTGGCTATGTTTTGTACTACTATGTTAAGTTTATTCCTAAATATTTTATTTTCTTAAATGCTATTATAAATGGAATCGTTTCCTTGACCTCATTTTTGGATTTTTCATTGCTGTGTATTGATATACAACTGTTTTTTGTACATTAATCTTACATGCTGCCATTTGCCAAGCCCATTTATTAGTTCTGAGAGTTTGTTTAGAATTTTCTATATATAAGATCATGTCATCTAAAAATAGAGAAAATTCTACTTTCTCTTTTTCAACCTAGTACCTATTTCCTTTTCTTTCCTAATTTTCTGGCCTAGGAACTTGGTGCAATGTTGGATAGAAGTGGCAGAGCACACAGCCTGTCTTTTTCCTGACCTTAAAGAGAAACATTCAGTCTTTCATCATTAAGTATGATGTTAGCTGTAGTTGTTTTCCTAGATGCTCCTTGTCAAGTTGAAGAAGATTCCTTCTCTTCCTAATTTATTGAGTGTTTTGATCATGAAGTGGTGTTGAATTTTGTCAAATGGTTTTTCTGCATCTTTTGGTATGATCATGTGGTTTTTCTCCTTTATTCTATTTATATGGTGTATCACATTACTGCTTTTCAGATGTTAAGCCAACCTTGCATTCCTGGCATAAACTCCACTGGATCATAGTGTATCATTCTTTTTATATGTTGCTATATTTTCTTTGCTAACATTTTTTGAGGCTTTTTGCATCTATATTCATAAATATAGCAAAACTATGATCTATAGTTTTCTTTTCCTGTAATGTCTTTCTCTGGTTTTGATATTAGGACTCGTACATGGTTTATTATTTTTAAAGTATGGAAATCCCTGGGAAAAAAAACTCAGACAGTGAGGAAGATTGAAAGTTTGAAACTGTAAATCCCCTGTCCTGTCCCAAGTTCACCGTGCATAGGATTAATGTGTATGTGGGTGTGTACATACATGCATTCATGTATAAATTCTATTCATGGTGGACTTACGTGTGTGTGTGTGTGTGTGTGTGTTTAGAGGTTTGTGCTTCAAAAATGAAAAGTGATTATGTGAGATCATATGATTCAAAATTAACACATTCATCTTCAGATTCTTGGTTTTCTGACTCCCAATCCAGTGAAGATCATAGGCTTAGGAATCAGTGCACTTTTAGAGGTTTTCCAACCCCTTGTGACACATTTAAAGAAGGCTCCACAAAATAGATTAAATCCAATTAGGATATTGATGATGAATATTGGATCATGAACTTTGCTATTAACTTGAATATCAATATAACATGTCAAGCTATCCCACTCATTTTTTTAATTTTAATGTATTTCTCAGCATAGCCAAACTTATTTAATTATATATTTTTTAATCAATCTATTTTTTCATTTTTAAATTATTGACATTACAGAACTAAACTGAAATTTATTAACATTCCACTCTTAAATTTCTTATCTACAAACAGAAATAAAATTCATGAGTCAAAAAACCCAGAACAAAACTAAAAACAGGGGAAAGCTTACAAAACTAAATGTGGATCCCAAGATTAACAGCTGAACAGAGAATGTGATTTTGAAATTCTTAGCAGATAAAAAAAGCTGTGTAGAAACTGAACACTTACAAATTATTCAATACCTGGAATCATTGACCAGAAATTACACAGCTGGATCATGGGAAAGCAGCAGAAAGGGATGTGTGTGTGTGTGTGTGTGTGTGTGTGTGTGTATACATTTATATTTATTTATACCTACATATAAATAATTTGGCTGTAAGCCAAATTTATTACCATAAATCTTTATATTACATAGAGTGACATGGGTGGCTATAATAACCAACCCCAAAATATTAAGATCTTCCAAAGTAAACATTTATTTATTTTGCTCACCAAATGATCTGTTATGGGTGGCAAGTCTTCCTGATTGGATGCCAGATCCCCTCTAAATAGTAGATCAGCACCCAGGCTTCTTCCATCTTCAAATGCTGCCATCATCAGCACATGGTTTCCAAAACACCTTCAACATACACCTTGCAAAGTTGTCATACTCATCTGCATGGAGCTATAAAAGGAGAAGTATAGAAGATCACATGTGGGAGGTTTATACAGACCAGATCTTTAAGTGATGCACATCATGTCTGCTTAAATTCTATTGCCAGACATATGACAATGCTTCATTGCAAGGAAAGTTGAGAACTGCAGTCTCGTGGGCCGAGAAAAAAGAAGAAACAGGTTTGGTAACCATCAGTCCCATCTCTGCCACAATTATCATTCTCCCTTTAGACATTTGCAGAATCAGGAATTTCTATTCCAAAACTTTTTCCCCCTAAAGTTAATGCCTGATATCTTTTATCAAATCTCTAGTCTCTTACCCTAATTTTATAAAACTAGAATTTTAGATTCAAGATTCCTTTAGCCACCCTTTACACATTTTTGAAAAATGCATAGTATGACAGAATATTACTTTTATACCAAATTTTCATTGTTTGTCATCTATGTTGGCAAAGATTGTGCATATCTACAAAGTTTCTAACGTACCTATGTATGTATGTATGTATGTATCTATCTATCTATCTATCTATCTATCTTATATGTGTTATCTAACTAGATTCCAAATTCCATGAAGAAAGAAAGGAACATGTCTTAGTTTTTACCCCTGGTACTTAGCATTGTATCTAGAATATACACATTCATTTATTCATCAAATGTTTAATAAGAGGCTACTATGTAAAAGTGAGTGTGTTAGGCATTGGAGTGTAAAGAAGGCAATTGCCCTATCCTTGCAAAGCTTACAGTCAAGAATTCTTTATCAAGGAACAAGGAAAACTAGAGAGGCTGAAACTCTTCCCCTATATAACATCTGACAGTGCCCTATAAAATAGTTAAGACATTATTGTAGTGACTTTGTAATATGTCAACTTGACTAGGCTGACCTATATTTTCCAGAATTCCCTTTCCTGTGTTATGCCAGTTAGGGGCGGACCACAAGAGAGACTTGGAGACAGGAAGTGAGGCAGTAAACATTCTGTAAATCATACAAGTTGATCTGCTGGCTTACCCTATTGGCTTGAGGAAACAGCTACACCAACAGCTCCCCCTTAGATCTTCCTTCATCTGCTCTGAAGGATTCCTGGTCCAGGTGTATGTGTTTAGCTCTGTGACAAAGACCCTGGCATCTGTAGCACATTCATACCACGAATAATAGAGACCAAAAGAACTGACAGGGTCTGTAGTCCATCCCCATGGGTACTCCAAATTGTTTTTGCTCTCTACCGCTTCACATCCAGCTTCCCTTGCCCACATAACACTTGAGATGAGTTTGTGACTTTCATCAATATTTCACTTAAGGCTTAAAAAATAATGTAACCATACCACAGTGGAGCTATTAAAAGAAATACCCATTTCCAAAGAAGATATACAGATGGCCAACCGGTATATGAAAAGATATTCCCATTTCTATGTATTTATCCAAAAGAATTGAAATTAAGATCTTGAAAAGGTTAGCACTCCTATGTTCATTACAGCACTATTCACAATAGCTAAGATGTAGAAACAACCTAAATGTCCACTGATGGATTAATGGATTATAAATTGTGGTATAGACATACAAAAGAATATTATTCAGTCTTTAAGAAGAGGAAAATCCTACAATATGTGATAACATGAATAAGCCAATCACAGAAGGACAAATACTGCATGATTCCACTTGTATGAAGTATCTAAAATAGTTTAAACTCATAGAAGCAAAGAATAAAGTGGTGGCTACCAGGGGCTGGAGAGAGGGAGATAGGGAGAGTTGGTAATCAGTGGGTGTAAAATTTCAGTTATGCAAGATGAGTAAGTTCTACAGATTTGCTGTACAACAGATAGTAGTACTATATTGTATACTTAAAAATCTGTTGAGAGAGTAAATCTCATGTTAAGTGTTCTTAGCACAATAAAAAAAAAATCTAGTCATGGAACTCAAAAGGCTAAACTCAGTCTAAAATCTCAGGCTTCCATGTGGTTGGGTAAACTCAACAACCAAGAAAATTCTTTGGGTCTTTCCACCCTACAAACCCAAGCCTAAGTAAACCCCAACTCTCCTAGATTCACTTTCTTTCTCATCCCTGAATGATTGATAGAACCGTGGACTCACTTGAAAAAGATTCTATTCCATACCCACTAGGTATATCTCATCCTCTGAGACCAGAGAAGTTAATCGATGATCATATTCTGAAATCTTATATATTTCCTAATCTTAATCCTAATTCAATAATTTCTTAATGTCTGAATTATTCTGTCTTAAAAAAAATGCCATGTGTGAGATATCAGTGGTTCAATGTGTTGCCCCACCAGGTGACTGCCATTCCTTTTCAAGGTCTGTCCTCACATGTTAAGTAGAGAGATGAGCCTGTATGATTATGTGGTAGAAGTCCAGTTTCCCAGTTTGCTATGAAGAAGCACATAGCCAAGAACACTGTCTGAGTTAGGGTAATGTGAGCTGCTGTAACAAATAAGATAGATTTCAACAAAATAGTCTATTTTCCTTTTATTTAATGATCAAAGATAGTGTTCCAGGTCTGCAAGTAGTGTTTCTCTTTGAGGCAATTCGGAGACCTGGGCTTCTTTCATCTTGGGGCCCTGCCCTCCTCTAGACTCTGTCAACTGCATCCATCAAGGGAAAGGAGAAAGAGTGTATAGGGAAGGCCTATTCACTTCTTAACAGCCTTGGCCTGGAACTGACACACAATACTTCTACTTATATATTTTTAATAAGAACCAATCACATGGTCACAACTAATTATAAGGAAAGCTAAGAAATACAGTCTAGCTCTGTGCTCAGAAAAAAAGGAAACAGTTCATAAACAGCAAGCAGTTTTTCACAAATACATTCACACACAAATAATCAAGGAACAATCCATTTCCGTCTATAGGTTACCTCCATTCAAATTCCAAGGGAAAAATTATCAAATTCTGCTGGACAACAATTGTGCTAGTACACTCAATTTATTTAACAAATTATTTTACAAATGCTTCTGAAGCAAATACATAATATTACTCCATTGCACGCAGACGTCCCTGAGCAGAAGGTAGAGAGGACCATGATTTAAATTCACAATCCCAAAAGCAAAATAATCCCTCCCAAGACAAAGAAAAAGTTCCCCTGAAGATTAATTCTTGCCTTGCACTTTATGAGCCAAAACTGAATTCAACTTCAAAATAGCGGTGCTCTATTTTCAAAAATTCTAGACTCGGGCTCCACTGGCTCCCTGTTATAATTAAATTGTAAAGTCTCTGGGAATTCTTTCATCTTCGTATGTTACGTGATGACTCACTCAATATATTTGACAAACTGGGTTGTCAATAAACATTTGTAGAATAGAACTGATTTGGTGTCAAGATCTTCTTAGCAGGTATTTTTGAAGTATGGAACAAACCTGGTATATTGGGGCGCCTGGGTGGCGCAGTCCTTGGGCGTCTGCCTTCGGCTCAGGGCGTGATCCCGGTGTTCTGGGATCAAGCCCCACATCAGGCTCCTCTGCTATGAGCCTGCTTCTTCCTCTCCCACTCCCCCTGCTTGTGTTCCCTCTCTCGCTGGCTGGCTGTCTTTGTCAAATAAATAAATAAAATCTTTAAAAAAAAAAAAAAACCTGGTATAGTGACTTACAAAGACCCTTTAATCCTTGTTTGTATGCATGAAATACTCTATAATTTTTAAATAATGACAAATTACTATTTCACACAATATTAATCAGAATAGGCTGAATCCAGGAATTTCTTAAATGAGTTTCTTCTTGTGAATTAGCCAGTGTAGACAGCAGCCACAACATTTCACAAGAAGTTTCAATAAATTGCTTCACTGAGTTTCTACTGATAGTTTTTTGTTCAACATTAGGGTGTGTCATTGATTGAAATAATATTTGTTAAATGTTGAAATAATAAAATAACTCTTTTGT
This sequence comes from Ursus arctos, assembly GCF_023065955.2. Classification (NCBI taxonomy): domain Eukaryota; kingdom Metazoa; phylum Chordata; class Mammalia; order Carnivora; family Ursidae; genus Ursus; species Ursus arctos. The sequence continues at coordinate 4,647,463 of NW_026623050.1, forward strand.
CCAAATGGTGAAATGGTCATGTTATAAAGAGCTCTGGAAAAACAACCCACAAATTATCTAGGTTTCAGGTCATATCTTATTGTCACTAATGAGTCCTAAGGATATGGGGAAGTTACAGTTCTTCTTTGACCCTCAGTGTTATCTTCTATGCAATGAAAGTTTGGACTAAGGAATTCCTAAGAGTACTAATACTTGTAACTCAGTGACCTACAATTTGCCTTGAGAACAAAAAAGGTAAACTTAAGCTCAAGCACCCCAAGCTCAAGCAAAGAAGAAAAAAGTTTTTTGATATACTAGGAAGACTAGAATAGCTACTGATTAAATGGACAAAATAGGTGATTAGATTGAGAATGTAAGCCTACCGTAACTACAAAGCATAGTCTAATGATTTCCTGGTTCTTGAAGGTCAGTAGCTGGTCGAGGAACTCAAGCAATTCAATTTAGAATATTTACAAATATCCAACTTTCAAAATTCCAGGCTGTTTTTGAAATCAGACTGTGCTATAAGCAAACTAAACATAGCTTTGATTTAACTTCAGAATGTGTCCATAACAACTGATTACTCCTAATCCTTCTATTTTTTCTCCCAATGGCAAAATGCAAAAGTTCTAAATACCTCTATAATTGTAGTAAACATAGATAACAATTTCTAAAATTGCAGCATACTATTTGACATTGTTAACCTCACCTTTTTGTCTATATAGAACTAGATTAAGAGGCCATCTGGGAAGTGGAATCAAACACCAGATTCCAGGTGTTTGAGAGGCAACGCAAAGGCATTTTCTTCTTCTCTGTATTAATTGAAAATGGCTTTCTTATAAGCTAGAAAACACCTGGAAATCTGTCTGAAATTATGTCGTAAATAATATTAAGGGAAGAAAGTTTCATGCTAACAATTGGATATGAGAGTAAACCAGCTCTGATAATCCTGGTATTTTAGATGGTTTCCAAGCCCTTGCCACTCCCACACCCCAAGGGAAATCTAGAATAATTCGAAACTCTGTAAAATAAGACCAATGATTAAAATAATATATGTTCAGTGATCATTATTCATTATACATTTAGACTTATTCATCTATTTTATTTTTGCTTTTGTTTTTGTTCAGAGGCTCCCCCCCCACCTCCATTCCCGTATTCAGTAGGAATATAAGGTTTTTCTATGTTGGTGTAGAAGCTACAGGTTATATTTCTATTCTTCTAGTGGTTTCCCTAACATACATACTTGGATATATGTTTTTCTTACAAAGTCTACATTATTCAGTGTCTCCTCCAGGTGAATAGGACAATGACCCTAGAACCCTAGAACATGTTCCATACCCATAAATTATTACTACATAGCTTTGGGTTCTTATTACTTAACACAAGGCAGTATTATTATTATTTTCTTAAAGATTTTATTTATTCATCTGAGAGAGAGAGAGACAGAGAGACCACAAGCAGGGGGAGAGGCAAAGGGAGAGGGAGAAGCAGGCTCCCCACTGAGCTCGAAGCCTGACATGGGGCTTGATCCCAGAACCTGGAGATCACGACCTGAGCTGAAGGCAGATGCTTAACCATCTGAGCCACCCAGGTGCCCCTATTTTTAATAATCCAATTGTTCTTCCTAAATTTACCAACATCTTTCAACTTCAGTGCTTACTCTTGTTTATTACATCCCCACCTGTCCCCTCTGAATATTCTTTTCTTTACAGTATAGTTACTCTTTTAGAAATGACATGTGGGTGGAATGTATGCCTAAAAATGTCTTCAGTTTTCCCTTACCTTTGAATAACCATTTAGCTGGGAATAGAATTTTAAGTTGTCAGTTATTTTCCCTCAGGACTTTGAAGGTGTTTACTTCATTGCCAGTTGGGAAGTCTACTGGAAATGTAATTTTCTTGGTATTTAGTCTTTCTTTGGGATGAGCTGGACTTTGAGATTCTTCTCATTACCCTTGATATTCTGCATTTCACTCTGAGGTGGATTTATTTTATTTAAGTTACTTGAAACTTGAAATGCACTTTCCATCTAAGGATTCATATCTCATATTTCTCTTAGTTCAGAAAAATTCTCAGCCAATTTCCCTTCAAATATTTCTCTCCAAGACTGCTTCTAAGCTCATCTTCTATACAACCTAGATTCTTTACATCTATACTTCCAGGGTATATGATTTGGGGTAAGCTCTTTTAAAATTCTCAGGCTCAGGTAATATGAGAAAAATTCTGAGACATGTCTCCAAATTGATAGTGCCAATACATTGCCTAAAAATGACCTTACAAAGACCAATAGCAAGGTCCACTACAGTGAAATTATGGAATAATGGTGATAAAGAAAAAGTCCCTAAGACATTCCTTTCACAGTAGCACTGGGAACACAGAAACCACAAAATGTTTAACTTAAAGGAAACTTTGTTTTTTAGAAGATAAAACTTGACACACAGAGAGTTTAAGGATGATTTACTTTCAAGCGATTGTCAGATTTAGGACTAAACCCAAAATTTCCTGAATTTTGGCCAAGTACTCTTAATGCTATTCCACATTACCTTCCCAAGCCATTAAAAATATCTTAGCTATTACATCAAAATCCATGTTCAGCTCACTGTCTAATGCAACAGTGGAGAATCTTGAATACCAGGAGGCAGTGGGGATCTATCAGGAACAACACTGGAATAACAAGGGGTTAACTGAGTCACCTAGCAACATGGATAAATTAACCCTTCAACGTTGAACCCTGCCCAAGCTGCCAAACAAGAGTGATACTGTCAACGAACAACTACCAGAAATATTGTGAATTAAAAGAGCCGTTCAGTGGCACCTGGGTGGCTCAGTCAGTTAAGCGTCAGACTCTTGATTTCAGCTCAGGTCATTGATCTGGGGATCATGCGGTTGAGCCCCACGTCAGGCTCCATGCTTGGCTGGGGTTGGGGGGAAGTTGCTTGGGATTCTCTCCTGCTCATTCTCTCTCTCTTTCTCTCAAATAAATAAATAAATCTTAAAAAAAAAAGACCTATTCAGTTGAGGTGCAGAATATTTGCACACTGATTTTCTGTGGGTGACTGCAAAAATAAAATTTCTATCAATTTCTTAAGAATTGCATTATAAGAGCTAATTGGTAGAAACTGATTTAACTAGAAGAGCCCGTTCATGGGCTAAAGAGTTCCTAATCGTAAGTACCAGAGAAAACTGATGACTGATTCAAGAAAAAACAAAAAGGTAAATCAGGCATGGAGGTAATTAGCCAGACAAGATGAACTATGCCAGGAACATGCTTATTCTTTGAAAGGAGGAGATAAGTGGAGCAGAACAAGAATCACACACTACTTTAATCTATCAATTGATCAGTAATTTCAGTATTTCAGTTTGTTCTATATGCCCAACACTCTATTAGAGGTATCATGGAAAAAAGGCCAGAAAATGATTAGCAGCTGAGTTAATAAATACAATACATTGTGTTTTCTGTCCTCCTGCAAATGGGGGGGGGGGGAGAAGTGTGTAGAAGGGAAGAGATCTCTCTTTGTCAATTCTGCATGAGGTGAAGAAGGATGTAATTGGATTTGCCCACAAGTATATACAGAAGCAATGCTAAGTCAAACAAATACAGATCTTCAACCTGGTTAAGGAACCCCAAAAAGAACAATTCATAAGCAAAATAGGAGAAAGGGCAATTCTTAGCTGATCCTGGAAGGAAGAATCAAATGTAGATAAAGAAACACTGATATGTTAAAGGGAAGATCAAAAATAGCCTTAATCATGCTGAAGAAAAGTGGGATTGTCAGTATTTCTGCAGTGGTAAATAAAGAAAGGTTGGGGGGCGGTTATAGAGCAAGAAATGTATCCAAAACAACTTTTAGAGGATGAGGGTAGGCAGGTAATAGAGGAAGAACAACAACAGAGTTGATGTACAATGACCAAGGAAGAAATACAGGTATTTTGTGGTTCCTTTGGGTTTAACTATGATTCTTTATTTGGCAACTCTCTGTGGTTAGGAGCAGTAGACAAAAGAGTGCCTTGGAGGTCAGGAGAATCTGATTCACAGGACCAGAAAAGTCAAACAGGTTGAAAGGATCACCCTGAGGTTGTTCAACATTTAGTCCTTGGTGAGGAGGGAGTCTAACACAGCCAGGAGAAATGAACTGTCAAGACTGACAATTAGAACTTGAAGTGAATTGGCCAGGAGAGAGTAAGAGGCCGGAACTAATGGTCCTAGGGCAAGAGCAACTAAGCTAACAGTAGGGCTAACTCCAAAGGAAGGTGACAGGTGTTGCCAGCTGTATTATCCCAAGGGATATCAAAAACTTGAGTCAGATCTGAGGTAGTGCCAATAAGCAACCCCAGGAAGAGTCAATAAGCAGCATGAAACAATAGCAAAATGGGAAACAAAGAACCACATTACGCATCTCTCTTGGCAAGATTCAGTTGGAGCACACGGTTTGGGGCCAACCTCTCCAAGGAGTTTTCCCTTCGTCTCAATCTTAAGTCCACATTTTACCAGCATCAAGCGGCTGAAAGGAAGATAATGGGTATCCCACCAACCCCATCTCTAGCTACTCCTCCTGCTACATTTGTGATCCACATGCATTGAAATGAATTTCATTCCTCAAACCTGCTCCACTAAGCCTTAAGATACATTGTTCCCTCTGTCTAGAATACCCTTTCCACCCACAATTCTCATTATCCTGCTAAATTCTGCTCATCCTCTGGGTCTCTGTGTCCCCTCTTATACCTCTTTGCACTTCTTCTATCAGTGCCTTTATCACACTGGATTGTAAAGGTGTGTTTCTTGTTAACACTCTAGGCTGTTAAGAACCAAGAGGAGTCAGGTACATGTTGTTCAGCTTTGTTCACCCAGAATTGTATTGATGGCCTCTGGTGCACAGTAGGTGCTTAATGGTTATTTATAGAATGAATGAGTGTAATTTCCACTTGTCCCTTTATTAATTTTTCTTAACCTTGCTCAACCATCTTTAGACCTGTGGTCTTCTCAACCAACTTTTCTAATTTTTTTGAACAAGGAAATATTTCAGAATGGAGAATTTGCTCCCCTGGCATCTTAATGTCCAAAAAAGAATTTCTTTTCAAGAGTCTCTAGGAAGGAAATCGCTATTTTCAAAACTATAGGAGAATTTTTAAAAATAATAATCCAGGAATCCATGCCTCCTGTGACAGCTGAAATAAATATACTGCCTTAGTCATCACTATTCTCCTAAACTGGTTTGAGGAAACATGTTTTGCTTTTTGTTTTAAACAGGAACAGATTGCTCAGGGTTTGGGGGAGCCAGACACGAATCAGAAAGCCCTTCCTCTTTCGTTTTATAAGTCCTTGCTCTCTGCCCAGCCCTGAGATATTTACTGAACTGCAGATGAAACAACCTTCTTTCTCTTCTCCAGGCGGCCTTGTGTGGTGTTGAAGAGTGGAAGAAATCATGAGCACTCCTCCAGCAGCCAGCCTTGAAAGGTTAGCACAGAAGGAGGAGGGCCATGAATTCTGCTCACCCTGGGCACAGGACACTCTGAACCCAAGTAGCCTGAGTCTAAACTGGGAGAGGGAACTGGGGATGGGGGTGGGGGTGGAGTTAACACTTCAGCTGCTGACAAACTCCGCAGTTTGTGGAATGATACTACTCACCAGATAAAAGAAGGAGCAAGCAGCTGATATCCACTTCAAGACTCCTCTGGCATTTTTCCCTCTGCCTTTGGAGCAACCTGTTCTTTTTTAATTTTTGGAAGTGTATAGAGGGAAATCAACATTTACTAAATTTTCTTTATGTGTCGGGCATCATGCTAAGTGCTTTACCGGCATTATCTTATTTAATTATCCAAACAACCACGTGAACTCTCCATTTTTATCCTCATGTCACAAAGAAATTGATGCTCAGGGAAAGAAGTAACTTACCCCATTTAATTAATAAATAATAGAGCCAGGGCATCTGGGTGGCTCAGTTGGTTAAGCGTCTGGCTTCAGCTTAGGCCACGATCCCAGAGTCCCAGGATGGAGTTCCGCGTCGGGCTCTCTGCTCAGAGGGGAGTCTGCTTCTCCCTCTGACCCTCTGCCCTCTCCTGCTTTCTCTCTCAAATATAAATAAAATCTAAACAAAAACAATTAATAGAGCCTAGGTTCAAACCTAAATCTAATGAATTCAATCCCAATATTTTTTTCCCCCTGCACCTGGGGATTTGTATCTCGAAATCATGGAAATGAGTCCAACCTTTTGGAGGCAGCACAAAATTTAAAAAGTTTCTGCACCACGCATATCATCATAACAGCCATTCTGTAGGTGACCAATAGTTGATCCTAGCCAGAATATTGTTTCCAACTGTACTGATACAGTTTTACTGGTGTTGTAAAACTTTTCCAAAAGAGAATTTTGACAAAGGTTAGCTGTTTACCCAAATAATCCAACTTCCCTTAACAATTGAGGGTGATTCTGACATCCAGAAATTAAGTATTCCCATCTAAAACAACAACCCTAAGCCCTTAGAATTTCCTTACCATTGTATATCCATATTTTATAGCATCTATCAAGGGATACTGTAACGATTTGTTTATCTTCCTCACTACAGTACGAACTCCTAAAGGGCAGAAGGGGCAGAGAAAATATCAGTCATTTTTGTCTTGCTTAACCCGAGTCATGGCACTCGTTAAAGCTTTGTTGGATTAATCTAGCAAAGACCAAAATTGTGAAAACAACCAGCTATAATGCAATTTGATGAGAACTGCCATTAAAACAGGTTCAAGGGGCCCCTGGTTGGTGTAGTCGGTTAAGTGTCTGACTCTTGGTTTCGGCTCAGGTTGTGATCTCAGGGTCGTGGGATCAAGCCCTGTGTACTCAGTGTAAAGTCTGCTTGCGATTCTCCCTTTCTGTCCCTGCCCCTCCCACTCATGTTCTCTCTCTCTCTCTCTAAAATAAATAATTAAATCTTTAAAATAGGTTCAAGAAGTTTAAGCATGTAAAAACAATTTATTCTATTCAGAGAAACAGCTTTTGGGAAAATTGCACAATGAAATGAGTTCACCAGGTAGAGAAGAAATAAGAAGAAAGACATTTCAAAAATACAGAAACTTAAGCAAAGGCAAGAAGAAAAGAATGGCAAGAAGCTGGAAGAGGGACTCATGGATTTTCTTCCTGAACTTTTGAAAGAAAAGAACAAGAATTAACAGAATTAAGAATTTTTGTCAACAATATCAAAGTGTTCCTAATTATTTCTTTACATCTTGTGCTTAGTGTATCATTTAAGACATAGTTGTAGTCCAGAGGCTGTGAAGCCTGGAGTGTGATTATGAATAGGTGGTCCTCTTAGACTGTTTACTCCTAATACTATTTGTGGGACTTTAGGAAAAAGTGCACTTGAGCACCCAATAGGGCAAAGATCATCAATACCAAGGAAAGCTAATGAGGAAGATAGAGACCACCTCTCCACCTACAAAGAGTAAGAAATGAAGTGCTTTCTTTTTTTATTATTATTAAAGATTTTTATTTATTTATTTATTTATTTATTTATTTATTTATTTATTTGACAGAGAGAGAGCACAAGCAGGGGGAGTGGCAGGCAGAGGGACAGGGAGAAGTAGGCTCTCCGCTGAGCAGGGAGCCCAATGTGGGGCTTGATACCAGGACCCTGGGATCATGACCTGAGTCGAAGGCAGACGCTTAACCAACTGAGCCACCCAGGCACCCCATGAAGTGCTTTCTGTAGTATTTGCACATCAACATATCCCCAAGCCCATTCTATCAAGGCCCCAAGGCCAAGCACAATGAGGGGAATTGACATGGAAATAATCAGACTCGCCTCCCGAGGTCTCAGGAGACATAGAGCAGTGGTTCTAAACCTTGCCTACATATTAGGATCACTTAGGGAAGTTTTCAAATACCCTTATGTTCAAGCCACACCACTGACCCATTGATTCAGAATCTCTGGAGATGGAACTAGACTAGATATCATTATTCTTTAAAGCTCCTTGGGTGATTCCAACATGCATCAAAGTTTAAGAACTGCTGCCCCAAGTAGTGGAGAAACTGGTGGGTAGCTGGGATGGTGAAACATTCAGTAAATCTAGGGTGAGGTAATTCTCAAGTAGGTTGGCTGCAGATCACGCCAGAGAAAACCTGGTAGAACAGATCGGACTCTGTCAGCTGTGGAGTAAGGACCATGGAAAGAAAGTCCATTTGGAGCTTCATTGCCATGCGTGAAAGACACCATCTAATAATGGATCATTGTTACATAACAGCAAATTCTGATCTATTCTTACTCCCAAGGATAACAATGCTAATTTCCTTCTGAGAAGAGGCATGACACTGTGTAAGAATATGGGGTACGAAATGTGATATAGCACGGGTGCAGTTTCCCAGATTGCTTGTCCATTAAATCCTATGATTTCTCCAACACCACCTACACTCCTGAAGGTTTTGCTGAACAACAACACATATTGGCCAAAATAATAAAAGGGGGGGGGACCTTACTGATTTCAAAAGAAAATGTATCTTTGGGGCAAAAAGAAAATGCTTTTAAGTAAATAGGTGTGTGCATATATGCTTGTAACCGCCAAATAAGAAATACAAAGAGTCTCTTTTCTCTTAATCTGAAAAGGGAAAACTTTTTGCGGAGTTAAATCAAATGCTTCTTTAATAGGGCTCATGCAATTGATATTAGTGAAGGATATTTACAGAATTTCACAAATCCATAGATTAGAAAAGAAGCATTCGGTTTTAATTAATTAAGAAGAGCATGTATTCCGTTTGTAATTTTAAAAAGAAAATAAAGATGTTGTTTTACTATATATCTACATCTTTAAGGACAGTGGTCTTCCTGAATATGTTCATGAACTGGTAATATTTGACGCTTGATCAACAAAACTGCACTGCAAATAATTGTCTCAAGAATTCAGGCTAGGGTTCAGATCCCTTCAAAAGTGACATGCCAACTCTTCTGGCGTCTTTTCTATCATTAGAGAAAAGAGTCCAGGAAAGCAAAAGAAAATTTCTCAGAGGTACATGGTATGGTATAGCAACACCTTTTCCTACACACAGAAATTTTGAGATGAATATGTTTTTACTTTAATTCCAGTGTAGTTAACTACATACACTGTTATATTAGTTTCAGGTGCACAATACAGTGATTCAACAATTCTATACATTATTCAGTGCGCATCACAATCAGCACACTCTTTAATCCCCTTCACCCATTTCACCCATCCCCCACACCCTCTCCCTTCTGGTAACCATCAGTTTATTCTGTAATTAAGAGTCCATTTATTTTTCTCTTTTTTTGTTGTTGTTTATTTTGTTTCTTAAATTCTACATATGACCGAAATCATATGATATTTGTCTTTCTCTAATTTCACTTAGCATTATACTCTCTAGCTCCACCCATATTGTTACAAATGGCAAGACTTCATTCCTTTTTATGCCTGAGTAATATTCCATTGTGCATATATTCCACTTTTCCGTTATCCATTCATCTATCCATGGACACTGGGGCTGCTTCCATAATTTGGCTATTTAAATAATGCTACAATAAACATAGAGGAGCATGTATATTTTTGAATTATTGCTTTGTATTCTTTGGGTAAATACCCAGTAGTAGAATTACTGGACTATAGGGTAGATCTATTTTTAATCTTTTGAGGGACTTGCATACTGTCTTCCACAGTGGCTATATGAGTATCCATTCCCACTGACAGTGCACAAGGTTTCCTTTTTCTCCATATCTTCACCAATACTTGTTATTTCTTATCTTTTGATTCTAGCCATTCTGACCAGTGTGAGGTAATATCTCATTGTGGTTTTGATTTGCATTTCCCTGATGAGGAGTGATGTTGTGCATCTTTTCATGTGTCTGTTGGCCATCTGTATGTCTTCTTTGGAGAAATGTCTGTTCACGTCTTCTGAGATGAGTAACTTACGCCTTCAATATTCCCTCTTATAATGCAAACTTCTCCCTCCCCCATAATTCACTGGGCTGCAGCACATAGATATTCCTAAAAAGAACAAATGCCTGCTGTCTGTCCCTGCAACACTTCCTGAAGGGAGCCTATTAACCAGGACATCCATTTTCTACCAAGAACCTTGATGGATTTAGGAATGAAACTTGGTAGATGTGCATGGTTCACTTCAGTCTAATTCATAGAACCAGGAGGCCCAGCATCTGGTTTATTAAATTATTTTTGTCACTGTGTTTTATAGGATTGTCATGATAAAAGTCATGTGCACATTAGGTAAGTTACTTGAAAACAGATTTTTTTTTTTAATGCAATTGTTTTGATAGATTCAAGTGCTACTCAGTCCATGCTAATCACTCCTGGCTTCCTATCACCACTTCTAGACAGCTGTCTCTATAGCTGCAAATATCCTTATTTGTTTATTCTCCTGTCTTCTAACCCCAACCCAAAGGTAAGGTACTTTCCTTAGTTCTCTCTGTCCCTAAGAAAGCAAAGTATCTTTCTATGCAAGCCTTTGATAGACTCCTTTGTTACAGATGGTCTTCCCAGTCACCAGATCCTCATCTCAGTGGGTTCTTCATACTCCAGTCACTAAATCACCTGACAGGTGCTCATGGGCTGTGTTCTTTTAATGTCTGTTCTGTGAACTTCTCTGAATTCTAACGATTTTCTCTTGGACTAATTTTATTAACTGCTCCTTTCACCTTCAAATCATTCTAAGTTCTCTCCCTAAAATTCTGTGCATTCTCTTGTATATCTTATACAAAGCCTTTTTTCTTTTCAGATTCAAAGAAACAAAACCTGTGCACACTTGAGAAACATAATGGAAGCTTTATTGGAAAGATCTAGGATAATGGAATGTGATGGTTTTTTCAGGGATAGGGGACTATGAAATGCAAAGGAGAGGAAATCTTTTCTCTCTGGGGCTTCTTAATACCTCCTCACCTCCTCTTCGCTTCCTTTCCTTCTTCATTATCTACCTGAAAAATGGCAAAGACAGCCACACCAGAGCTCCCAAGTGTGTATCAACTCAGTTCAAATCCCAGAGTCTAGCACCTAAGAATCTAAATTTAAAACCTCCAAACTTCAGTAAGCTTCACTCTTGGTTCAGTAAGATATGGCCTGATTAGGTAGGAAATCAGGGTCTCTGGACGAGTTTGGGGGTAGAAGAGAATCCATTTTCAAAGGAGAGACTATACGGATATGTATTAAACAGAGGATCTCCAACTACAATGGTTTGACTTAAAAATTTTCAGTTTTAAAATGGTGCAAAAGCAATATGCATTCAGTAGAAACTGAACTTCAGTTTTTGAATTTGGATCTTTTCCTGGGCTAGCAATTTGTGGTGCAATATTCTCTAGTAATGCTGGGCAGCGAGCTGCAGCTCCCAGTCAGCCATGTGATCATGAGTGCAAACAGGATGATAAGCTTACAATCATTCTGTATTCGTATTAACATTCTGTTTTTCACTTCCAGTATGGTATTCAATAAACTACATGAGCTATTCAACATGTAAATATAAAATAGGCTTTACATCAGATGATTTTGCCCAACTATCAGCTACTTTAAGTGTTCTGAGCATGCTTAAGGTAGGCTAGGCTAAGCTATGATGTTGGGTAGGTCAGGTGTATTAAATGCATTTTTAATTTATGATATTTTCAACTTATGATGGGTTTATCAGGATGTAAACTCATCGTATGTCAAGGAAGATTTATGTTATAAAAGCTACTTACCTTTATCTATAATTTCTTTGGCCCTCCAAAATTTGGGATTTTAATCTAGATCTTTGTAACAGATGCATCTTGTCCAAGGATGATGTTTTCCAAACATCTTGAAAGCAAAGAAACTTTTTTTTTCCAGCTAAATAGTTCACTGTAACACAAGATGGAAAACATAAATAGCAGAGTTGTTCTGGTTGAACAGGGGAGAAGAGAAAGAAAAACCCAGCTCCTACATACATTTGGCTCCATGGTGCCCCCTGAAGCCTTGCTTCAGCCCCCCCCCCGAAAAGTTATTGCTCTTGTGTCTATAACCAGAGACAGTCACTTCCATTACTCTAAAAATTATTTTGCAATTCTGTTTCTTGACTTGTTAACTTTAGACAGTATCTTTTAACTACCACTATAAAAGATGAAAGACTTTAACTCAATTCTGCTTCCTCCCCCTCCCTTCTTAGTTTGGAGAGTTCATTTATTTTTAGTTATTTTCTTCATCACTGTTAGAACTTTAGATTCCCATCTCTTTACCAACTAAAATAGCTCCCTTACACTGCCCTCTACTTCTCCCCCGTCCCACTATGTATATATAAATATATCACTTTTAACATCTGAACGCAAAATAATTAATAGACTTCCTATCTGTCATTTCCATTCCTTGATCCACTCTGTTACATAGTGTACTTTTTCCCTCACTGTTCTATGAATGCAAAGTTCATTTTAGAACATAAGCTCCAAAGAAGCAATGAGAGCAGTGGTTTATATTCTTTTAAATGGCACCACTCACAGGAGAAAAAGCAGACAGATAGGATGTGGCAGTGGAGGTGGTGGAAAGCATCATCATTGATTCAAGAAGCTGAAAAATCTAAATTGGAAACACTCTGGGGAGAGGAAGAAGAGGAATGGTTTCCTGCAGAAACTCCAGCATCACTTAGATTTCATGGTCCATTTTCCTTCACAAATGCCTCTATTTTTGTTATTCTACAAATACAACAGAACATTGTGACATTCAAGCACTGCGAGAACCATTTTTAATTAGTGGCAGCCAGTTTCCTAGTGGCTTTGTCAGGGAGATCCCATGCCATAACCACGGACAGATATTGTATTGTCTGTGTGATGTTCACACTTTTCTCTTGTTGTTGATGAGTAAAGCTGTCCCTCAGGCTCCTCCTCATGCCCTCTTCTACTTTCCCATTCCTTCTGTGAGGCACACAAAGACGCTTTTTCAATCAACCTTCTCTGGTGATGTTACCTCCCTCTGTAAATGCTTTCCTTAGTAATTCACTGACTCTCTTGGGCTCACTTTTGTTTCCAGATAATTGGCCAGTAATTCGACACTCATGTTGGAGAAGGTGCTGAAAAACTGACGAGGGAAGAAAACTCTCATTAGTGCTAAGTTGTCAGTGGTTTTTATAAGTGGTGATAAAACAGTAAGAATACTCAAGCAGAACCGATTATCCTAGCAGTGTTAGGAATAGAAAAGGGCCACTGAGGATTCTGTGGAATATCCTTCTCTGGAGCTTTCTTCTTCTTCTTTAGTTGTTCTTATTAGCCTATGGGTTTAGGATGGCTCGGGCCATGGGCAAGAGGGGAAGATTTTATGAGTTTTCAAAGTACCATCAGGTCAGAATACACTAATCACCAAGCACTTAATTGATTTTGAGTACCTATTGGAATTTAGAAACATTTTCAAGTATGAACTTTTTTTTTTTTTTTTTTTTTTACAAAGGGGAGTGGGCAGAAGGACACAGAAAGAATCTTGAGGCTCCACACCCAGCACGGAGCCAAATGCAGGGCTCTATCTCACAATCCTGAGATCATGACCTGAGTCAAAATCAAGAGTCACATGCTTAACTGACTGAGCCACCCAGATGCCCTTTAAATGTGCAATCTTATTTGATCTATTCAACAATACTGTGGAGTAAAAAAGGTGGATATTATGTATTCACTTTATTTTGCAGATTAGGAAACCAGGATTTGTAGGATTAGGTGTGTTTCACAGGGTCACATAGCTATGATGTAGGAGAAGCCTTTTTGCACCAAATCATGTTACCTTTCCACTTACTGCCTAGGACTGCACCAGCAGATCCTCTGGAAATAACAAAGTTTAACCAGTAATTTAGCAAATGGGATTCATGTGGTGTAATCACCAAGCATCATTATGTTGTCTCACACTCTCCCTTTAAAGATTAATCAACGGGGAACATTCTTCCTCTGACGTGGATGAAAACCCCAAAATGATTGTTCTAATCATTTAGGTAATAAAAACATCCAACTGTCCTTTCAGGTTGCAAACGCTATTTCAAATTCATACTTAAGAGTATCTAATTACATGCAATAATCAAAATTTCAAACTGGATTTGGAATTGAAATTCCTCCCACCTCCCCTCTTGCAAGACTTTTATGGGTAGGAGTTCAAGAAAGGGGTTGGGTGAAGGGAGGGGGAATCCTTCTTCCTTGTACCTCCCCTTCTCCATTTTGTTAATCTGGGTTATGATCCTTTCTTCCAAAGCCAAAGGGTGTAGAGAAGAGAAAGGAGACGATGGCATACACAGGAAAACTCTTACCAAATTAGAACTATCATAAAATGGTCCTGTACTCCCTGATAAATAACACTGACTCTTATGAGCTATTTTGTGGATTCTTAGAAAGAGTCCCATCAGTGAGGACTTCTCATCTGAGATTCCCTTGATATGAGTCATGCACCCTCCTCCAGTTCATCCATCTAAAGCAAACCCGTCTGTCAGATGCCTTTTAGATTTTTCAAATAGGAGGAAATCTCTTGTCTTCTCTGTATCCTAATTTCAAAAGTTCAGTAAGTACATCTAATAAGTCCCTTGTACTGGCCTTAAGATAAGGTGATCCTACCTCAGCTTGCCCCCTTGGGGAGAGTTGAAATCCCAGCCCAGCTCTCTCCAAAGAAATCCCCTTTAAAATCCTTCCTCGGGGCGCCTGGGTGGCACAGCGGTTAAGCATCTGCCTTCGGCTCAGGGCGTGATCCTGGAGTTATGGGATCGAGCCCCACATCAGGCTCCTCTGCTATGAACCTGCTTCTTCCTCTCCCACTCCCCTTGCTTGTGTTCCCTCTCTCGCTGGTTGTCTCTATCTCTGTCGAATAAATAAATAAAATCTTTAAAAAAAAAAATCCTTCCTCGATCCTATTCTTTTAGAACTTCTATGGAAGTATAAGTTATAAGTCATGTAATTGGTTTTGAGACATTTTTTGATACTTCACATTTTGATCTGGAACCTCTCCAGGAAATGTATCTATTAACTCTTTGTGCCTTAGCTGAAGTTTTCAAATGTTACATCCTGTTAAATCAAGTAAGTACAAAACATGATTTCTGCTCTTTAAAATTTCCATTTCTAACTGGGAAGGCAACCAACAAATGAAACTACATGAGGATCAAAACAGCATTAACCACAAGTGTTGTGGGTGATCAGTAAACAGAGAATCACCATGGGCTACAATAATACATTCTATAAGTTTTATATTAAATGAGGGGCACTTGGGTGGCTCAGTTAGTTAAGTGGCTGGCTCTTGATATTAGCTCAGGTCATGATCTCAGGGTCCAGGGATGAAGCTTCCAGTCGGGTTCCACACCCAGCAAGGAGGCTGCTTGAGGATTCTCTTGCTCTCCCTTTGCTCCTCCCCCTGCACTCTCTCTCAAATAAATAAACCAATCTTGGGAAAAAAAAAAAGTGAAAGACTAGAACAAAGCAGGCTTTCCAGAGAGAAAAGTCACCATTAAAAAAGAAATGTATGTGATAAAAATTATATTCTTAACTTTTTAAAATTTAAATTCAATTTAATTAACATATAGTGTATTATTAGTTTTAGAGATAGAGGTCAGTGATTCATCAGTTGCATATAACACACAGTGCTCATCACAACAGGTGCCCCCCTTAATGTCCATCACCAGGTTACCCCATACCCCCACCCACCTCCCCTCCATCAGCCCTCAGTTTGTTTCCTAGAGTTAAGAGTCTCTTACGGCTTGTCTCCCTCTCTGTTTTCATCTTATTTTTCCTGTTCTTCCCCTATGTTCATCTGTTTTTTCTTAAATTCCACAATGATCATATTTTCACTAGCTCCCCAGTTGTCACATCTTTTCTATCACTATAGCCTTAGTTCAGGCCACCAGGGCCACTCAGCTTGATTAAGGCAATGACCTCCTGGGTGGTCTACCTAAGTTAAATAGTCCTCTTCCCTGCAGCCTTCTCCCAGTCCATTCTCATCATCTGGATGGTTGTCTTCAGACTCATCTTTCATTGTTTCTCCTTGCCAGCCATCTCAGAATTTCCCACAAATCTCTGTGTTATTTTGCCTCCATTTTATGTATCATTCCCTCCATCTGACTCTCCTGGTCCCTCCTCATCTTCACCTGGGATGTCTGATGACTGACCTGCATTCTGCATCTATTCCCATCTCCTACTGTGCCTTCCTTTGCATAGAAAAACTCAGAAAGCTATAAAGTCACATTTCCCAGACTCCCTGACACCATGGTTCTGGGTGTGAACTGGGCCTCCTCAATCAGATGCAGTCACTCAATGATCAGCAAATGGAAACGAAGGAGAAGCCGTATTCCAGCTGTGTTTGTTTCCTGTGGACAAGGAACGTTGTGCAGATATGGATATTTCTACATTCCAGTACAAGTTTCCAACTTCACGGGTGTTGGCAGCAGTAGCTTCCTGGTTCCAGCTTCTTGACTCCTGGATCTCAATTACAGTATCATGCTTTTTTAAACCAGTAGGTCTAGTGGACCTCCTTTTTTTTTTTTTTAATCTTTTTTAAAAAAAGATTTATTTATTCACTCTAGACAGAGAGAGACAGAGAGCATGAGCAGGTGGAGGGGCAGAGGGAGAGGGAGAATCCCAAGCAGACTCCCCATTGTTCGATGGGGGGGTTGACCCTAAGATTACAACCTGAGCTGAAACCAGGAGTCAGACGTTCAACCACCTGAGCCACCAAGGCGCCCCACCAGTGGACCAGGATTCCCACCTCCTGAATGTGACAAGACAGCAGCTCCCAGAATAGGTGGCATTCTGTGAGTCATTACTGAAGGCTCAGGCTAGAGCACATTCTTCTAGCTCTTCCAATAATTTCCTAAGCACAAATATCCCTATATTTAATCCCTTTTTGCTTAAAATATATAGAGCTCCTTATTTTTTCCTACACAAAAGCTTGTCTGGTTCATCCTCTAAGGCACTCTATAGACCCCAATTCAAATGTCCCTTCATCTAGGAAATCTGAGTCATCCGCAAGATAGGCAAAAACAAGCAAAGGGGTATTCCAGATTCAAATTTACATTTTTTCCCATATACCTTCATGTCACCCTGTGTAGTGCTATCACTGTACATATCACAGAATATAAGATTTTCCTAACATTTATCTTTCCTTCCTACTAGAATTCCCTATGTCTCTTCTAGAAGGATAGATTTTATCATACTCATTTTTGTACCCCACACTCCTAGTACAGTCCCAAGTACATGACAAAATACCCAATATACGTGAAATGAATTAATGATTAGATGGTTGTATGGATGAATATACAGTGAGAGTATAAATAGACCCTCACTAAAGCAAATGATCTTTAGTGAATTGTTTCTTTTTTGTTTATACATAGTTTATAATTGTTTTTGTTTTGTTTTTGGTCTTCATACCAAAAAAATTTTTAGAAAATCTCCTAATTCATGGAAGTCAAATACTAGGACTTTCTTCACTTTCCTCTTTCAAGCAGTGTTACAAAGAAGGAAGTATACAATTGTGTGAATATTTTCCCCAGATTTAGCTTCATAACGAGGGACCAGAAACTCAAACAAAAGTAGAGACAAGTTTTTCTCCTATTTTAATATAAAATGATAGTACCACGTAATAAGGACTACACGTGCATAGTATTTAATTGGAATAAAAATAAGAAAAAAAAAAGCTGTCTCTAAAAAAGATAGGTTGTGTATCTATTAACTACAATAGTTAATAGTAATTGTTGCCCTATGGGTGTGTATCCCTTTTACAATCAGGAAATTGAGCTTTAGCTAATAAGGGCCAGAACTGGGATTCAAACCTGACTCTGACAAGAGACAAGCCTTAAGTATAAAGACACAGTAAAGTTGAAGGTAAAAGGATAGAAGTGATATACCATGCCAGCTTTACCCAAAAGAAAATTGGTGTAGCTATAACAATATCAGATTTAAAAGACCGTAAGCCCAGAAGTATGACTAGTCATAGAGAAATATTTTATGTTGACAGAAATGTCAATTCAATAGAAGTCATAAATTTCTGTTTTTAATAACACAGCTTCTACATGTATAAAGCAAAATAGTAAATTCATAATAATACCTGAAAATTTTAACATACCTCCTTCAGTAGCTGATAGAATAGGCAAACAAAAGATCAGTAATGAGGGGTACCTGGGTGGCTCAGTTGGTTAAGCAAATGACTCTTTTTTTTTTTTAAGATTTTATTTATTTATTTGCCAGAGAGAGAGAGAGCATACACACAAGTAGGGGGAGTTGCAGGCAGAGGGAGAAGCAAGGAGCCCAGTGTGGGACTGGATCCCAAGACCCAGGGATCATGACCTGAGCTGAAGGCAGATGCTTAACCAACAGCCGCCAGGCATCCCCAAGTGAATGACCCTTGAATTCTACTCAGGTTATGATCTCAAAGTCGTGAGATGGAGCCCCACATCAGGCTCTGCACTCAGCAGGGAGTCTGCTTGAGGTTCCCTCTTCTCCCTCCCTCCCCCCACCCCTGCTCACACCTGTGTGTACTCTCTCTCTCTCTCTCTAAAATAAATAAATAAATCTTTTTAAAAAATCAGTTAAGATATATGAGATTTTCACAATGTGATTAAAAACTATATAATTAATACATACATAACACTCTACCCAACAACTTTGTAATACACATTTTTTTTTAAAGATTTTTTATTTATTTATTCGACAGAGATAGAGAGAGCCAGCAAGAGAGGGAACACAAGCAGGGGGAGTGGGAGAGGAAGAAGCAGGCTCATAGCGGAGGAGCCTGATGTGGGGCTCGATCCCATAATGCCAGGACCACGCCCTGAGCCAAAGGCAGACGCTTAACCGCTGTGCCACCCAGGTGCCCCCTGTAATACACATTCTTTACAAATGTGCATGGAACATTTACAAAAATAGATCTAACAGAAAGCAAACATACAGTAGAGAAAATTAACAAAAGCAAAATATGGCTTTTTGAAAACAAATTTTAAAATTAATAACCCCAAGAAAAATTAATCAATAAAAACAATTATTAAAACTTGGTAATATCATATTTAAAAAAAGGACTTCTCTATAATTTCCACAGACAGTAAAAAGATAATAGATAAATACATCTGAGTTTAGATGGAATAGACAAATTCTTTGAAAAACACATTTTATCAAAAAATGACTAAAATATAAACAGAAAATCTCAGCAGGCCTATATTTAAGAAAGAAATTGAATTGGGGCACCTGGGTGGCACAGCGGTTAAGCGTCTGCCTTCGGCTCAGGGCGTGATCCCAGCGTTATGGGATCGAGCCCGCATCAGGCTCCTCTGCTATGAGCCTGCTTCTTCCTCTCCCACTCCCCCTGCTTGTGTTCCTTCTCTCGCTGGCTGTCTCTCTGTCAAATAAATAAATAAAATCTTTAAAAAAAAAAAAAAAAAAAGAAAGAAATTGAATTCATAATTAAAACAATGAAAATCCCAGGGCCAGATGCTTTACCAGTAAATTCTTCCTGACATTTAAAGAATAAGAGCAATCTTCTGCAAACTCTTTCTGATAATCAAAAAGAAGGACTACTTCCCAACTCATTTTATTAGGCCAGCAGTACCTTGATATCAAACTTGACATGAATATGACAAAGAAGGAAAACTGTAGGCCAGTATCTCTGATGGACATAATGCAAACATCCCAATCAAAATAGTAGCAAATTAAAGTCATGTATAAATAATAAGGATAATAACTAGATCTCAATTATGTAGGCTTTATTTCAAGAACACAAGATTTGAAAATCAATAATAATCAATAGAGTAAAGGGGGAAATCCATATGATTATTTCAATAGAAAAATAAACTTGAGTCAGTCTCACTTAAAATTCTAGGCTTTAAAAAAGTAATTGAACAGCATTGTATGAATAAGAAATGCATTCAGCTAAAAATAACAGAAAATAACAAAACTGAGTAAAATCTTAAAGTAAAGGGGGTTCATGAAGTCTAGAGGTAGGCAGTTAAAGCTGTTTCAATGTTTAATGATGCCATCTGGGATCCAGACTCTTTCTATCCTTCTGCTCTGCCACTTTCTAAAGCATCTATAATAGTAGTGCTTGGCACTGTAGTAGGCACTCAGTAAATGTTTGTTGAGTGAAAGAATCGATGTGCTAATCACTACCCTGAAGCTTATTACCTAATGGCCATAAGACTAGCCTAACGGCTATGTTCCAGGCACGAGGAACAAAGCAGAAAGGAGTGTGGTGCTCATACCCAGAAAGCCAGAAACCCTCAGCTTTCGTCTCCTTGGGTAGAACTGACTCATTTGGCCACCTGACTGCAAGAGAATTTGGAGAGTAAGTAGTATTTTTAGTTACGCACATTATCGTCTGGAAAAAAACAAAAACCAGGAGTTCTGTTACTCAAGACAAAGAGAGACTAGGTATTGGGTCCCTCTGTAAAGAAGGCACAATGATAAGCACTGTAAAATCTGCAACACGAGTGAGAAAAGACTCCATCTCTAAGGAGACTGAAGTCTAAGAAGGAGATAAGAGAAGTAGAAAATAACCATAATACAGGGAAGAGTAAGATAACGACCCTGCAGGAAGTTCAAACAAAGTGCTCTGGGAAATCAAAGCCAAAAAAGACAACATCTCTTAGGGAGACTTGAACAGCTTCATAGAATAAAAATAATTTTTTTAAGATTGTATTTATTTATTTTAGAGAGGGAGAGAGAGCATGGCGCAAGCATGGAGGGGGAGGGGCAGAGGGAGAAGAGAATCTTAAGCAGACTCCATGTTCGGCGGGAAGGTGACACAGGGCTTGATTCCAGGACCCTGAGATCATGACCTGAGCTGAAACCAAGAGTCCACCACTTAACCAACTGGGCCCCTCAAGCACCCCTAGAATAAAACTTTTGAGAAGTTTAGGGGTGCATGGGCGGCTCAGTCATTAAGTGTCTGCCTTCGGCTCAGGGCTTGATCCCAGCGTTCTGGGATCGAGCCCCACATCAGGCTTCTCCGCTAGGAGCCTGCTTCTTCCTCTCCCACTCCCCCTGCCTGTGTTCCCTCTCTCGCTGGCTGTCTCTCTCTCTGTCAAATAAATAAATAAAATCTTAAACACACACACACACACACACACACACACACACACACACACACACACACCTTCTGAGAAGTTTAAAAGATGGCTATGAGTTCCACAAGTAGCAATGGGCAGTTGTATATTCTAGCTATAAAATACCAGCAAAAGCAATTAGGCAATATGTCTGGTATCTGAAGAACAGTACAAGTATGCTGCAGAATCAGATAGTCCTAAGGGTCTAGTTGGAGATAAGCTAGAAACAAATCCGGAGTATATCCTAGAAGCACTCAGTGCTGGGTAAAGAATTCAAACAATCCAATTGATAAAGAGACAAGAATCTGGAGCAAGGAAATGGTAAGATAGATGTGGTACTTTCATTCCCCCCTCCCCTGGTTTTATTGATTTATAGTTGTGTGATGTTGTGACTCATAGTAAGAAATATATAGTTGGTCTTTGTCCTTGTTTCTGACACAGGGCTCCTAAACCCTTGGATTTCCTAAGGGGTGAGAGCTGGGAATGACAGAGGTGTCTTTTGTTATGCTAATGAGGTGACTGCACCTAAGGATGGGAGTTGGTTGCCAGGAGAACCCACTACCTGATTAGAGGATTGGCACTTTCAGTCCCACCCCTCAACCGCCAGGGAAGGGAGAGGACCTGGAGGCTAAATCAACCAATAATGGCCAGTGACTTAATCAATTATGCCTATGTAAGGAAGCCTCCATAAAAACCTGAAGGACAGGGTTTGGAGAGCTTCTGTGTTGGTGAACACTTGGAAATTTGGGGTGGGTGGCATTCCTGGAGAGGGCATGGAAGCCCTGCACCTGTCCCCCATACCTTGCTCTATACATTTCTTCCACTTGGCTGTTCCTGAGTTATATCCTTTTATAATAAACCAGTTATCTAGTGTGTAGAATGTTTCTCTGAGTTCTGTAAGCAGCTCTAGCAAATCAGTCAAACCCATGGAAGGGGTCATTGGAACTTTTGGCCTATAACTGGTGAATCATAAGCCCAGGGGACAACCTGAACTTGCAACAGGCATCTGAAGTGGGGGGAGGGAGTAGGCTTATAGGACTGAGTCCTTCACCTGTGGGATCTGATGCTATCTCCAGCAGATAGTGTCAGAATTGAGTTGAATAGCAGGACACCCAGCTCATGTCTGAGAAGTGCTTAATGGTGTGGAAATCCCTTCACCCCTACGTTAGAGTGGAATTCATACAAGAACCCTTAAATGTTCATGTAACATATTAGTTTAAGGTATACAACAATGATACATGTTTATATTGTGAAACAATTAGAGATGTGGTTCTTTTGAAAGTTTATTCTGATACATAAAAAGTTTGGAACAGGAGACAAGTTTCCAGGATATTGTGATTGTTTAGGGGACAGGTCCACATTCCAGGCAGGAAGAACAAAGCAGAAAGTTCTTAGTGTTATAATGTACCAATGAAGTGATAGGATGAGCAAGAAAAGTTAAGGCTGAATGAGAGAGAGCCTGGAGAGGGAGAACCATTTTGGTCATGACAATTGGCTGGATGCTGAGAACAGAGAATAAGTAGTGATGGTCTTAAGCTTTACTGAGAGACGGTGCTGATGTCTTTAACAGGAGAAGCGGGGGGGGTTAAGGGGACATCTAAGTGAATTTGTTCAGCCAATCCAATATAAGGCTTTAGGATTCATCCACATGGATGCCAAGAATTTCTCTGAAGGAGGAAGCCCAGGAAGAAGACACTCAAGGCAGACTCAGAAAGAGTCTGCTGAGTGGAAAATTTAAGAGGAGCCAGTTTGGGGGGGAAGGAGGAGGACAGAGGAAATGCAAGGAGGAAGAGTTAGAAATGGGAACAAATAGCAGCAGGAAGAGGCCAGGGCCTTTCTGGGATCAAACACAGAAGCAACACATTTTTGTGAAGTTCTCCATTGTTACGTATATTCCTCACCTGATCCTAAATTCCTTAAAAACACAAAGTGTCTAATTCATTTTTGTTTCCACTGCTTAGCACAATGCCTGCAACTGAATAGTCCTAACAAGGAGGGAGAGCTGGAGAGTGGAAGGCAAAAAAAAAAAAAAAGGAGTTAAAAGTGAGAGGAGGAAGAGAGGCTAAAAACAGTTGAGCTTGGTGATTAGAAGAGTGTTTTTGATAGAATGGGAGAAGGAAGAGCCAAATTTCAAGCGGTGAAAGGGGTGGCTAACACAGAATGAAGACAATGGATGCAGATTGCTTTTTCAGAAAGGCTAATGGTGAGGAGAATGGAGTGAGTAGATTAAAATCAGGGACTGCTTTGTTTGTTTGCTTGCTTTTGTTTTGTTTACCATGATGGGAATACCATTTGAAATATTAGTCTAAGAGTTTTTCCTTCTGATATTTAAAGCATTCAGTCAAATCAGTCTTTCCTCAAAAGTCATCTTGGCTTTTTGTTGTTCTCCCAAACTCTTAAACCCTTGGGAAAAATTAGGGAGTTTGTGGTTCTTTAGGGAAAATGAAGGGAGACATATTTCCCCTAAACAAGAGTTTTCCATAGCCAGGGTGGGAGGAGGAAATAGGGACAAAGCCATCCACAGATTTCCAGGGCAGAGGTGGGGCAGGGGGAACCTCTGCCTCCCAGCAGCCCCACAGGTGACAGGACCTGAGAGACAAAGCACTGGGTGACCTGTCAAGGGATTTGGGACCTGGGCAGGCTCAGCGAAGATGCCCACGCACCAAGGAGTGTGGAAACAGACTGAGCATCATGACCCAGCGCGCCAAGGACCAAGAGACCCACCACTCCCCTGGTTCATTCTCCCCCCATTCGCAAGCCTTCCTGCTGCAAGAGTTCTGCTGGGGGGCGGGGGGCAGGGGCGGTAAACCCTAAGAAGGAAAGATGTTAATATTTTCTTTAACACATCCGTGGAAGGGGGCTCTGAGTCACAAATTAAGTTGTATGAAAGTTGTATGATAGAAAGGACAGAGAGGCAGGTTGTTAGCTGAGCTTGTGGGCTGAGCTCTGCTGGAGCAGGTTTGTAGGCAGAGGAGCAGGGGCCTCCGTGCAGTTAGAAGAATCGTGCATGCACACCACAACCCAGGCTGTACCCTGGAGATGCCCGACCGGCCTGCCCTGAAAGAGCCGCCTTGGTGCAAGAGAGAGAGAGAGAGAAGCTAAGGAAAATCTCCTCAGATGGCTTCTATTTTTGAAGTAAACTTTGCAGCCAAGTCACGACAAGGTTTGAAACAGCAATCCTGAGGAGCTGTATGAAAAGACAAACGAACATGTATATAGGTGAGCAGCAAGGAGCACCCAGTGGCCTTTTGAGAGCATGCAGTGGGCAGTAATGGAAATCAGCACGTGCTTATGCATTTATGCATTGATTTATGTACATACTTCTATTCTGCCTCGTTCCACAAAGGATAGAGGTTGCTTGCAGGGCATACATAAGAACAGTACCATAAAAAATAAATGAGATGCAGAGAAAATATATAAATATAGAAAATAATTCACAAGCAGGATGCTCTAGGCAACACAGTTCTGTTTCTCCAGTCAACACTTAGCCACCTAGACAAAGGATCAGAGAATGTTAATAGCAAGAACAAAGAAGCAAGGATGAAGTAAAGCCATTAGCTGCTTATAGCACCGAGCTTTGTCAGATGTGTGAAATCAAAACAGGATGGTTAGAATGCAAGAATTGGGAGAGTAGACCACAGAATGCAATTAAGTCAAATAATAGGAAGAAATGGAAGAATGAACAGAAGCTTGTGATCAAAGACTGCCTGGGAGAGACCGTATGCTTAGATGCTAGCTAAGGGAAGTCCACTTACATGACTACTGCGGACTAGTTAGCAATGGCACACTCTACCCTGAAATCCAACACTTCCAGCCTAATGACAGAATGTCCAAACCGATTCTGTGCTTTTAGCCACCGAGTCAATAAATATTTCTTGATCATCAACTATGCAACAGGCTAAGAACTGAGGATAAAAATAAATGACCAGGTCCTTGAGGGACTCAGTGGGGAACTCAAGGTAAGCAAATAATCGCAGGGCAAAGTGATCAGTGCTATAGTGTGGACGTGGGTACAGTGCTGTGGGACCACAACTCGGTTCCATGATCAACCACCGCACCCTGGGACATCAGGGAAGAATTGCCAAAGGGGACCTTTGCTCTGTGTCGTAAAAGATGAATTCAGTTTCAGGGAGGAAACGTGACAGTGAAATTGTGTCAAGCTTTGGAGGCACGAGGGAGCATTGTATGTTGTGTAAATAAAAAGGCATTCTGTGTGGTTTTGTCAGAGGACTTAGAGATGAATGAATAGTCCATCAGGCTGAAAAGGGAGGTGGGAACCAACTGGGGAGGGCCTCCTGTGCTGCCAGGTAACCTACTGGGACCCAGGAGGAGCTGAGGTTTTTATCAGGGAAGTGTCAAGATCAGGGGTGTGGAAAGTGCCCTGACAGGAGCATGGAGAATATCTTAGTGGTAAGAAAGGATGTAGTCAGGAAGATCCCTTAGGAGCATTATGGAAGCTCATTCAAGAACTCAACTGAAGCGAAGTGAGCACAGGTAGTGTGTGCAGATAGGTGCTGCAGATGTTGGAGTTGTGAAGGCTACAGAGAAATGGACGGCCTTGTTCACTTCTCGGAGACTGCAGAAGGGGAACTTTCAGGAGGGCAGCTGCAAGAGGTACACATAAATTTCATTTATTTTTTGAAAGATTTTATTTATTTATTTGAGAGAGAGAGAGGGAACAGGAGAGTGGGCAGAGGGAGAAGCAGATTTCCCGCTAAGGAGAGAATCCCCCCTCCACCGACAACATACAGCTCAATCCCAGGACCTTGGAATCATGACCTGAGCCAAAGTCAGACGCTTAACCAACTGAGCCACCCAGGAGCCCCTCTATACCTAACTTTTATGACCTCATAATTCCATTTCTAGGAATATACCTTAAGAAAATAATCAGTATGACAAAAAAAGGCTTATGTTCAAGCATGCTCATCTAGTGGTATAAATTTTAAAACATCCTAAATGCACAATAATGGGAGAATTGTTAAATTATAGTATATACTACAATAGACTACTATATAGTCATTTAAAATTGTGTTTTCAAAGACTATGTGATGGCATGGGAAAAGCTCACAATAAAATATTAAGTTAAAAGGTATATAAAATGATATACAGTTTGATATAAATTTTCTAAATAAATACATGTATGAATTAAAATATTAGATTAAAAGTCACCAAAATGTTGTGTTCGTCCCTAAGTAGTGAAATAATAATTTTTATTTTCTTCTCTCTACCTTCTCATATTGTCCAAGTTAGAGTCAGTGAATATGTTGCTTATCTAATCAGCCAGTTATTTTTAAAAATAAGTGACTAATGGGGGTGTTTGGGTGGCTCAGTCAGTTAAGCATCTGCCTTCAGCTCAGGTCATGATTCTGGGGTCCTGGGATCCCTGCTTTGTAGGGAGCCTGCTTCTCCCTCTCCCTCTGCCTACTGCTCCTCCTGCTTGTGCTCTCTCTCTCTCTGTCAAATAAATAAATAAAATCTTTAAAAAACTAAGTGACTAATGTAAAGCAGATTCACAAGAATAGTTTGAGCTACTAGAAAACACAGGTAGCCAGGAGAAAAAAATGTTTGTCTTGCAGCAAAGATGAAGCAAGTCTAAATAATCATACTCACTGGCACTGGCATTGCTATAACCATTGCCGAAGATTCAGAATCTAATTTTGTTATCTTTGTTGCTTCACTAGCCAAGAAAAAGGCAGTTGAGAGGAGGAAAAAAAAATAGAGTTACTCCAGTGCTATCATAGGTACAACCAAGACACGACAGATGGATTTCTATGAAGATATTCTTATTACATTTAATGACATCCCTTTTCATTTTTGTATATTTTTTAAAAAATTCTCAGTATCTTGTGTCCAGATTCCAAACTGCCAGAAAAGTCAAATAATCAGAACTTTCCCTAGGATATACAGTGACTGTTACTTATCATCACTATGACACTGAAGCACTATTAGATATTTAGACATTTATTATTACCCCAAAACTGTTACGTGATGTTCAGAGTAGTTTTCCCCCCATTGCCTAAGACTATAAAAAAAATGGTTCATATGTGATATAATGGAATTAATTATCTAAAATATTCAATTAACCAGAGACCTCCCATTCTCTCACAGTGCTGAATGAGGTAGATTTTACACAAATTCATCATATCTTAATTACGTTAGTAGCTGATTGTTAGACGTGAACAAGTAACTCTGTGATCCTTATTTGGAGAAACATTTCTCTTAATCAGAAGGCATGCACCTGAATGGAGCTAGAGGAAAACATTTGTCCATGCTGACTGGTCTCCCTTTCAATTCATGGCAACTATTAATTTCAAGCACGCCCATCATGCTGCCCAGCAGCTATAGTGCATTCCCCTAGTCCATTTACAATCCTAGGACTAGGATTCCATATGTTGTCCTCTCTCCTCATACTTTCAGCACCTCCTCCCCCAACTCCATCTCAGCTCATGACCTTGATTTTTATTTCACTGAGAAAATAGAAACAATCCACAAGTTCCCACCAACACCTCCACCCGCCCACTAGCATCTGGGCCCTATATCCTGCTTTTTCTCCTGTTACCAGGGATTAACTGTCCGTGTTCCCATCTAAAGCTGAACTCTCCACCTGATCGCTAGATCCTGATCCTTTTATGACATGTTATTTCTCTTATCTATGTTGTCCTCCAGCTACAAGTTCATATTTCCATTCTTTTTTACAACCATTCCTCTGAAGAATTATCCATACTCATATCTCTGAACCTTATTCTACCATTCTCTCTAGAACCCCCTCTAATCAAGCTTTTGCCTTGCACCAAAACTGCTCTCCATCAATGGTATCCACATTGCTAATCCAATGGTCAATTCCTTTATTTGTCTCCTCAGTAATGTTTAACACCATTGTTCACTTTCTCCTTCCGGAAATACTTCATTAACTTGTCTTCCAGGACATCACATTCTCATGGTTTTGGTCCTACGTCCAAGCCTTCTTTGCTCATTTCTTCTGATTTCACCAACCTGTTAACATTGGGTCCCTTAGGATTTAGCCCCCTTCTCTCTTCATATAGATTCACTCCCCTAGTAATTTCATTTGTCCCCATGGCTTAAAATTCTATCCATATATTGATGACTCCTAAATTTATATCTTCAGCCCAGATCTCTCTCCAGCCTTCTAGTACTGGATGCCCAATTGCCTATTCAACATCTTCACCTGGATGTCTAATGGGCATCTCTAATTTAATGCTTGCTCTCCCTCATAAACGACTTGCTCCTCATTCAACCTTCCTCTTTTTGCTTAGATGAAGGAGTCAACCTTGATTCCTCTACTTGTCTTACAGCTTGGTCCAAAAGCAACATCTGTCAGGTCTATCTTCAAGATATATCCAGAATCTGATGACTTCTCGCCTTTGCTACTGCTTCCTCCCCGACCCAAGACATCATTATCGTTCTCCTGAATTATTTCAAAAACCTCGTGAGTGGGTTCCCTTGCTCTCCTGTAGTCTATTCTCATAGGAGCCAGAGACCCAAGTCTTTACGTTGGCCCACAAGGTCACTCACAATCTACCTTGCCCCAAGCCTTACCTCTCTGACCTCATTTCCTGTGACTCTCCCCCTCACTCCCTGCTCTAGTCATATGGTTCTCCTGTGGTTCGTGCAACACACCAAGCACGTTCCCTCCTAAAGACCTTCCGCGTGTTCCCTCTGCTCTTCCCCAACTATCTCCATGACTCATTCCCTTGCCTCTTTCAGATCTTTGTGTGGATGTCACCTGCTCTAGGAGGCATTTCCTGACCATCCCACTTAAAATTGCAACCTGCCCTCTCCAGCAACACACCCGATCCCTTTTACCTGCTTTATTTTTCTTCTCAGCACTTATCACCATCTGCCATATCATATATTTTGTTTACCTGACTAGGGATTAAGCTGTACTTACTGTTCACTATAACTGTAGGTGTCAGAGGTTAAATTTTCCTCTGCTGTCCTTGCTTTTGTCTCTACTGCTGTCTTTGGGTTTCCCTAGGGACTTCTTGAATATCATCTGAGATACACAGTTCCTTCAGTTGTTATAAAGGAACCCTATTGATGTGGTGTAGAGGTGTGGGGGAAGAAAGGGAGGCTTTCTGTAGTCCTGTTATTAGGTCCTGGTCTTTAGTGACACCATGCCCCTGGGCTGACCTTCACAGCTGCTTCTCTGTTTAGTTTTGTTTTGTTTTTCCTCCTTAGAACAGGTAGAAAGGCGAAAGGTTATTAGAACTCTTTATTTCTTTCCAACTAAGTTAGTAAAACCCCAGTAAATCAGGCTCTGGTAACATAGTTTCTCTTGGGGGCAAGCCTTGGTAAGAAAAACAGAATGCCCTGGGCATACTTCAGAATGGCTACTTTCCCCCTGCCTCATGGGAAACACAAGGGGATTTTTCTGTTCATCACTGGGAGAACCTGATAGGGCTTCTGGAGGGAAAAGTCACGGAAGTTGGGGGGCCTTACCTAAGACTGAGCCCCTCTAAAGTTTTTATCTCTCAGTCTTGTCCGAGCCTCCAGCGATTTGTCAATTACAGATCTGGTTTTCCTACCCTGGCATGCTTACCCAGGGAGTTTTCTGCTCCTGGGCTTCTGATTCTTAGTATCTGCCTGTTTGCCTCTCTGATTCTGGGAATAATGGTTTGCCTTATGACCTCAGTTCTCTGATGAATCTAAGAAGGGTTGATGTTTTTTAATTTGTGCAGCTTTTTCCTTGTGCAGAGGAGAGAGACAACTCCAAGATCTTTACGTGCTGGAGCAAAAGACAGAAGTCCATATTATGTATTTTATTCATTTATTTGTATTTATTGTCCTTCTCACCTACTAGAATGTAAGTTCTATAAGGGCAGGGATTTATGCCTGATTTGTTCACTGCTGTATCCTCAGCGCTTAGAAGGGTGCCTGACACATAGTAAGGTGCTCAGAGAATATTTCTTTGGAGAAACTGAATAAATGAAAAAATATCTCCCAGTAGTTTCTACGACAGAAATGTGTTAGTTGGGACTACTGAACAAGGGCCTTCGTCTATACATCCCTCTGCCTGGAAAGCTTTTTCCCATCCTCCACTTTCCTCTTTCTCTTCTTAACTCCTACACATTCAAGTGTTGGCTTGTATGTCACTTCCTCAGGGAAACTCATAACCTTGCTATTTCCTCTCCCACACAAGATTGTAAGTTCTTTAAAGGGTGGAACTGTGTCTTTTCAATTCACTTTAGTGTAATTGACACCCAACAGACTATATGACACAAATCAGATGTGCAGTCACTATTTGTTGTAAGAATAAAGGCAATAGACCCTGGAAAACAGTATGGAGGTTCCTCAAAACCTTGAAAATAGAGCCAACCTATGACCCAGCAATTGCACTATTGGGTATTTACCCTAAAGATACAGATGTAGTGATCTGAAGGGGCACCTGTGTTTATAGCAGCAATGTTCACAATAGCCAAACTATGAAAAGAACCCAGATGTGCATCAACAGATGAATGGATAAAGATGTGATTGATACACACACACACACACACACACACACACACACTGGAATATTGCGCATCTATCAAAAAGTGAAATCTTGCCATTTACAGCAACATGGATGGAACTACAGGTATTATGCTAAGGGAAATAAGTTAATCAGAGAAAGACAATTATCATATCATCTCACTGGTATGTGGAATATAAGAAACAAGGCAGAGGATCATAGGGGAAGAGAGGAAAAAATAAAACAAGACAAAACCAGAGAGGGAGACAAACCATGAGAGACTCTTAATCATAGGAAACACACGGAGGGTTGCTGGAGTAGAGGGGAGTGGGGGGATGGGGTGGCTGGGTGATGGACACTGGGGAGGGTATTTGTTGTAATGAGCACTGGGTGTTGTATAAGACTGATGAATCACAGACCTGTACCCCTGAAACAAATAATACGCAATATGTTAATTAATAGAATTTAAATTAAAAAGACACTCAATAGCATTTGTCTTGGCAAGATAACTGTATTAACTGCTACTTAACAAATTGCTCCAAAACTTGGTACCTTAAAGACAACAATGCTCATATATTATCTATCACAATTTCAATGGGTCAGGAATTTGGGAGTGGCCTAGCCGAGTGGTCTGGTCGGGGGCCACTCATGAGATCACGGTCAAGACATCATCAGCCAGGGCTACAGCTATCTGAAGGCTTCTGTGGGGCAGGAGAATGCTCTTCCATGGTGGATCTTTTACATGGCTGGGAAGTTCATGCTGGCTGTTGTTAGGCGGTGTTTGTCCTTCCCCATGGTGGCCTCTTTCAAGGCTGTTTGGATATTCTCACAACATGACAACTAACCTCCCCGAGAGTGGACGATCCAAGAGAGATCAAATGGAAATGGTAATATTTTTTAATGATCTAACCTCAGAAGCCCCAAATTATGACTTCTGCCACATTCTGTTTGTTCAAAGGAAATCCCTACACACAGCCCACATTTAAGTGACAGAGAATTAGACTCTCCACCTTTTCAAGGAATTATGTCAAAGAATTTGTGGACGTACTTTAAAACCAGCATATAACCAAAGAACAAATTAGTTGATAAGAGGATGAGGAAAAATTTGGTGTAGTGACTCTAAGTTTTCCTAGTTTTAGGATAGTGAAGGAAAAATAACTCTGCAGTAGTTTAAGAGCAATATAATGAAAAATCAAACAGTAGATTACTATCTGAAGAGATTACTTCTTTAATATCAACATAGATGCCAAGGTGTAATGTTTATAAATGTTTCTCTACCTGCAAATATGTTAGGTACCAAATCCTAAAAGGTTAAAGGCCAACAGCCACTACAGCACTGCTATATATATAAAATCAATGGATAAGGTAGCAAATAAAATAGTAGCAAAATAATAGCACCTTCCATCCTTGCAGGGGTTACAATAACTCTATAAAAAAAGAAAATCTTCAGTCTGTCCATGCATTGGTTTTTGGGTGGCGGGCCAGGAGCGCATAGAATTACTTTCTTTGCCAATTCATATCAGCCAAATATCTGATCCTAGCATTGGAGAATTAAGCAGTTAAAGTACAAGGTTAGAATTTGAAAAAGGTATAAATTACATAATCTATTGTAATAACACTATTGTGTATATTGCCAAGCAGAACTTTAGCACAAGCCAAGATCTCTAAACCACTTTCTATGGAGAAGAAGTGAGTCTCAGAGTCTTAGCTGTCTTCCAGTTCAGGTATATATATCTGTCTGCTAAAAATCCCTCTTTAGTTTTAATTGACTGTGCTGTCCTCTTCCCTTCCTTTCCTGGGCCATTTTGAGCACGGAAGAATGGTTTGCAGATCACGTAAATAATACATAGCCAAAACCACATAAAGAATATGTGCACATAAGAAATGGTGGTAATTCATAGTGGGTGAAAAAAAAAACAGTTTAAAAAATATGTGTGTGTGCACATGCATATTTCTTTTTCATCTGGATTCCTACTAAATGAAGATTTCACAGAGTAACTTTTAAAACTGTTTTTATTTATTTATTTTTTTTGAGAAAGAGAACATGCAGGGAGGGGGGCGGTGGAAGGGGCAGAGAGAGGGAGAGAGAGAATCTTTAGCAGGCTCCATGCCCAGCACAGAGCCCATGTGCGGCTTGATCTCATGACCCTGAGATTGACCTGAGCTAAAATCAAGTCAGATGCTTAATCCACCGAGCCACCAAGTGCACTAACCTTTTTTATATAACAAAAACATACTCCTTTAGGTACTCAAACATTGTTATTTTAATTTATTTTGGGGGGTTAACCTAGTTTATTATTTTTCTTTTATTTGAGTATAGTTGACACACAATGTTACATTAGTTTCTGGGGGTTCCTTTTTTTCCACATCCTCGCCAACACTTGTTATTTCTTGTCTTTAATTCTAGCCATTCTGAGTTGTTTAATGTGATATCTCATTGTGATTTTGATTTGCATTTTGCTGATGGTTAGTGATGTTGAACATCTTTTCATGTGTCTGTTGGCCATCCGTATGTCATCTTTGGAGAAATGTCTGTTCATGTCTTCTGTCCGTTTTTAATTGGATAATTTGATTTTGGGTGTTGAGTTCAAACATTGTTATTTTGATTTAACTTCTGGTAATGGACATTTTTGTAAAATACTATAGGTTCTCCATTTTTTAACTGAGTATGCTAAACTTTAAATGTTGCTTGATGGTTCCAGATTAACTTAACGATTGTTAAAGATTATTCTGTATTTTACAAGAGAACCTACTGCAACAGAAAGATTATTAGATTAGGAATCACAATTACTTTATCAAGTTCTTCAACCTCCCTGGCACACAGTTTCCTCATCTGTAAAATGGGAATAGCATCTTCCCTGAATTTCTCATTGTTTACAATAAACATTAAATTATATAACATACGTAAATATTATAAATCAGCTATTGGATATGAGAATGCAGATACTAAAATAAAGGATAGTTTTAGCCCAAGAAGTATTAGGCAGCTATGATTTTGATGTTTTTGTGTTTATTGTATATGAACCATGATTCCCCAAAGCAATTAGATTATGTTTAAACTTATAGTAAATAGATTTTGAGTAATGGAATCTCCTATGGAAAAAAATATTACTTTTAATTATATGGTTTTCATAATACCCATTTTTAGTATATGGAGTTCTTTTTTGCTTATTTTTTTCCTTCTTTGCTCTATCTGGCTGGGTGAGTTTCCTAGATGAAGGACCTCTATAGGTCTTCTCCAGTCTTATAATCTGTGTATCTTTTCTTAGCATAAACACACAACCTATGAATACTTTACTTAATATAATATTCCCCATGTTAATTGCTTCTGAAATACAGGTATATAAAAATATGACCAACACCCAGTACTGATCAACATAGAGGGGGCACCCTACACACTGACCATGGCTAACGTGGTTAGATTTCCCAAGCATTCAGGGAAAGTGCTACTTTGATGCATTTCTGTTATTGTCATCAGACTTTATTACATCAATTTCTAAAACACCATAAGTTTGGCTAGGCACATTACTAAACAGAGAGGATGACTTGGGGGTGGGGAGCAATCTCTCTCCAGAGCTGCGGTGTAAAGCAATGTATGTCTCCTCCAGAGGAAACCTTCAACCTCACTTGCATAGTTTCATCACAGAACAACAAGAACAACTGAGCATGGTGGCTACAGCCTTCAAATTGGACAGTGTCGCTTCAGGGCAATGCCTAAGGCAGTCGTTCTAAACACTGAACTGGTCCAGAGCATCAGAATCAGCTGGCAAACTTATTTCTGGCTCTGACTTCATACTTCTGACTTCAACAGAAGTCAAATCTCTTAAAGATGAGGCATAGGTGTTTGTATTTTCAACAAAGCGTCCAAGTGACTCTCATGAGCAGGTCATATGTGAGAATCACTGGTCAAAATTGGTTGACTAAAGGTGCCCACTGCTGTGCCTGATCTCGTTGTTGATAGAATATTCCACAGTGAGGCACAGGATTCAGCCATTCTCCCACACAAATGAATGCCCATCAAAAACTAGTACTCTGGTTTTCATTTCTTCAGCAAGTATTTACTAAGCTCCTACCCACTGTGATGGGTTCTGCTCTAGAGGAAAGAATAAAGCAGATAGGATTTCTTCCATCACTGGGCTTTAAATCCTGTGCTGGGAGGAGGGGGCAGTGGTATGTTAAGCCAATAATCACTAATATATCGTGGGTGCTATAAAGGAAAACAGGGTTTGGAGAAAGTATTACTAGTGCTTTGTATATTAATGAAGTGTGAAAGTGGTCAGAGAAGACTTCTGTTAAGAAATGACATTCGATCTGAGATTTTAGTAATGGTTACCAATTAGCCATATGGACAATCCAAGAGCTATTAACAGAGGGTCAATGAACCCTGCTGCAGCAATGAGTTTCATTTCTTACACACCCTTGTTCTCAAATGTAGTTTCAGGTCTACTGAGCATTGTGCCTTAAAGCAGCTTAGGAAAAGAACACCCTGATTCAGAAGGGAGTCCATTGGACGGGGGGGCTCCATTAAGAAATTCCATTCCTGGAAGTGTATTTATGTATTATCTGTTTCCAATCTGGGGCTCCAGTAATCAGATTTTACATAATTTGATCTAAAACAGTGGTTCTCAATCTTGGCTGTACATTGGAATCTCCTGGGGAGCTCTTAACAAAAACTCCTGATGGGTTGGCCTCACTCCTAGAAATTCTGATTTAATTGGTCTGGGGTGTAGTCTGGACATGAGGATTTTCTAATGCTCCTCAGATGACTTGAAAATGTAAACAATTTTGAGAATCACTTTTTAAAGGAGAAACAAACAAAGTCTGAACTGATCAATAAGGAAAGTCAATGAACAGTTAAAATAATCTGTGTGTTTTGCATATCTCTGTTAGAAAGCAAAGAATAGCCAGTGAAGTTGAACCTAAAGTCACTGGTACACCAAACATTAATGATGGCCTCACGGGCTCTCTACTTCACATAATAGATAACCTTCTCTGAACTCGATCCATTTTTACGGGGTAACCCTTTATGCCAAGGGTTTTGTGCGCTGGACTGAGGGAAAAGATGTAAAGGCAGGTTAAGAATAACTTACCCCTCAAAAAATTTGAAGTCCATTCAGAAAGACAGAACTAACATCCACAAAATAATAAAATGGATACAGTGTCAGGTGTTAGCTGAGACAAGAGAAGTTCAAAAGATGGGGGAAGGGGCGCCTGGGTGGCACAGCGGTTAAGCGTCTGCCTTCGGCTCAGGGCGTGATCCCGGCGTTATGGGATTGAGGCCCACATCAGGCTCTTCCACTGGGAGCCTGCTTCGTCATCTCCCACTCCCCCTGCTTGTGTTCCCTCTCTCGCTGGCTGTCTCTATCTCTGTCACATAAATAAAATCTTTAAAAACAAACAAACAAACAAAAGATGGGGGAAAAGATTGGGCAGATCAAAATAGACAAAAGGACATGCAACTTAAGTGATCTTGGAAGAAGGAAAAGGCGTAAGCCCAGGCAAGGGAATAAGAATAATCATGGAAGAAAAAAGAGAATAGGGAAGAAACCTACCTTCCTGCCCCCAGAGCAGGAGTTTGGATTAGGAAGAGATCAGCTCTCTCTCCAGTTGAAGTTGGCCAACAACCAACAGCCATCATCACATCTTGTTTTTCAGAGAACCATTCTTTTTAGGCATCTCCCCTTGTAGTGAAGAAGACTGACTTTTTTTTTTTTTTTTTCATTTTCCTCTATCAGAAAAGGGACTAACTTTTGATTTCTGAATGCTTTGATGTCAACTGCCAGGTTTTACAATATTTAGTTCCTCAAAGGTCTTCCAGTCTTACTGTCATAGAGAGATAAATTAGCCTTTCAAATTTTAATGGTATATTTTGGTCACTCAGGTACAAGTTTCTCCAGATTAAACACCTAAAGAGAAACCAAATCGCAGCTGTATTTTAGTATGTATTTATACCAGGCACCATGGAAAGTACTGTGCATACATGATCTCATTTAATTTTCACACCATTTCATTGGGAAACATCCCAATTTTTAAAAAAAAGATTTATCCATTTATTTGGGGGGGGCAGAGTGAGAGAGAGAAAGAATCTCAAGCAGACTTCCTGCTGAGCCGGAGAGCCAGACTCGGGGCTGGATCTCACCACCCATGAGATCATGACCTGAGCCAAAATCACGAGTTGGACGCTTAACTGACTGAGCCACCCAGGTGCCCCATCTCCATTTTTTCAGATGGAAGCTATGAGGTGCAGAGAAGGTAAGTAATTCACCCAAGTCACATAGTAAGTGGTAGATCCTGGACTTTGACCCAAGTCTACTTTAGTCCAACGTTTAACGTGTAGGTAATGTCTTTTGCAAATTTTATAACAGAAGAAATTAAGATTCTTGATATTATTTTACTATATCTAAGATCTCATGATCTCTGTAGAGCAGAACGACCTGTGGTACTCTTTTAAGCTATAGAAGTTCGAATCCCACCTTGGAACTACATGAGAATAACTATGGCAGAGTCTGGAAATCTATAATATTTTCTAAGCCCCACAGGTGATTATGATGCGCAGCCTGGATGGAAAATAACGGTCCTGCTCAGCAGCAAGAGCTGGGAAACATTTGTGTGGCCTAAATGCTACATCCTATGTTTATATGCTGCTTGGCTTAGGGCTCCCCACCTAGAAATAAGTGTAGCATTTTTCTATTGAAACTGCTGGAAACAACCACAATGAGGAAAACAGTGATGACGATAATTAATAGAAGGAAGTTTGTTAGGACACTCTCTCTATCTTGGAGGAGCTCAAACAATCCCAAATTTGGGGAACTTACAAAACATCACCATTTCTAGTCAGCAGTGGTCAATGGCATTGTTGTGTTCTCCCAAAAGTGTTAAAACATATTACACCAACCCTGTTGTTTGTGGTTTGCAAAATGTGCTTCTGGAGATGAAGCCTGTCTGAAATCAGCCCAATTGCCATCTTCAGTTGTGTTAGTACCGATGTTCCGCATCCTTAAAAATTATTGAAGTCAGTACTCATAGAGGTCAGATGCTCAACACTACTACAGAAAATGTGGTTTGGGACAGATTTGGGCATCATCAAATAACGACAGTCTAGTTAATCATGATCTCAATAGCTTTGAATGTTTTTACAACTGGCATGTGATTCTTGTAGGCAGAGGGGCTTGAGGGTAACCATGTAGGGCTGGGAGAGCCAGAAGGGGCTCTTTAGAGTGCTTGGAAATAAAGTAGGATACATAAGTCTGGGTCTATCCTTTATACTTGTGGGGGGCAATAATGAATATTCATGTTATTCAGAGGATCATTCTGAACCGACTATTCTTAAGGCTATCTATGTGAAATGAGACCTAGAAAGGAAACAGCATTCTTTTATCTTCCTTAAGGACTGAGCCATAAGTAGAAGGCAAAATGAAATTAGGCTTCATAAGCTTTATAGAGCATCTATCAATTATTTGCTTGATTGTGGCCTATTTGAAGCCCCATGCTAATCTGTTGTTTCATGAGCAATTGAAAATCACCAAGACATATACTGGTGTTGAGTCCTTTGACATTTCCTAAGTATAAATGCTAGAGAATATAAATGATAAGTCAACTTCCGGAGATAGAAGTTTTACCTATCATTAGATCTTATGTAACAACCTATAACTGCCCAAGCTTTCAAAAATAGACAAGGACAGAGCAATTAAAACACAGTTTGGGAACACATAAACTTAATCCAAGCAATAAAATTAAGGCCATAAATTTATTTGCCTACCAGCTCCTGCATATTCATTTGTTATTACAAATGGTTTAATATAGACAGGGAGGGCAACTTACCTAACATCCCCATATTCTATGATTCCCTGGGAAGTGGCAATTATCAGTGGCAATTAACACAGAGTGAAAGTGGAAGAAAGCAATTAACATCATAATTTCAATTGCTTTATCAAATTGGGATCGCAACAGATATTTTTCATTAGTTTTATGCCATCAGAGCCTATTGCCATTTGATGAGAACAAACGGCTGGAACTTACTCTTGGAGCAATCTCACCTCATAGAAACATCTCAAAAGCATCAGCTGAAAAATGGTCATGTGCTTAGCAGAGGAAAACTTAGAATAGCAAGGTATGAGAAATCACCTTCGTAGGTAGAACAGTTTTACCTAAACACCTTTGAGACCACTGGCTTGAAGAGATCTGTCAAAATGTTGGTGGTCCGGAGTGCCACTGCTAGATAGAGGATCTGCTGCATCGTAAGTGCTTCAGAACATCACTGTGCCAAGACCCTATCTTCTTAAAGTGTGATTCTTTGCTCTCAGTGAGTGGAACAGACTCACTTTGCAAAAGTGAAGAACGGCAAAAGGCTGAGTGATGTAGCGTGTTTTTTTTTTTTTTAAGTGAATTCCTTATTTTACATCTTAGTTCTGGGTTTATGGAATCATAAAACAGTCCATCTGGAAGGGGACCTTGAAGACCATCCAGCAAGCCCTTCATTTTACAGGTGAGGAAACTCAGACCCAGAGGACTTAAGTAGCTAGCTCAAGGCCATATTCCTAGCTCATTGCTGAACTTCTGGGTATATCATCTGTGTCCCTGCTTATTTGAGAGAGACAGAGACAGATTTCCCTTTCATATTCTACCAACTGGAAATTCTTTGAGGTTAACAACTAGCTCTTTTTTTTTTTTGGAAGGTGCTAAACCCATTGGTCGTTCCCATATTAATGCCTTGAGTGCTTTAGACAGGCAACATTGAGATGTTTCTGTGAAAATGTGAAAGGGAGGTTTGTTTGAAACTATGCGAGGGGAGCAGAGAGCCTCTGTCCCACAGGAATGTAGGTTTGCTGAACTTGCCATCACATTTGAAAATATCTGTCCCTAGGTCCTAACTTACCACTTGTATGACCTTAAGAAAGTTACTTGATGTCTCTGAGCCTCGATTTCCTCATCTATATAACCAGGGTACTAACAATTACTTCCAAGGTTGTTATAAAAGTAGATTTCAGGTTAAGTAAATTAGGAAAATAACCAAACAAAATGCCTGGCATTTGCTAGGTGTTCATTAGACATTAGACTCCTTTTATGCTCCTTTTCACTTACCACTACCCCTACCAGAAAGTTCTAATAAAATCAAAGTGGTTTTTAGACCACTGGGCTTAAGTTCCTTTATCCATGAAATAGAGAGAAGGTTACTGACTTCAATGTGATGTCTGTGGAAGTGCTTGGTAGCATGTACATTGCTACACACACAAGGGAGTAATGGCATTATTGTTATTACCCAAACCCCAGTACTCCAGACTCTAAAGTTTGTGCTCTAATCTGCTTAAAATACTTTCCTCTTTCCTCTCCAAGTACCGACACTCTTCCTTTAATCCCTAACTTGTCTTCTTCTCTGATCACATGACCAGTTCCTTAGTGTTTGCTATGTGCTGGGATGCTTGGTGCTACTAGTGAAGCCCAGGCTCTCTGCTCCATCAAGTCTCCCTGCACCCAAGTCCTTTACAGCGTGTGTTTATTATCTCATTTGGTGCTTACCACATATTGTTAGCCACCATTTTGCAGTTACATATGTGGATTCCTCTATTAAATTATAGGACTCTTCAAGAACAAAGAATGTTTTGTTGTGTTGTGTTTTTGTTGTTTTTTGTTGTTTTGCAAACTCTGCAAGTCTAGCAGAAAACATTGATCAGAGCAGGTTCACATTATCTTTCTGTTTGTTGAGTGATTCACCACTTGCAGTATTGAATTTGGCCAATAGCTTTGTTTTAGTTACTTTCCTTCCATTAAAGTTTACCAGGAAACCTAGTGGTAAACTAAAACAGCCAGGAATTTGGACAGGGCAGAGAGGGAATAGTTTATATCTGTTGCTGGATGGCTGATGCTGAAACGCTTGAAGGCAGTGGCTGGAATCATGGGAAGGCTCATTTGCTCACAATGAATGCTGGCTGTCATCTGGGAACGTTAATAGGAGCTGTTGACTGGAACATATATACATGGCCTATTTGTGTGGCCTGGGCTTCTTTGCAATATTGTGGCTGCAAAAAAAGGTAGCCAGGCTTAAGCTGTGTCCTTAA
Organism: Ursus arctos; assembly: GCF_023065955.2. Lineage (NCBI taxonomy): Eukaryota > Metazoa > Chordata > Mammalia > Carnivora > Ursidae > Ursus > Ursus arctos. The sequence goes on from NW_026623050.1 coordinate 4,687,943, forward strand.
TATGTGTAGCCCTCGAGGTCATACAGCATCACTTTTGCCTTATTCTACTGGTCAGACAAGTCATGAGTCCCCCCAGGTTCAGAGGCAAGGAGTAATAAACTCTAGCTCTTGATGGCAAAGTGGTTCTGAAGGCTCCTGGTTCTGAAGGAGCATGGAGCTCTGGAAATACTGCTGTGGCCATTTTTAGAAAACACAATCTGACTTAAGCCTTATTGCTCTAATAAAATAACACCAAATTTTTCTATGTGTTAAATTTAGGGGCTATCTTTCCCTTAAGTCTCCAAGTAGATGATCTGAAATCTAGAGGGCATTTGTTTTACAGACTGAGAAAGAGAAGCATGGAAAAGACATGGGCACAGTGAGTGTGGGTCTAAGCACCCCTTTCCAATGAGTGGTCAACTGCACCTTCAGGGCGACAGACCATCAGTTACTATTTAGGGAATCAGTAAGTGGTCCCATTGTTGGTGTTTGGTTGGAGCTTCTTTTGCTCCCTCAAAGGTGCTTTATCCTCGATGATGCCACAGAGTTCATTTCCCTGCCTGAGAGCTGGTTCTTTCCTTGGCTCAAAGAACAATCAATTCTGGACGCTTTCATGCTCAATAGCTTGCTAATGATTGCATGGCTAAGGGAGAGTAGAAGATGACTTTTCAAGTTTATGTGTTCTTTACTTTCCTGTGAGAGGTTCAAGACTCCCTTTTATCAATACCTACCCCTAACCACCAAAAATCAAATAGAAATAAACAAACAAAAATGGATAAGGTGGAAAATAAAGGTATTACAGACCCCAAAGTATGAAAAAATAACCTGCAGACATGTATTATTGTCACAGTGAAACAAGTTTCTCAAAAAAAGGTACACACTACTGGTTTTATATGGTCAATTTAGTACAAAATACTTGTTCTCTTCCAAGACACCCGACAGACAAAACTGTGAAACAGTGAAGTCTGTCTCCACCCTTCCTCTCCACATGTCTACATCACACACACACACACACACACACACACACACACACACACACAGTCCTCCTATTAGTGCTCTTTCCTGCTCTGTCCACACTTAACAGCGCAGGCTACCATGAGAGCTATTCACTAACACTTCTGGCCTACTAAAAATCTCTTCAGCCCTCTCCATATAAAAAACCATGTGCTCACCTACCTTCTCCAGAGTCCCAAAGCCAATCTGCTCCACTGGTCATGGTTAATTGCTTAATTAATTACTCCTTCCAGGTATTCCAAGTATCCCTTCCAATAACAAAGCTATTAGGATTTTCTGGGGACCTAGATCTTTATAGACTTTCCAAAAACAGTAGCAAGAATCAACGATACTTAGCAAAAGCCTTAAAAAAGTGAAAACCTTTTGATCCACCAGTTAGATTTCTGAGAATATAGACCAGATAACACCTGAACCCAAAGATGTGTGTAATGTAGATGTTTACCACCATGCCAGTTATCATAATGAATACTTGGAAATAATCTGACTATCCAAAAGTAGGGAAATGGTTAAATACAGTAGAATGTATTAGGTAATGGCTAAGAATCTACCTCATAGGATAATATGCAAATAATTAAAAGAATACATTAAATATGTATTTATTGGCATGGAAATTATTTGATAGTATATTATAAAATACTATAAGTAGGTTACATAGAGAACCATCTGGTCTTCATAAATATATTTTTCGTATGTATCTACTTTTTTCATAATATATCCTTCTAGGAAAACCCTGGAAGGATATACACCAAAATGTTGTGTTACAAAACCTCTGCCAGCTTGGGGATTATTTTAAATTTTTTAAAGTTTATTTATTTGGTTTTTTAGTGATCTCCACACCCAATGTGAGGCTTAAAATCAAGAGTTGTATGTTCTGTGGACTGAGCCAGCCAGGCGCCCCGGGGATTATTTTAATTTTTATTATTTTTGCTCATTTGAATTTTCTATTTTTACCTAATGATGAGTATTACTTGTATTTCTTTTTTAAATAACTTAAAAATTAGTAGTAAGTAGGTAGAAAATATGTTTTAACCAAGATAGAATTTTCTATTTCTCCTCACATTTCATCCCATAATCAGCCACCCAAACTACTCGCTCTAGGGTAGTCTAACTATTAAGGTGCAGTAGGTAATTATTTTATTGAAGTATAACAAGTGCACAAATCTTACAACTCAATACATGTATTCAGTGGGTAATTATTTTAAAATGAAAATGGAAGTCAATATTGGGACCTAAAACAAAGGATAAATAAAAAGTAGAAATTTAGGTGCCAAGATAATGTCTCTCTGTTCCCCAAGCTCAGAGTCAGATTAAGGGACTGCCCTCCGGGCTACTTTAGGAGAAGTCAGCATATTAGGGAGCAGCAACCTTTGCTGCTAATGTAATGAGTTGGAGAACATTGTAATTACCAGTAATTTTCTCAGGAAGCATAAAATATGGCTTAAAGAAATACCTGGATAAGGCAAGTATTGGAATGGGGTATGAGACCTTCAAAAGAGCTGAGAACCCCATTTTCTAAAGGGGGGTTCAAGTTAATTTCAGGGTTTCTGATTTGCTGCATGGTGTTTGTGAATTTGGGGACAGTACTGAAATGTTTAGACCCAAAAAGAGTAGGTGGAGCTGCCGGTGACTTTTCTCCTTTGCTTTCCCCTGCAGTGCTCCACCTCTCCTCTACATAAATATGTAAATATTTAAAGAAAACAGAATTGTGGGCCTGCCAAATTTTTATCCTGCCCGGGACACATGCTTCGTGCCAGCACAGAAACTCTCAGGGCTCAAAGTCTCACCAACAGTATTAAGACTGGAGTTTTGCTGCCAAGTAGCATCTTCATAGGACTGTATTTATAGCCATTAAGTGGCCCACTACAAAAACTCCTTAAGAATTCCCATTAATAAGACTTTGATACCAGAGTGTAAGAGGATATGCTATATTCTCTCCTCTTGTACTATATTCTCCTTTCTTGTTTCTTTCTTCTTTTTAAGATTTTATTATATTATATTATATTATATTATGTTATATTATATTATATTATATTTATTTATTTATTTATTTGAGAAAGAGAGAGAGCGCATACCTGAGCAGGGGAAGGAGCAGAGGGGAAGGGAGAGGGAGGGGAAAGAATCTCAAGCAGACTCTCTGCTGAGCACAGAGCCCAACGCGGGGCTCGATCTCACAACCTTGAGATGGTAACCAGAGCCAAAACCAAGAGTCGGATGCTTAACCAACTGAGCCACCCAGGCGCCCCTCTCTTTTCTTGTTTCTTATGAGTTGTCCAGATTATTTGCACTTTATATTTTGGTTCTATATAAATAAAATTTAGGTAACATGTTAGCATTACTGAAAATGTTGTCCTTTGGAAACAGTACCGTGCTCCCCACATTCATTTGTGGAATAGGTTCAAGATGAGCTCCAAGCAGTTGGACCAGTCGATCAATGACAGCCTGTCTTGAAAGGTATGCCGGCAGAGAGAGGCACAGTGTGTTGTGGGAACCGAACATGCCCAGCTACAACATTGAAACATGTGACTTTTGAAGGAGGAGGCAAATCACTAGACAAAAGAGGGAGAAAGATCGTTTCCTACAGCAACAGAGGTGCAGTTGCTCAAAGTTTGTTCCGTACGGTACCAGTTCAAAGGGAGCTAAAAAGTAATTATCAGGAAAAGAGTCTATGAGAAAATGTCCAACACTGGGTAAGCATGAGGCGAACCCCAAATGAAGACTGCTCTATGAAAAATCAAGGAAGGTATTCTTCAAACATATCAATGCCATAAAAGACAAAGACATGGCAGTCCTGGCGATCCGCCTGTCCTATCTGTAAAGAAAGAACCTGCGTCAAGGAATGCAGTTGGCCGATAGCCTCCAGCTGCCACATCTTTGAATTGGCGGCTGCTGTTTTTATGCTGAGACCACACTCCCCTCAGGCTGCTCCCAACCAGTGACTGAGCTCGGAAAGAGAACAACGCCAGGGCCCTTTCTGCCTGCAGCAGAGCTCTGCCACTCAGCTAAAAGGAAACCTTTGCTCTGGGGCTCCCCATAGGACTTGGTGATGGACCTGGATCTTGGGTCTTCTGTGTCTTGACTACGGTGGTGGCCACCCCATCATACGTATGATACCCATGACAAAACTGCTAGAACTGAACACACACACACACACACACACACACACAAGTACCTGTGAAACTGGAGAAATCTGAACAAGGTCTGCAGATTGTATCAATGGCAGTTTCCTGGTTGTGCTATTGTCCTCTAGTTATGCAAGCAGGGGAAACTGGGTGAAGGGTCTATGGGATCTCTCTATATTACTTCTTCCAGCTGCATGGGAATCCACAATGATCTCAAAATAAAAAGTTCACACACACACACACACACACACACACACACACACACAGCCTTTGAGTCTTTGCTGATGTATAACATTTACCTTTCCCAAGGACTAGATGTAGGTTTTAATGGCACCTAATGGAGACAACGTCTTTATCCAGAAGAGCGGCTCCAAGAGCTGGCTGCCTTGCAGTAACTAGGATAGACCCAGGGGAAAGATATTTTTGTGCAGGCAAGTCTTTTGGTAACGTTCACATCTCACGACATCAGCAGCTGCCTACTCCGCCTACTCCATCTCCCTTTGGTGGATTGAAACGAAAAGTTTGTTCTTATGCATGAGGAGCTGTGCTTAGGCTTGTCCAACTTGGTGACATGATTTGTACATTTCCCTGCGTTATAAAATGAAACCTTCTTCTAATTTTTCTTTTTGAAGGTGAAGAAAAGGTCTATGCTCAAAATGCATGTCTAGGACCTCAAAGCAGGGAAATAAAAAAAGTTGAATTCAAATGGGTGTGTAAAAGCTTCCTCCCTCCCTCTCCGCTCAGCTGCTATGAAGGAGTAAAAGCCTTTTTCTCTGTTGACAATCAATCAACAAATATTTACAACCTTTTCAACAAGCTTTTTCAACCATTAGTAGATCATTAGAGAAGACAGCGAACTCCCTGCCCTTTTAAAGGCTTTGGGGATTTAGCTGCAGAAAGATGAAACCACACACAGTTAATAGAGCTCCCACTCTGCTCCCGTACTTCAACCACAGGTAGCTTTTAAGAATCAATTTGTGGTTCTGGACAAATGGGCTGGGCTAGGATGGGAACCCAGAACAGAAGCAACCGAAAAAAGAGATAAGCAATTAGAAACTTCTAGTTATTGTTAGAACACTACTCAATTCTCTTATACCTCTTTTAAACTTAAAAAAAAAAAAAGTGTGTTAAACTGTAAAAGAAACATCTTTCACTATTTGTGCTTCTTATCTGAATAATTGAAAATGCTCTGCAATTAGTATATTTAGTAGTTTACCTTTACAAATAGCCTGTGGGTCAAGATGATAAGTGATCTACTTTGAATGCTGATTTTATTCTTTTCTCGGCATGTCTTTCAGTGGTTCAGCAGGTTAGAAATGTTGTACTTACTTGCAAGATTGCATTTATTCTTCAAGCAGCTCAAGAGTTCCCAAACCAAGTGCTTAAAACCTCATAGAGTGGGAAGAGGGTGTATATGGGAACTCTCTGTACTATCTGCTCAATTTTCTGTAAACTCAAAACTTTTCTAAAAAATAAAGTCTACTAATTGGAACACAGCAAAAACCTCACCGGGAACCGGAGCTAAGGTTACAAATATATCTGAATAATTTCTTTGTTTTGTGTACTGATAACCTTTCAAGCAAGTATAACCAAAGCCGCCTGTCCCATCCTCCCCCCGCCCCCCCGAAAATGTACTTGTTCTATTTTGGAAGGAACCTACTAATAGAGGTGGGAAGAAATAGCTGGAAGAAGAGGTCTTGACACTGTCCTGAAGGGAAGAAAGGAGGACAGACCAGCATGGTTCTCAAGGTCCTCACTTCTCAAGAGGAGAGCTACATGGGACTGGCTGACATGGCACTCAAGGAGAGAAGAATCCTTGACCAAGATTCTTGCACATGGGGGTCAGTCATCCTCCCGGCTTTCTGTAGTAGACACAACGGCCACATCTGCTGGAAATAAAGAAGAGAAAAGCAGTGTGTATTGACAGGTGGAATGTTGAGGCATCTAAGACAGGGCAGACAAGACTGGCCCATGGCCCTGTGGCCAGGTCAGGAAACGCTGGCATTACCAGACCCAGAGATGAAGTGTGTAGGAAAGACTGCAGTTCCTAAGACACTCACCCCTCAGGGATTTCCCTCCTCTTCTGAGCAGAGGCAAGGACAGGACTGAGTTCGAAGTTCCCACAGGGCACGGGCAAGGCGAGCAGAAGAATCAATTTGCTACAGTAGGACATTCCTGCTCTATCCCATGACTAGCATGGCCTGAGGGAAATCCCTGTGATGTAAGTAATCTCTGAAAAGATTCACCGAATCATGCAGTGTTGTTAAAATGCTGCATCCTTTGTAATAAAAATTCCCACTAATTTTTTTAAAGGAAACTTACTTTCAGAGAGTCAGATGATGCAACCCCTTTCCGAGAGACAGACCGCGGGAAGGCTGCGCCATGTTGCAGTTCCTTCACTTTCTAATCCCAAGAAGACTTTTCAGGGACATCAGATCAATAGGACTTAAAATCCTGAGCCGACTGCCTCTAGTACGTGTGCGCTACATGACCTGGGGCAAGAAGCTTCCCTTGGAGGTGTCCTTTTCATACTCTCTCTAAAATGAGGATAATATCTTCCCAGGAGCAGCCCCCATAACTATGTACTGCTGGTGACACTTCATCAACTGCATAAATGTATACAGAGCGTCACACTGCGTAGGCTAGAGCTTAAAAGTATTAGTGCTATGAGGTGCCAACATCTAACCCGCAACCTGGAATTTTTAGAATGATTCACAGGAACTTCTGAGAAATGTCAGTGAATGCCATTTCCCCAATCCTCAAAAGCCTAAAAGGGCACAGAGCATGGTAATTTCCTATAATGGGTCAATGCGGCAGAAGCAGCATCTGGGGGTTTCCACAGTTCAAGGGTGTGGAGATAATACTGGGATTCCCAGCAGCAAACTCCATCGCAGAGGTTCAGGATTAAATACGGTGCATGTGCAGGATGGCCAGAAACTTCCAATGTACAAGAAGCAATTTCCGAATCCAGATGCCATGGTTGATTGCTAGTCACTACCCTACTTCCCCAGATAAAATTAGAATAACAGATCATGCCGAAGTCATAGGCCCATCTCCAAGTCCCATTCTTCTGGAGAATTCCCTGCTGTAGCCAAAAGATGGATTAGGGCTTCTAATTGGTCCTGTCCTGATGCCTTTAAATGAACCCTGCTCACCCACACAAACGCATGCTGCAAGCACATGAAACACCCGCTGGCCATAGAAATTTGGAATTCGTCTAGACCATTTCCCTTAGAGAGATGAAGAAATTTGCCCAAGGTCACACAGTCAGGAACTGGCAAAACTGGGATTCAAATCTCCATTTGCCGAGCAGCAGAGGCTGTGTGATGGTGACTGTATTAACTCTAGGCTCTCAGTGCTCCTTCAAAGGAAAAAACAATGCTGCCAATTTGGTGTGATGGGTGACCTGGGCTAGGCTAAGAGCCCTAGCATTCAAGAGACTAATAATAAAACACGCAAAGAATCTCAGGTCCAGGTGGCTCTGTAAATTTCAAGAGCTGTCATTATGTTATCTGCCAAAACACATTTCCTGTGCCCACATCTCATACTATACAGGTCGCCTGTTACTAAGTAGTATTGAAGTCAGTTAATGAGTATTTTGCATTTGCTATATTCACTGCAGTTTACTGAGTGCTTTGTGGAATCGAAAGGAAGATAAAACACATATCCTGTGCTAAAGCAACTCAAGCAACTCCAGTCTCAGCGGCTGGGGGCTGGGGGCAGGAGTGCAGACGCGGAAAGTAGAGCAAAAAACACAAATGTCTGCCAGTCAGCCCACGGTAAGATAAATGCCGCGAGAGAAACAACCTGTGGAAGAGTAGGTATTACCAAAATGATTTTTCCTAAAGTACCTGTAGAGCTCTGCCATCACGTTAACCCTAAGCTCACCCTTGAATAACTTGTTGATCAGTTTATTTCACCTCAATAGCAGTTGCTTGAAAACAGTCTTAACTTGCTGTTGCCATAAGCCCCTCCTTCTTCTATTTTTGTAACAGAGAAGCAAAATTCTCCACTGTTGTTGTTTTTTTCCCCTGAGCATTCTTAACATGTTAGGACTCAGTTCAGATCTTTTGGAGAACAGCATAATTGTTAGGAATGTGATCAAGGGCCCCATTCAGGAGGAATGTACACACGATTTACATGGCCGAGTTATGTTGGTTTCGGTGGCATATTCTCAAGTCACGTACCAGCGGCTTGAAGATTAATGCACACCCCCCAAATTATGCGTTTTTTGCTCCGATTGTTGCAGCAATAAAGTGAGGCCATTCCCTCTGCTCGGCTGGTGTTAGCACTTCCAACCCAACCCTGTTTTTTCAAGTCTTTCAGACTTGGCTGTGAAACTGCCCTGTGGGTCTGAAATTCAGGAGACAGTCTTGTAAGGCCGTTTTGATTAGATTTCTGCAAGTTTCCCTGTCTGAGCTGTCTGCTCGGGACATGATACCCAGGGAAGATTGCACAATGCTGAAACTGTTGTGTTTCTAAAATGAAATGGGATTACCCACCTGATACCCAGGACAGGTTTAGTATTGTTATTTAGGAATCAATTAAAACCAATTGCTTTGATCCTTTGGAATTGTAAACAAAACAACTTTGAGTTGTATAAAAATTGGAGAGATGTGATTTTCAATCTCTATTTTTATGAAATGTAAAGGTGTTATATACATTGTCTGATTCTCTCCTTTGTGCGAGTTTTTCACCTTCTAAAATCTGGGACAAAAGAAAATTTTTTACATGCTTGTTCTCACCTTCAAGTGATATGCTTCACTACGATGCCTGATTATTCAGAGACATAGGTATCACGATTGCCAGACAATTACTCTAAGTCTGGTTCCAATCTAAACCACACACATAGATTTCTCATTTCCCAAAATAGTGTCGAGAATTGGGATGTGTTTTTAGAAAGGGAAGAACATGGATTGAAATGCTTTCTTTAAGTCATTTTGACTTTGAGTTCTGCAGGCTGCAGAGAAGGGCGGGTTGGTGTAGTGAAAAGTGCATGGCTCTGAGTCTACAGGCTGGTTTTACCACCATGTGACCAAGGGCCTATTAATGAAGCCTGGTCCCCTCAACTATAGGCTGTGAAAATAACATTTCATTCATAAGGGGTTCAAGTGGTTAGGAATCACTCATTCTTTTATTCAAGAAACATGGGGGGGGGGCACATTTACTGCTTGCCAGCACATAAGCATCAGAACAACAGATAAAATAAATCCCTGTCCTAATGAAGTGTAGAGCCAAGCTGGGTAGACAATCTTGAATCCAGTAATGACCTAAATAAAAATAAAAAGGTAGTTACAAAATGGAAACTGCCACAAAAGAAAAGTGCATGCTGCTTTGAGATCCTATCAACCTCATTCAGGGAACCAAGGCTTCCTTAAGTGAATGGTATTGAGCTGAATCGGAAGGATGGGGAAGCATTAGCTGGGCACAGTTGGGGGTACTTGACAGAGGTTGTATTCAAGCAGAGATCAGCAGGTGCACAGGGCTTGCGACAGGAGGAACCATGGCGCCCAATCAGGGTGAATGGAGGGGAATGTGGAGCTAGAGGAGATGAGGCAGGAGCCAGAACAAGGTCTTATAGATACTGTGATCCTATGAACTCCTTGTCTTTAACCCTCAAAACTGCCCGCCTTTGGGTAACTATATGATCACATTACTCATAGGCCATATAATCATTTTGACCTTTATCTTGAAAGCAGTAAAGAATTTTAGGCATGGGAATAACATAACAATTTTAGAAAGTCAAGAGGTAGAGAGTTAATCACTATACGTGCAGTCTCTCCTATGACTGCGTATTTCATATCAGCCTCAGGTTTAACCACAGCCTGAAAAGAGCAGTATTATAAATTTATCAAGGTATAATACAAGTAACAATCTTCCACAAACAGGTGTCAAGTTTTCAGGTCTGTACAGTGCCATATTAGGATTCTCCAGAAAGACAAAACCAATAGGATGTGTGTGTGTGTGTGTGTGTGTGTGTGTATGAGAGAGAGAGAGATTTTTAAGGAATTGGCTCATATGATTACAGGAGACCCAGGGAAGAGTTGCTGTTTGATTCCAAAGGCAGTCTGCTGGCAGAATTTCCTCTTCTTTGGGAGAGGTCAATCTTTTTTTCTATTAAGACCCTCAACTGATTAGATGAGGCCCACCCATGTTAAGGAGGGTGATCTGCTTTAGTCAACATCTACAGACTTAAATGTTGACTTCATTTAAAAAACACCTTCACAGGAACATCTAGAATAATGTTTGAGCAAGTTCCTGGGTACCACGACCTAGTCAAGTTGATACATAATATTAACCATCACAAGTACCTATTGGTACAGGTAAATAAGTGAGGTTTTGACTCTTCTGGTTTTTGAAGAGCAAATTGCTTAATCCAAGTATTCTGGGGATCTACTCCCAAATGTATTTGCTCCCATAGATCATGGCATCTCTGTTGGGACACCAGCTCAATCCAGACAGTTTCTGAACAGACAAAACAGTTTCAGAAGTGGCACAATGGGCTTTGTGTTCCCCAGGATTCCCACCTGCCACAGGCCCCATAGGTCCCACATTCCAGAGTGGAGAGATGAGATGTTCTGGGAAGAGGTGTGGCTGAGAGACGTCCGCCTTTGAAAGTTTCCCGCCTTGGAAGAATAAGGCAAGAACTGTTTAGTTTGTCAAGGAAATTCCCCGAGGAAAACATTAACTTTGAAACTTCACAATTTCAACAAGGAATTTATAAAGGCCAACATCTAAGAGCTGAAAGTCTTCTCCCACACTCATTTTTTAAAAAAGAAAAGAAAGAGAAAGGAAAAAAGGACATCTATGTTAAGTCGCTTCCCTGTGATACTTTTGTGCTTATGTGATGAAACAGGAGTTTTGTATTACAGTTTAACCACACCAGCTGCATTGGTGAGACAAGCCACGATTTCCCCATGGCATTAGCATTTGACTTTTTAATTCACGAAACCCTTCCCTTCTGCTCAAGAGGGGAAAGAAAAATAACATGCTCTTTTGTTGTGTCCATGTCTCCCCTTATTCGAGAAAGTAAGCAAAAAGTGAAAGTCAGAGAATTCAGGGGGTATAAGGGGCTTTCTGAAGACACACCCATGTTTTGTTTTCCTTTTTTTTTTTTCCTTGTCTTTTTATAGCTTGAAGAGGGGCAGCATATTTACAAAGTGAAGAGAACATTTTCAGTGATGAGAGTTATCGTGCAGACTAGCTGGGTTTTAGCTTCACTGTAGATGGAACAAGACACAATGGTTCAGACTTAGCATCAGTGATTGAACTTATAGAGAGCTATGCGATTGAGAGAAGTATAAACTACATGGGGTGTCTGAGAGAGACTGTGGGCTCTGCTTTCTGAAAAAATCAGAGTAGTAACAGACCGGGATTTTCCACACCAGTGATACTAGGACACACCTGTATGTTAAACATCTTATCTATGTGTCTCAGGAAGGATTTTTGCCTCACATATCCCAGAAGCCAGTTGCCCCAGACCTGTAACTGTCCAGGGACCTCAAACATTTTCCTTCTTTCTATTATCCTCTCAGTTCAAAATATATGCAGGACTTTGGGGGAGCAAATGTTTTGGACTCTCTGCTCTTAGATGTGCTTCCACCTCAATGGCCAATACCAAAGTATTAATTAGATTTCCTTTCTATGGTGTATATTGTAACAAAACAAAGCACAAAGACTCATCTGTGTTGATACACACCATGTAACCACACATGCTGACTTGAGTGTATATGTATATATATGGAAAATTATTCTAAATAATGTTCTATTACTTTTTTCTCTATGTATAAAGACATACTGATTTTCTTTCTCCGAACCAAGTGATAAATTGCTTGTCGGAAAAGCTACAGTATTTCTACCAGATTAGCCAGTTATTTGAAAGTTGAGACAACCTGAAGTTTGAAGATTCTTCATCATCAAATGCCAGCTTTGCTTGGGGCACCAGCTCAGTCCAACTAGTCCACGGTGGATAGCAAATCCACCCACTTCTATAGAGGTAGAAGTGAGCAGAAACAAAACAGCTGACCAGATTCAAGGGAATGGACCAGTAATAGAGTCGGGAGAGGGAGGTAAACCGCATATATAACCACATTTTTCACCAAATGATTTATCACAAAAAAGGTTTTTCAAGGGACAAAACATTTCATCCACCCCCATCTCTCCACCATCACAGTTTTCCTTTCTTTCCTTTCCTAATTAAGCACCGCCCAATCCATTGTATCCATGACTATCAGCTCTTCATCCCACACCCTTCTCACATTGTAGAAGGAAACCCTAGATTCTTCAGAAGTGTATAAATTCAACACAGAAGGGTTAAGTATGGTATAGACCACATCTCACCAAGATGACGTAATGCCGCTCTGCCCAAAGTTAGGGTAGGGTGCTCTAACTATAAATATTCTATCAAGGTCCTCATATGCGTATACTTTAAACTGAGTTTGATTTAAGTGATATTTCCAAATCCTGGCACTTTAAAAACTATTTATGCTCATTTGTAAAAAATTTGGAAAGATTTATTTCTTTCTAGGTATGAGGGATAGGGAATTTTTTTCCGACCCAAGAGGGTCTGAGTTTTGTTTTTGACACCATGGGTCAGGAATCAATGCTACATCCAGGTTCTCAGGGAGAGAGACTGTAATGATCTGAATTATGTCCCTGCTGCCACCCCCAAATTCATATGTTGAGACCCTAACCCCCACAATGTAACTCTATCTGTAGATGTGGCCTTTAGAGAGGTAATAAAGTTTATGTAAGGTCATTCTAATCGTAAAGAATTTGTGTCCTTATAAGAAGAAGAACAGGCAACAGAGCTCACTCTTTCTCTTCATGCACATAGAGAAGAGGTCATGTGAACACATAGCAAGATGGCGGCCACCTACAAGCCAACAGAGAGGAACTCAGAGTGAAACCTATCATGTCAACACCTTAATCTTAGCCTTCTAAGAACTATGAAAGATAACTTTCTGTTGTTTAAGCCGCCCAGTCTTCTGCATTTTGTTATGGCACAGTAGCCGACTAAAACAGAGATCAAGCTCCAGATTGGGAGGAGCAGGAAATGGGCCAGGACTAGAAGCCCAGTGAGAAATCTGAACAGCTAGAATGTCCCCATGATTTAGAAAACACTGAGGAAGCACCAGTATATATAGAAACGTGGCATGCAATTACACTGGGCTCTGAGAACCAAGCCAAAGGACCAGCTAGCACATAGCTTAGTGGTTTAGAGCAGAACAGGATTTGAATCCCTGCTCTTCCCAGCTGTGTGATCTTCAGCAACTTTTCCTGAGCTTCAGTTTTCTCATTTGCAAAATGAGGATAAAGGTAGTAACTATGCATTGTGAGGATTAAATAAAAGAGGTAAAGACCTTGGCACAGTACCTGTCTTATAGGAAACACTTACTTAAATCATCAAAAGCAAGAAAGAGAGCAGAGAAGCCATGGCTGCCACTAAGCAGCTAACGTGGCCAGAGGATAAAAGCAGAGCATGGCACAAAGTGACAATTCAAAGATGGGGGCCTGGGAACAACGTCTCCAAAGGTAGAACAACTACCGGGAACCCACAGTCCCTTTAGAGTATGACTGTTGGAGGCAGGTCAGGGGCTGGCGGCTTGCTCCCTACTCTAAGCAGCCTTGCTGATATGGATAGATGTACGCGTCATTGTTCTAGCAGAAAACAGATGGCCCACTCAATGAGGATGCAAGACGGAATAAATATGGTTAAGGAAGATTGACAGAGGATGGTGAAACATCGCTGGCTAGCAAGAGAGGAACACCACCAGCAATCCTCAGCCTGAATGGCACTGGGTGGAAGTGGTTGCTGAATCCCAGTGAGACCTGCATTGTAGGAAAGGGTCTCAACAGGAGCTGTGATCTTTTTCTAGAAGAACATAGCCACTAATAACCTGAGGCCTGGCAGGAAGGGCCCGGGGGGAATAAGTAGATCCACCTCTCTCTCCTGCCTCCCTCTGACTTCCTGTCAGTCCCTCCCGTCAGCCAAATCCAAACGGAAGCCAGAGGCAGGGAAGCCCAGGTGATTTAGTCCATAGACTTCAGCCACATAGGGTTCAGAGTAGAGGAAGGGGGAGTGTCACTCTTTAAGGGCACACAGAATATACAGCACAATGAACGAACGACAAAGGGAGTGTACTATCCCTCCAAAGAAAACGGGAGGCTGAAGGCATTGTTATTAGAGTTGAGACTGGGTTTTCTTAGGAGCCCTTCTCAGGACAACAGCAAACTCCTCCAGGCAGGAAGAAGCTAAGAAATCCCTCTGTCTCCTCAGAGACGCAATGACCCCTCCCTGGCACCTTCATCCAATACACATCTCCCTCTCCAATTATATTCCCTCATGTGCACTTCAGAATCTTCAGCACCTGCTCCCCGCCTGGGTGGCTGCTCTTTTCTCCTTCGGCTTCCTGGAAGTTTACGTTTCTTTTGAGAAATTCTATTTCCAAGCGAGCTCTGGTGATCCTATCCAACTACACCTAGGGACAAGTTTGAGTTGACGTGCTTTAGAGTCTGGCATATATATGACACAATTCAGGGGGAGAAAATGAAAGTCTTCTGCTTCATCTTTAACCTGTGTCCTGAATGCTCTACTTTGTTTTCTGTTAGTCATTGAAGAGTAATGGGACTCTGATCATTTTCATCTTGGAATGTATTGCGAAGATGTTGACTTTGGGATCTAGTCCCCTCGCCTCCACCCCACCGGATATGCACTCATAAGTCTTGTTGACATTAATGAATAGTTGTGTGTGCACAGTGTGAGGATAAGAGAGACAACTGAGGGGTCAGAGAGGCAATTTCTCTGCTAGAAGCAAGAGCAATGAACTTTATCCATGAAAGGAACTGGTAGAGTAGCAATGTAGGCTATTATTTTTGTTTTATTCTATAGGGAGACATTCGAAGTTCTCCTAATTAATAGAATCTTTTATGCATTACATTCAGAAGAGCTTTTCTCTCTCGAGAAGGAATCTAACAGCACAGCAAACATATGCATTTTTGGCTGCTTTTCAAGCCATATTTATTAACTAAGTGCTAGGGTGGAGGATGGTTTTCTTGCCAACAGGATTCATAGGACATAGTGCTTGAAAGCACATCAAGGAATGAACCATTTCTATGACAAGCACAATCACTGCCTGTAACTCCAGCTTCGCTGGTGCTGTCAGCACTGACCACACAAACCACAGACTAACTGAAGAACTTCAGGCACCTAGGATTAAACACAGTCTCCCAGTATTATGAGGTGCTGGAGCCAATCCCCAGAGCCACTTGAGTTTAGAGAAAATAGCAGCTGGTCAGACAGAGACCATTTCCGACTTCTCCCCACCATTTTGGACACAGGGATCTTCCTGGTGCTGAACTCTCTCATATCCTGTTGCTGGGAAGGAGTATCCTATTCACCAGAGGGCCTGCACTACTCCACACACCCTTTGCAAAACAACTTTTCTGGGAGAAATCCAATGACCTATGAAACTGAAGCAGAGAAGATGCCAGGTAATTAAGACACAGGCAAGTTTTCTTTGGTGCCTTCTCACCGCCCCTGCCCACCCTGCCTCCGGTCTCTCCCAACTTCCAAAGTCAGACATTCTCCTTCCCTCAGAGTCAGCCTGTGAAGATGAGGTTGGAAGAAAAGGTTGTTACAGGGTTCGTGTAAGGTGACAAAGCTGGCACACGCTGAACACTTAGCATTAGACAGCCGCCCCTGAAGGCTGCTCCAAATCCATCAATCATCATGGAAAAATTAGAAGCTTTGCTGGATTCCTGCCTCTCCAAACACATCTTTTGAACTTCTAAATGGACGCCATAAGTCAGCATTTGAGAATCGAGCTTCAGAACAGCAAGACTGTCTCTGTAACACACTGTCAGGCAACTTGGAACAAGCAGAGAGGAACAAGTCAAAACAATCAGCTATTTCATGAAGGGCACAAGATTAATCTTGAATGATGCCCAAGTCTGACTCACGTTGTCAAATATTATATATGATCTCTATGAGCAGGCCATTTTCCCAATTCACTGAAACATCTGTGCATTTTAATGGGCTAAGCTTTACCCCATCCAATGCCCTCAAGCTGTTTTTGTTGTGGATTATGTAATTTGGTGAGTGATGCAATTGGAACGAGAATGCTTTCTACCTGTGCATTGTACGTGAGGTTGTCTGACGGTTAGTGCAACTGGCTAGATGGCTCAGAACCTTGGATTTCGACACCCTAAATTGCTCTGTGACCTTGGGCCTTTTACTTCCCCTCTCCTGGCTTCCACTGTAAAAATGGGAGGAGCAAATACTTTACCTCTTTCACCACTGGATTTGAAAATACATTAGAACTGCCGTGAAAATACACACCGGTGTGAGGGACCAATGCCCAGAAAAGACAGGCTAAGCATCCTGAAAAGTGGGCAGTGGGCATAACTTAAAACAAAAATTTTTTTGCCTGTTTTATTTGTTTTTGTGTTTAAATATGTGAGAAGCTATCTGTCTGAAGAGGGACTCTGAGTATAACTTCAATTTTCATTCAGTGATAGGAAGAAGAGAAAGAGGAGTTAGAGAAAGCTAGGAAGTAAAAAGTTTGCTTTGTTAGATGCAAAAAAGCTCACACTTTACCCTCAGATATATTCCACAAGGATCAATGACTTACGTGTTTAAAAAAAAGATGTATGAAAACACTAGAAGAAAATGAGTGAATAAAACTTGGAGACTTTCTCAAACGTGTCATCAAATCCAGATGCTACAAAGGAAAAACTGAAGGATTTACCTACATAAAATTGTAAAACTTCTTTACAGGAAAAAAATAAAAGATACATACAAAGTCAATACCGCAAAGAAGAACTAGGGGCAATGAATGCTTCATTTCACTGATCAGAAAGAAGCAACTGTCCTTAACATACAAGGTGCTCTTTAGAAATCAATATGAAAATTGTGGATTCAAAAATGAGCAAAGGAAATAAATAAGCAACCCATAAAAAAGACTGAAGGCCAACAAATCTATAGAAAGATGTTCCACCATGCTCATAATTGAAGAAATATAAACTGAAATAATGTTAATATGCCCATTTTTTTTTACCTATCCAATTGACATATTTAAATGCTTCTCAAACCCCCTGATTAGTAGAGGTGTGGAGAAATGGGCTTCCTACATTCTAATGGTTAGAGTGAAAACATAAAAAGTTGGCAATTGGCAACATACATTAAAATTTTGCTTGTGAATTCAAAGAGATTCTTTTTTTTTTTTTAAGACTTTATTTATTTATTTGACAGAGATAGAGACAGCCAACGAGAGAGGGAACACAAGCAGGGGGAGTGGGAGAGGAAGAAGCAGGCTCCCAGTGGAGGAGCCTGATGTGGAGCTCGATCCCATAATGCCAGGATCACGCCCTGAGCCAAAGGCAGATGCTTAACCGCTGTGCCACCCAGGCGCCCCTCAAAGAGATTCTTTTTCTAGGAATTTATTCTGCAGATATGCTCTCAAAGTATACAAAGACTCTACATTCTAGCATTGTTTGTCATAAAAGAAATCTGGAAACAGCTGTCTGATGCAATCCTTCAGTGGACCCATATGTAACTGACAATACAAGTTGTCTAAGACATGTTCTTAAGAAAAGCTTTATAACAATAAACATAGTTACAGTCCCATTTGAGGTTAAGAAAAGATCTATAATACCTAGAAGTGTGTGTGTGTGTGTGTGTGTGTGTGTGTGTGCGTGTGTGTGTGTGTTGCTTAAATGGACTCCCTATTGTATCAGCATCTGGGCTGAGGTTTCAGCATTAATAATAAGGGGCATGTTCTCCTGTGGTTTTTTTTTTTTTATGATTTTATTTATTTATTCGACAGAGAGAGAGAGCACAAGCAGGGGGGAGCAGCAGGCAGAGGGAGAGGGAGAAGCAGGCTCCTAAGGAGCAGGGAGCCCGACGTGGGGCTCAATCCCAGGACCCGGGATCATGACCTGAGCCGAAGGCAGACACTTAACCCACTGAGCCACCCAGGTGCCCCTTCCCCCGTATTCTGAATAGAGATACTATATTATCCATTCAAAGTTTACTAAAAGGTAAACAAAACCCTATACTCTGACACTTAGCTCATCACCCACCTTCAGTGTCTATCTATGAGGATGTTAGATTGAGAAGGAAAAGGAGAGCTTGGAGAAGTCTTTTTGGCCTAATAGGATGTAGTTCCATGGATTCCCTTTCTCACGAGGGAGGCTGACTAACGTGCCAAGAGAGGGAGAAAGAAAGAGAAACCCCCTGAGAGTGGAAAGGGCTCACCAGAGGAAAAAAAAAACACAACACAAAAAAACAAAACCTCTCACCCCCATCTCATTGCTTGCCAAGCTGCAAAAATTCAGAAGGTCCCTCCGTGCTTCTCTTTTGATAGAATGCGGTGAGAGAGCCCTTGGATGAGCTGAATCTGTGTTCCCCAGAACTCAGGGGCAGAGAATGAGGGGCTGCTTCTTGCCTAGAAAAGGCTAAAGGCCAAAGGTTGTGTAGAACAACATGGAATGGCAGAGCGAAGAAGAAGGGCTGAGGTGGGAGTGGCCATTCTTCTAGGGCTTGGTAGGGGCAACAATGCCAGGTTTTCCCAGGGGCTCAATGATCACCCTGGAAGGCGGCCAGGCTATGCCATCTTGAAAAGATCTTGCCCCAGAGCCCTGCCTGCTGAGGCAAGATAATCCCAACAGAAACATTCTGGGAGAGGAGAGGGACCACAAGACTGCACTGCCGAAGTTCCCAGTGTGAACAAGCTGGAATCTGAGATTTTGGGGAGTCACAAAAGGCTAGGCTAAGAGAACATCTCTACAGCAGAGAAGAGTTCAGAGAACAGAGTCCCTTATTGGGCAGGCAGAGAGAGTGTCCGAATAAACTCTCAGAACCACCCCATATAAGAAGCAGCCAGTATTAGGTATCCACCACCCAGAGGGCATAGATGGCTGATTACACAGCACCCGTTGAGCAAGGCCTTGTCCTTTTACCTCTCATCTGGCCTCCGCAGCCCAGTCCGGAAGTGGCCAGGGCCATCAGGGTTCAGCAAGGGGCCCAGGGGTGTAGAAAAGCAAGGTGAAGGAGAGGAAAGAGCCACATCCCACACTCCTCTTTCTCCTTGAAGGCTTCTGAACCAGGATCAGGTCTAAACTCAGGAAAAGGAAAGAAATGTCTAACTGGATATAACAAGAAACTTTTTTTTTTAAAGATTCTATTTATGTATTGGAAAGAGTAAGAGAGAGAGAACGAGAAGGGGAAAAGGACGGAGGGAGAGGGAGACGCGATAAGCAGACTCCCTGTTCAGTGGAGAGCCCGACGCGGGGCTTGATTCCGGGACCCTGGGATCATGACCTGAGCTGAAGCCAGACGCTTAACTGACTGAACCACCCAGGTGTCCCAAGAAGCAACTTTTGACTTTAATCAGATTGACCTTTTAAATTTATTGGAAAATGAAAGACTTTTTAACTGTACACCTGTTTGGAAAAGCTACAGGATCTGCCCAAGGTGACATCTAAGGGATTTGTAGCATGCATTTGAAAGGCTTGGGTGAGGTGAAGAATAAAGCAACTTTTCTGATTTCACCCCCAATTTAGTTCAGCCCCTTTGATACACCCGTTCTACATACATCAAACATTTTTGAAAAGATCAACAAGAAACTGTCAGTGGAGCTTCCTCAGGTGTGGGACTAGGGCTTCACATAGGTGGGGGGCTTTTACTCATCTATTTTGGGGGGGCATCTTTTATGATAAACATAAATCACTCTTAAAATGTAAGATGTTTTAAATATGGAGCTAAAACACATTTTGCAGCCAGATTAATTTATGAAAACTCTTTGCCCCAGGACATTTAAAGTATCTTTCTCAGAATCCTCTCCTTCCCCTTTAACAGAGTTAACTACCACCTACTTGGCCTAAACAGCCAGGATTGGGTGGAGTTCCCCGGCCATCTAGTTGGCCCCAAAGGGCACCAGAACCTTCTGGCATCTATCCCATTAAAGTATGCTAGAGAACAAATAGCCCTGAGAAGTAGGCTCCTACCAGCCGGGGCCCTGGCCAGTCAGTCCCACGCAACTAGGTGCATCCCCAGGTGTAGCCCTTAAGACTTTGAAGTTGCTGTCAGGGCTCCTGCCATGTATACAAAGTATTACAAGAAGGTCCAGTGTGAATAAGCTCAGGTCTGGAGAGTTCCACATCTTCAGTGAGACACTCATTCATCTCCCCATGGATCCTTCATTCAACACATTTGGACACCTAGTATTATGATTGACTACTATGTTTCATGTCATGAGGTAGAAAACAAATTGCTGACAATACTTAGAAAAAGAAAAGAGGGGGGTGCCTGGGTGGCGCAGTCAGTTGAGCGTCCAACTCTTCGTTTTGGCTCAGGTCATGATCTCAGGATTGTGAGATCAAGCCTCTTGTTGGGTTCCGTGCTCAGCACGGAGTCTGCTTATGTTTCTCTCTCCCTCCCCATCTGCCCCTCCTCCCCCTCACTCTAAAATGAATACATAAAGCTTTAAAAAAGAGAGAGAGAGAAAAGAGAAATTTCCCTCAATAGCTCTTTTCCTAAGAATTATTTTGTTTATATTGCAGTCATCTTTCATGTCAACAATGTATTTAGTCTCTATCCTCATGAACACTCATAACTGTGGGAAGGTTGCTTCTTGCCTTCAGATTAAAGTCTGAGAGTGGGCTGCCCACCTGGTGGCTGCATCAAAGAGAGAGATGGAAGCAACCCAGGAAAGACCATGGTACAAGGCCTAAGCCAGAGCCGAGGACCTCATGCCTCAGAGAGAGTAGCGAAAGAGACAGCCCACCTCAGTTTGTCTTCCCTTTCCACAGAGGGAAAGATGAGGTAGCTCACATGCACTCTTCTAAAAACTGATTACACACCTATATCCCTCCAGGCTCAGGAAGAAACACCTGAGGACCTCTTCCCACTTGGCTCTGAGAGCTGCTGAGGAGGCAATGAAGAAAAGGGACCAAAGCAGGGGTCATGAACTGGCACCTCACCCAGCCCTAGCCCTGTCAGGCCTCTTTCCATACAAGTTCTTCCTAGCAGCTGTCATTTGGTCACGTGGGTTACAGGGCAAAACCCTCGGAAATCCAAGGCAAGGTGAAAACCAAGGACGAGGAGGGTCAAACATGGGGGACACTTGGAAGTGTAGGCAAAAATCAGGAATCCTTGTTGGCGGGATAACAGACCCATGGCCACAAGCCAGGATGACATCGGTACCTGGAGTCACTAGAAGGCAGCAAGAGGAAAAAAGGTGATGAGAGAAGACAGAGGAAGAAGGATGTCAAGAACTCGATTTAAAAAAAAAAGCAGAAGCAAAGAAGAAACTTGAAACAGAAGCAACTTCTATTTAAGACTGGAAACCTGCTTCCTCCGTCAGTATGGTCTCTCTTCTTAAGGAACATGATGTGCTAGGTCATGTCACTGAGATCTCCCCCCGCCCCCCCATAAGTAGCTGTGTCAGGGAAATGGCTGATAGGATAATTAACCTGGGTTTTTGGAATCTGAGTATGAAGGTAAAGGCGGATTCTAACCTAGCTCTCTCTGGCTAGTTAAGTATCACCACAAGACTGCTGGGCAAGGAAGTTGCACACCACAGAATATAACAATTAATTAACAATGCAAAAGAACACATTCTGAAAAGTAAGAGCAGGAAGCACTCCATAATCCTATAAATTATTCCTGTTTATTGAGTGCTAAAAGCACAAGTTCCAGACATATATAAATAATATATTCGTATAAATAATTGAAAACACAAGGAAAATTACATAAGCAGGAACGAAATCTAAATTTAGCAAGGCCCCTGGCTTCGTGAGCCCCTATAAACTATGCTTCTCACTAAGCCGCGTCACCTCACCCAGGAGCAAATCAAGATGAGAAGTATTTTACTGTATTGTATGGAACTGGCTACAGCATTTCCTTTTTCTGGTTTTCAGTTTCCGTACCTAAAAAAAAAAACCAATTTGGTGTATGTGTATGTGTGTGTATATAAAGGAGCTCTGAAAACCCTTCCAGCTCTGACATCATATTATCTCCCCCCAAATTACTAGAATACTCATTAATTAGGATTCTGTTTATACTTCTATTGTTCAGGATAACGACTTGTTTGGGGCTTAATTTTCTATCTTTATTGCAAAATCATCCATGTAAATCCTAACATCTTTGAGCATCCCAAACATCTCTGGATTTCAATTTTATTATTTAGGGCTTGACCCATCCTTAAGGAGCACTTTCTCTAGTAACATTGGTAAACTTGGTTTGGTGTTATTTAAGCTAACAAATTACTATCTTTGGCTAAAAGAGTATACTGTAACTACAACCTTAGTTCATGAATTAACTAATTGTTTCTCCCTCCTTGGGACATTAGCTTGTTGTCTGTTTCCTCCAGAGGAAGACTTTACACGATGCCAAAACTCTGGTGTAAATTAAATTAATGGGCTTCATTTTCTAAGTTGTACAAAATGCAGAAGGAGCATGCACTCCCTGGTCTTCCGTCTAGCAATGGTTACACTTGATTCTAGAAACAAATTATCATGTAAATCACCAGTAGTAGCTCTGGTTAGTGAGAAAAGGAAAAGTTAGGTGCACTTCGAATTTGGCTTGGTTTTCTTCTTCTATGACTCTGTTCAGGCTCCGAGGTAACAGTTAAATCACAACTATCATTTATTGAGTAGCAACCATGTGGCAGGCACGTCCTTTATCTCTAATCTTATGACAATTTGGGCAAGGTAAATATTATTATCTATTAAATAGTAGTACTATAGATCTCCATATCTATAGATATTATAGATACTATAACACTACAAATACTATACATTAGTTGTTAGGACGCATACTATTAATCTCTGAGTCGCAAAGATTAAAAACTTGTCAATGGCCACACAAGACACAGAAATAAGGTTTAAACTTGGGTCTCATCTGCCTTCAGTTTTCTTGCACTACTTATGAGATCCTTCCACTGCAGTGGTTAAGACTGCAAGCCCTAGAAATAATACCTGTTTTCAAATGCCTGATCTAGGATTAATGAGTTCCGAGGTCTTACACAAGTTTCTTAGCATTGAACCATTGTTTCCTCATCTGTTGATGATAGTAGTACCTACTGCATAGAGGGAAATGATACAATATTGCAATAATACAAAAATGCAAGTACATGCACTGAGCACATTCCTTGACAAGAAAT
This sequence comes from Ursus arctos, assembly GCF_023065955.2. Lineage (NCBI taxonomy): Eukaryota > Metazoa > Chordata > Mammalia > Carnivora > Ursidae > Ursus > Ursus arctos. Next base: position 4,711,221 of record NW_026623050.1, read on the forward strand.
AAGCGCTCGGCATGTGGTGGTGATGGTGGCAGTGGTGGTTATATTGTGCTTCCCCCAGAAGCAGAATTAATTCGAGTTCTGCTGTAGAACGAGGACCCTTGCCACAGGATCCACCAACAGTAGGTGCCCACTAAATGTTTGTTAGTGATCTCTGTGGTTTGCCTAATAATGCATTTTCTGTCTGGGCAAGTGATATATGTGCTTTTATTTCAGTTTATATTTCCTAAATTGGAATGAGTCTCTTTTTTTCCCTTATACATGTGTGTGCTCATGTGCACACATGCATATGCATGTATGTTCAGTCGTTTATATCAATGATTTATATTATTCATTCATTTATATCAATGATGCCACAGTATCATATGGTATGAAATAGCATTTCTGCATCTGAAATTGCTTATCAAATACTTAGTACAGGGGCACCTGGGTGGCTCAGTCGGTTAAGTGTCTGCCTTTGACTCAGGTCGTGATCCCAGAGTCCTGGGATTGAGTCCGGTGTCACGCTCCCTGCTCAGTGGAAAGCCTGCTTCTCCTTCTCCCTCTGCCCCTCCCCCCCAGTTGGTTCTCTCTCTCTCAAATAAATAAATAAAATCTTTAAATAAATAAATAAATACTTAGTACCAATATATCACATGTACTTTGAAGATTACCAAGAATAGATTTTGTGGGGCACCTGGGTGGCACAGTCATTAAGTGTCTGCCTTCGGCTCAGGGCGTGATCCCAGGGTCCTGGGATCGAGCCCTGCATTGGTCTCCCTGCTCTGCTGGGAGCCTGCTTCTTCCTCTCCCACTCCCCCTGCCTGTGTTCCCTCTCTCACTGGCTGTCTTTCTCTCTGTCCAATAAATAAATAAAATCTTAAAAAAAAAAGAATAGATTTTGTAACAAAATGTCACATAGAGAAAATGTGTGTGTGTGTTCCATATCATTCATTTTCTATATAATGATGATGCTGCCAAGTTCAGTTAAATTTCTGGGGAGACAATTATTCTTAAACTAGATCTATCTTATAGTTGATAAATATAGATGGTCTGCAAAATTGTTCCTTCCCAAATTGTTTTAACAGGAAAAAAAAATACCCCATAATTGAATTGGTTCCCAATGCTATACATTTGAAGGAGGCAGGCAAGCTCCATAAAATATGGCCAAGAGTGGTCACAGTCACTTTCTAAGTCAAAAATTATGGATATTTAAGGAATTAGGGGTTATGAATCCTAGATAGAAAGCTGGGAAAAGGTGTCTCTCTCTTCCACTCCCATGAAGTAGAATAAAATAACCTCCCTGGGAGTAGCATACCCTATTCCTTAAATAAAATGTGAAGATAAGGACCTTAGGACCTTTGCACTGACTATTCCCTCTTTCTAGAAATGTCCTTCATATAGATAGCTACATGTCTAACTCTCACTTCCTTCAAGTCTTTGCTCATGTTGCGTTCTCATTAAGGCCCATCCTAGCAGCCTTTATCCTGCTATACTGTTTTATTTTTCCACTACTTAGTTTACTTATTTATTAGATTTAGTATTTATTGTCAGTCGTCCACACTAAAATGTAAATTCTATGGGGAAAGGCATCTTTGTCCATTTTATTCATCATGGTATTCCAAAACCCTGGAGAAGTATCTAGAACATAATAGGTGCTCAATAAATATTTGTCGAATGATGCTTCTGCAGATGATATTGAGACATTGCTCAATGCAGACAGGTATGTTCCTAATAAAATACAAAATTTCCATCTTCGAACAATGAACCATTACAAAAACAAATTCTTTTGGGAGGGAGGAATGAAAAATAAAATCTATTATTCGTATACATTCCTTGGGGTGGGAGACCGTGACATAGTGATTCAGTCATACAAGTCTTTTCAAGTACTGGTCAACTGAATCACATACAGTGATCACTCCAGTTCTTTCCCCAAGTAATATCTCTTCACTTTGGGGTGATATGGTCTAATCTTCACACAATTACATCTGTCTCAGATTGCCTTACAATTCTCCTGGCCTTGCTCAATTGTTTATTCAATCTCCCCCCTACAGAAGTCCACCATTCTATGGTAAGGGGCTGTGAGAGCATTTCATACTAGGAGCACACCTAGTATGAAGTAGATGCTCCCGGACGTTCAATATTTTAAGTTTATGTGAAGATATTATGTCAGACACCTGCACCTTTCTCTGTTACCGTCTCCAGGTTACGCTCATCCTTACCCTGTAGTGTAGCAATTCTACCCAACCACATAAGGACAATGCCTCTGGTATTACCACAGTAGTTTCACATTGTTTGACCATATAACTGATGTTGTAGAAGAGAAGAAATAAATTGTATTAGAACCATCACAACTTTCCACTCTTATTCATTTTTCCCTAATTTTTTATACTTTCCCCTTGAAGTTAATCGATAGTTACAAATCTGTACCTTTATTATCACTTGCCATATACATTTATAACCATGATATCTAGATAGATAGATATGAAAGTTAAGTGCTTGATTGTTTTTTAACAAAATATGCACGTTGTGGACTTCGAAATATTTGAGAAGTCCTGACTTAAGATTTCATTTGGAAATGAATTCTATTTTCACTAGAATGAATTGGATCTAGCCTGTGGTGGATGTTAAAATCAAAGTGACTTTAAAAAGTGGATCTAATTCAAGTGAGAGTAGGCATGCATGCCCTTACCAAGCACAGATCTGAAATCGCTGGAAATGTTGAATGGTTGTTATAATATTTGGAGCTTTCCCTTAGCACAGAATCACTTGAACAGAGTATTAGTAGGACAAAAAGTTGTTTC